>NC_090922.1:187512853-188137853 GCF_040938575.1 Ambystoma mexicanum
TGTCCTCGATATCATTCCTCAAGAAGGAAGAGCTTTTGCATAGAAAAGACCCTATGGGGGCTTTAAGTTTCAATGTTTCTAGATCCATACATTTTAGAAAGAATGCAGTGCAAGACCAGATACAAAAGTGTGTAAATATACACTATCTAGGTGAATTATACTCTGTATCTCGGGTTGCGACAATCTAGCGGGAAAGGAAGTCCCTTCAGAGCTCAAGGCACACTCCACCAGAGGCATAGTGGCCACATCGGCACTTCAACAAAGTGTACCATTGATAGACACTTGCCACACAGTCACCAGGGCTTCTGTACATACCGTCTCAAAACACTTCTGTCTAGACTCCAAGGATACTCAGTATGCTCAGTTTGATCCAGCATTCGTCTACAAATTCTTGGTCTAATGGAAACTTCCTCAATCTCTTACTGCCTCTGATATGGTGCAATACTGCTTTAGGAATCAATTGAAAGAGGAGTAACCTGGGAGAGGATGCCAACCATTAGAAAAACAAATTAATTATGTGGGGTAATGTTCTTTCTTATGGATGGCTCCTCCTACAGATTCCTCTTTGCCCTTCCAACTATCCTCGCTATCAGAGGGTGATGTTGCCATTTTTGTATGAGGAGGACAGATACAGTTTTGTTTTCCATCTGTTTCCTCAGCGGCTCAAAGTGGGAGAATAAAGGGTGGTACTGCGGAGGAAGAATCTGTGGGAGAAGCCAACCATCAGAAAGAACATTAACCCATGTAAGTAATGTGTTCATCTTGTAGTTGCTGCCATTGATGTTCCCAGTCATTTGAAATCTTTAGTTGCTGGCATACCCATTGCAACAACAACAACAAATATACGTCTTGTCCATTATACAATAAAATATATATAAAAGAATGTAAGCTATCTTACACTTAAAGGAAAATGGAACCAACATCAAATTAAAATATATTTTTCTACATAGACAAATCCCGTTGTGCCACATTGTGTATCATTAAAAACATGAAAACAAACATTCAACAGGTCAATAGGATACCCACCAGCCAAATCATACAAAAACCTCCCATTTCTTAATATCGCATCCTCTAATAGCCCTTCTCACTCCTACACTAAGGCTACCATAGGAATTGCACAAAACCATTTTGCAGCATCTCATCCAATGACATGTGGGTCGCTAAATAGGCTAGTCTAATTGTTCTTATACCTGTCCTTCTAAGGACTTGGATGAACCACACTCTTTCAATGCATACAAAGAACAAAAGAAAATAAAATGAATGCAGATTTCCAAAGACATATGGCCACATAAGAAATGTGGGGAAGACTATACGTTAGATGTCTTGGCCCATCGGTTAATAACAGTCCTGAGATGGAGACAGTCAGATTTCAGCTGGAGCATTCTCAGTCTTTCCAAAATGATATCTCATAGAGCATCATGTTCTGTTTGTACGTTGGCATTCAGTATCTGGTATGCGGCCTGGAACTCCGTCCAGGAGGAGTTTGATATAATGAGTCTAGCTGTTCTTCACCCATTTTGCCACTTCAACTATCCTCTCAAAATGGTGGAAGAAGGTTCATCATTTGGTGAATATCGTTGTAATAGGGACACAAGTAGAACTGGTGTATGAGTCTGTAATTGACCAAGATGAGCTAGACTGCCTGTCTTTAACATATCTAGTATAAATGTTTTGGGTTCCATGTCTTGTCTCCACCTGTTCTCCTCCAGAGCCTGCCCCTTGTCTTTGTCTGGGCTCTGACAGGGTAGTCTCAAAAGTTGTGAACTTGGATTTCCTGCTCTTTACAAGTTTGCTAGTTGGTTCCCCAAAAAGTTCTGTCCCCTTCTTGTGCTCTAGACGAGGAAATAGAAACTGACTGAAAAAGGATTTTGATGAAATAGCTCTGCCTGAGAGGAATTCTTTTGCTTTGTCCTGTATTTTTCTGGATATCCATTAAGTTCTATCCCAGTCTATAATTAGTGGTAAGAAGATGAGTGCCTTAACTGCTGTCAAGGCTTTCTTCAGAGGTGGTTTGCACTTTTTCTTCCTCTTCCTTGTGAGTTGGCTAACATAGGATCTGTCCTCCCCAGATCGGGATAAGGCTCTAGGATGTCCCTCCAGGATAGACTTACATTCTATAAAATAATAGGTAGTTCCCAAGCCAGGTGTTAAGCCTGATACCTCTTTGCTCTGCTCAGGCTATTAAGGATTGGCTCACCTTGTCTAAGTCTATTGATCCCATTTTTGACACTAGATGTCATACCATGGACATAAATACAAAAACTAGACCACATTTATCTTGGGGGTTTAAGAGCTTTTTAAGTCTAATTTCTTCAGTGATTATACACCTAGACAACACATGTAATGACAGGAACAGAATGGTGCTCTGGCGGTGCCCTTGCTTTCTGCAAGATTGCCCTAGGATGCCCCTTAGATTTCTTCTACATCTCCTTCCTTTGACAACAACAAAAATAAACAGAAAAGAAAAGACTCCTTATCAGACCAGTTCCAGAGATTTATTTCTTCAGCAAGTTTCTAAGGTTTGACAAATCCAGCAAATCAATGTGTCAACATAATTCTTTCACCCCCAGTGGTATCAGTTAAACAATTCTCTTACCAAATTTCTCAAGGGTTTGGGGTTAATTCTACCCCAGGCACTCAAAGTCTCTTCAATGCCTATTGTTGAAATTGAAATGCTTTGTCATGCCTCCTTTTGGGATTTTGATGCAGTCACCTCTGGTCACTCTTTTAGGATCCTCAGGTATCCCTGGGTCTCTGTCACAAGTTGTAGGATTAGGGGGTATACTCTTATGTCCCATTCCCTTTTCCTCCCTACTTATGGGCGTTCCCACAGAGTGGGGACCAGAGCCATGGCAAGCCCAAGCACGCATTCCCTTTTCGAATTCAGAGGACAGAGGTAGGCCATGTGCATGTAGCGTGTTCATGCCTTATTCCCCACCTTCACGCTCCTTCTCCCAGTCCCTTTCTCCATGTCAGACTGGTCGGACGCTGGACACAGCCCTCTTCTTTTCTTTTTACTGACTGCCTCCCCACAGTAACATTAGTCCTTTCTTTTTTTCCCACTCTTCCCTTGCTTCCTCCGTTCCCCTTGCTTCCTCCCATTTATAATGGGTAAAGCGGTGTTCTCTATGTGCACCGGGTGCCACAGGTCGTTCTCGGTGGCGGACCCTAACACTCTTAACTTAGATTGTTTTGGCCTACTTCACTGCTTGGACGCCTAAGCACTCTGTGACGCACTTTTGTACAAGTTCCTCAAGAGTCAACTGACGCGGTGGAAGGATGTCTTTCAGTCTTTGCATCGGATCACCTCAGACATTTTGTCAGATCCAAGAGGGAAAGTGCATCTCTTTTTACTTTGGCACCCCGGTCAGGCAGTACGGTTCCCGGGGTTAGCTGAGGCAGGAGGGCTCCTTCAGGGCCTTTTACGGTTAACACCAAGGTCCCACGAGTGTCTAATACCGGGCTTTGGTCCGAGAGGACTTTGGTTCCTGACAAGGCTGGTCCCGGGGACCCTGTCCCTGAGGACTTTTTGCATCACACCAGGCCACAGTCTGAGGTTGCCCCTCCTCCACTTAACAGGCAGACGCATGAGGGCCCGTTAACGCCTGTGATAGCAGTTGGCCCTGCTCCTCATTTTAATTCAGGGAGCACTGTGACCTGTACAGTGACGGGGGCAAGAACTAATCTATGGTAGGTCATGGCTCATTTTACCAAAATTGTCACTTTCTCTGGATCAGATTCTGACCAGTCACCGGGAGAAGCATCCCCGGCTACATCGGAAGACTCAGACAGATTTCTTCCACTGCTGCCCGCCAGTGTTTTTGCACCCTTTTGGTTCAGGGCCCTCAGTCCAATCTCCTCCTTTTTGATGGACGCTTCCCACGCCTTATTTACTTCCTTTCCTCTCCTGCTATCCCTTCTTACCCCTCCCTCGCTCTGCCGCCTCCGTCCTCTGCCACCTCTTCAGCAACTCCTACTGCTTCTCTGGCCACCCTGTTGCCTCCCTCCTCCGCCACCCCTCTGGCACTTTTTTCTCCCTCTCTGACTACCCTGCCTTCTCTTCCTTCCGCCTTTGCACATCCTCAGGCACCTCCAACCCTTCCGCAGGGCATACCTCTGGCCTGTACCCCTCCACGGAAGTCCTTCAAATGTGGCAACAAGCTCCACATCTCTACTCTCAACTCTCGTTCAGCTGTCAAACATTCGTCTGAAATCTGCCGTCTCCTGGAAGAGCTTGATTTGGATGTACTCAGTCTCACCGAGACTTGGTTCACGGCCAGCTCTGTCGAGTTTTGACACTTTCCTTCCCGATGGCTACAAGATCCTCTCTTAACCCAGAACCAACTGTCCCGGTGGGGATGTAGCCTTGATTTTCCTGGAGTGGATCCCTGCTTCTATGATTCCTATGCAGGACTAATCCTCCTTTGAATGCCTGGTCTGCAGGCTCTCAATGTCTCCTGGTCTCTCTCACTGTGGCCACTATCTACAGGTGGCATGGTCAGGTCGCTCTTTGCCCCTCTGTGTGGGCTGATCTCTTCTCCTCCCTCCTTGGCTCTACCTCTCAATTTCTCCTCCTCTGAGACTTGACACCCACCTGGATGCTACCAGCCCTTCTTATGGACTGTTTCGCAACCTCTGCGATTCTCTCTCTCTCTCTCTTTCTTTCTCTCTTTCTCTCTCTCTCTCTCTCTCTCTCTCTCTCTCTCTATCTCTATCTCTCTCTCTCTCTCTCTCTCTCTCTCTTTCTCTCTCTTTCTATTCTTCCCTCTGGCCCGACTCAATCTGCAGGGCACACCCTGGATGTTCTGATCTCCTCAGACCCCCCCTTCTCTAACCGTCTCACCACCACCACTTCGCTCTCTTGGAGTGATTACTTTCTCCTTTCCTCCCACTTCTTTCTCTCTCTACCCCTTAGGTCAAGCCAACTCCAGCCCTGCCACCTACCTTCTCG
Organism: Ambystoma mexicanum; assembly: GCF_040938575.1. Classification (NCBI taxonomy): domain Eukaryota; kingdom Metazoa; phylum Chordata; class Amphibia; order Caudata; family Ambystomatidae; genus Ambystoma; species Ambystoma mexicanum. The sequence continues at coordinate 187,517,805 of NC_090922.1, forward strand.
GTCATCCGACCCATGAAGCGTGTGTCAGTTGAGGCTTTCTGCTACTTTCTCTCTTCCTCCTGTACCATTGGCTGACTCATCCCTCTCTACCCTTCGTCTCTCTATCGCTAACACTCTGAATGTCCTCACCCCTGTCATGAGGATCCACTTGAAGCCCAAATCCAAGTGCAACTCTTGGTACGATTCTAACCTTTCCGCCCTTAAATGCAAGTGTAGGGCGGCAGAGAGGAAGTGGAGGTCTTCGGGCGCACCCCGTGACATACTGGCCTGCCGCCTGCTCCAAAGGCAGTAAAGATTCTCTGTCCTCTCTAAGAAGAGAGCCTACATCCAAGCCCACATCTCTGCGGCATCTAACAACTCCGCTGAACTTTTCCACCAAATCTGCAAGGAGCTGGCCAATCCTGCTGCAGTCTCTACCTCTCCTGTTCCCTTCCAGGACCTCTGCATGGCTTTGGCTTCTCATTTAACATTAAAACTCAGGACATTTTGTCCACCCTCTCTTCCTCTACCTCCTCTTCCTCCTCCTCTACCACTCCTGGCCCATCTGAGGCCGTCTCTCCTCCTTCTTTCTTCTCCTTTCTCCTGTTCACCCCCGACGATGTTTCTAGACAAGTCCGATCCATGAAAGTCTCGTCAAAGCAGGTTCTCCCCTGCTCATTCAGAACCATCAAGGACCACATTCACACCCTTGCTCCAGCCTTGGCCGATTTTTGCAATCACTGCTTTGCCACTTGAAATTCCCCTCCCCACTTAAGCACTCCATTGTGCACCCCCTTCCAAAGAAGCCCTCAACGAGACTTCCTCTCTGGCTTACTATCGCCCGATCTCATCACTCTCTTGGAAAAGCATCTCTAATCTATCTACTGAATCTGTTGGTTGTCTCCATGACCACCAGTCTGACTTTAGAGCTGCCAGAAGCATGGAAACTGCTCTCCTGAATGAAGACTTGCTCTCCCTCTCCAATTTTGACTCTAATCTCTGTTCTGTCCTCATTCTCCTCGATCTATCCTCTGCTTTTGACACATCAAGCATGCCATCCTGCCCAATCGCCTCCGTGACAACCTTGGTATCACTGATCATGCCCTGGCCTGGTTGACCTCAATTCTCACCGACTGACCTTCTCGAGTCCAACTGGGGTCTTTCCTCTATTCTATTTCTCTCTCTACTTGTGGTGTTCCCCAGGGGTCTGACCTCTCTCCCTGGCTTTTCAACCACTAGCTGGCACCTCTTGCCCAACGCATCGCTACATTCTGCTCCAGTTTTCAATGTTATCCGGATGACACCCAGATCTCTTTCAGGCTCCCCTCCGCCACCTCTGCTCCTTCTCTCATACCAGACTGTCTGGATGCAATTCAGGAATGGTGTCCTGCCAATGATCTTTGCTTTAATGCTAGTAGGACAGAGATCCTCCTCATTGGGACACCTGCTTCCTCCTTTCCTTTCTCTCTATGGCCGCCCACTCTGGGCCCTCTTCCTGCTCCTTCCTGTGAGGCTGCGAACCTTGGTGTCATCTTCGACTCCACCCTCTCCTTCTCTCGTCGCATCTATGGTGTCTCTAAGAAGTCTAACTATCAGCTGCACTTCCTAAGAGGTATTCTTCCTTTTCTCACTTTCCCCCAGAAGCTCACTGTCTCCAGATCTATGGTCCTCTATAGGCTGGTTTCTGTAACAGCCTCTTTCTAAATCTGCCTGCCTCTACTCTTCGACCTTTACAATGTATCGCGAATAGGACTGCCAGACTTGTCCTTGGCCTAAAGCCCAGGGATCGTATCTCTCCAGCTCTGAAATCTCTTCAATGACTCCCCGTGGCTGCAAGAATCAAGTTCAAGACACTCTGAATTGTCCACAAGGCTTTCTGTGGCCTGGTACCGCTCTACCTCCAATGTTCTCTTCCAAAACATCTTCCTTCTCGATCTCTCCGCTCATTCACCTCCAACTCTCTGAGGGTCAGACGCTTCTCCAAGCAGAGAGTTGTGGGCAGATCTCTCTCCTTGGCTGGGGACTCCCTGCCTCCCTCAAAATTGAGCAGAAACTCCTCTGGTTCCAGAAGCAACTCAAGATCTTCCTTTGCTTCCGCTTTCTCTCTTCCTCTCCCCTGCTAATTTACCTGACTGCTTAATGCACTGGTCACCTGGTTACCTCTGAACTCGGGCCCAGGCTCCTGCATCTCCAGTTGCCTTTGCACTGCCTCTGGGCTCCCTAGCACTTAAGGGTCTGTATCTGCAACCCTTCAGTCCCTTCTCTCTGCAGCGCCTGTAGCCAACCGCTGGCTGCACTTAGTGAGTTACCTGCACTTCTACCTTCCCCTCCCCCCTGGCTCTTCTCCTCTTCCCTCTTCCCCGCACGTGCGCGATCTGAATGACACAAGGCCTAGTAAGATTGTTCTTTTGTCCTCCCTTTGTTTCCCCCTCCTTGTCTTGTCACACCTAGAAACACGTGTGTACAGGTGCGTTATAAATGGCACATCATATCATATCATATCACCCGTGCCTTTTTCCCCACAGGTGGAATGGTCACCCATTGTGAGGGGATATTCGGTCCCTCCCAGCAGTTGGTCCTCAAGGGCCTCTCTAGGACATCCAGTCATGTACCCTCAAGGGAAGACAGGTTATTTATGAGATTTCAAGACCTGATGTACTCAGGAATCAAGAGGTAATATTTTAAGTCCGACATAAAGGAAGTGCTTGTCCACACTCCTCCACCAGTGGCACCACAAAATCAACCCACTGTACCTCACACAGTGACAGAAGAGGCACCACCACATCCTCCAACAGGGGACACAGGCTCTCCACCTGTGTCCCCTACTGGAGGAGGTGGTGGTGCCTCCGCTGTCACTGTTTGAGGTACAGTGGGTTAATTTTGTGGTGGCAGGAGTGTGGCCTTGTCTGACCCTGTGCCCTCCCCTTCCCCGCTTCCAAAAGATTCTCCCCTGCCTCTTCGTTCTGATGCCTCGGATTATGACCCAGTGGATGACCAATATGGTCTGTCAGAAGGCACAGAGAAAGTGCCCATGTCCATTAAAGCATTCTATGATAGGGTGCAAGGCTTATGGAGTACTTGTGGATGATTCTGGTACCAGAAAGCCCACAACTGACCAAGGAGAACCTTTCCTCAGTTCTTGCGAGGAAAGTGACAGAATGGTCGGCCGTACATCTTCAACCTGATGTAGTGGGGCGGGGCATACAAATCTGTCAAAAACCTGCTTCAGTGCACAGATTCTCCAAAAAGTTGGACATGAGATACAGATCCCTTCTGGGAGAAAAACTGTGCGTGATGCACCACCCTCAAGCACATTTCACTATGGTGGTAACTGCCACTCTCTTTGGAAAAAGCCATGCATCATCATCTTCTACCTCTTCTGGGGCGTGAGGACTGTCTCCTGAATAACGCTGGGAAGAAGGTTTACCAAACCTCTGTGCGAGCTTCAGGCAGACAAATGCGGAAGCAGTCCCTGCCGCTGCCAACCTTAAGCTCTGGAAAGAGCTGGGTGACTACTACTCCCTCCTTCCTCCAGAATTTGAAGCGGGGCTCCGCTCAGGCTTGGCAGAGGCTTGCCAAGTAGTACAGGACATCATGGAGGCCTCCTGTCACCACCTGGGCACAATTGCCATAGTTATAGCAGTAGCTGCATCTTTTAGGAGACAAGCACTGCACAAAGCCACCAAATTCCAATCAGACATGCAGGAGTGAATCATGGATCTGCTGTTTGATGGGGTGGAGCTGTTAAACCCTGATACAGAAGAGGAGCTAAATAAAAAGGAAAGGAGTGCCCAAACAGCAAAGTATTTAGCAGCTCTAATTAAAGCCCCCACAAAGCCAGAGTCCTCCAGCCTTCAGACACAGTCATTCACTTCCAAGAGTTCAGGAGGTTTTAGAGGTGTCTGAAACCGCGGGAGTGGTTAAGACAGATCTCCAAGTGTTCTGTGCAAAAAGCAAGCATGTCAGTCACCTCAGAGATTTTTTTCCCAGCCCTACCCCACTCCAGAAGCCAAGCAGTTTAAGTGGCATGAGGGTGCTAATCTACAGCTCACTGTTAGGAAGATGAGTGGGTCATTCCCTTGTTAAGTGGACAAACATAACCAGCTACAGCTAGTCCCTATTGGTTTTACACAGTGGCTATCGTCTTCCTCTTGCCTGAGTCCACCATCTGCCCCCTCTTAAAAAGAGGCTCAGACTCTCTCTTGCAGGAGATACACAAGGTGTTGGTCATGGAAGCAATAGACTAAGTTCCTCCTTCAGAAAGTTCAAGATGATTACACTTGCTCTTATCTGATCATCCCTTCAGCCGGACAACTAGCTGGTAGCTGTATATGCCTATATGCACATTCCCATTTGGTCTCCTCGCCACCATTACCTGTGGTTTTCTATCAGCCATGACCACTACCAGTAGAACGTTTTACCCTTTAGCCTCAGCTCAGCCCTAAGGGTCTTTACCAAGCCTATGGCAGTGGTGGCAGTGTCCCTATGCCTAAAAGGAATTTGCGGGTATCCCTACTTAGACGACTGGCTAATCAGAGCACAGACCCCAGTCTAAGCCTCTTGCCACCTGCAATTCATTCCCTACCTGATGTTTTCACTGGGTCTGTCAGTCAATATAAATAAATCTACCCTCATTCCAACACAGAGGTTGGCGTTCATAGGCTTCCTATGGGATTCAACATTAGGCCAGGTCTTCTCTACAGAAACTCTAATAAACAATATCTTGGAGATAGTAGCCCTGTTCCTGTCTCATTCTCAAATAACCACATGGTGGTTTCTACTTCTGTTGAGATTGATGGCGGCCTATGTTCTGCCAGTACCCATGGCCAGATTGCCAATGCATCGCACCCAGATACATCTGCCATCAAGTTGGACTCAGGTTTCTGACCTCCTAACCAAGGTGGTCTCCATTCCAGCCTGGCTCCAGTGGGATCTGCTGTGGTGGGCAGATAGCGATAACCTCCAGACAGGAACACCTTTCCAGGATCTTCCTCACTGATTCACAGTCATAACAGACTCCTCCCTATTGGGGTGGGGAGCACCTTTGGGGAATCTCCAAGTTCACGTCAGGTGAAACAAGGAGGTTTCTCAAGAGCACATACATTTCCTAGAATTCAAGGCAGCCTTGCTGGCCTTGCAGCCATTCTTGGCACTGACAAACAATTCCAATGTCCTCATCCTACTGGGACAATCTGGTGACTATGTTCTAGGTGAACTCATCTAGCAGTTACAGATAATGTTCAAGCGGACATGCCTAGCAGGAGAACTTTCATTAACCACGAATCAGAGTTGAGCGAGCAGGTCCTCCGGAAGATCGTTTCCTCGGGGGGTCTGATATGATATGATATTTTATTTATATTGCGCTCATACACAAGTGTTTCAGAGCGTGACGAGGCATGGGAGGGGAACAAGGGAGAACAAAACAAGGATCTTACTAGGCCCAGTGACATTGAGAATGCGCAAGTGCAGGGGAGAGGAAAGGGGGAAAGTGCAGGGGGGAAGGGAGTAGTGGAAAGTGTTGAGCAAAGGATAATCAGAGGGCAACCAGGTGCACGGTGCTGAAGCAGAACAGTTCAGCCGGGGAGAGAAAGGGAAAAGGCAGAAGCAAAGAGGAAGGTCTTGGGGTGCTTTTGGAACTGGAGATGGTCTGCCCCGGTGGATCTATTTGTGATGCAACTGAAAAGCAAATGTCATCCCTAAGGCTCATGGAAGGAGAAAGGAAAAGGCCAGTGGGAGATGCAATATCCATTTCATGGAACAACCTATTTGCCATATGCATTTCCCCCTGTTCCTCTGACTCTGAGAGTCTTGCAGAGGTTCAGGGTATTGTACGATTTTACTGTATAAAAAAGTCCGACCCCACCAAAAATCCTAAAATAAACACCACGAAAAGTTCAGACTACCAAAAGTCTGAACTTTTCATGGTGTGTGTTTAGGTGTGTCGGTGGGGTCGGAGTTGGGGCTGGGGGGTTGTCCCCCGCAACACCCCGCTCACTAGAGTGAGCGGGGTATTGCAAGGGACACCCCCGCAGCACATCCGATAAAAAAAATGAAAAAAAGCAGGGGCTGCGGAGGTGTCCCCCGCAACACCCCGCTCACTATACTTTACAGTATAGTGAGCAGGGTTTGCGGGGGAAACCCCTGCAGCTTCCAAAAAAAAGAAAAGGACCCTGCAGCGCTGGTTCCCGATCACGGATTTGAAAGGGAACTGGCGCGCAGGGAGACAGCGTGAAGGAAAGGTAAGTAGGGTAGGGGTATGTTGGGGGTGTGGGTGGGGGTGTGTTAAGGGTGTGGGTGGGGGTGTGTCGTGGGTGTGTTGTGGGTGGGGGTGTGGGTTTGTAGATGCGTGTTTGCATGGGAAATGTGCAAACCTTTTGTGGTTCGCACATTTCTCATAGCCTCCAATCACTGCAAAGTTCTCCTAAAAGCCCCCCTTCGAATGGATTGTGTCCTCCCATGCATTCCTCACCTTTGAAATTCGATATCCAGCTTTAGCTGTTTCGGAAATGTTTTTTTGACAGAGGGCGCTGTGCGTTGATGGTGTCAACTTGATGACCCTCAAGGGCCTGTGTCTCAAGGATGAGGTCATCGAAGGTATATAGAGCACACACTGCGCCCGTTGGCTTCAGTTCAGTTTTTCCGCTAATGCCATCGCTTCGAGAAATACGGCAGGCTTCTTTACTTCAAGTAAAAACTTAATTGCTCAGAGAAATCGAGTATGTCTTCGTCGACACTGACTACCCCGAAGACCGGGTTCAAAAAGTGTCAAGATTGTGGGTCGAAAATTTCATTTACCGATCCACACTGTATATGTTTATGGTGCCTCGGGGTGAAGCATAACCCCAGGAGATCTTTTATTTATATCGCGCTCATACACAAATGTTTCAGAGCGTCACGAGGCATGGGAGGGGAACAAGGGAGAACAAAACAACGATCTTACTAGGCCCAGTGACATTGAGAACGCGCAAGTGCAGGGGAGAGGGAAGGGAGAAAGTGCAGGGGGGAAGGGGGAAGTGGAAAGTGTTGAGCAAAGGATGAAAAAAAAAACAAGTGGTAGTGCAGCCATCAAGTGGCAAGTGCTAGGTTTAAGGCACAGACAGGGGGTGTCTGATAAGTGCAGAAGAGGGGGGACTGTAGGGTTACAGATACAGACCCAAGTGCAAGGGTTGTCAGGAGGCAGTGCGGGTGCGTGGCAGGGTGGACAAGAACCTGGACCCGAAATCAGAGGGTAACCAGGTGCAGGGTGCCGAAGCAGAACAGATCAGCAGGGGAGAGGAAGGGAAAAGGCAGAAGCAAAGAGGAAGGTCTTGGGGTGCTTCCGGAACCAGAGATGGTCACCCCCGGTGGATCTATTTGTGATGCAACTGAACAGAAAATGTCATCACTAAGGCTCATGGAAGGAGAAAGGAAAAGGCCAGTGGGAGATGCAATATCCATTTCATGGAACAACCTATTTGCCATATGCATTTCCCGCTGTTCCTCTGACTCTGAGAGTCTTGCAGAGGTTCAGGGTATTGTACGATTTTACCATATAAAAAAGTCATCCCATGCATTCCTCACCTTTGATATTCGATATCCAGCTTTAGCTGTTTCGGAAATGTTTTTTGGCAGAGGGCGATGTGCGTCGATGGCCTCGACTTGATGTTTGAGGGCCTGCGTCTCAAGGATGAGGTCATCGAAGGTATGTATAGCACACGCAGCGCCCGTTGGCTTCAGTGCTGTTTTTCGGGAATGCCATTGCTTCGAGAAATATGGCGCGCTTCTTTACTTCAAGTAAAAACTTCATTGCTCAGAGAAATCGAGTATGTCTTCATCGACACTGAAGACCGGGTTCAAAAAGTGTTGAAATTGTGGGTCGAAAATGTCATTTACCGATCCACACCGTATATGTTTATGGTGTCTCGGGGTGGAGCATAAAACCTCGGACTGCTCCAAGTTCCAGTCGATGACAGGAAAGGCCTTGAAGGAACAAAAGCGCAAATTGACGGTAGGTCGAACCCCCAAATCATCTACCCCGACCAAAAAACTTTCGACCAACGAGTCGAGAGGCAACTCTCCTCAGAGGAAGAAAGTTAAGAGGCTGAGATCGAGGAGTGGCTCCCACTACTCCTCATCGCCGTCGAAGAAGTCCAAGAAGAGGCACCATAATTCGCCTTCTTCGACTTCATCGTCGTACGCTTCCCTTGAGATGGTATCTTGCCCCACAAAAAAATTAACTCCGGCCGAGTGGGAGGCTTTCAGAGCAGAGATGTTAAAAATATTTGAAAAACAAAAGCATGCAAGCCATGCTCCTACCGCGCCTTCCAAAGAAGCCGGGAAGGAAAGGGCTCAACCTAAATCCTGAGCGCCCTCAAGCCCGGGACGAAGGCCTAATCCTCATCGGAGCCGTCTAGGCCTCGATCCGATGAAATGTCATCGAAGGATCCGTAAAAGCATAAGCATAAGCATAAGTCGTGGTTGTCCACGCCATCGACGCCAGCTGCACCTTCGATGCCAGCCAAGCCCTCGACATCAACGTTGACTTCGACGCCGAACGTATCAACGCCAGCTGCGCCATCATTGCGGGCTGTGCCATCGACGCTGAGCGCCCCATTAATACTGTTGGCGCCAGTAAAGAAAGTTTTGATGGCTCTTCCAGTGTCCAATCCATTATTCACTAAACCCTTGCTGCCTGAAAAAGCGTATGTGGCTTAACTGAGGAAGGACTAGTTAAGTCCCTTACCTCAATATATGAGGAGTATGAACCCTCAGATAGCGAGGTACCATTTGGACTCCAGTTTGGTATGTCAAATGTACCAGAAAGCTTTATCCCTGAGGAATCAAGGTTGAGAGACCTTTATGACAACCTGCAGACGGCAAATGGGGTAGACACCTCACCTGAGCTAGAGTTTGGAAGACCAGAGGCAGGGGAGCATGCTGATGCATCATACAGACAGCTCATGTCCAAGGTAGTGTAGTACATGGGGTGGCGTAGGCCTCTGTTACCATTTGAACAGAATGATCTGACAGACATCCTGGATAAGGTTCCTCAGTCAGATCTTATATTACCTTTTCATATTGCTTTGCAAAAAAGGATGGTAGCGAATTGGGAAACACCAGAAATCAATCCGGCTGTGAATACAAATTAGACCAAGAAATACCGCCCATTCAGTAGTGACCCTGACTACCTGTCAAAACACCCCAATCAAAAGAGTCTGGTGGTCAGGCAGCTACAGCAACTTCTAAGCAAGCAGCTTACCCTACCATCCCTCCAGATAGGGATGACAAGAGAGTAGATGGATGGTCAAGGAAGGTATTTTTTCCGCAGGGAGCATGATGCTTAAATCAGCCAACTCCACATGTGCCCTTGCAAAACTTACATTCACTCTATGGGACTGCATTTCCATGGTGGCAGAGCACATTCCTGAGGGGGATGAAACAGACGGGTTCTTAGCCATAATTAGAGACGGCAAAGAAGCCATGTGTGAGTCTCTTCAGTCAGTTCTGGATTCTGCTGACAACATCAGCAGAGCCATGGATACTAGCACCGTTATACGCAGATTTGCATGGTTGAGGAAATCAGGCTGTGCACCGGATATGCAATCCAGACTCCTCAACATGCCCTTTGATGGGTCTCACCTTTTTGACAACAAGGCTGACGAGAGTCTTGAGAAGTTGCAGACCTCGAAGGCGGCAGCCAAATCATTAGGTGCCACTATTAGGCAGCCTCAGCCTTTTCGCCCTAGTGGACAGCCTTGCAGGGGTACATCATTTTGCTACTACTCGTCAGTTGGAAGAGCAAGGGGAATGGCTGGTCAAAGAGGCCAAAGAAAGTTCCCTCGTAGTGGACGAGGGAGAGATGCGAAGCCAGTTCAAGCAGGGGCATCTTTACCATCTGCCACTGCATCAGCCACCTCAAAACCTCTCTGAGGTCTTGAGTCACAACTCACCAGTGGGGGGGAAAACTATCTCAGCAGCTAGAAGAATGGCAAGTCATTACTTCGGATGCTTGGGCATTGGAAACCATACCCCATGGGTACTGCCTTTCTTTCATACAGAGACCTCAGAGCACTCCACCAGGGAGCCTCTCTTTAAGGATTCCAGATCCAGTGCCTGTAAAGGAGAGGAATAAGGGGTGGTATTCCCCTTATTTTCTATTACCCAAGAAGGATGGAGGACTGAGACCCATCTTGGACTTGAGATACTTGAACAAGTTTCTCAGGAAGGACAAGTTCAAGATGGCCACTCTTTCTCAGATCCTTCAGGCCCTCCAACTCCAGGACTGGATGGTGTCATTGGACCTTCAGGATGCTTCTTTTCGTGTGCCAATCCATCTCAAGCACAGAAAATACCTGAGGTTCGCAGTTGGCGGTTCTCATTATCAATTTCGAGTTCTGCCATTCGGCTAACCTCCGCCAAAGGGTTTTCACCAAACTGATGGCGGTGGTGGCAGCGAGTCTCAGGAGTGGGGGGATTCACATCTAACTCTACCTGGATGATTGGCTGATCAGGGCACGTTCTCCAGAACAAGTTCTGGATCATCTCAACGTCACCTGCCACTCTCTTCACAGACTGGGCTTCTACCTCAATCAATTAAAAGAAGTCCCATATGACACTGAAATGAGGCAGCTCATGCACGAGGTAGGAGTTGATGTTGCTTCAGTTACACAGGAGAGAAATGACCCCCACTTCCTTACCAACTCCTTCATTAGCAACTGCCTCTATACTGAACACAAACATTCCATAGAATGCAAAGAACCCTACACTCCACCCAGCAGCTCCACAATCAACAGAGAGTTAACATTGCAACAGATACCTTCTTAAAAGCTCCTGTTCCTCGGAGCTGTAGTGGATACATCCTTGGTAAAGAGCTTGCCACCCGAGGTGAGGGCACAAGACATTCTACATATGGTTTCCAAATTTCAGAGTGCCCAATGTCTCCTGGCCTTTGATGTTTTGAGGTTGCTCGGCCTCATGACATCCTGCATTTTTCTGGTGTCAGAAGCCCGTCTGAGAATGAGATCCCTTTAATGGGCTCTCAGAACCCAATGGTCCCAGTTCTCAGGAAAGATGTCGTACCTACTTCAGGTTCCAAGCAGGGTTGCACGGGATCTTCTGTGGTGGGCCTGTGAGGACAACATTATGAAGGGAGAACCTTTTTGGCAACCATGGCCGGAGATAACAGTAGTGACGGACGCCTCACTCACGGGGTGGGCAGCCCACACCAACGATCTGACAGTCAGCGGTCGTTGGTCTCCATCAGAGTCCAAACTACATATCAATCTTTTGGAGCTGGGGGCTATCAGACTAGCGCTGAAGGCCTTCCTGCCCTCTGTGCGGGGGAAGAATGTCCGGATAATGACGGACAGTACAGTGGTCATGTACTACCTCAACAAGAGAGGAGGTGTAGGGTCACTACCACTGTACAGAGAAGCAATGCAGCTCTGGTACTGACAATTCAAGAAGGAATCTCGCTATCGGCAGTCCACCTAGCCGGAGAGAAGAACTTGACAGCGGACGCTCTGAGCAGGCAGAGCACAGTCTCCCACGAGTGGGAGCTAGCTCAGGAAGTCCTTCAAGAGATCTTCGCCCTTTGGGGAACCCCTCAGGTGGATCTGTTCGCCACAAGCACCAACAGGAAGTGCGATCTGTTCTGTTCAAGGGAATTTCCCCCGAAAGGAGTTCTAGGAGACGCGTTCGTAGTGGACTGGTAGTTTCCACTCCTTTACGCGTTTCCACCAGTCCCTGTTATTCCTCAAATGATCAGGAGGTTAAGAAGATTCCGGAAAACCATGATCCTAATTGCCCCGGACTGGGCCAGGAGAACATGGTACCCGGACCTTCTAGATATGTCCATCTGCCCCGTCTTCCACTCAAAGAGAATCTTCTCTCGCAGAAGGGAGGTCAGGTTCTCCATCCAGACATCAGAACCCTCAACCTTCACGCTTGGCTTCTGAAAGGGTCAGGTACAAGGATTGGGATCTCCCTGATGACGTAATGGAGGTGTTGCTTTCGGCCAGAAGGCCAGCAACAAAGTCTTTATACCGCTGCCGTTGGAACAAATTTTGCAGCTGGTGTAGAGAAGAGAATATCGACCCTTTTTCATGTGGTACACCAACGGTGTTATCGTTTCTACTCTACTTGGCAAACTCAGGCCTTCAAGTTGGCCCTGTAAAAGGCTATCTCGCAGCGCTTTCAATCTTCAAGCGCACTGCCGGAGGAACCATCCTATTTCAAACTACCTCTAGTGATACAATTTCTCAAGGGATTAACTAATGTTTATCCTCCAAAACCATTCCAAGTTCCCTTATGGGACTTAAATTTAGTCTTAAACTTCCTAATGGGCACTCCATTCGAACCACTTCACTCTTGTTCGCTGAGATTTCTCACGCTTAAAACTGTTCTGTTGTAGCACTAACATCTGCTAGTAGGGTGAGCGAGCTACAAGCTCTCTCCTGTAAACCCCCACATACAATTTTCCACAAGGACAAAGTTGTCCTACAGGTGAAGCCTAATTTCCTCCCAAAGGTGGTTTCTGAATTTCATATTACTCAGAAAATTACCTTACCTTCGTTCTACCCTCCTCCCCACCCGGGGAAAGAGGAAGAAAGACTACATAGGATGGACCCAAGGCGAGCTCTAAGCTTTTACATCAGCAGAATGGCTAGGATCAGGCAAGCAGACCAACTATTTGTAGGATACTCAGGTCACAAGTTGGGATTACCCATAACAAAACAAACCATTTCCAGGTAGATTATTTTGGCCATTCTGGAATGTTACAAACTGGCAGGGAAAGAGCCACCCCAAAATCTTAGGGTTCATTCAGCCAGGGGTATCGCAGCCGCTTCGGTCCTCCAAAAAGGAGTACCGGTCAGAGACATATGTGCGGCTGCCACATGGTCGTCCGCACATCCATTCACAAAATTCTACAACCTGGATTCCTCCACTAGTCAAGAGACCAGATTTGGCAAAGCCGTATTACATTCGGTCCATCCCTAAAGGGATACATGACATTCTTACTCCCACCTCCAATTACATGCCACTGCTATGGGAGTCTATCAAAGATAAGGAATACGTCGGAGGACACAATCCCTTCGAAGAACAAGTTACTTCTTACCTTGTAACGTTCTTTCGATGGGATGTTCCTCTGACGTATTCCTTATCGCCCCTTCTATCCATCCCCGCAGTAATACTTCCCTTGTGGTTGCAGCTTACGCTCCTTCAAGGTCAATAACCAATTCAGGCATGACTTTTCTTATGCTACAAAACGGGACTGAGCAACGGATGCCGTGCATGGCTATTTATGGGCATGGTGACGTCGGCACCGATACGGAGGCCGTCGAGGGACATCGACTCGGCGGACGTTGACGCGCAGCGCCCTCTACAGAAAAAATTTCCGAGGCCAGCAAGCTGGAAACGTATTATCAAAGATAAGGAATACGTCGGAGGAACATCCCATCGAAAGAACGTTACAAGGTAAGAAGTAACTTGTTCTGCTACTGCAAGAAAAAACAGAATTGAAGCTACATATACCTTCGATGACGTCATCCTCGAGACGGAGGCCCTCGAGGGACATCGTGTCAACGACATCGACGCACAGCACCCTCTGCCGACATTTATTTTTCCCTAAGCAGCTATAGCTGGATATCTAATATCAAAGATGAGGAATACGTGGGAGGAACATCCAGTCGAAAGAACGATACCAGGCGTAAGTAACTTGTAACTTGTTCTTTGGCTGCAGAGGCATTAGGTTCTCAGACCTACTGCTTATGACAAAGTGATCACCTCTCCATCGTCCCCTCCTTCCAGACCTGCTACAACAGCAGGGAGGGAGGGGATACATCCTTGCATACCATGGCGCTCTGGCACATTAAATGTTGATCTATGGTCACTTGGGAATATCAGCCGATAACCTTGAGATAATGAGGACATCCCGGAAAGCTTCTACTCAATCCCAGTACAAAGAAAAACTGCTTTGTTTTTGCCATTCGATGTTGGGAAAGTCAAGGGATCCCCTATTGTCATCAATAGATGACATCCTTTCCTTCTTCACAAGTCTGGTCCATGCAGAGACTCAAGTCTCATTGTATAGAACGTATCTTGCAGCTGTCAGGGCATACCTCTCAAATAATGACAGGCTAGTCTCCTTTACCAATCTAGTTATCAGATGCTTCTTTGGGGGACTTGTCCATCTGTTCCCCGACCCAACGTACTATTGCAAGCTGGGATTTTAATATAGGGATGATAGCTCTTGCATACAAACCTTTTGAGCCAGTGTCTGGTTACATCGAAAATGGCTTTTCTGGTGGCAATTACCTCAACCCGTCATATCAACAAACTACAGGCTTTATCTATTGAGGATCCCTAGCTCTCCTTTCACAAGGATAAAGTGGTTTTACTGGCTCTCCATTCATTGTTGCCAAAGGTGGTCTCAGACATCCACATGCAACCAGGAAATATATCTAGCTGTATTTTTCCCTGAACCACAGACAGATGCTGGTATATTTTTCTATCATTTGGATGTTCGAACGGCTTTGAGGTTTCATCTTGAGAGGAGTAAGTGAACCCACACGGGTCCTTAAATTATGTAACACATTGTACTATGGATCGGATGCAGAATAACTCTAACACCAAATAATAAGATTGACTCAGGAAGTTGCCAAAAGGTCTTCATCAGACTGTTTTATTTTCAATTATCTAAAACAGGGAGTTACAACAGACATCAGCGGACGTCGCACACCGTTCTCAATGCATTTCATGAAAGATATTCTTACATGACAAACATTTGCCATACATGACGTCATACTACGTGGCAAATTAAGAAAACCTACAGGGGATTGTGGTTGATTTAAGGGGAACATCTAAGTATACTTTCTATATAGGGACAGATTGTGATTGGGTTTCTACTGTCAGGTGGACAGCTTATGCCCACCCGTAGTGCAAGTAATCTTCATTAGTTATAAGATACACAACACATCATTGGCTCTCAAACTATAAGGCCCTTCATTATATAACCTTCTACAATTGGTTAGGACGCTTGTACCCTTCTGGAACATTCGATTCACTGGCAGCATGTAAGCTGGTACCTCAGGTGTCAGTGAGTGGACTTGACCATGTCTCCCCACTCAATTAGCCCTATATCGCTCATCACTTATGCCCTCTGCCATGAAATTGTCTTTGAACTAGGCCTTGCAATTGCTTCTTGCTCCTGTGGATAGAAGGGAGTGTGAGCATACGTTATCTTCAGTCTGCTGCACCATGCTCTCTGTCTATTTTCATCCTCAGCTCAACTGACTGGAGACTGTGAATCGGCCCCTATTATAGCATTTAATTGTCTTAAATGAAGAAACTTGGCACTCATGGTGTTCTTTCTTTGCAACTTAACAAGGGATACCTCAGCTTCTCTGTTCACTGTTCTTTGAAGACTGATAACCAGTTGTTGGCTGCTTCTAGCCTTTGGCACCAAGCCAGATAGCCTTCTTGGTCTTCCTTCAAGCTCCTAGTTTATGCTTTGCTGCGACACACGCACATCTATCAACCCTTCTTTCTCCATGGAGTTGAGCTTACTAAAATTGTGACCTTGAATGTCTAGAATTCTATATATATTGTGTGTTTGTTTGTTTATTTTATTTGTATAGCGCTCCAAACCCACGGGTAGAAGGGCGCTTAAGAATACGGTTACAGCGTTGAGAAGTATCTTTGTGTTGCATACTTCGTGCATACTTATAATACATACATATATATATATATATACATTTATCAATATACAGTTGCAATATACATACAGTACATGAGCCAGTTACCGCGCAAGAGGTGAGAGGTCTGATGTTAGTGGGGCTACTCTTTGTTTAGGAGCCAGCTGATGACCTGCTTCCTGAAGATCTGGAAGGATTTGATAGTTTTGATGTTGAGAGGTAGGGTGTTCCAGTGTTGGGGGGCAAGTACTGTGAAGCTTGCCCATCCAGCTCTTGTTAGGTGGAATCTGGGCACTGTCAAACATAAAGTGTTGGATGATCTGGTGGATCTGGTAGCAGGTTTCATGGTGAATTTGTTAGCTAGGTATGGTGGTGCTAGGTGATTGAGGGACTTGTAAGTGAGGCAGATGGTTTTTAAATCAATTTTTTGGCGAATGAAGAGCCATTTGCAGGCTTTCCTAGTAGCGGGGATATGCTCTCGTCTAGGAATGTTGAGGGCTGCACGCAGAGCGTTATTTTGTAGTACCTGCAGCTTGTTGAGTACGGATTGGTTAGCACCTATGTACAGGCTGTTGCAGTAATCCAATTTGGATTGTAGGAGGGCTCTGGCGAGGGTGAGGCAGCTGTTGGGTAATAGGAATGGTCTACTGGCCCTAATGAGCTTGCCGGTGTAAGCAGCGGCTGAGGCGGGCATATTGGTGTGTTTGGAGAGGTTGGTGTTGGCATCCAGATAGAAGCCAAGGGTTTTCACGCTTTTGGCAACGGGGATGGTGTGACCATCGGTCGTGATGTTATTGTAGCTAGGATTGAGTTTAGTTAGGGTGTTGGGGGAGCCGACGATGAGGAGCTCTGTCTTCTCATCATTCAGGCAGAGGCCATGCGAGGCCATCCATGCCTGAATGATGGAGAATATTTCGTTGATCCGGGCGACGTCTGCTTGGTAATTGCCTGTGGTGGTGAGGAGTATCTGGGTGTCATCAGCTTAATTTGTGTAGGTGACACCCAGATGGTCCAGTTGGTCAAATAGAGGCTTTGTAAATATATTGTACAAAGTGGGGGATACACAGGATCCCTGGGGGACCCCGCATGTGATGGGGATGGGGTCTGCTGCAGCTGTTGTTGAGAAAACCCGCATGGTTCTGTTTGCCAGGAAGGATTGTATCCATGTGATGGCAGAGGAGGAGAAGTGGGCTGCGGTGGCTAAGTGGCTACAAAGGAGTTCATGGGTGACCAGGTCAAAGGCCGCTGAGAGGTCTAGGAGGAGTAGGATTGCGGAATTGCCTTTGTCTTTAATTTCATCAATCTGGCCTTTGAGATCAACAAGGGCGGTTTCCGTTCCGTGTTGAGGTCTGAAGCCAGATTGATGTATTCCTAGCAGTTGGTTGGATTCCAAGTATTCCTGAATTTGGATGTAGGCCACTCTGTCCAGGATTTTTAGTAGGAAGGGTACTGTGGTGATGGGCCTGTAGTTGGTGGGTATGGCTGGGTCGAGGGATTGTTTTTTCAGGAGAGGGAGAACCCATGATTGTTTTAGGTTGCTAAGGATTGAGTTATTGGTGAAGGATAGGTTGATAAGTTTGGTGATGAAGGGGGAGAGCTCTCTAGCTGCATCTTTTATGATCTGGGCGGGGCAGCTGTCTCCTTTGCAGTTTGATGGTTTCAAGGAGATGATGATTTTTTGGACTTCCGTAATGGTGACTTTCTTAAACGAGAAGCCCGAACTAGTATTGTTGGGTGTGGGTAGACTAGGGTTGGTGACCTTGTTATTGGAGAGTTGTTGGCGTTTGTCCTCAATTTTGGTTTGGAGTCCTGAGATTTTATTGTTGAGGGCGTTTTGGATGCTTGTCCACCAGGATTTGTCTTTCAGACAGGTGTCTGGAGGTGAAATAGGGTTTTCTAGTTCCTTCAGAATTTTAAATAATTCTTTGGTGGAGGATCCTGCCTGAGCAATCCTGGTGTTGTATACATCTTTTTTGGTACGAATTATCTCGCTTTTGTAAAGTGAGGATAGGTTTTTGAGGTTGGATTTGTTTTCTGCGGAGGGGTTAGTTTTCCAAGTGTGTTGTGCCTTGGCTTTCTCTTTTCTGAGTAATTTGAGCTCAGGGCTGTACCACGAGTTCAGATGAGCTTTATGTTTGTCTTTGCGTATTTTCAGGGGTGCAACGGTATCCATTGCCTTAGCCATGGAGTCATTGAAGATGTCAATCAGCATGTTTAAGTCAGCGTTGGCTGGGAGAGCATTGAGGGTGGGTAGGACCAATGGTAGTAGGGCTTCAGCAGTGATGTTGCGTTTATTCCTGGTGGGACAGGCTGGTGCCGGGGGGTATTTATTGGGCAGTACCTGATTGGTGTTGACCTCAAGAGGGATCATGTGATGATCAGTCCATGCCAGAGGTTGGGGGTCTTTGCAGGTTGTATTGCAATTGTAGGTTGCTACCCAGTCAAGGGTTCTGCCTTTTTGGTGGGTGGGGAGTACAATGAGTTGAGTGAAGTCATGTTCAGTTAGGACATTGGCTATGGATGCGGCATGTGCATCGTTTGGGTCCTGGTAACCGAGGTTGAAGTCCCCAAGGATCATGATTTG
Organism: Ambystoma mexicanum; assembly: GCF_040938575.1. Lineage (NCBI taxonomy): Eukaryota > Metazoa > Chordata > Amphibia > Caudata > Ambystomatidae > Ambystoma > Ambystoma mexicanum. The sequence goes on from NC_090922.1 coordinate 187,536,042, forward strand.
TGCTGATGGTTTGGAATTTTCGGTGATGAGGGATGTGATGTCTTCTTCAAAGACCCCAGGGGGGCCTGGGGGTCTATATATGAGGTGGAGGGTGATCGTGGTTGTGGGGGAGGTTTGCAGTTTGGCTGTTAGTGTCTCGCAGGATGTAAGTGACACTGTGGAGGCTGATCTGAGGTCTAGGGAGGATTTGGAGATGATCGCAACACCTCCACCTCTAGCATTAGGTCTATCAGCTCTGAGGATAGAGTATTTGTCTGGGATGGCTAGCAATAAGTGAGGTCCAGACGCCTCATGAAGCCAGGTTTCTGTTAGGGCTTGGAAGTCGAGGTCATTGGTAAGGATGATATCTGCAATTTCTGTGGGGTGGGCAGCCAAGGATCTGACATTGAGTAGGGCACCTTTTACTGGGGGAGCTATGGGCTTATTTGGCGCATTGTGCTTTGTAATGGTTTTGGTGTTGGGTTTGGAATTGGGCCTAGTAGTTGTAGTGGGGAGCCTGGAGCCTAGTCTGTTGTTTCGGGCTGTGAGGTTGGGAGTAAAGGAGGGGGGGTTAGGCCGGGAGGCTTGTTGCGGGCGGGCAGTTTAGTATTCAGTTTAGTTTGGTTGGACTTACCGATAGGACTGGGGTGGCTGTGTGTAGTGTTGGTGGGGGGGCTTGGGTTGACCTGGGAGGTGTGAGGGTGGTGGTGAGTAGGTGGGAAGGGGGATACAGAGGGTAGGAACGGTGTGTGGCAGGGGAGGGGGTGGTGTCTGGGGCACCCTAGTTTAGCCAGGCCATCCTGGTAGGCTATGTAACTATTATTGCTACAGGGTACGTTGTCCAGCGTTATGCAGAAAGGGAACATGATTAGGGCAAGCCAGAAGATCATGGTCTGGCAATAGTGGTGCGTGATGCTGGAGGCTAGTGGCACTAGTGGGGGAGCGGGCCAAACTATGATTGTTAGTGGCTAGTTTGAACTGGGTAGAGTGGTCTAGAGGGGCAGTAGCTGGTTTAAGAGTAATGCCCTCGAGCTGAGGTGCAGTAGTTTTGAGTTGAGGTCAGGGAGTGATAGTTTAAACTAGAGAGCGGGGGGCAACCTCTATCTTCAAGATGACATATTTGGCTAGAAACACAGCCAAATTCAGCACAGTTGGTCAAAGTACGCCTTGAGGCGCTATAGTCACTACAGTTGAAAACACATCTAGATTCGAGATTGTACATAGGTTAGAATACACCTACAGGAAATGCAGTGCAAAATACGGTGCAGCTAGATTCGAATGTCAGGCACATCAGGGGATGCAGTGCAAAATACGGTTCAGCTAGATTCGAGTGTCAGGCACATCAGGGAATGCAGTGAAAAATACGGTGCAGCTAGATTCGAATGTCAGGCACATCAGGGAATGCAGTGCAAAATACGGTGCAGCTAGATTCGAATGCCAGGCACATCAGGGAATGCAGTGCAAAATACAGTGCAGCTAGATTCGAGTGTCAGGCACATCAGGGAATGCAGTGCAAAATACGGTGCAGCTAGATTCGAATGTCAGGCACATCAGGGAATGCAGTGCAAAATACGGTGCAGCTAGATTCGAATGTCAGGCACATCAGGGAATGCAGTGCAAAATACGGTGCAGCTAGATTCGAATGTCTGGCATATCGAGTAGGACAGTGCAGCATGCACCAGGTAGTAGTCAGGTTGTTAGAGCGGGAAGGCTAGGCAGTGCAGCGCGCAGCCATGTGGATGCCAAGGAAGGCGGAAGACGCAGCTGCCTCAAGGGCCAGTGTACTTACAGTTATCAATGATTGAGGAGCAACCCTTCAGATGAGCGCACCAGAACACTTTTGAGGGCTCACGGCGGCAATATTGGCGGTACCGTCTGCAGTCTATTCACTACGTATAGCCAGCCTTATGATTACTCCGTCTACTTGCGTTACTGCATCTGTACAATTGTAAAACGACTCGTGTTTTCTTCAGTGTTCTTCACATGTGTAATCTTCATTCCGCATTTGAAAGCTTACTCGATTCTTTACTTCGACATCAGTTTCCATATAGTCTATGCATCTTCTCCTTTGACCATTCTTCTCAATGAGTCACACTTATCTCTTGTGACGTCATCAGCCTCATTCTCTCTTATTTTCATATTCCTTCGGGGACTGCTTCCATTAGATCGTCATCTCTTCGAGGGTACATCATATAGGGTCTTCTTAATGGATACCTTGTTTCAAAGACCTTCCTCGGAATAGTCACAGTTACTAGTATCAATCTTGGCACAACCTCTGGGTTCCAGCACACAGGTAGCAGAGGGGCTGGACTTCCTCCTCTACACACCCCCCTCTGGTTGATTCATCAACAATACCTTCATTAATCTTCACGTTCAGACATCCTCTCTTGAAGAAATGCTTCATTGGGGTCCAGATCTTTACCACTCCCTTCAGAGATCCTGCTGATTTTACATGTTCCTCAATACTCCAGGTCATGTAGCTGCACTGGCCATTCAGATTACAGTAGACCCATCATCCCACATACTTCTTGTGGTTTCTTGGATGCAGGAACTGTGTCCCCTCTGGTGCTACGATACTTGTCTTTATGTGTTCTCTGATTTCTTTATCTGTCAGTTCCTTGGGTCTGACTCCTGATTCAACATCGAATCATGAGAAATAAAAGGACGCAAAGCATGATTGTGAACACGTACATTAGGAACCAACACATCAATCCCCACCATTTATGCCACTCTGAAATCTCTCGAACTTGCTCATTTTATAAATGTGCACCATTCTCATCATTCCTCATGTTTGCTTTACTCATTTAAGGAAGGAAAAAAACATTTAAATTAGGCAATTTACAGTAGGTCTGGCAGTTGCAGGATTTCTTCTACTATCGCTACAAGCAGCCTCCTAATCACAGGACTATTTTTAGGATCATGTAAGAAAGTCTGAATGCCCACAACTCGTCTAACAAGGATATGATAAGCCTGGAGAATAAATATGAAGACAGCAAGTAGAAGTCTATGGGCATCTCTGTTGGTCAAGACCATGGGGCTAGCCGAATAAACATCCTGTAAAAAACTAATCATAGTACTGCCCACGCTTCCAGTTCTTAATTAAGTGCTGTCGTTTAGGCATAATCACAATGTGTCAACATTTCTCTAAAGTTCATTGTAAATGATTCCTGCAACTCCAGGCAAAGACCCGCACTCCTGGTATAATATCTATAAAGAGTGTCCATGGGGAGTTACAGTCCAAATGCAAATCTGCATTTATTTATCAGGAACTTTGTCCCTCGAGTGCCTGCGTCCTTCTTCTTTGTCATCGATCGAGTCTGCACACACTGAAATTCTTCTTCTTGTCTTGTTTCCGAATCGACCATTGGGGGTACTGTGGTCTCGCTGATGTAGAGCTTGACGTCGTTGAGATGTATCCAAGCTCGTCTGCCTTGGACATTTACTGCTGAAGGAGTGACGTTCTCCACAATGTAAGGACCATTGAAACATGGCTCATGCCACTTCCTGGTAAGGTTTTTGATTAGGATAGAGTCACCAACAAACAACTTTGGTTTGATAGGTCCAGTTGCTGAAAGGCTTTCATCTGTGTTCTGAGACCGACCCCCCTGATGCTTGAGTTGATCTGAAATGACAGAGATACTAGCGGTCATACATGTAAAATTCACACGTAACTAATTTCCTAACATTTCTGCAGTATTCTGGGCATCACTTCTACTCCTCAATGGAGGCGTTAAAGGCGTTCTCATTTGCCGTCCTGTCACTAGCTTGTGGGGTCTGAGGTGGTGGTCCGAACCTGGCTGATTCCTTAGGGTATATAACGCTAAGGGCAGGCAATAGAGCCATCCCTTTTTTTAATGTCAACTTAAGTTTTGCAATTCTCTCTTTAAGGAGACCATTGAGTCTCTCACATATTCCATTTGCTTGTGGGTGATAAGCAGAAGAAAACTTATGTTTCATACTCAATAACAGACTTATCTGCTCAAATACTTCATTGACAAAATGTGGCCCATTATCGGATCTCAGCACCTCACACACACCCCATCTGACTTCTCATACTAAAAGCTTTGTTGCACAAGTAGCATCAGGGTGTGCACACGGACCTGCTTCGATCCACCTGGAGAAGGGACACACCACCACTATCAGATATCTATATCCGCTACATACCTGCAGCATATCAACATAATCGATATGTAAATGCTGAAAAGGACCATTTGGTTAAGGAATTACTCCTCTAATCATTCGCATTGTATGCCCAGCAGTAAACCTTTGACATACGATGCAATTTACTACATAAAATGCATTGTGTTCTAACAAATTTGGTGTAAACCAATCTTTCGCAATTGTTGCAGCAAGACTTTCCCTAGTTACATGCACAGGGTAGTGCAGCTGTTCAAGTGCTACCTTTAATAATGCTATTGGCATCACCGGCTTTCCAGTGCTGTCTTGTCGCCGTAATGCTTCAGTGGGAGATAAAGAACACCCCCTCTGTTTCCATAATTCCTGCTCTTCCTGTGGTGCACTTCCTTGAATTTCCATCAATTGGGTTCTTGGCAAATGATTACATCTTTCATTCACTATCATAATCATGACTATATTTTCTTTAACATTTGGAGTGTAAAAAATTTAAAATATCTGGTGAATGTGCAACCATCTTGGCCTCTACATTTGTGGCTTCATTCCTGCAAGAGATAAAATCTGTACATTTAGTATGAGCAGCGCATTTAACGACCACTATGGCTACTGGCACTTGTAGTGCCTTAATAAGCCTTTCCAATAAGGATGCATGTTTCACTGGAGTGCCGTCCTCACGGAGGGAGCCCCTCCTTTTCCACCGTGCTAATCCTGTATGTATGGTTGAGGTCACGTAGACAAAGTCACTGTACACTGTCGCTTCCTGGTCTGCATGATTCTTGAGCGATACAATAAGCGCTACTAATTCTGCTGCTTGTGCCGAAAAGTAAGACGGTAGTCTTGCACTTGCTACAACCTCAAACTCACCATTTGCTCTATATTTTATTACAGCTCTTCCAGAATGCCTTTCTCCCCTAGTTTGATCAATTTTCGAAGAACCATCAATAAAGAGAATTCCCTCCCCCCCTGCCAATGCGTTCTCCTTAACGTGTGGTATGTCATAATAGAACTCTTCATAATTCGCGCAGTCATGCACATGCTGGCCTTCAGCCATTGGATCCGCTACAAATGTGGCAGGATTCACTATTTTACATCTAACAATTTTAACCAAATGGTTTGAGATTATTACTTTGTAAGCAGAAGCTCTCTTGGATGTCAAAGTGCCTTTGGGTTTCTCTAAAATGGCAAACAAAGCATGTTCCACAAAAAGAGTCATAGAGCAGCCCATTACGATACTTGCTGATTTCTCAATTGTGAGCGCAGCGGCTGCCAATGATTGTTTGCAGGGAAAGTGTTCTTTCATGATTGGGTCTAGAATCCCACTATGGTACGCCTGGGGTTTGTTCCCTAGTGTAGTACTCTGTGTGAGCACTGCAGTCATAACTGTCCCACTTGTGTGTGAAAACAAGAAAAACTCTGCATAATTGGGAATTCCTAAAACGGGAGCTGACCAAATTGCTTTCTTCAACTCTTCAAATCCTTCCTCCATTTCCTCAGTCCATTCTACTTTGATCTTATCTGCCTGTGCTTTCTTCAAAGCCTGCAAAAGGGGTTTTGTGTATGAACTATGGTCAAACACTCAGGCTCTTACATAATTACATAGCCCCAAAAACTGTTGCATCTGCTTTACCGTGTGCGGTTTTGCAGTTTTCAGGTGTCACTTTCTTTCCCTCTTTTGAAATCAGCTGTCCTATATGTAACACTTCTTCTTGACAATACTGTAACTTCTCTTTATCTACTTTACATCCTTTGCTAGGATAGTCATCAATTGAATCGAGTCTTGTCTGCACTCATCTTCTGTGGTACTACAGATCAAAATATCATCTACGTATTGTATCACTGCACTTTTCAAATCAATGTTGCTTAGGTCCACCTGAAGGACCCTATTAAAGATCGATGGAGACTCACAGTACCCTTGGGGCAAACTAGTATGTTTCAGACAAGTTTGGCGGAACGTAAATGAGGTCAAATCCTGTGAATCCTTGTGCAACGGGATTGAGAAAAAAGCATGTTTCAAATCAATCACGTGAAATATTGTGCTTCTACTGGGATACTACAAAGTATCCTAGCTGGGTTCAGAACTAAAGGAAATTCTGCATCTACAATCTGATTAATCGGTCTCATATCTTGTATAAATATCCACGACCCTGCCTGTGATTTCATGATAGGATACACTGCGGTATTGCACAATGATTCTGACGGTACCAGAATTCCTTGTTCCATCAGTGCTGAGATAGTCTTAAAAATACCCTCATCTGCCTCTGGAGACACATTGGGTACTGTTTTGCTCGAGGCGAAATTGCTCCTGGTTTCAGCTTTATCTTAGCCTCCCCTATTCCCTTCAGTAGGCCTACATCATAAGGGCCTGTAGTCCATAAAGTACTTGGCTTATCTCCAAGCCTTCATAAAAAAATACTGGACGCTGTTGCATTATCGCCATACGTTGTGAAATTTCCCTTTTCTCGATTCTGATCTGATATGTAATGCTCATAAAGAACACTACTTCATCATCTGTTGGGTCATCTCTAAACATGTCATCGTCAGTGATGTCAGTCAATCTATACCCTTCCCCAATCGCAATTACTGTTCTCCATGGTCTACCCTCATCATCTGTTCCATCAAGCATCGCCATCTCCCCTCGTACTATAGCTGCATCTAATTCTAGAGGGATTGTCTGTCCCCCCTCATCATCCATTGGTATCTATGGCCTGAACAAAAACTCATCAGGTATTCTCATAGTTTTTCCTACTAAACCAGGTAGCCATGTTAACAGAATGCTCACCCCATAAAGAAAAACCTCTGGTTCTAATGGGACACCTCGCAGAGCCATTTGCCTGTAAATGCCAGTATAAATTCAGCTACATTCAAATAATGTATGGCAGGAGTAGAACACACTATCCCTCTTCTCTTTCACCCACTCTCTTTAATATTTATATTCTTCCCGTTCTTCTCTTGCTTGATGACCTGGGTGTCTTGTATACCAACTATGCTGATGACACCCAGGTCATCCTGGAACTCTCTGGTACTTATGCTCAGGATTCACAGGCCATTAATGCAATCTATTCCACCATCCATTCTTGGATGGTCAAAAATTCCATGGGCCTTAATACAGACAAGAACAAGCTACTTATTGCGGCCTCGTGTCATATACAAAAAAATCTCTCTCCAGAGTATGTTTTCTTTGCAATTTCTAACGTCTCCGTTCCTGTGGCTGAGACTGTTATGACTCTGGGTGTCACATTGGACTCTGAGTTGACTATGAGGCCACATGTTGCCAAGATGCAGGCTTCATGTGGTTGGATTAACAAACAGCTTGCCCACTTACGCCCGTACCTTACAGTTCAAAATATGTCCATTCTTGCCTCTGCCCTAGTCCATTCGAGGCTAGACTATTGCAATAGTCTGCTGGCAGGATCTGCCCAATCTAACCTGATAGCACTACAGGCTATGCAAAATGGGGCAGTCAGATCAGTATTGGGGATCTCCAATAGGCAGTCTATTACTGCTGCCAGGGAGAATCTGCACTGGCTGCCAGTCAATCATCACGTTTCCTTTAAAATCCTTACACTCACTTGCAAGTGCATTACCCTCTGTGAACGCATCCACAGGTATGTTCCTAAACGATCCCTGAGGTCCTTAGATCAGGTTAAATTGTGCCAACCTAGGTTTCGATCAGTCAAGTTTGGAAAGACAATTTTTGACGTCTTGGCTCATGCCACTTGGAATCCCATTCCATTGGGTCTTTAAACCGCCACATCACTGGCCGATTTAAAAAAGAATTAAAAAACCTTCTTGTTTAAGGCTATTAGCCTGCTCATTGTTTTTTAGCCAGTTTCTTTGCCTTCTGATGTTCGCTGTTTGTATGTTCGTTGAGTGTTATTTTAATGTTTTTTGTGCGTCTTGAGGCCTACGGGTGATGTGGCGTGTTTTAAGAATTGAAATAAATAAATAAATAACCTTCACAAGAGGCAAAACAGCCACTGTGTAATTTCACAGCAAATATCCCCACCAGGGCAAAGTTCATGCAGTAAAAAATGCCAAGCACTGCGCCCTTAAAGGGGATTTCTTTCAAACAAATCTGGTGAATGAAAATCAGACTCTGACTACAGAGGTATTCCTGTGTTGTAAATAGAAATAAACAAGCCCTAGAAACTAACTCAGCTTTCATCACCAACATAATTGTGCATTTTCATGTTAATGAGGCAATTATTTGATCACTGATCTAAATCAGACGTGTCATGATCCGTCGATCAGGCCCCTTCTGGTCTTCCTGGTCCCTGGCACATCAGGGGTTACTCGCTGTAGTACACCCAACATGGCCGTATACACGGAACGCGGTCTATCGACCTTTACGTCCTATGCAGCACATTCTATAAATTAGCAACTCCCCTGCGGTCCGCGCGTCTCAACGCTACCGATAGCTGTGGCCTGACGTGCTCTGTAGTTCGTTCTCTTGAACTGTGTTGCCTCCTGGTTCCCAGACCTTCCTCCTTCTCCTTTCCTTCTACCTTCCTTGATCCTGTTTCTTCCACGTTTCCGCGCAGACTGCCTCCGTGTGCTGCCTCCATTCCAACCTTCCTGGAGTTTCCTAGATCCCGGACGAAGAAGCTGAACGAATCCTGGAATCCGAAGACGGCCGAGCGGGCTTGTACAAGACCCAAACTGCTCGGAAGAAAACCCCGACAAAGGACTCCGCAAAACAGAGAAAACAGGTGAGAAAAGGGGAAACCTGTGACAGATTGAGACGCCACCTGACCGATCTTGATACAGACATGGAAGCGGCCGTCCAGGATCTTATGCATGGCATGCAAGAGCTGACGACCGAAGTACAAAACTTAAAGGCGGAAAACGCTGCGTTAAAACAATTGGTGTTATCCCGTGATTCCGCCACGAAGGAGAGTGTAATTCTAGGCGTCGTCGTCAATAAGTATGACGGTTCTGCAAAGAGCCTTTGTGGATTCCTAGATTCTTGTTTGGCCCACTTTACATTTAAGCCTTATTATTTTTCTACGCCCAGGGCTAAAGTGGGCTTTATTATCTCGCATCTTTCCGGGAATGCCTTGACCTGGGCCACCCCATTGGTTAACTCTGGTGATGCTCTCCTGGATGACTACGACGGCTTTATAGAGGCCCTCAAGACCATGTTCGAATGCCCGGAACAAGTTTACAGTGCCCAGGAACGTTTACTCGACTTTCATCAGGGTACCCAGGACTTGCTCACATATGTCACACGCTTCAAACAGCTGGCTAAGGAAGCGGATTGGTCCTTTGAAGCTTGTTTTACTTTATTTCGAAGTGGGCTAAACGAAGAGATCAAGGACGAACTAGCTAGAGTGGCACGCCCGGGTTCCTTTCAAGCCCTAATGGATCTCGCTCTACAGATTGACTTTCGCATTCAGGAGTGAAAGGCAGAAAAAAAGAAAACCAAGTTACCACTCCAGAAAAACCCCATTGGAATCCCTTCGAGCTCAGAAGGCATTTCTACTGCAAGCAATGAGCCTGAACCTATGCAATTAGGGGACTTCGGTGGACCCATTACACCACAAGAGAGGATGCAAAGGATTCATACTGGATTATGTATGTATTGTGCATCCGACAAACATTTAGTAAGAGAATGTCCGATTACCCCCCCACGGCGCTCGGGAAACGCCAGCTCCCGATCCTAAATGGAGTGCAGGTTCGGGAGAGAGATGTCTGCTCCACTTCTATTCCATCCTTGAACTCTCCTGGATAAAATTCCTTGGTAATCTTACAGGCCTTCTTGACAACATCCAAGAAAGAAATATACCCCATCCTGGAACTGGTCGACTGTAGAGCTATGAGGGTATTCATAGATCATGAATGGGTCTTAAAACACCATATTCCTTACGAATCCCGGACTATCATGCAACCTGTGGAAGCAATTGATGGAAGACCCCTTTCTTCTGGACCTATAACCCTGCAGACCAAGGAGATCGAGCTTGCTATAAATCAACATCGAGAAAGGATAAGATTTGACATCATCAAGTCAGCCCATTACCCCATGGTTTTGGGAATGCCCTGGCTTCAAAGACACAACCCGTATATCAATTGGGCAGTAGGATCCTTGTTCCTGGGTTTTGAGTTTTGTATGTCCCACTGCTTACATCCAGACCTTGATCCTACACCATCGAAGGAATTTTCTACAACTCATCAGAACACAATCTCAGTTTCAAACATCATCCGGGTCCCAGAGGCTTACCAAGAATATTCCAATGTTTTCTCCTCTGCCATTGTTCAGGCCTTACCTCCCCACAGACCTGAAGATTGTGCTATTGAGACGGAACCTTCCGCGGTGATTCCTTTTGGAAGGATGTTCACCCTATCAGAACCTGAAAAGAAAGCCCTTCGTGAATACCTGGATACAAATCTGCAAATGGCACCATACGACCATCTAAATCTCCATCAGGGGCCTCCCTGTTCTTCGTTCCTAAAAAAGACACTAAAGAACTCAGACCGTGTCTGGATTATCGAGGTCTAAATCAATGTACTCTCAAGGACCGCTATCCGTTGCCCTTGATCTCAGACATCCTGGAGGCAGTAAGAGGCACAGTTGTGTTCACCAAGCTGGATCTCAGGGGCGCCTATCACTTGATTCGTATCAGGGCAGGTGACGAGTGGAAGACAGCCTTTAGAACACCCTTTGGGCGTTTTGAATACTTAGTCATGCCCTTTGGACTTGCTAATGCCCCAGCGGTGTTCCAACGTTTCATGGATCGAGTATTCTCGGACATGCTGTTCCTTTTTGTGATTGTCTATCTGGACGATATTCTAATATTTTTGAAGGACCCTCTCAAGCACGAAGAACATATGAAAGCAGTATTACAACGCTTACGCGAAAATAAACTCCTGGCGAAGCCCGAGAAATGCATCTTCCATACTTCTACTGTTCACTACCTAGGGTTTGTCCTTACTCCCGATGGTATCGGTATGGATCAATCCAAGGTCAAGGCTATTTTATCCTGGCCTAGCCCCGCCTCGGTGAAACAGATACAATCCTTCCTGGGCTTGGCTAATTTCTATAGGAAATTCATACCTTCCTTTTCCGAGATTGTCCAACCAATAATTGCCTTATTGAAAAAAGATGTTCCCTTTCATTGGACCATGGCCCAAGAGAAAGCCTTCCAACAGTTAAAGTCTGAATTTACACAAGCTCCCATTCTTGCTCAGCCTGATGTTAATCGACCATTCATAGTGGAGACAGACGCCTCCAATTACGCCATTGGAGCCGTCCTAAAACAGCAATTCGAGGATAGCTTGGAACATCCCATCGCCTACCTTTCTCGGACATTAATTCCTAGTGAAACCCATTACTCCGTCCTAGAGAAAGAGCTGCTAGCCATCCGTCAAGCCTTCACAGAATGGCGTCATTTACTTCTAGGAGCCAAATTTCCGGTCCATGTCCGCACGGATCATCGAAACCTACTAGTATTGCAAGCCCTGGAATGTAGGAATAGTCGCCAAGCTCGGTGGGCCTTCTTTTTTGCCCAATATCAGTTTCAGATTCACCATGTCCCTGGAACCCAAAATGTAATAGCTGATGCACTTTCTCGTCGTCCAGACTATGAACCTCCGGAGGATCGGACGTATCCCAAGATGTTTCCTCATACCATATTCGTAGCTCAAGCAAACAACCTCCTGGAAGAGATTCGTATGCAAACTCAGACTTCAGAGCTTTTGAAAGGAATTTCAGAAAGGAATCAATGGAACTTGAGAGTCAAGGACGGATACTTATTCAAATATACCAATCTGGTCATTCCTACTCAAAAATTACAACAAAGAATAATACATCTCTGCCATGATACTCTTCATTCCAGTCATCGTGGTATTTCCAACACCCTTCGTCTAATACAAAGACAATTTTGGTGGCCCAAGATGAAGACCGATGTACAACTGTATATTCAATCTTGCTCCGTCTGTAATCAGAACAAACATGATAACCAGAAACCAGCAGGTCTCTTATTACAGCCTACACCACCAACCAGACCTTGGGAAATCATTGCTACAGACTTCATTGTGGAATTGTCGCCTTCTAGAGGTTATACCACTATCATGGTCACCATTGATCTATTCACTCATATGGCTCACTTTACCCCTCTGTATAATTTACCATCCTACTCAGAACTTGCTGGTATTTTCCTGGAACACGTCTTCCGACTACATGGACTTCCTTCCAAGATCATATCGGACAGAGGACCCCAGTATATATCTCAATTCTGGAAACACCTCTGCAGGATACTAGGGATTCAATGAGCTCTCTCCTCGGGATATCATCCCCAAACCAACGGTGTCACAGAACGAGTAAATCAAACCCTTCAACAATATCTTCGTTGTTTCTCTACCAAAGTCCAGGATGATTGGTCACTTTTAGTACCAGTAGCCGAATTCGCTTACAATAATTCAAACCATTCGGCTGTTAAGACCAGCCCTTTTTTCTGCAGCCAAGGATTTCACCCTTCGGTCTTACCTTCTATTCTTCCACACCCTACACCTGTTCCTACTGTCGATTCCTGGATTGAAACACTCATAAATGTGCAGAGAGAAGCCAATGAACATCTCGAAAGAGCGCAAGTCCAAACCAAATACTATGCAGATTCAAGGAGAAGACCAGGACCTTCATGCTCCATTGGGGATAAAGTATGGCTATCCTCGAAACTTCTACCCGACATCTCAGACCGAATAAGTTGGCTCCCCGGTATTATGGTCCCTTCTCTATAAAAGAGATCATCAATCCTGTGGCCTTTCGACTCCAACTCCCGGATTCCTGGAAGAAGATACAACCAGTTTTTCACAAATCCCTGTTGAAGCCCTTCATCCAAACTACCCGGACTACTTTTAGACCTAGTCCTGTGCTTGTTAATGACCAGCTGGAATATGACGTTTCTCATATTTGTGATTCCCGATATAGACGAGGCAAACTTCAATACCTGGTGGAATGGAAAGGTTATCCACCCAGCGAACGTACCTGGGAACCTGTCTCAAATTTGAACTCCCCCAGATTGCTCAGAAGGTTCCACCAAATTCGTCCAGGTAAACCCGGTGGAACGGGTTTTAGAAGGGGGCATACTGTCATGATCAGTCGATCACGCCCCTTCTGGTCTTCCTGGTCCCTGGCACATCGGGGGTTACTCGCTGTAGTACACCCAACATGGCCGTATACACGGAACGCAGTCTATCGACCTTTACATCCTATGCAGCACGTTCTATAAATTAGCCACTCCCCTGCGGTTCCACGCGTCTCAACGCTACCGATAGCTGTGGCCTGACGTGCTCCGTAGTTCGTTCTCTTGAACTGTGTTGCCTCCTGGTTCCCGGACCTTCCTCCTTCTCCTTACCTTCTACCTTCCTTGATCCTGTTTCTTCCGCGTTCCGCGCAGACCGGCTCCGTGTGCTGCCTCCATTCCAAGCTTCCTGGAGTTTCCTAGATCCCGGACGAAGAAGCTGAATGAATCCTGGAATCCGAAGACGGCCGAGCGGGCTTGTACAAGACCCGAACTGCTCCGAAGAAAACCCTGACAAAGGACTCCGCAAAACAGAGAAAACAGGTGAGAAAAGGGGAAACCTGTGACAGATTGAGACGCCACCTGACCGATCTCGATACAGACATGGAAGCGGCCGTCCAGGATCTTATGCGTGGCATGCAAGAGCTGACGACCGAAGTATAAAACTTAAAGGCGGAAAACGCTGTGTTAAAACAATTGGTGTTATCCTGTGATTCCGCCACGAAGGAGAGTGTAATTCTAGGCGGCGTCGTGCGACGGTTCTGCAAAGAGCCTTCATGGATTCCTAGATTCTTGTTTGGTCCACTTTACATTTAAGCCTTATTATTTTTCTACGCCTAGGGTTAAAGTGGGCTTTATTATCTCGCATCTTTCCGGGAATGCCTTGACCTGGGCCACCCCATTGGTTAACTCTGGTGATGCTCTCCTGGATGACTATGACGGCTTTATAGAGGCCCTCAAGACCATGTTCGAAAGCCCGGAACAAGTTTACAGTGCCCAGGAACGTTTACTCAACTTTCATCAGGGTACCCAGGACTTGCTCATGTATGTCACACGCTTCAAACAGCTGGCTAAGGAAGCGGATTGGTCCTCTGAAGCTTGTTTTACTTTATTTCGAAGAGGGCTAAACGAAGAGATCAAGGACGAATTAGCCAGAGTGGCACGCCCGGGTTCCTTTCAAGCCCTAATGGATCTCGCTCTACAGATTGACTTTCGCATTCAGGAGAGAAAGGCAGAAAAAAATAAAACCAAGTTACCACTCCAGAAAAACCCCATTGGAATCCCTTCGAGCTCAGAAAGCATTTCTACTCCAAGCAATGAGCCTGAACCTATGCAATTAGGGGCCTTCCGTGGACCCATTACACCACAAGAGAGGATGCGAAGGATTCATACTGGATTATGTATGTATTGTGCATCCGACAAACATTTAGTAAGAGAATGTCCGATTGCCCCCCCACGGCGCTCGGGAAACGCCAGTTCCCGATCCTAAATGGAGCGCAGGTTCGGGAGAGAGATGTCTGCTCCACCTCTATTCCATCCTTGAACTCTCCTGGACAAAATTCCTTGGTAATCTTACAGGCCTTCTTGACAACATCCAAGAAAGAAATATACCCCATCCTGGAACTGGTCGACTGTGGAGCTATGGGGGTATTCGTAGATCATGAATGGGTCTTAAAACACCATATTCCTTACGAATCCGAGACTATCATGCAACCTGTGGAAGCAATTGATGGAAGACCCCTTTCTTCTGGACCTATAACCCTGCAGACCAAGGAGATCGAGCTTGCTATAAATCAACATCGAGAAAGGATAAGATTTGACATCAACAAGTCAGCCCATTACCCCATGGTTTTGGGAATGCCCTGGCTTCAAAGACACAACCCCAATATCAATTGGGCAGCGGGATCGTTGTTCCTGGGTTCTGAGTTTTTTATGTCCCACTGCTTACAACCAGACCTTGATCCTACACCATCGAAGAAATTTCCTACAACTCATCAGAACACAATCTCAGTTTCAAACGTCATCCGGGTCCCGGAGGCTTACCAGGAATATTCAATGTTTTCTCCTCTGCCATTGTTCAGGCCTTACCTCCCCACAGACCTGAAGATTGTGCTATTGAGACGGAACCTTCCGCGGTGATTCCTTTTGGAAGGATGTTCATCCTATCAGAACCTGAAAAGAAAGCCCTTCGTGAATACCTGGATACAAATCTCGCAAATGGCACCATACGACCATCTAAATCTCCATCAGGGGCCTCCCTGTTCTTCGTTCCTAAAAAAGACACTAAAGAACTCAGACCGTTTCTGGATTATCGAGGTCTAACTCAATGTACTCTCAAGGACCGCTATCCGTTGCCCTTGATCTCAGACATCCCGGAGGCAGTAAGAGGCGCAGTTGTGTTCACCAAGCTGGATCCCAGGGGCGCCTATCACTTGATTCGTATCAGGGCAGGTGACGAGTGGAAGACAGACTTTAGAACACCCTTTGGGCATTTTGAATACTTAGTTATGCCCTTTGGACTTGCTAATGCCCCAGCGGTGTTCCAACGTTTCATGGATCGAGTATTCTCGGACATGCTGTTCCTTTTTGTGATTGTCTAGCTGGACGATATTCTAATATTTTTGAAGGACCCTCTCAAGCACGAAGAACATATGAAAGCAGTATTACAACGCTTACGCGAAAATAAACTCCTGGCGAAGCCCGAGAAATGCATCTTCCATACTTCTACTGTTCACTACCTAGGGTTTGTCCTTACTCCCGATGGTATCGGTATGGATCAATCCAAGGTCAAGGCTATTTTATCCTGGCCTAGCCCCGCCTCGGTGAAACAGGTACAATCCTTCCTGGGCTTGGCTAATTTCTATAGGAAATTCATACCTTCCTTTTCCGAGATTGTCCAACCAATAATTGCCTTATTGAAAAAAGATGTTCCCTTTCATTGGACCATGGCCCAAGAGAAAGCCTTCCAACAGTTAAAGTCTGAATTTACACAAGCTCCCATTCTTGCTCAGCCTGATGTTAATCAACCATTCATAGTGGAGACAGACGCCTCCAATTATGCCATTGGAGCCTTCCCAAAACAGCAATTCGAGGATAGCTTGGAACATCCCATCGCCTACCTTTCTTGGAGATTAACTCCTTTTGAAACCCATTACTCCGTCCTAGAGAAAGAGCTGCTTGCCATCCGTCAAGCCTTCACAGAATGGCGTCATTTACTTCTAGGAGCCACATTTCTGGTCCATGTCCACACGGATCATCGAAACCTGCAAGTATTGCAAGCCCTGGAATGTAGGAATAGTCGCCAAGCTCGGTGGGCCTTCTTTTTTGCCCAATATCAGTTTCAGATTCACCATGTCTCTGGAACCCAAAATGTAATAGCTGATGCACTTTCTCGTCGTCCAGACTATGAACCTCCGGAGGATCGGACGTATCCCAAGATGTTTCCTCATACCATATTTGTAGCTCAAGCAAACAACCTCCTGGAAGAGATTTGTATGCAAACTCAGACTTCGGAGCTTTTGAAAGGAATTTCAGAAAGGAATCAATGGAACTTGAGAGTCAAGGACGGATACTTATTCAAAGATACCAAACTGGTCATTACTACTCAAAAATTACAACAAAGAATAATAAATCTCTGCCTCTGCCATTCCGGTCATCGTGGTATTTCCAACACCCTCCGTCTAATACAAAGACAATTCTGGTGGCCCAAGTTGAAGACCGATGTACAACTGTATATTCAATCTTGCTCCGTCTGCAATCAGAACAAACATGGTAACCAGAAACCAGCAGGTCTCTTATTACAGCCTACACCACCAACCAGGCCTTGGGAAATCATTGCTACAGACTTCATTGTGGAATTGCCGCCTTCTAGAGGTTATCCCAATATCATGGTCACCATTGATCTATTCACTCATATGGCTCACTTTACCCCTCTGTATAAATTACCATCCTCCTCAGAACTTGCTGGTATTTTCCTGGAACACGTCTTCCGACTACATGGACTTCCTTCCAAGATCATTTCGGACAGAGAACCCCATTATATATCTCAATTCTGGAAACACCTCTGCAGGATACTAGGGATTCAACAAGCTCTCTCCTCGGGATATCATCCCCAAACCAACGGTGTCACAGAACGAGTAAATCAAACCCTTGAGCAATATCTTCGTTGTTTCTCTACCAAAGTCCAGGATGATTGGTCACTTTTAGTACCATTAGCCGAATTCGGCCTTACCTTCTGTTCTTCCACACCTTACACCTGTTCCTACTGTCGAATCCTGGATTGAGTCACTCATAAATGTGCAGAGAGAAGCCAAGGAACATCTCGAAAGATCGCAAGTCCAAACCAAACACTATGCAGATTCAAGGAGAAGACCAGGACCTTCATACTCCATTGGGGATAAAGTATGGCTATCCTCGAAACTTCTACCCCGACATCTCAGACCGAATAAGTTGGCTCCCCGGTATTATGGACCCTTCTCTATAAAAGAGATCATCAATCCTGTGGCCTTTCGACTCCAACTCCCGGATTCCTGGAAGAAGATACATCCAGTTTTTCACAAATCCCTGTTGAAGCCCTTCATCCAAACTACCCGGACTACTTTTAGACCTAGTCCTGTGCTTGTCAATGACCAGCTGGAATATGAAGTTTCTCGTATTTGTGATTCCCGATATAGACGAGGCAAACTTCAATACCTGGTGGAATAGAAAGGTTATCCACCCAGCGAACGTACCTGGGAACCTGTGTTAAATTTGAACTCCCCCAGATTGCTCAGAAGGTTCCACCGAATTCATCCAGGTAAACCCCGTGGAACGGGTTTTAGAAGGGGGCATACTGTCATGATCCGTCGATCACGCCCCTTCTGGTCTTCCTGGTCCCTGGCACATCGGGGGTTACTTGCTGTAGTACACCCAACATGGCCGTATACATGGAACGCGGTCTATCAACCTTTACGTCCTATGCAGCACGTTCTATAAATTAGCCACTTCCCTGCGGTTCCACGCGTCTCAACGCTACCGATAGCTGTGGCCTGACGTGCTCCGTAGTTCGTTCTCTTGAACTGTGTTGCCTCCTGGTTCCCGGACCTTCCTCCTTCTCCTTTCCTTCTACCTTCCTTGATCCTGTTTCTTCCGCGTTCCGGGCAGACTGCCTCCGTGTGCTGCCTCCATTCCAAGCTTGCTGGAGTTTCCTAGATCCCGGACGAAGAAGCTGAACGAATCCTGGAATCCGAAGACGGCCGAGCGGGCTTGTACAAGACCCAAACTGCTCGGAAGAAAACCCTGACAAAGGACTCCGCAAAACAGAGAAAACAGGTGAGAAAAGGGGAAACCTGTGACAAGACGAGCACCCCTGCACTCAGTCTTTGTGAAAAGTCTTGAACTATTATCTGGACAAAACTACAGGTCATTATAATATAGATTTTCACCAAATTTGCAGCAGGAGCAGTGGCTTGCTCCCCAAAGCGTGCTTTTGTAAATTTGGTGAAAATCCGTCCAGTAGTTTTCTCTAAAACAATGAAAAAGTAGGTCTGGAAAAATTAGTGATATCTATGTCTGCTCCGCGGTCACACTTCCCTGTTCGTTCCGCGGACAAGAAATCGATTGGCTAATCCGTAGCGTCATGTCTGCGGACATGCAGCGCTTTCACTGATTGGTTGTGGAACAGTGTGAAGTGCGGCAGATTTCTTCGCGGCCTCCGCCATATTTTGTTCATGTTTTGGTGTACACGGACATCGCCGGTAACACATACAAAACAAGACACTAATGCACTTGTTACAATTATGAAATACTGTTTCCGAAGTTGAGCTTTACTTAGGTTAGAATGGAATGTGGCCGCGGAAAATTGAAAAAGTGGTGTTTTCTTGCCACCAAATTCATACGGTAAAGTGGAAGTTGGTGCTCAATGCATGGCGACCAATGCCTGCGTCTGTGTTACAATGTTTTCAGATTAATATTGAAGTCGGACTGGCGTCCTATGTTTTGAAATCTGAGGCGGCCACCTGGAATGTTTGATGGAAACAGTGGTTTACGCAGCGTATGGGAGTAGCGGTTCTCATGATTGGATGCTCATATGTTGTTGCAAAGTGAGAATGTATTTGCCTTCTGAGTGAAGGTCAGTTGATTTGCTTTTTTGGTTGCGAGCTCAGTAGGCCCACGCATCCAAGTCAATTCATAAGGGGCTATTGTTTTTTGACCTTGAGCGAAAGGGAAACTTTAAAAGCTACGCAAGGAATGAAAGCTTGGAAAAAAAATACTATTTGATAAGGTTATATTTTAAAAACGTTTGTAAAGAACATGAAATATCAGTTCACGAATATTCTATGATGCGAACACTTTGCTGTCTGACTTTGGCAAAAATAATGGAGGCTGTCAAGATGATGTAAGTTTAATTTTGACGACTGTACACTAATTGTGACAATGTAACTGAAGTATTATATTTTTGCGCAGTTGTAATTTTCCTCCAATAACAGAGAGTGTACATTGTTCGCGTTTGCAGGTTATGACTAGAGTCACCGTTGGTGACCGTTATTTCTTTTTCTTTCAAATGTTATGCTTGCCCACATAGCTTTGTGTATCAGTTTGCACGTTCTTTTGGTCTTGTGTAACATTATGACATGTCATTTTTTCTTGCTTGTCCATTCATGCTGCCTTCATAACTGAATTACCATCATACTGTGTAGTTGTGCTTTTTTAACCCTTACGGCGAGTGCTGTTTATCAGCGTTTGTAGGGTGTCTTTATATGTACCCATGGTCAACTCTAATATTACTTTAAAATGTCATGTTTGGCAACTTATATTTGTGTAGTACTTTCCACAATCTTTGTGTCTGTTTTGAATTTTTTCCTAAAGGTTGGGTATTGACACATATTTTGTCTTACGTTTTCCGCCTAGCTACATTTTGCCGTACTGTGCGTGCCATGGTTTCCAGATGCCGAGTGACAGCTTCTTTCCACGCCAGATGCAACTGCTGGTGACCGGGTGCCTGTCCATTATAATGTTATGGGATGACAGGCCAGGGCCGCTCTGTCCCTACGCTGAACTAGCGACAAGGGGCAACATAACATCATTTATGGTGGTGTAAGGCAACGGTGATGGCGCCGTCTTGGAAATACCTGTGCAAACAAAGCGGGTGCTTTAACAGACGCGCATACTTTGTGTATGCGAAATTAACTGCATGTGTCTCTCCATGAACATTTTCAATGTCGGCCTTAGACTCATTGCTACAAATTATTTGGAAATGGAATTAGTCCGTTGATCTCTGACAATTGTTTGTTAAATAAAAGTACTTTACAAATTCTAAAATGTTACCGTTTTCTTTTAAAATCCTGTGTATCATTTCGAAATGTAAGGTACCACGTTATACGTCGCTGTATGTTTATTTACAGGTTCCGCGTCACGGTACGCACTGTTGCTTTTTCATTGCGGCCATGGAAAGGGAAGAGGGGCTAGGTATGGAACAACCGCCTTTCCTTTCGATGGTGGCCATCTTGAAAAAGGATTTTGTTTTGTAATCCGGCCCGTGGCAGAAATCCTATTTTTCCATAGCACACGTTAATGCTTTGCACATCTACACTATTATTGTCAAATCTTTTTGTGTCTATGTCCTTTAGTGTGAAAGGTGGTTCTTAACGCAACATTTAGTTTGTTAAAGGGTGGCTTTCTTTTTTGGTAGGACAACTAATAAGGCCATTTGTGAACGGAAATGAGGAAAGACGCATCAAACAGTGATATGGGGGAGTGGGTGGCCGGTGCAAAAATATTGTGCGTTTGTTATTTCTAAGGTTGGGGCAGTGTTTGTCATGCTCCTTCATTACAGTAGTGCTGCTGTTTCTTGGGGAGGAGGGATGGCCTTAGCTGATGTCATTTTCAGATAACTAAAACTTTTGCTGAAAGTATGCAATGTGTACTACATTGTTAATGGCTAACTACCAATACTTGTTGGCGCTGTGCAAGGCAAATGTTGCAGGTGGACGTTCCTACATCAATATAAAATCTGTTTCCACATTGTCCACGAGACAAACATCTTACTGTTAAGTGTTTACGGATTCTGGGACACGTTACCGTGCTGTACACCAGCATATTGTCAAGTGGTATTCTCCTCAAGGTGTTTAAAAAAGTCAGAAGTTGCTTTACATTATGGTTACGTGGCTCTACTGTAAACCGATCATCTTTAGCAAAAAAACTTTGCAAAAGGGACGTTATGGTTAAGTTGGCCTACTAAAAACCTGTAAAATTCACTAGAAAAAACTTTGTTAGAGGGATGTTATGGTTAAGTTGCACTACTAAAGACCTGTGTAATTCAGTAAAGAAACTTTATAAACGTGACATTATGGTTCAAAGTACAATCGAAAAACCCCTGAAATTCGACAGTTATGGTAGGCTAAGCAACCATAACTGCCCGCACCACTGTGCACTGCTAACACTAACACCCAGGACATCAAAGATGACATCACAAATGTCATTGATGGCATCACTGATGACATCACATGTGCAGTTACTTTTCAGACGAGGGGATGTGAATGTAATTTTAGCAAAAAAATCAGAGATTATCGGGACATGTGTAATAAAGTACATACTTCATCACGTAATGTAGTGTTCTAAAGAAAATTCCATTGCAGTGTTCTTTCTAGTACAGGAACCTACTCATACAGAAATGTAGGTATTGGCTGCAGCATACACCACACAGGTGCTAAGTTTGTACTTTCCAAAGTTGTATAATAAAAAGGTGAATGTTTCTGTATCACACTTTTCTGGTCTGTGAAACATGTACTAAGTTGCTAATAATGCATCACTTACTACATATATCTAGTACTACACACAAAACATAAATAGACTACAATGCATACAAAGATGGGGCTTATATGTGGAGAGTAAAGTAAGCATACAAGAGGCAGTATCATTAGCAACTGTGCATAATCTACATGATTGGATTCACGCACAAAAATGATAGCTGTGTTTCAGGCCTGCTTCTTCCGCTATATATGTACATCAAACGCTGCGATTAAATTCTAAAGAAAGTAGTGTAAGAACATGTGAGAATAGCAACATTAATAAATGTAATACCTTGGGCCCTTACAACACACAGAGTCAGAAAGGCTGGAGGGCAGATGAGGCTAGCACAGTTTAACTGATTCACACATTTCTCAATATAAATGAGCCACGGTATTTTCTTGGCAGCCGGGCTTCTTATCAATGCAGTTATGATTTTATGTGAAAGAATGGCTTTCTGATTTGACCATAACGCCAGCCAATGCGCAAGGGGGGGCCAGTAACCATTCATCACCAATGTGGGGGCACCCTAGTTCCAAATGGATGCCATAATTGGATGCTCATTGTGGAAGCCCAAGTAGTTTTTTTAAGAAACTATTCTCAAACTTTTCGATGCTTGGAATCTTTTCAATGCCCCACAGTGCAGCCCCTTGGGTAGTGGCTGTTTTGGTTTGTGCCCTGTAGACTTCAAGGATAAGCTTGAGTGGATGCACTAGACAGTCATTTTGAAAACGGGATATGCCACCCAAGGCCTCTCTCATCCTCGTACATTGTTTGTCCACGTGGCCAAACCCTCGCCAGTTCTTGGTAAAGGTAATTCCCAAATATACAAAACTATTAACCCTGGGAATGGGTTCTCCACCACTCAATATCCTCCGCATCTTGAGGGATCTGACGCCTGTTCTCCTGCAAGCCATAACGGCAGATTTTTTGGAGTTCACTGAAAGTTTATGAGTGGCCATATATTCAGTGTAAACATCCACCAGGCGTTGTAAGGCTATAGGGGTATGCGCTATAAGAACCATGTCATCGGCGTAGCCTAGGACAGGTAGGGGAACACCTCCTATTCTAATGAAGTCTGCATTAGAATTAAAGAGGGCCTGGTATACACCGTTTATATACAATGCAAAAAGCACCGGTGCCACAACACAACCCTGGCGAACACCCAAAAAGGTCTCGAAAAAAGCTGTACACTGCCCCTGGTCACCATATCTCACACAAGCTGATGTGTTTTCATGTATTATTTGGAGCACCTTGACCAGATCCTCCGGGCAGCCCATGGACCTGAGCACGGCCCAGATCATCGCCCTGTCCACTTTATCGAATGTTTGCTTAGGTCCATGAAGGCCAAGTATAGTGGCTCGCCCCTAACATATATTGATGAAGCACCCACCAAATATAAATTCAGAGCCTGGTCCCTGGTTCCCAGGCCTGGACGGAAACCATATTGGGTCTCTGTGAGAACCCCTGAGTCAGAAATCCACTGTTCGAGCCGTGCCAAAACTACCCTACCAAAAATTTTGAATGAGGTATCCAAGAGGGAAATTGGACAATAAGAAAGAGGGCTGCCAGGATCACCCTTCTTGAAAATGGGGAAGATTATAGCTTGGCCCTATGTTGCCGGATAGGTGCCCAGTTCTAAATATGCATTAAAGGACTTGGTCAGTAAAGGAGCCCAAAGGTCCACCTCCATGCAAAAAATATCAGCAGGGATAGCATCTGGCCCGGGAGCGCGATTGGGGAGCTGCTTACTTATGGCCAACTCTCCCTCTTGAATTGTAAAACGCAAAGAAGAACCACGTGGACCATCATAGCAAGAAGAAGGAGGAGCTTTGTATAGGGTGCTAGAGTGATCAGAACAAGCCAGAGCGCTTACAGTGTTCTCCTTATATTTTTTCAATCTTTTATGGGGTGGGCCCATTTGCCACAAATTCCCGGGCGTGTAGTTATGGTTAAGTTGCTAAACTCATAGGAAGAGCACTTTTTCGGCGGCTTATGACATCGCTCCCCCGTGGAGGAATCCTCACCAAACTCCAAACTTTGCAAAAAAGTATATGGCAGGCTCTGAATTTTTTCCGCCAAGTTGGGTGAGGTTTCGTGCAGGGGAGCAAAGTTACAGGGGGGGGTCCCATATATATATATTTTTTCCATAGACTGAGGCCCATATTCTCATCAAGGTGTTAAGTACCGAAAAGGACATTAAAAGGTTTTGCGGCACTTTCGGAATACATGTGGCGGTTGCTAGGATGGGTTGGAAACCAACCTACTAACCGCCACATTCGTAAACTGGATTTTTGGAAGGCTATTCTTGTGGCACTCCGCCAGTTTAATATGTGTGCTATACTAGCCACAAGAAGCCTTGTTTGGTGTAAATGAAAGTGTTCATATACACCTGTGTGTTGTATATAAACACTCTCATGTACATCAAAGCAAGCAGCTTCAGCGTTGCATCCTGTCGTGTACTATGTTGTGTTGTGCCTGCAAATCCCCTTCTGCCTTGTGTGAATGGCTAAGGTCCTTGGCCCTAACAGTGTGGGCACTGGTTGGAAGTAGGTGTGCGAATGTTGCCTTGTTGGGGTCCTTTAGTGTACCCATACGTACCTGTAGTCAGGAAAGGTCCGTGGCCACATGTTCCCATGCATGCCTCTATTGCCTTCCAGTAGGTGTGTACTAGGACTAGGCTCTTGGGGGCATGGGCGGAGTCTGTACCCAAGAGCTTAGGTCTTGGTACAACACCCGCAACGCAATGCAGGCATGTATGGGACCACTGTGATAATGGTGTGTGAATTGCACACGTACGGACAAAGAGTGCATTCCCTTTGCTCATTTGCATAAGTTATTATACCCATACTTTTTGACATCCCACTGTTTGCTAGGGGTGCCGGTGGTTATGTTGCCGTTGTGGGTTACCATTGTGTTGTGGCGGTGGGGAGGGGTGTAGGTGGCTGTGGTACATTTGTCAAGTATGGTTTGGGGCGCCATGGTCCCATGCCTGCCTCCATTACATTGGAGTGGTTGTGAGGAAGGCCTAGGCTTTTGTGTGCATGGACGGAGGCCGTAGGCCGCCGCATGTACCCAAGAGGCTAGGGCTTGGCCACAGCCTTGCTTCAGGGAGGGCAGTAAGACATTGGCACATGGAAGGATTTTGTACCATCAGAGTTTTCCGATATGGACCTATTACGCAGCTACTCACTTGTACTTCATTGGGGGGTAGCTGCAGAGGCGGCTATCATTTTTTGGTGAGTGTAGGTAGACTGCATTGGGGACGGGGAGTGCATTGGAGGCAAGATGAGGGTATTTGCAGTTGATGTATTATGCTGTGTTGTGCCTGCAAAGGTGTACTGGCTTGTGTGCATGGCTAGGGCTCTTGCACCTAACAGTCTGGCCACTGTTTAGAAGTAGGTTGTATAATGTAGCCTTGTTTGAGTCTGTTAGTGTACGCATACGTACCGGTAGTCAGGAAAGCTACATGGCTACATGGTAGCATGCATGTCTTTATTGCCTTCTAGTGGGTGTGTTGAAGGACTAGGCTCTTGGGTGCATGGGCAGAGGCACATGTACCTAAAAGTCAAGGCCTTGGCCACAGCCTTGCTTCAGGGAGGGCAGTCAGACATTGGCACATGGAAGTAATTTTTTACCATCACAGCTTTGCGATATGGACCTTTAACGCAGGTTCTCGCATACGCTTCATTGGCTGGCAGCTGTGGAGGACACTATCCTTTTTTGGTGAGTGCAGGCAGGCTCCATTGGGGATGGAGAGTGCATTGGAGACAATATGAGGATATTTCCAGTCGGTGTGCTATGTTGTGTTGTGCCTGCAAAACCCCTACTGGCTTGGGTGCATGGCTGGGGCCCTTGGACGTAACAGGCTGGCCACTGGTTGGAAGCAGGTTTCAGAATGTTGCCTTGGTTGCGTGCCTTACTGTACCCATATGTGCCTGTGGACAGGAAAGGTATGTGGTCACACGTTCTCATGCATGGCTCTATTGCCTTGCAGTGTGTGTGGCGAAGGAGTAGGCTGTTGGCCACAAACCTGCAACGCAATGCTGCCATTTATGGGAGTAGTGTGATATTGGTATGTGGATTGCACACATATGTACAAAGAGTGTATTCCCTTTATGGTCATTTGCATAAGTTATTATAACCATACCTTGTGACATATCATAGACTTTTAAATATGTATGTGTCCTAAGGTAAGCGCCTTTGCAAAATCACTGTGGAGAACATGTTATAGTTCTTACAGCAGCATTGGTGAGATAAGACACCAGTTGCGTTAGGAATGGTGTGGCCGTGAACACAGCCTTGCTTCAGGGAGTGTAGTAAGAAAGTGGGACATGAAAGGATTTTTTTACTGGTTAACTTTTGCGACATGGCCCATGTACGCAGCTACTGACAAATAATTCATTGTGGGGTAGGTGCGCAGGCGACTACCTTCACAGCCCATTGGCGATGGGGAGTGTATTGCAGATGATATAGGGATTTTTGTAATCAGTGTACCATGCTGTGTTGGGAGTGGCAAGCCCCTACTGCCATGTGCGCATGGCTGCAACCCTTTGACCTAATAATTCTAGACACTGCTTGGAAGTAGGTTTCAGAATGTTGCCTTCTTTGGGTCCATTCTTATACTGATAAGTAACTCCAGCGTACACTCTTGGAAATATGTATGTCTCCTGTGGGTGCTCATTATTACAGAATGGTTGTGGAGGACATTTTGCAGTTGGTACACCAGTAGAGGTGGTGTGAAGTGCCTGCACTTGCATATGGTGTACGTCATTGGCCTTGTTGCCATTCATGGACTGAGATGCCACCATTTATGTTTCGTATGGTGTGCCTCTCATAATACCCTGAGGTTTGAGACTGAAGGAAGATATTGCGACATGACATAAGTTAATAAGCATTACACATGTAAAGTATGGATAATGTACAGACCAACCCACGTACATTTTCAGCCGACAACATCATCAATGCCGTTAAGTCCAGCCATATACAGGACGGCAGGCCATCAGACTGTTAGCTTTGCTTTGTTTTGCATACTGGTTGAGATGGGCAACGAACGCAGTTGGCGCTTCTACTATGTGCAATTGTAATGTGTGCATTGCTTTTATTACCTATACGTGTGTGCGGCATACACCATCGCAGCAGTCACTGGCATCAGTCACTTTACTTGTGGACAGTCGTTCCTCACGGCGTGCACTGCAGGTATTTTCTTTATGTGCGTGCCAAGCGTAGCGCACTCTGTCATGTGAGCACCTAGCTCCGGAAAGGAACAACATAAACAAAAGCAGAAGCAGACATCCGCACACAGAACATTCCCATAGTTTAGTAACACCACAGTGAGTTGTTGCAAGTGCTTTATTTTGCTACTGAATGTTAACGACAACGTGCAAGTTGGTTGTATTCACTGCTCTTTTATTTTGCAAACAAAATCTAGTGAGCAATGCCGTCTGTGCACTTCTGTACTTCTGTTGTCATCTAGCAAAGTGGGAAAAGGAATACTTAGTGGTGCTTGTTGGGCCATGTAGAACAAAACATTTTATTTGAAAGGTAGACAAGCCTCATTCCGAGGTTGGTGCTAGTCATTGCGCCATTAGCGCCATGACTAGCACCATTACCGGTACCGTGTCTGCCCTTGTTCAATGGGGACTTACCGGTCTAGTCCGATCATTGCGGGACAGGTAAGTCCCCATTGAAAATGTCAATCCCCATTCCCATTTGAGCCCCCGTAGGGCTCAATGGGAATGGGGAGGGTGCTAATAACGGCACTGTAAATTACGGTGCCGTTATTAGATCTGAAGTCCCTTTTGCGGATCCCGCCCATAACGCCTGGTAAAAGCAGGCGTTAAGGACGGGGCCGCAAAGGGACCTCGTAGTAGGGCGCAAAGGGTTTACCAGCACCGATGTCCTTAATGGTGCCCGGTATCCCTTTGCGCCCTACTCGGAATGAGGCCCAAGGTAGCAGCTGGTGCCTCTGGGATGCCTTACAGCATAAAGGTTTATAGGTTGCTTCGTATTGCCGGAACCGCAAATGTACATACCGGGCCATATCGGTGGGCCCAGATAATAAGAACGAAAAAGAAATCGCTTATGGTAATCTTCCAATGCTTGGTCCATCACCCGTCTATTGGAAAGTGGAAGGAGTGGCACGCGCAGTAAGGGGCAAGATATCTGAGAAGAAAGAGGAATAAGAGTAGATGTAAGTAGCCAGTATTAGTGGCAGCGTACAGGACAAGAGTTTGCGGAAAGGATGTCGTAATAGTTGGCTGCCTCATGGACCATGTACTGTGTTAGTGAGTCGCGTCATATGTTAACCCACTGCCTTGCTCTCTGTTTTGTAGGTGATACTGTGATTGTACAGCTCCACACAAACAAAATGTCTTGGAAACGTTGCCACCAGACGCTCTTTTGGTGTGTTTCCTTTTTACAAAACATGACAGTGGTAGCGAGTGTTGTTCGACCGACGGCACAATGTGTCTTTGTGTCTGCAAAGAAAGTAATACAACAAGACACCTCATGGGGGTCATCGCGGATTGCAGGAGAATGGAGGAGCTGCTTTGCTAAGAAGTGCGTCAATGAAATGTGAGATGTAGATGTTTGTGTGCCGGTTGACCGCTGCGTGCACCTGTGGCCGTTATAACGTTCAATGCACTGATGGTGCGTACACCTAGTAATTGTGTGAAAGGGCATAGAAAGGGCAAAACAGGGAATGTAGCACTGGACGAGTGAGCAGAAGGTGTGCTGTTTTTGTGCCCGACTTGCATTCCCTTTTCGTCTTGCCCTTTATGTCTGCATTTGCATCGGGGGGGGGGAAGAATGCCAGTAAAAGGAAGTACAATCACAGTTGCAATTTACGGGGAATGGTGGAGATATGGCACTGTAACGGCACGTCCTTACTGCTGTCACAAAGTTCCGTACAATGTACAGAGAGAAAGTGTGCGGTAGAGTAAATTTAGTATGCATAGAGAACAGCAGCTTAATACATTTTGTTCGTAATACACATATGATGTAAAGTTGTACTTACATAACTTCGGCAAATTCCATGCTTGTATTGGGTGGGAGAGATATTGCAGTGACGGCGTATGGGAGCATGGCAGACTA
Organism: Ambystoma mexicanum; assembly: GCF_040938575.1. Classification (NCBI taxonomy): domain Eukaryota; kingdom Metazoa; phylum Chordata; class Amphibia; order Caudata; family Ambystomatidae; genus Ambystoma; species Ambystoma mexicanum. The sequence goes on from NC_090922.1 coordinate 187,565,033, forward strand.
CCTTTGGGCACATGGGCAGAGCAACTGCAGTGTAAGTTTTATATCCTTGTTTGCTATACTTCCATCCAATGTCTGACCTTGGAGCTAAACATCCTTCCCCCTCAAGGCTGTTTTACAATGAGCCTTGTTCAAGGAGAGATATGTTAGGTTTCGCTTTCTGGAGATGATCCTGGAAAAAAAAGGAATCAGCCGGCAACGTGTTTCGATTGTAGCATTCATTTACAAATGTTGGTAGTGTAATTTTGGTGAAGGTAGTACGACGTACAAGTAGAGATGATGGTGCCGTACACATGGTGCAGTGAATGCACAGATGGCAACATACATAAAATGTGCTTTTACAGTGCCTAAGGACCAGTTATATGTGCAGTTTGTTACGAGGCAACAGTGGATGATGGCAGACTGTGTGTTCCTTGCCTCAGAATACGTGGGTGGGTGGCCCATGGTACACAGTTTGGTGTCATGCAGCATGAACCTGTTTGGGGCTGCCGTTCTGCAAAGAAAAGGAGTTAGTGTGTACGTTCGTCAAACATTGTAAGGGGGTTATGGTGGTCAAATGGTGTTTCCTTTATACAATAAGAAAGGGAAACAGAAGTATGAAAACTTAAGCAATAACGCAGAGGTTGAAATATGGCTGTCGAGCTATGACCAATGCACTGCAGTGAAATATGTGTTGGATAGCTTTTTTTGAAATTGTGTACATAACAATGAAAATGACCTACACAGTGTCAGTGGAAAGCAAGGAGCCAAATGTTGCAGCAGTTACACCAGTTACATAAGATGTATGGATGGCTTCATCAAGTTGTATTGTTGTGATTGTGCAGATTGTCGGTTAGGTTACTGTAGTGTTGTGCATTCAGTGTGTCCACTTATTATAGGCTTAGGTGAACAGTGTACGTAGGAAAAAGTTTATGTATTGTGTGGAAGAAATGGCAGCCAATGTCAACTTCAGTGGCTAAGGGGTAGGTGGCTGTGTTGTGTGTGGGGTTAGTGGTACGTGGGTAGATGTTTGTATCCATAGTTGTAAAGTGCAGCAGAAATTGTGGGCGGGGTGTACAATGTTCAGTGCATGGCTGGAGGTCCTACGCTGTACAGGGTGTAGTGAAGCATGTAGGGCGTAGGCAGAAGCTGCATAGTTTAATATAGGTGTGCATTGCAAATGGTGCCATTGCTATGTGTATAGCAGTTATACGTGTACATATTGCACTGTGGACATTGTAAAGAAGTATAATAGCAATCGTTGCAGACTTGCTGTTTGGATTGAGGAGGGCCTGTACTGTGTTTTGTGTATCGAGTGTGGAATGTTGTGGTACTGGTTGCTGCATTATCTGTGGGAAAAGAGAACAGAACATGTTAGAGCAGATATTTTGTTAGTTTGCAGTCCATTACTTAGCATACATTTCTTTACTTTGTGGACCCTCATAACTAGTACTTCCTAAGTATTATGCTTTGAACCAGTGTACTGTGCAATAAGCGCAGTTCCTGTGTTTCTTTGCATAATCATTGGGTCGGTGGGGAATAAAATCCATGCTGGATTAAAAAAAAAAGCTTACAAATTTCTTTGCTACTATGGTGCACAATGAATGATAGTCACGTTTAGAGTGGTTACAGCATATTTCAAGGTGTACTCTTGAAGTAGGAGGAAATATAATGGTTTACGATTTCTGGCCTATACATGTTGGTAGGATGGGTGATGTTGTATAGCAGGTGGTATTTTGTAAATGTTTACCTACTTCCTTTTTGTACCACTGTTTCTTCATGCTTTTGGTTGCTGCTGGTGGTTTGCAAGTATTGTGGCAAAGTACTGTGCTAGTGCAGAATTCTGACGGTAGTTATGTACCTGTTGGCGTACTGTAACTGGTCATACTTTGGAAGTGTTTCACAATATGTTTGTAGCACAGTAGTTGTTGGAGGTTGAGTTGGGTTCTTTTAATGCTGCAAATAACATTGTCGCATTCTGGTTGCAGTTAGATACCAGATGGCATATTCGTACTGTTTACAGTGTCTCATTCGTAAAGGGTACGTTTAGAAGCTTGTGCATTCCTGTTGCTACTTGGACATCTGTGTACATTCTGAAGTGGTAGTGTACCATTATGGATATACGTGGTGATAGGTCCATATGTGTTGGAGTTGTATGACTATTCTTGGAGAGCTGGTGACTGATTTGCGTATGTGGTGGTTTCAGAGGTTACTGAGGATAGTTTTGAACCCTCATACATTGTACTTTCCTTTCCACGTATCCTGTGGGAAATACTGCTACTGCGATATGTGTACACGTATTGTTTGTGTGAGTGTATTCATTGGGTTCATTGGGGATAAAATTGTCCAACACACACTTTAGTGCATTTCCTCAATGCTTGCAGTATGTTAAGTTGCTTTAGGTGGACAGTGTGGAAGGAAAATATTGTTTTTTCTACTTAAGAAGGTACTGGTTGGTGCTGGGGAGTAAGGGATAGTAGGTTTGTACATCACTGAGTACATTTTGGCTTCAAGAATATTAAGCAGGCATTTGCAAGATTTGCAGGTAATCTCTGCTTTGGACTGATGGAAGTATCATTGCATTCCAACCATGAGCATTGCTTTCTAATGTATGCAGTATAGTGGCCTCCATTGGTTGAGTCACATGTGTGGTAGATTATGGCTACTGTTGTGAAGGTTTTCTTGCCAAGTGATACCTGTCCGTGTGAGAAGGCAGTACGTTTGCAGTTGTTTTTGGTTCCATCAGCATTGTATTTTAGGAGCATAAATATTACATATTGACTATGTGAGTGTATATGTAGTGTCGAACGATTATCAGAATTGCACGACGTACACAACATGCTATGGTTTGCATTTTGCACCAGGTGCTGAAATGGAATGGAGTCACAGTTAGGTATTGATACAAACACGAAGCATTCGTTAGGGACTTGTTCCTGAATTACATGGTTGCACAGAGTGCATGTATGTTTCCACATGTGGGAAATGTGAAAGATTTCATTTATGAGTATGTTTTTCCTTTCCAGTATATGTACTAAGTACATTAGAAATTCCTGTGGATCTTCCTGTCGGTTTAAAGTGAATGTCACCATTCCAGCAATGTAGTCCAATTCTTGCCTTATTCCTGAGACACTGTAAATGGTGTCAGGATTACTTACTGCATTTCTGTGAAGGACGAGCATTTGCAAACACAACTGGTCTGCGCCATTTAAATAAATGTTTTCAACAATTGCTGGCATTTGGAATAGAAAATTAATTGTTACATTTGCGTAGCAATTAACACCTGTTGTATTGGAAAATGTGATTGGGCCAGGTACTTCTGTGTCTGAGCACTTTGATAGAAGGGTATGTGGTTTCTTTGCAGAGGCATTATTTTTTGTGGGTGGAATTGGGTATTTTTTTTCTTTTTGACTCCTTTTGTATGTGCTTTTGGTAGTTTATGTAGTATGAGTTGCTTGCAATTTCTTTGATGCTACTGTTGCTAACTCATTTACAACTTGATTGAATGAGCCTTATTTTCAAACCTTTCCATTTGTGAGGAATATGGTACATTTTCAGATGGGGTGTGTACAGTGCAGGTAGTCTATTGTACTCAATGATGCAAGGAATGTCTGCACTGACTGCAGTTGCATCAAAATTCACTAGATACAGTCCTTCCTGTGTACATAGCCATGACAGAGCTACGTAACTCATGCCTTCTTTAAAGTCTGTGCAGCCAATATCAATCAATGCTTGATCTAAGCTTAGAGCCTGCGATTTATGGATAGTTACTGCATAAGCTAGCGACAGTGAAAACTGTTCTCTGCGTACATACATGTCTTTGAAAAGAAGGAATCGTGCCGTTGTGCGTCCTATATTTTTGATTTCTGAAAGTTTGTCAAACTTGATGTTTACAAACTGAATGCTGTTGTCCCGTGGGTATGTCTGGAAGCCAACAACTGTACCAAGTGCTCCATTAACTAACCCTTGCTCTAAGTCAATGTTACGCTTTAGCATAACTCTACAGACACATAATGTTAACATTTTCTCCAAACCAGCTGTGTTGGAGATGGAGTACTCCATAAGGTTTGTAGTCGTGCTATGCCTTGTTGACGCATAGGTATTGTCATACCGTGTACGTCCAGTTTGTCTGTGGCATGAATTTCCACTATTGTTTTTTTTTTTTTTTTGCAGCGTTGTTGCATTAAATTGTGCACAGCTTGCTAGAGTTGGCATTACGGACATACAGTTGACATTTTTCGAGCAAATTGTTCCATGACATCAGTAGCACATGTTACGCCTGTACAGCTCATGGATGCGTCTAGTTTTGAGGGTAGACTGCGCCTCCTTTGATAGTACACCAATCCGTATGTTTTTTTAAATGTTGGCGTACGTGAGGATTGCAGACGGACGCATGTTTTGAATTAGTTCTCTGTATTGTAAATGTTGCCAGAGATTTACATTCTCTATGCTTCCAAGACTTTTATGGCACTCTTTGGGCCTCATTACGAGTCAGGCGTTAAGGGGTTAACGGCGCCGTAAACGGCGCCGACCCTTAACGCCTGATTACAAGGTCCCTTAGCGCCATGGTGATTTTAACGCCTGCTTTTTTGCAGGCATTAAAATCCATGGCGCTAAGGGACCATGGTGCTAATTACGCCACCGTAATTTATGGTGGCGTAATTAGCGCCTTCCCCACTCCCATTATGCCCTATGGGGCAAAAATGGGAATGGGGAAGGGTAAAATGGGAAATGGGGATTTACCGCACCACTCACCTTGGAATGGGGTGGTAAATCCGCCATCCACCATGGTGTAAACACAGTTTACACCATGATGGTAAGGGTATGACCCAGGCGGTAACTTACCGCCTGGGTCGTAATGAGGCCCTTTGTGCCCTAAGGTTTTGAAGATAGGTTCACCTTTGACTGGTGTTAATTGAAGGAGATCTCTGAAAACAATGACATGTTTTCCTCCAAAGAGTTCTTCGTAGTCTGTTTTGAGGACCTCTTGCAATCTGAGGTAAATCAAAGCCAACATTAGGTTGGAGACCATGCTCACCTCATCTATTAGGAGCATTTTCATTTGTTTCAAAACTCTGCGTAGCTCCATAGCAGATTCTGCTGAAAGTTTATAGTACTCTAATTTGTTTTGGTGTGCTACTGGAAGGAGTAACAATCGGTGTTGAGTGGCTTCTGCCTATGTTGTAGGCATCCAAACCTGTGGGGGCGGTTACAACAGCAGAAAGGTTGTTGTTTGTTAATTGTTGGAAGTATTTAATGATAATTTTTATTAAAAATGTTTTACCTGACCCAGCTTCACCACTTACATACAACAGTACAGGTTTGTAGTTGTCACAGGTGCAAGTTTTACTTTCGTGCCGTATAACATGTTCAATGGTTTCACTTACTTCGACAAAAATGGTACACTGTTCATTGTTTAGTTGGGATTTCAGTACTGCCAACTCTTCTGCAGAGTGCTCATACTGAAGCGTAGTGGTGGTTACTTCTGTCATGGCTAATTCTGCCTCATTTGCTATCAGTGGCCGTCCAAGTGGTTCTTGGCGGCCTATTTGGGAAGGTTCACTGCTCTCAGTGTCTACATTTAATTGTGCTTGAAGTTCTTCTTCTTGTTGGTGTTCATTGTCTGATATGGTTTTGTACCATGTAAAGTTTTCATCTGTAATTGTACTTTCACTGGCATTGAAATCATCTTTAAAGGAGGCATGGGTGGGTAATAAATCTTCTTTTCTCCATGGTTTGAAAAGTTGCAGTAGAGCCATGTAGTACAGTTCTTTGTGTTGAGGAGTTTTTAATGACAACTTCATATGATTAATTAGGCTGTGTTTGGTAAGTTACACCAGGCTGTCTTCACAACTTTCTACACTGTATCTACCTTTTTCCTCATTTGGTTTTTTTCCTCATTTGGTTGTTTTTGTATGCAAAGTTTTGGTACAGGCACAAGGCTTCTAAAGTAATCCTCCTGTTCGGGTAGTATGTGTCCAATAAGTTGTTCTTCAAAATGTCCTGGCTGTTGGGCTTGCTTTTGGCTATTATGTATATGTCTTGTATGATTTAACAAGGCATAAAATAAGCGGTATCGCATCGCAATTTGCGATACGGTACCATTGGTTTGCGTTTTAATTTTAGAATCATGTCGCAGAAACTGCGATATGATTTATGGCACCGTGCGCAGAGCTTAAAGGGCACAGATTACTGTGCCTGTTTATTTAAATTCTGCGCTCGGTGCACTGACAGTGTGCAGGCAGCAGGCATAAACTCCCAGGCTGGGCTAAATACATTGTATCAATGTATGAGCCCAGCCCGGGGGCAGCGTCGAAGTCACGCAGAGAAGACTTCAGCAGGAGCACCCCAGCTCCACTCACAGACCCGGCTTCAATCCGAGGTAAGGAGTCATGCTGGGGTCCTTAGGAGAGGGTGGGGGAGGAGGTTGCAGGCCTTCTGCAAGCCCCTTGTCTGCAGGGCTGGGTGTTAGCAAGTGGCCACAGCCAGGAAGAAATATTTTGCCTGCCCGTTTGGGTGGGAGAAATATTAATTCCAGCCACTTGCTAGTACCCAGCCCCACAGTAAAATGGCATGCTGGCAGATCGCCTTTCAAATATTCTTTCCTCTCGTGATTCACGAGAAGGAAGGAATATTTGAAATGCCCTCTGCAAGCAGGCTATCTTATTACTGCAGGCCTGGGTGCTTAGAAAGTGGCTGAAAATAATATTTCTGCCACTTTCCAAGCCCCCAGGCCTGCAGTAATAACGTAGCCTGCTTGCAGAGGGCATTTAACATTTTCTTTCAGTCTCGTGATTAAAATCGCCACAAGCGCTTTAATCACAAGACTGAAAGAAAATTAAAAATGCCCTTTGCAAGTTGGCTACGTTATTACTGCAGGCCTGGGTGCTTAGAAAGTGGCGGTAAATAATATTTCTCCCGCCGGTATGGGAGAAATATTATTTCTGCCACTTTCCAAGCACCCAGGCCTGCAGTAATAATGTAGCCTGCTTGCAGATGGCATCTTAAATATTCTTTCAGTCTCGTGATTAAAGGGAGTGTGGCACCTTTAAGTAATAGACTGAAAGAAAATTAAAAATGCCCTCTCCAAGCAGGCTATGTTATTACTGCAGGCCTGGCTGCTTAGAAAGTGGAAGTATACAATATCTCACCCGCCCAAATGGGCGGGGGCATATTATTTACTGCCACTTTCTAAGCACCCAGGCTCGCACTAATAACATAGCCTGCTACAGAAGGCACTTTGCATTTTCTTTCACTCTAGTGCTTAAAGGTGACATAAGCGCTTTAATCACGAGACTGAAAGAATATTTAAAATGCCATCTGCAAGCAGGCTATGTTGTTGGCCTACGGTGACCAGACGTCCCGGTTTTGCCGGGACTGTCCCGGTATTTGGTGCTCTGTCCCCCTTTCTCAAGATTATGTTCCCATTAGAAACTGCAGTGGTCTCGGTTTTTTGTAGTAGATCTTGATAGCTTGCAGGCAGGAATGTGCAATCTTGCACATATGAAATGCTCTATTTTACAAATTAAGATAGTGCTAGTTTGTAATAAATGTATTATAATATGTGTTTCTTTGAACAGCAACACTTAAACCCCCTTCTCCTCCAAACGCTGCTGAAGTGTAGTGCCTTGACAGCCACTTTCAAGAGTTAGTCCTACTTTTATGTTAGTTGCCATGTCCCAGTTTTTTACTTTTTAATTTGGTCAACCTATGGTGGCCAGATGGGCATTACAAAGCCAGGGTTCCAGCGAAACCTGATCCATTTTGGAACGTCTTTGCATGTCAGATACCTGCAGTTTTAAAGCACACAGCTATCCATCTAGATAATCTGATAGAAGACTGACATGCCAACATTCTGGGACCAGTTTCAAAAATAGTAAGTAGCATATGATGACATCACAGTAGATGTCACATCAATTTTACCCAATGAAATGACAAAGAAATATTCTGGGGGGTTAACAGCCACCGATTATCACTAAGCGCCAGGCAGCAGGAAGTTGAAACAATAATACCCACTGAAAAGCTATAAATCCTATGTCAGCAAGTGCCTGCTGTGGAGGAACCCGTGTAAAAAGGCAACAAGGTGATAACACTTCTGTATACACCAAGGGAAGTGACGGCTGGAAGGGCAAATGCATACAAAAAAAACATCTTTTGTGTTGGTGCCATAGGCAGCGCCTTACAAGAATGGAACAATATTTAAAAGGCCTTTTGCAAGCAGATTGTGTTATGGGGCTGTCACTTGTAGTCTTATATTCAGTGTGGTCAGGTGCAAATACTCCCCCAAAGGTGGTTGCTTCGAGTGATTTGTTTTCTTTGCAAATAAACAACCATTTTGTGGTTCTTCAAACACAAAACAAATGTGTACTAATTAGAGCTTAGAAGGTATGTGGTAAGTTGCTGGCAAATTCTGGCTTCACTGCTTAACCAAACTGTGTGATCCTGGGCAAATCATTTGATCCAACCTAGCCATACCAGTGTGCTGGCAAGAACAGGAATGTGCATTATTTATCCTTAGGCGGTGTTTGATGGGCATTACATTGCACAATATGCTGCTAACATGCCACTCAGTACTTCAAACAATGTGGTGGAGTCACAAAATGCAGTGCCTGTGCGCCATAGGTTTAGAGAAGAGATTTCCGACCTCTTGGGCACCCTGATGATTTTTCTGTTGGCTTTTAGGTGTCTGGGATGGCACTCCCTCTTTAGATCATTTATTTTGATCTTTTAAATCATCTCAGTTTTTGCTGTCTTGCAATAAACCAGACCACAAATGGATGATTACATGTTAACTTGCTGGGCCTATTTGTCTCGCAGATGAAACTTTATGGCCCTAGTAACTGGTAGGTGCTGCATCAGGGCCTCAATGACCTGGGCAGACCAAGAGACTGGCATCTAGCCATTTGGTTCTGCAGAATAAGATAACTAATGTCCCCAATTTGTCATAAACTCATTGTAGCTGCTGTCTTCATCTTGGGCAGTTGCTTGTGACTGTTTTATGCCAAACACTAGTTAAATGAAACTTGATAATAAAATAAAAAGGACAAACGCACAATTGCGTCTTTATTGATGTCTTGTTGAGATGGACACTGCGCTATGCACCACTGACTGCTGCATGACCCAGCTGCACAGAGCCTTGAACTGAAAAATGTTTACAGGGCTTTTTTTATCATATCTTTTTATGTAGTCCATTCATGCAGTGAACCTTTACATTTTACACTCATTTCACAAATGTATTACTTCAGAGGTACATAGAAATGCTGTATTCTTGCTAATTATATGTCTTGGGGTAAAACTAACTTCTAGTGACATTTAAAATAGAAGTACAAAATTGCCTAATCAAATAGGTTTATTTGCTAATCAAAAATATTTTAATTAGCAAATTCTGCTATCAATTTTTGAAAACTAATTTAGGCCTTGTTTAAGTACTCTTTTTCTAGATGCAGCAGGCCCAAGGCTTAGCCACGCTATGTTGTCAGATTTGCCATATAAGGCGGTGCCGGTTAAACAGTCAGCGGCTTCGTAGCTGCACATTCTCTATGGGACAGCATTTTAATGCCAAAGTTCTACAATTTCTGTGCCAGTGTTCTGTCAGAGGATTTGTCATCCCTGAGGTCTTTGAGCTCTGTTTTCTCTGCTTTGGTTAAGTAGGCAGTGACATATCGTGCAACTGTAGTGGAATTGTCTACAATGTACTGTGCATCAACATTGGCATTCCATAGGAGGGCAATAATTGCACTGTAATCATTGGTGTACTATGATGCTTTGCTCCTTTTTATGCAGTATATGGTCTTATGAAATTTTCCTTTCACACTGTGTCAAACCGAAGACATGAAGCAGTTTGCTTGGCCTGTTGTTGAAACTGGTCTAGGGAAACCAACGCAGCATTTGGTGTAGTATTTGCCTCTATTCTTATATTTGCGTCGACAATACTTGCCACACTTGTGTCTTTGGAATTGCAAAATGTGTGCTCGTAGGTCACTGTGTACTTTCCTAAGGGATTTTGCAAGTGACATATTTGTGAATGAACTGCAAAACAGTTTCATCACTCTTCTCACCAAATTTAGGAGCATTTTTAATCCACAAAAGCATGTGGATGAGTGGTACTCCTCTGGCTTGATATTCTTTTCTCCAAAAGAAGTGTTGCACTTCTCCGAGGGGAGGAAGTGCTTTATTGCAAATGAAGTGCAGCATGGCAAAAGAAGCGATGATGAAAGTAGCGTGAAACATTTACTGGATCGAGAGAGCAAAGCTCTCCTGGTGTTTTCATATCTACACCTGTTTTGTTTTTGTTTGCTATGCGTAGGAAAGTCTGCAAGTCTTCCCATGCATACTCTGCAAAACTTAAAGTGACAAACCATGTGGGTTGCCCAAGGTTGTGTAGCATACACCGTACATCTGCGTGCTGTCGGAATCAGCACTCTTTCGTACTACGCATGTTTGCCAAGAGACTTGTAATACTTGAGTGTAAAACATCGTCCTTCTCTTGCACCTTTTGAAGTAGCTGTGTAGCAGACATGTTTTGAAAATGGGAACCTCTTTTTAATGTGTGGGCAACTCCATAACATAGCGTTGCCAGTTAACTTTCAAAGAGCAGGTGGAATATGTACTCCACGTTCTGTCTTTCATCATATCTTCCATCTTTCCGAGTCGGGAAGAGTAGAGGAAAGGCTCGTTCTTCCACACTTTTCTCCCATATACTGATTGGCGCTCCTTTGGCTTGCGGCATTTGATATGTTTCTAGTGTATCGTCTATGGTGTCTCTGGAGTGCAGTGGGTGAATTGTATAGTGGTCTTAAATATTGGAGGCAGCACTAGCATCTAGACGCTCAAATTGCCTAGTTGTTGAGGAGTCCTGAATTATTTCGGTTGTTTCTCTCAGGTTTCCTTAAAAGTTTATTTCCTTGTAGTATTCATTATTTTCTTTGCAACGCTTCCCTAACTTTGGTTAAATCCACTAGTTGTTGCCAATTTTCTTTTGTCTTTTGTAGGTACACCATTTACCAGGATAATCAAAGATTCATGTATTGGCCTTTGCACTTGTAGAGTGTCTACATTTTCTTTGAGATCTAATGGTAAATAAACTACTTTACCACAAATGCCTCTCAGTAATTGGGTGGGAGGCAATTTTGCAGTTTTCGGTTGAAGTCGTATTATTGCTTGAAATGTGTGCACCGTTTGGATTATAATACTCTCATACAAATTAAGCTGCTGCAGTGCGTTTGGCAGTGGAAATAGTTCTAAATTATTACTAATTGCCAGTGAAGGCCTTTGGTTATTGTCAAGTTTGCAATGCAGTATGTGCACAGTATGGAGGTGTTCGTAATTTTCGTATTTGTTTTCAGCTATAAGGTACAAAGCTAATTGAAACCATTGGAATTCCTCATTGCTTTCTATTTTCTGCATTATATCTATAGTTTTGGTGCTCTTTCTATAGAAAATTCTATGACAACACACACATACTTGGTTTGTCATTTCAGCAGATGTGCTTTTTAACTTTTGTATTTCTTTTCTGTATGTGTGATATAAAAAGTTGATAGCTGCACTGTTGTCAGTACTGTTGTCTGAAAATGCTGAAGTTTGTAAGTGCTCTACAGTTCCACAATATTTCTTTTGGATGTGCTCTATTTTATCGAGCACTTGTTTTGCTGTACCGTGTACGAGAATATTATTTAAATGTTGCAGTGCTAAAGCTGGACTTTTTGCATAGTATAGTTTGCAAACTAGATTTCTGACTGTTGAATGGCGGGTTGCTAACATTTTGATACGGTGGAAGGTGCTTTTGCAAGCAGGTCCAGAAATAGAGGCTAAAGAATGTCCTTGTATTCCAGTGCGCACTGGACAGGAGTCCATAGTTTGTAGTATTTTTATTTTTCTTGTGTCGTTGCCTTTGACTTACTGATTGAGGAATTATCGCAAAGATTTGATTAAGCATTGGCGAACGTTACACATTGATGTGCAAGTCCATTTGTAGGTGAGGCATGTTGCTTTGGTGGAATGGAGAGTGACATCTAAGTTTGATGGGGACATTTCTGAAAGCAGTGTTTCCTCTTCCATTATGGTATTGTGTATCTTTTCATACCCTCGTCCACTCCGATGTAAGGCAATTTGGGTTGTTTGTTCTTGTTTGTATAATTCTCCATTGAAGTATGGCTCTGTGTTGGTGGTGTGACTGCACTCACCTGTACAGATATGGGCAAATGTATCTATTCTGACATTGCATTTGTTTCGAAGTAGTGCTTGCAATGTACCAATTAATCTTGTTCGTGGTTTCATTCTGTTCAAAATTATTATAAACAATTTCCGTTTCACGCTCATTGCATTGTCTACAAGAGCTTCTAGGACGACTTTTCTGCAGTAGGTTTTGAGGGTTGAGCGTGATTTCTGCCCTCTATTTATAAGGTTCTGAAGGACTTTGTAGTGGAACATCTTTTGTAAAATGACTTTGAGTGGATTGTGTCCTCCAGCGTATTCCTCATCTTTGATGTATTCCATCCAGCTTCAGCTGCTTCGGAAAAAATGTTTTGGCAGAGGGCGGCGTGCGTCGATGTCGTCGAGTCGATGGTGCCTCGAAGGCCTCCATCGAGGGTGACGTCATCGGGTGTATAAGTAGCACGCGCGGGCCCATTGGCCTCAGTTCCATTTTTCCGCAGTGTACGTTGCTTCGGAGATTCGGCGCGCCTCGAGTTCTGTGAAGAAAGAATAAATAACGAAATATGTCTTCGTCATCGACGCCAACCAAGACCCCGAAATCGGGTTTAAAAAAATGCAAATCGTGCGGCTCAAAAATGTCGATTACCGATACGCACCGAGAGTGCTTATGGTGCCTTGGAGAAGGCCACGGCATGGAGGCCTGTATGAAGTGTCAAGCGATGACGGGGAAAGCCTTGCGAGAGAGGAGGGGAAAACTGCAGGTAGGTCATAAGTCTGACCGAAAAGCTTCTAGCGTCGAGTCGAAGTCCCGTGAGGAGAAATCTCCTCGACGCGAAAGGCATCGCTCTAGGTCCCGGAGCGATTCCCATTGCTCGTCGTCTTCGAAACGACGCCACAGATCCCCCTTCACTTTGTCTTCGGGCGAATCCCCAAAACGGATGAAATGTCCCACAAAACATTCATCATCCGAAGAATGGGAAGCATTTAGAGTAAAAATGATGGAGGTGTTCGAGAAAGCAAAGCCTCGGTCCGCGCCTTCCTCGGAAGCCGGCCGGGAGTGTTATCGCTCCGACACTCGCGCGCCCTCGAGCCCGGGTGATCAAAGGAGGAAGGATAGAGAACCTTCTAGGACGTCGAGCGAAAAAAGATTGCTCGAGTCGAGTCAGCCGCTCGAGGTCACCGACGCCGTCTGAGACCGAACATACCTCGAAGGGCAAGTCTTCGAAGAGTGCCTCGACGCCCTCGAAGCCGATGCCGTCAAAGTCGGGTACTACATCGACGTTATTGACGCCTTTGTCGACGTCGAACCCCTCGATGCCGAAACTTCCAGCTCGACAAGATCAGCTAGGAAGAGAGAAAGAAAAGGCTAAAACACCTGGGTTGCATTCAGGACCCATTAACACTCCTCCTCTATCTCCTCCAGCCAGAGAAGGTTTTTTAAGCCTCTGCCTAGGAAGGAGTTTTTCAAATCCCTGACCTCCATTTTTGAGGAACAAGAAAGATCTGATGAGGATAATATACATTTTGGGCTTGAATTTGGTACTCCAAATGTTCTTGAATGCCTGATTTCAGAGGAAAGCAGGGTTAAGGATTTGGTTGCATCATTGCACAATGCAAGTGGTATTGATACGTCCCCAGAAAATGAATTTGGTAGACCAGAGCCAGGTGAACATGCCAATCCATCATACCGTCAGTTAATGACTAAGGTAGTAGATTATTTGGGCTGGGCCAGGCCTACAGCCCAATTTGTCCAAGATGATCTTACAGACATACTGGACCATGGTCCTACTGAAGACCCAATTCTACCTTTCCATGTGGCCTTACAAAATAGGGTGGCCAAAAATTGGGAGACGCCGGATTCTATTCCTCCAGTGAATAAATCCCTTACTTCAAAATACCGCCCTGCCAGTAGCGACCCCGGCTATCTGTCTAAACATCCCACTCCCGAAAGTTTGGTCATACAGGCAGCCACAGCTTCTAACAAACGTGCGTACCCGTCTATCCCTCCAGACAGGGACGATAAGCGTGTGGATGGCTGGGCACGGAAGGTATTTTCAGCTGGGAGCATGGCATTAAAATCAGCCAACTCCACTTGTGCCTTGGCAAAGTTTTCGTACGCTCTTTGGGAGTGCATTGCAATGGCGCCAGAGCACATACCAGAAGGGGAAGAAAGGGAAGGATTCCTAGCCATTGTTAGAGAAGGAAAGGAAGCTATTCAGGAATCCTTTGAATCTGGTTTGGACACTGTTGATAGTGTGAGCAGGTCCATGGCCACTAGCACAGTAATGCGTAGATTTGCATGGTTACGGAAGTCGGGTTTTGCACCAGAGGTACAGAACCGTCTTCTGAACATGTCCTTTGACGGGTCTCACCTTTTTGGCAGCAAGGCTGACGAGAGGCTTTAGAGGTTGCAGACCTCAAAGGCATCTGGCAAGTCGTTGGGAGCTGCTATCAGGCAACCTCAGCCCTTTCGTGCAACAAATCAATCTTGGAGGGGACGATCCTATTGTTACTACTACTCATATGGAAGAACGAGAGGAATGGCCAGTTAAAGGTGCCAAAGAAAGGCTACTCGCGGTGGACAAGCAAAACGTGCAAAGTCAGCTCCAACTACAGCCTGTTTGCCATCAGCGGCTGCAGCAACCACCACAAAACCACTTTGAGGACTTGCATCACAAAACACCTGTAGGAGGCAGGCTGTCACAGCATCTGCAAGAATGGAAAGCCATTACTTCAGATGTTTGGGCTCTAGAAATAATAGCCCAAGGTTACTGCCTTCCTTTTCTAATGCAACCTCAAAGCAATCCACCAGGGAGACACCCTTTGAAGTTTTCGGACCCGCTCCTACAGCAGGAAGTTCTAACCCTGCTGGAGAAAGGTGCTATAGAACCGGTACCTGCAGCGGAGAGGAACATGGGATGGTACTCCCCATATTTTTTGATCCCCAAAAAGGATGGAGGACTGAGACCCATCCTGGATTTAAGAAACTTGAACAAGTTCCTCAGGAAGGACAAGGTCAAGATGGTCACTCTTTCTCAGATCCTTCAGGCCCTTCAGCTTCAGGACTGGTTGGTGCCTTTGGACCTCCAGGATGCTTATTTTCATGTGCCGATTCATCTCAAGCACAGAAAATACCTGAGGTTCGTGGTTGGCGACTCACATTATCAGTTTCGAGTCCTTCCATTCGGATTGACCTCCGCCATGAGGGTCTTCACCAACTTGATGGTAGTAGTGGCAGCACACCTCAGGAGAGGGGGGATTCATGTCTACCCCTATCTGGACGATTGGTTGATCAGAGCACGATCTGCTGAACAGGCACTGGATCACCTGAAAGTCACCTGCCATTTCCTCCACAGTCTGGGCTTCTCCCTCAATTTCAAGAAGTCACAAATGACACCTTCTCAACGGCTCCAATATATAGGAACTGTGTTAGACACATCCCTGAGAAAGAGCTTGCCTCCCAGGTCGAGGGCTCAAGACATTCTTCAGATTGTTTCCAAATTCCAGAACACCCAAAATCTTCAGGCTTGAGACTTCTTAAGGTTGCTCCTGCATCTTTCTGGTGCCGCCTGAGAATGAGATCCCTTCAATGGGCTCTAAAGACTCAATGGTCCCAGTTCTCAGGTCGAATAACAGATCTTTTCCAGATTCCGAACAAGGTTCGTCAGGATCTTCTATGGTGGACTTGTTCAGAGAATATTCTGAAAGGAGAACCCTTTTGGCAGCCATGGTCGGAGATTACAGTAGTGACGGACGCCTCACTCAAGGTTTAGGGAGCTCATGCCAACGATCTGACAATCAGCGGTCGTTGGTCTCCATCGGAGTCCAAACTACACATCAACTTTCTGGAACTGAGAGCAATCAGATTAGCCCTGAAGGCTTTCCTGCCATCTGTCAGAGGGAAGAATGTCCTGATAATGACAGACAACACAGTGGCCGTACATTATCTAAACAAAAGAGGAGGTGTAGGGTCACTACCTCTGTGCAGAGAGTCAATGCAACTCTGGTATTGGGCAATTCAAGATGGAATCTCTTTAACGGCAGTTCACCTAGCCGGGGAAGAGAATATGACGACAGATGCTCAGAGCAGGCAGAGCACACTGTCCCACGAATGGGAACTGGCTCAGGAAGTCATTCTACAGATCTTCGCCCTTTGGGGAACCCCTCAGGTTGACCTGTTTGCGATCAGTATAAACTGAAAGTGCGAAAAGTATTGCTCATGGGAATTTCCCCCGAGAGGAGCATTGGGGGACGCGTTTGTGGTGGAGTGGAATTTCCGACTATTGTATGCGTTCCCTCCGATTCCCGTTATTCCTCAGGTCATCAGGAGACTGAGACGGTTCGGGAGCCGCATGATCTTAATTGCCCCGGATTGGGCCAGGAAAACGTGGTACCCGGACCTTCTGGACATGTCCATCTGTCCTCCAGTATGTCTTCCTCAGAGAGAGAACCTTCTCTCTCAAATGGAGGGTCAGGTTCTCCATCCAGAGGTCAAAACGCTCAACCTTCATGCTTGGTATCTGAAAGGCTGAGATACAGGGATTGAAACCTTCCAGATGACGTTATGGAGGTGTTGCTTTCGGCAAGAAGACCAGCAACAAAGTCTCTATACCATTACCGTTGGAAAAAGTTTTGCAACTGGTGCAGAGAAAAGAATGTCGATCCTTTTCTATTTTCTATTCCGGAAGTACTATCTTTTCTTCTGACCCTAGCACATAGATGTCTGAATGTTGGAACCATTAAAGGTTATCTTGCGACGCTTTCCATCTTCAAGCGCTCGTTGGAAGAATGCTCCTACTTCAAAATTCCTTTGATAGTACAATTCTTAAAAGGACTCACTAATGTGTTTCCTCCTCACCCATTTCAAGTACCGATTTGGGATCTCAATTTGGTCCTAAAATTCTTAATGTGTGCTCCTTTTGAGCCTTTGCACACGTGTCCATTAAGATTACTAACATGGAAAACTGCTTTCCTAGTTGCTTTAACACCTGCAAGAAGAGTGAGCGAATTGCAGGCACTGTCTTCTGGGCCACCCTATAATGTGTTCCATAAGGACAGAGTTGTGTTGAAGGTTAAACCCTCATTTTTACCAAAAGTGGTATCTGAGTTTCATTTAGATAAAGAAATTGTGTTACATGCATTCTATCCTCCACCCCATCCTAGTAAGGAGGAGGAAAGATTACACAGGTTGGATCCAAAAAGAGCTTTAAGCTTTTATATCTCTAGGCTTTCTAGGCTTAGTTTGGACAACCAACTGTTTATTGGCTACACAGGAAAAAGATTGGGTCAATCAGTAACAAAACAGACAATATCACGCTGGATTGTGCTTTGCATTTCGGAATGCTACAGACTGACGGGAAAAGACCCACCAGAAGGTTTAAGGGCTCATTCCACCAGGGGCATCGCTTCGTCTACAGCCCTGCAAAGAGGTGTTCCGATAAGGTCCATTTGTGAAGCAGCGACTTGGTCATCGCTGCATACTTTTTCAAAATTCTACAACCTAGATGCTTCCCAATCTAAGGAGCTAAATTTTGGTAGAGAAGTCCTATACTCAGCCATCTGAAGATATTAGAAAAAAAAAAAAGAAAAAATCGAATCCCTCCTCCATAAGAATTATCCTTACTGCTTTGGCAGTCTATCAAAGATGAGGAATACGTTGGAGGGCACAATCCACTCGAAGAACAAGTTACTTACCAACTGGTAACGTTCTTTCGATTGGATGTTCCTCCAACGTATTCCTCATCGCCCTCCTAACCTACCCCTCTGTAGATTTTTCCTAAGCTGTTGCCACTCCAACTCTCTCAAGGCAAAATACCTGTCTACCGGCACAGTCTGCACAGTGGAAAATCGATAATGAAAGGGGGAAAAACAGAACTGAGGCCAACGGGCGCCGCACATACTACTTATACACCCGATGACGTCACCCTCGACAGAGGCCTTCGAGGGGTCATCGACTCAACGACGTCGACGCACGGCGCCCTCTGCCGAAATCTTTTTTCCGAAGCAGCTGAAGCTGGATGGAATACATCAAAGATGAGGAATACGTTGGAGGAACATCCAATTGAAAGAACGTTACCAGTTGGTAAGTAATTTGTTCTTTTTTAGAATGCTTGCTTGTGGTTACATTACCATTTGTACGTGCTCTCTTAGCAGTAGTGTGTGTTGCACTGTACTTAGTGGTTTTCTTTTCATTCTCACAATTTGACAGATCAATTACACTGTCTTCACTGGTAGATGCATCAGTTTTCCTTAATGACCGAATTACCTCTTCTCCTTCAACTTTCTGTTCACGTTCAGCTTGCAGTGGATGGCTACTTTCGGTGTTTTTAGGGTGCGTGGCTCTCTTTCTGCGTTGCTTTCTACGGAGTTGCAGTTTGGTAGGCATTGTGTAGTAGCTGTTGGCGAAGAAAGGGAAGTGTGGGTGTGCACATTTTCAAATGTAAATGTGCGCAATGTGCATGAGTGGGTCAATAAGAGGGTAGGCATTTAACTGGAAGTGTGTTACTGTGCAGTGGTGTCTAACTTTCGGTTGGGGCCATTATCTTACTATGTGGGGATTACTCTAATGGTGGCGACATGACAAACACTGAAGAGGTGTCATCAGTAACAATGAAGTACATACTGGTGGATGGCTGCACATCTATATGCTACAATACAAAAATAGTGCACTCTTCTAGTAAGACATAGAACAGTATGATGGTATTTTACTTACTTTGTTGCTTGCTGAGAGTACGTTTATTGCAGGCTGTATTTTGAAGTGCACACTCCAGGGGCTTTCGGGAGTGAGGTGGGTACTGCATCTGTATAAGAAGATTGTAACAAAATATGTTGGCTAATGGTATAGTGCTTACATTTGTGCAATACATTCTTCAAAACTATAGGGGGATGTCTTGGCAGGAAGAGGAAGTGTGTGTGTATAAATGGAATGCTTACGATATGAATGGGCACTTGTGAGCATAAGCATGTTTATTAAGGGGGTAGGTGGGTTATTTGGCAGTGTATTGAATGACTTGTTATGAAACACGTGTGTGTATTAGTGTAGGCCTCTTAACTTTCAAAATGCTTTACCTCGCATTGTGGAAGGATGACAAAAAGGAGCGGAAAGATGTACAGAGTGCAAAGCAGAATGTTTTTGTGCGTGCATTTGCATGTACTTCTCTGCATATGTATGCTTACTACATGAGTGCAGGCATTGCTTCTGGGCTTTAATTTCCTTATGCACATTTATGAATGTTACTGTTGTGAATCCACACATACATTTTTGTATTGCTTAACTATTGTTGTTATCTATGACGAATGGCAGGAAACTGTCATTATGCTTGCAATGTATGCACCTGGCTTAGTTTGGTGGGAAAGGCTGCCTGATCATTTTGTGTTCGGTTTTTACAAATTTGATAGGAGCTGCGTTAATGGGGAAAGCATTGTAAAAATGACCGAACAAAAGAACAGAGTAACCGTTTCCATATACCAATGACTTTTATGGGCAAATGGCAACTTTGCCACCACCTACCACTGTAGGAGCTATTTAACGATAGGTGATGGGAGAAAAACTGTACAAATTTTGAGTATGTTATGGAGATTTGCTGCTAGGTACCCTGTTGCTAAAAACTTACAACACAGTTGCCACTATACTGTACAAAAAAATAGTAATACCTTCTAGGCGTGGTGATGGGTAGTGATGTCAATGTAAGTGGGTGCAGAACTCGTAGATCGTTTTACAGTACTTTAACGTGGAGGTGCTTTTGATTAACAGGACATTTGACCTCTGCCTGTTTAACGGTTGGTATGGACTGTTCAAAAGATGTGGTAGCGTTACATGCACCATTCTTGGATGTAATTGATGGATGCTTATGTAATCGTTTAACAGTAGCCGATCAGGGAGTGCTGGTCAAAGAGTACTGCAAAGGGAAGAAGGACTGGCCCTGCTTTACTGGGGCGCGGCCCTCGCGATAATTGTGACAAGCGCACGTGCTACATGCTGTCCTTCTTTTTTTTTTTAAATTTAATTTTTATTGTTTTTAACACTGAATATGAACATACAGGTGGTTATACAGTGTGCATATCGAACTACTGCATTAAAGACTCCGTGTCCACCTTAACAACAGTTATCAACCTTAACCCTCCATATTCCAGGAGAAGGCAGAAAGAAGAACGAAAAAGAGAATAAAGAAGAGAAAAGAAAAAGCCCCCCTTCCCTCCCTCCTTCCCACCCCCCTCCCTATCCCCATGTTCCATGTCCGCTTCCTTCGGGGCTTTGGCATTCTGAGTCGTAGTGGGCTATGTGACGCGCATTTTGGCACTTCCAACGATCATTGTTCTCCTGTGTAGTCTATGACATGCAAGGGTTGTCAGCATGGGGGCTTTTCAGTTTTCAGTGATTGGTGGCACGGATCGAGGGCAGTTTTCCTGCTGCGTCGAGTCTTCCTTGGTCGGGCGCGAAATGTATTCGGTTATGAAGTCGGACCAGAGTTCTTCTTGCCGCGCAGCTCTGTCATGTAATATTGCTGTCACTTTCTCCATGGTGTAGATATTTGTCGCAATCTGTATCCAGTCCCTCTTATCAGGCAGGCGAGGAGCTTTCCATTTTATCACAAGGGCAGCTCTCGCCGCAAGCAAGAGGGGGGATATCAGACCTTTCACTCTTGTCATTTCGTCGTCCTCTTCTTCGAGGCCAAACAGGATCAGGAGGGGTGACAGTTCTCTATTTATGCCTTCCAGCTGTTTGATCCATCCCAGGACCTCTTGCCAGTAGATGCGGACCTTGGGGCAGTTCCACCACATGTGCCAGTAGTCGGCGATCATCCCACAATGTCGCCAGCATCTCGGGCTGGAGGTCTGGAACATTTTGGACAGTCTTTGCGGGTCATATTGCCATCTGTGTAGTAATTTTATGGCGTGCAATTTGTACTGGGCCGCAATCGATATTTTGGCTGGTGTTTCGCATATTTTGTTCCAGGCTTGCTGATCGAACTCTCTGGCAAAGTCTCGTTCCCATTTTGCTTTTAGACGATGGTTGGGTGCATTGTCTTTGGTGATTAGGGCTCTGTACATTTTCGCTATGAGGCCTTTGGAGGTAGTATTTGTGTCCAGGATCGTCTCAAAGGGTGTCAATTCTCTCTGCGTGGTTTCCTTCCATTCTTTTCTAGATATGACGCCTTTCAGCCGTAGGTACAGGAGGACTGGTATCGGGCGGATTTGGAGGGCCTCCTCGAGTTCCGTTATCGAAATGAATTTCCCCTTTCTCCACAGCTGTCCGACCCTCTCAAGGCCGGCATCGAACCAAGATTGGTACCTGGCATGTTCCGGGATTTCCTCTCTGATTCCCGGGGACCAAAGATGGCTCAGTGGCGAAGGCCATGTGGTAACCCCTGACATTGCTCTTCCCTTTCTCCATATGTTCCACAGCGTGCTTAGTATCGGATGGTTGCGGAGCTTCCTCGATAATTTCGACCTGGGGACCCATAACCACTCTGCCAGCGTCACGTTGTATAGAACGTTGTTGTCAAGGTGGACCCATTGGAGGTCTTTTCTTTCTCGGAGGTGTGGGATTAAGATCCTGAGCTGTGTCGCTTGGTAGTAGCGTTCTATGTCTGGTAAGCCAACCCCGCCTAGCTCTTTTGGTAGTGTTAAGACTTCGTAGGAGATTCTGGGTTTTTTCCCGTTCCACAAGAAGTGTAGGATGGCCTTTTTGACTTGCTTGAAAAAGTGTTCCGGGATTGTGATAGGCAGGACCTGAAAGGGGTAGAGAAATCGTGGAAGGGACACCATTTTAATCGCGTTCAGGCGTCCCATCCAGGATATCGTGAGCGGTTTCCATTTCCTGAGATCATTCTTGAGAGCCTCGAGGAGGTGGGGAAAATTGGCTTCGTAGAGGTCATCTAGATGTCGCGTCAGGTTAATTCCCAAGTATCTCAATGTCGGGCCTCCGACGATCAGCCCGAGTTGTGCAAGGGTGTTCCGGTATTCCAATGATGGTTCGTGGAGTGGGAAAAGAGTAGATTTGGATTTGTTGATTTTAAATCCCGAGAGTGCACCGTACTCTTCTATTAGCTGGATCGCTCTCGGACATGCTGTCCTTCTTAATGTGCTTGCCATGGAAATGGGATTACAGATTATCGATTCAGGTGTATGTGCTTTTCTGTTCCATGCTAGGATGTTCTTTTGTGCCCATGAGAACCTTAGTGCTTCTATTGTGACGTTTGTAAGTGGCGTTGATATTTTATTTCCCCCTATTGAAATTACTCATCTTTTGCACTATGTATAAATGGTCGCTGCAGACACTTGTGTAGTAATGCAAGGAGGAAAAGCAGAGAGCAATCCCTAACAAGGAGCACATAAAAAGGTGTTTCTTTACACGTCGCTTTAGCAAAATTAAAATGTTCTTGGGGCGAGAATGGGTGGGAAGCATGGTCAAGTATTCCTCCTCGCAGTTTCGTGACCATGTGAGCAAACCGAGCCATCTCTGAAAGACCGGGGGGGAGGAGCACTTCCAACTCTGGAGTATACATTTTTTGGCAATCATACAGCTTATATTCAAAAAGAATTTCAGGCGTTTGGTGTCGTCAGTCCTCCAGCCACCAAACAGAACTGCTAAAGGATCAGGGTCAATTTCGGTTTCAGTTACTGCAGTGAGTGTGTTCAGAACACCTTCCCAGAAGTCGGACAGTTTGTTACAGGACCAGAACATATGTAAATGATCAGCATCTTCCGCCTCGCAACGCGGGCAGAGGTGCACCGCGGTGCGAGTAAACCCTAAGGTCCTGTGTGGAGTATAATAAAGCCTGTTGAGGAGTTTATATTGCATGGCGCGGAAACGGAAGTTGAGGGAGACTTTTTGGGTGTGAAGGCACATATCCTCCCAAACTCTATCGGATATTTCTAGGCCCAGTTCAGCCGCCCATCCGTTGCGCGCCCTGAGAGCTGGGGTGGGGGTGATGTTCTGTAGGATTTGATACAATGAAGAGACGACGCCCGAGTGCCGCCCCAGTTAGCGATATATGCCATCGCCGGGTTATCTGGGGGCTCATCCGGAAAGGAGGGCCATTTGGTGCGGAATGCGGCGCCGAGCCTGTAGTATTGGAGAGTCTCTAGGGGGGGATCTGGTGTGCCCCTGTCTCCAAGTTTGGGGATCTATGAATCTGCCTTCAGGATAAAAGTCAGATAGCGCCTGATATCCTAATGCTCCCCGGTGTCGGGCCAAGGCAGTATCCAGCGTGGGCTCCAGGCCAGGGAAGGCCCACGCAGGGAGCCATTGGTAGTATGGGGGCGGACCCGCTTGTCGAGCCTAGCATGTGTGTCCAGGCGTACAGGGTCGTGTTTATTGGATGTCGTGTGAATAGTGTCGGTGTAGTATTAGGGACATTATGTTGATGCCAGCGGTCGTCAGCCGCTCCAGTTTGACATGTGGGTGCGTTGGGGAGCCAGGGTACCAGTGAGTGGCATGCTGGGCCTGTGCCGCAATCCAATATAGTGTCAGGTCAGGAGCTGCGATACCCCCCCGTTTGTATGAAAGCGCCATGTCAGTCCACTTCTTGCGCACTGCACCAGAGTGCCATAGGAACTGTGCACATAGCGTATGTAATTTAGTGAAGTATGCACTCCCAGGCAATATGGGTATGTTGCTAAAAGTGTATAGGAGCTTGGGAAGCAAAATCATTTTAACAAGAGATAGGCGGGCAGCCATGGACAACGGAAGAGTGCGCCATCGTGAGATTTTAGTCTCAACTGTTCGTGCTACCGCTGAGTAGTTATCGGTAAGCAGGGTGGATTTGGTGAGGGATATCTGTACGCCCAGGTATCTAACACCCTCCGGGGACCAGCGTAGGGGATATTCGGTGGTGGGCTGTAGTGTAGATTTAGTGAGCGGGAATAATTAATTGTAAATCCAGAGTGGGTGCCGATGCGAGTGATATCTCTCAGTATGGGATCGAGGTGGATTGTGGGATCTCTGACGTATAGTAGGACATTGTCCGCGTATAGGGATATCATTTCGGGGTCCTCTAGCAGTCTTATTCCCCTGCGAGCGTGTCGTGCACGGACAAAGTCCGCCATTGGTTCTATTGCCATTGTAAAGAGGATCGGGGAGAAGGGGGAACCCTGTCTGGTACCCCTGTAGAGCGTGAAAAGGTCAGATGTTAGTGAGTTAGCTCTTACTCGCGCCACAACAAAGCCCATTTTCTATGACGCTTAAAATGTGTTTGTGCAGCCCCCAACATAGTGCAATATGTTCACGAAAGCCGTGCCATTTGGAGGTGTGCATGTGCTACATTCGGGTCTTTTCAGGGTGGCAGCAATGGAAATGGGGCTTTGCTTGAGTTGGGATTGGTCAATATGATTTCCTGGGTGTGGTGTGTAGCAACAGATTGTGCCAGAACGTCTGCTTGCCAATAGGAGTGGAGATGGTTATGGGGACTGGTGTGCCGTTAAGTAGGCAGACTATATGGTTTTTGGGTGACTCGTGGATACATTGGGTACAAGTTTACACAGAACGCGGTACACTGGCAGCACACCTTGGTTTCTATAATATTAATGTGCACTGGTACGCAATATGTGCAATGAAGTGGCTCCATGTGGTTCCTGTTTGTGCCAGTTTGGTGACGCTGCCTCATCTAGACATTATTATTGTTCATTGTGGAGGGAACAGTTTAGGGCATGTAAGCAGCATTTCACTGCAGTTTGCAATGAAGGAGACATTTCAGCTACTTATGGAAATGTTTCCAAAATCACACATCATTTTTTCTCGCATTGTCCAGAGACAGATGTGGCTGCGTTCTTCCTCGTGTAGCCCACAAATGGAGAAAGCGCGGTGCAATGTGAACAGGGCTGTTTGCGCTTTTTTGCACAGCGTTGGCATGTTCTCCTTCCACAATGAAAACCTTATGTTTCGTAGTAGCACCATTTTTCGTTCATATGGAGTTAATCTGACTGATACTGGCAATTAGCTGTTTCTGCGTAATATCCAAAATGCAGTGCAGCGCTTCCAGCAAGTCTAGCAAGAATCTTCCCTGTGGGTGTTCACCACTTCCAGTGTTGCAAACACAAACAGCACAAAAAGGCTCTTTTCAGAGCCACCACTTCCTTTTGCAAATGCGTCCTGCCACCCATTGTTGCCATCTCTGTATGCGGCGCTCATAGGCTGCGCCACCGCCTGCATGCTTTCATTCAACTTTTCGATTTCAACAGTTCAAGGTGGGCAGGAAAAAAGCCTTTTTTCCCCCTCGCACCCTTTCTGGTTGTGTAGCATTTTTCCTGTTATAAGACACGCCACAAAAGCCAGCAGTGGAAGGGAGATTTGGCAAAGGGTACCAACCACAGGGATAAGAAATTGTACATGGAGAGCAGAAGATGTGCGGTGCACCTTACTTGGGTAGGGGGCACTCTTTGTCATGCTCCCGGACCGAAGCCTCAAAAGCACTTTGACAATGTTCCCCCCTACACAGTACCGCGTCGCAGTATATGCACAATACAGTGACCTTTGAAAGGTACAGGTCTGTTGCAATGCGTATGTCCTCCAAGGCTGCTTGTGGGACGCAGTGGCCCACTGGAGTGTCTCTAGTGGTGGCAGGAGCAGATGCAGAGCATGCTGTAGAGGAAAATAATCTGCTGCCTGGTTGGAAGGGGACAACCCTCCGAACAGCTGCCTGGTGGTTTGCTTTCAGGTGCCGCCGCATGGAGGTGGTGCCGTAGCGGTACAAGCCAGGTTTTCCGCGACTGTTGCACTCAGTGCATTGTACATGGTTTGCACAAGATTTTGGCACATCTCTAACTGTTCTAAATAGTTTCACACCCACGACTCAAGCTGGCTGCAGGCAATGGGGATTCCTTCTACATTATTCTCATTTCCTTTTCGATGTGCCTCCACATTATGACGCCTGTTCCAGTGCTCAGGACCTTCAAAAGGAGGTGTTGGTGGTGAGGTTGTGGGTGCCCCTGAGTCAGAGGTAGTAGCAGAAGCTCTGGTGGCCATTACTTGGAGGGTTACTTTGCAAGCACAAAATTGGTGAGAAAACAATTTCTGCACGAACCAATGTGCACCGCTGCTCTTCTCTGGAAAGGCAAACAGGGATTGCAGCGCACTTGTGAAGTGTGCCCTTTTATAGGACTGTTGTGAAGCATGTTCCACCGCAAAGTGGGCCTAGGTCTTTCCCTACAATACCTACATTCAGAAGGAAGAGTGTAGGATCTCTGCAAGGGTGCACTCTCACTGTAACAGTGCATACATTGCAGAAATGTGTCCTCTTTTGATGTGCACGGATCTGGCTTGTGTTCGGCAAATAAGGGACCACATACATCGTTATTCCGTTACCATGGTGATGTCGCCATTGTTCTCCATTTGGACGCCTGTCTGTGGGACGTATATTGGCTGTAATACTCTGTGGCCACGTGCATAGCTCTCCTACGGATACTCTTGCCATCCCCAAACTACTTAAATGTACGGCACACGTGCATTGAACATTTCTACATAAGCTTGGTTTGCGCACGATACAGTAGGTGGAATGCTTATGTGCACAGGTACTCGCAGCACGTGGGTGCGCGCTTCCATCTACTACAACTACATCACACATTTCTTCGCATATCTTGACCAGGGACGGTGTTACCAGCATCACAGGACGAGATACGCATGTGCGCAATTGTGCGACCGCCAAACGTACAGTCCTGCAACTACTTACAGGCGGTTCTGTGCATGCAAACATGCAGCGCGTAGTGACGTCCTACGGATGCTTTCATTGTGATTGCGCATAGGGCAGCCAGGTGCGGCGGTCATACGACTCCTCCATTTTCCTCACTTGCAATCATCCCCACTAGTGCTGTGTCCTTCACACTTATAATGGCCTTCTTAAAACACACACATGCAATCATTACACATTAACATATCAATCTTTATTAGCACACATTCATAGACACTTTTCGGAAAGGGAATGGGGACCAGAAACAGATACATATACTAAGGATTTTGCCATTTCAACAAGCTGCTAGTAAGGGGAAGAAGGGATTGAGCTCTCATCGAAGCGTCTCTCATGACACGTAATTTGCAGGGATGGGGGGCTGGGAAATGGGGAAAACGGGCATGTGGCAAGTCGGGCAGTGATATCTTATTTTCCCCATAATATGTTCTTCTACAAATATTTTCAAGGCGACAAATTGGAGGAGCAATTCATCCATTTTGCCGTCAAGGCGGTCTACTTTTATATGTACATCGTTTACTTCAGTTTCAGTGGTTGTATGTTGCTGTGCAAAAGGTGCTGCTTCTGGTGTACTCCTTTGCATTGCTGTATGATCTGTTAAAGGACAACCAATGTGGTTAATTTACATGAAGCACTATATTGTAATT
This sequence comes from Ambystoma mexicanum, assembly GCF_040938575.1. Classification (NCBI taxonomy): domain Eukaryota; kingdom Metazoa; phylum Chordata; class Amphibia; order Caudata; family Ambystomatidae; genus Ambystoma; species Ambystoma mexicanum. The sequence continues at coordinate 187,592,490 of NC_090922.1, forward strand.
GTCTTAATCTTGCCACCGCGTTCCCTACCTATGTGGTTACTATGCTCACTAATTTCGTCATGCGGGAAATGCTCCTCCAGCCATTCTAGGGTGCTTGCACTTGCAGTAACTCTTTTGCTTTTCCCAGTGCGGCAGGTACCAATGGGGCTATCGTCCTCACTCATTTCTTCATGTGGAAAATGTATCTCCAGCCATTCTAGGGTGCTAGTCATTGCTGTGCACAAACAGAAAACATCATGCTTTCCTACTATTGTACACTACCGGACCTGTGCAATTACAACATACACTTTCGCTAATACACCCTCACTTACTACATATTTCTACTACTACACACAAAACATAAAGAGACCACAACGCACACAGATATGCCCGTATACCGGGAAAGTAAAGTAAGCAAAAAAGCAGCAGTATTACCAGAAAGTGTTCATAACCTAACTGATTATCTTCATGCACAGAAATTATTGCTGTGTTTCAGGCCTGCTTCTTCCTCTATGTACATGTATCACATGATGTGACTGAACCATTAGGAAAAGAGTGTAACGACATATGAGAAGGGTATGGTCTACAAATATTGTACCTTTTCACTGTTCAATCCCTGCCTGTCAGTGAAGAAAACCACCTGCCCTACATATTCCCCCGCCCCATGTAAATAGTTCTACTTATTGTTTTAATGACCTGTTCATGTTTGTAAATATGCTTCTCTCACTTTTGTACCTGTTGTTATATTGTAAAGCGCTTTGGCTTAAAGCCCTATATAAATTCAATAAACATATGTCAGTGAACAAAAAAAGAGGGAACCACACGTGATGACATCAGTGATGTCATTAATGACATTTTTAATGTCATCTTTGAGGTCATGGGTGTTAGTCCTTGCAGTGCAAAGTGGTAGCGCTAGTTATGGTTGCGTACCTTACCATAGCTTGCGAATTTCTGGGGTTTTTCAGTTTTACCTGTAACCACAATGAACAGCAACATTTTTCCATTGAATTAAAAAGTATTTTCAGTAGTGCAACTTAACCAAATATATATATATATAGTTATGTTAAATTGCTAAACCCATAAGAAGATCACTTTTTCGGTGCCTTATAACTTTGCTCCCCCTGGAGGAATCCTCACCAAACTTTGAAAAAAAAGTATATGGGCCGCTCCAAATTATTTCTGTAAGTTTGGTGAGGTTTCTTGCAAGATGGGAGAAGTTATAGGGGGGTACATTTTATTTCTCTCCATAGACTGAATGAGCAAAAACGGCTACAGCCCAACGGCTGGACGGATTTGCACCACATTTCTGGCAGGAGCGCGTCCTTGGTTCAGAAAAGCGTGCTTTTGTGTGTTTGGTGGAAATCCGTCCAGTACTTTTGTTGCAAATAACTGAAATGTACGTCCCAAAAAATTAGTGCTATCTGGCTCCGCTCCGTGGACCCATTTCCCTGTTCGCTACGCGGACAGAAGTCTCATTGGCTTGCGGTACGCCGTGCTGGTGGTGAACTTTGGACACAGCGGTGGTTGGCTGGAGGGAAGCGTGCTGTGCGTTAAAGTTTTTGGGAAACGCTGCCATCATGTATCGGAGGACAGTGCGGCGCCGAAAGGGACTGACAAACACAATGTACGGCATGTGGTGGTCGGAGGAGGGGATAGAAAGGGGGGGAGAGAGAAGTGGGTCATGTGAGATGTGTGATTCTTAGGTGGACGAAGACGTTGGTGTGCCTGCAGTATTTGTGCGTACTGCACCAATTCGCCAATCCATGCACAGGCGACTAGCATATGTGGTGAATGCAGGCAGTGTTCTTTACAACACGATAGCTCGTGCCGCAACCTCTTACTGTCCAGACTGGTGGAAGTTGAATAGCAGACAGGGAGTGCATAGCAAAACATATATTATGCCATGTGGTGGTGGGAGAAGGGATGGAAAGGGTGGAGGAGTGAGAAGTGAATCATCTGAGATATGTCAATAGGTGGACGAAGTTGTTGATGTGGCTGCAGTATCCGTGTGTACAGCGCCAGTTCTCGGGTCTCTGCACAGCCGCCTACCATGTGTGCTGAATGCAGACAGGCTTTGTTGCGGCACTATAGCTGGTGCAGAAACCTCTTTCCGTGTTGAGTGGTGGGAGCTCAATTGCAGAAGGGGAGTGCATTGCACATGAAATGCACATTGTAAGATAGCGTGTACTGCGGTGTGTTGCATGTGTTAAGGCCGTAGCCCATTGGACGCACAGATGGAGGCCTTGCTCCGACAACTATGTGCCGTGGTTGCAATTAGGTTTCACATTGTTGGCTTCTGCGTGTGGTTCGTCAGCACATCATTCCATGGGTGTGGTGCTTCTTAGCACATCCTACACTACTTACTCCATGGATGCAGTTAATAGAGTGAACCGTTCTGCAGTGTGTGCACTGAGTACAGTGTTGGAATACTGTCAGTACAGAAGAGGGTAGGGTTGAAGTACTTCTTCTATGTGCATGGATACTGCAGTGTGTAAAGTGGGTGCAATACTTAAGTAGTGTGTGCATAGAAGTGGATAAGGGAAAACTGCATAGCGCAGAGGATTGCGAAGTGTCCATTGTGTGGAGTGCTGACTACTGTACTGCTCTATGAGCTATTGCTTTTGTGTTCTGAATAGTGTGCTGGGAGCAGGGGCAGTGTTGCGAACATGTTTTTGGTTTGGTTGACCGTAATACAATATTATGTGAATGAAGGTGGGTGTTGGTGCTGGAGGCTGTGGTAGGTTTGTAGATTGTGCTAACTGTTGCATGTTTTCATGCATAGCTGTATTATGGTGCAGAGGTTGGGTAGCAGTGGCAGTGGCTGTGGTATGTGTGTGGACTATGGTGCTTGGGCACATGTTGACATGTATGGCTGCACTACGTTGCGGTGGGTGTGGGTAAGGCCTAGACTATTGGGTGCATGCACCCAATAGTCTAGGCCTTGCCCACATCCACCGCAGCAATGCTGTTTAGACTGCATCTGTCAGAGGGTGCTCACCTTTACAGAATGGTTGTGGAGCACATTTTAGACTTACTAAAGCACCAGAAGTCAGCTGACATGCATATACTGTTGGTTGGTTCGGTTGGCAGTAACACCATTGTATGTGAATGAAATTGGGAAGGGGTGCCAGAGGCTGTGTTAAGTTTGTAGATTCTGCAAAAACGTGCATCTTTCTATGCAAAGCTGTTTAACAGTGTGGAGGTTGGGTAGGAGTGCCGGTGGCTGTGGTACGTGTGTGGATTGTGGCAGTTGGTCTCATATTGCCATGCACGGCTGGATCATGTTACGGTGGATGTGGCAAAGGCCTCGACTATTGGGTACATGGCCAAAGGCTGTAGGCCGTAGTGCCTGCACCCAAAAGCCAAGGCCTTCACCACACCCACTGCAGCAATGAAGTTTTGACTGCATCTCTCAGAGGGTGGTCACCTTTACAGAATGGTTGAGGGGCACATTTTACTCTTCATAGGGAACCAGAAGTGCGCTGACATGCACATATTGTTGGTTCCATGGGTATGGTCATTGTGCTAACATCCTACAGTATTTAGTGTTTGGCTGGAGATTGTGCAGTGAAAAGTCTTGCAGTGTGCCCACTGGGTGCCGTGTTGGAACACTGTCAGTATAAAAGAGGGTAGGGTTCAAGTGAATCTTGTATGTGCTCGGATATTGTGGTTTGTGTACCTTCCTTGGAGCAGGCCCAATGTTGTGAAGATTGTGTGATTTGATTGCCAGTGACATAATACTTTGTGAATGGAAGTGGCTTGGGGTGATGGAGGCAGTCGTATGTTTGTGGAATGTGCTAACTGTTACATGTTTCCATGTATTGTTGTGTGATGGTGCTGGGGTTGGGTAGAAGTGCTGCTGCCTAACTTACGTTTGTGGATTGTGGTTTCTGGCCACATGTTCACATGCATGGCTACATTATGTTGTGCTGGGTGTGGGCAAGCAGTAGACTTTTGTGTGCATGGTCAAAGGCGTGATGGGTGCCGCTCTGGATGATTTTGGATGCTAAAATCATGGATATTTTAGCAGACCTTTGTACGGAAGGTGTTTTGGGAGCATACGCGACGTGTACGCAGACTGTTGAACGGTAAATATGCGGGGCTGTACAGAAATGATAGTGTTGGATGAAGAGTTTTTGCCTGTGATTGCTGCATGCATGCGTGAAAATTTGACAGTACTCAATGAGGGACTGCTGGAAGAATAACAGTGCAAAGGGGAGAAGGACTGTGTGTGCTTTACTGGGGTGTAGCCCTCACTGAAGCTGGGAATGCGCACGCGCCACATTCTGCCATTCTTACCATGGTGGGCATGCGAATGGAACTGTGCGGATAATGGAATCACGTGTGAAGGGTGTGGTTCACAGGAAGGGGCGGTACTACTTTTTCCCTATACTCTCTGTGTAATGAGGTTGGTAGGGATGTACAGACGCACAGTGCTGAACGTGGGTGATACATTTGTGCAAGATCTGCACAGGTTTGCCGTGCAAAGAGGCGTTGCTTCTAATTTCGGGTTGGAAGAAGTGGACACTTTGTAGGCCAGTGTCTATGCGTGCAAGTTTCGGCGGGATGGTTCGCCTTTACAGATATGTGGCCTTGATTGCTACTGTTGAAGTTGTGGTGGTGCATTATGGAGGTGTACATTTGGGTTACATGTCGTGTGGACGCTTTCTCCGTCATCTGAAGAAGTTGATGAAGGCAGTGATCCAAATTCTTCTCACTGCCAAGGTCGTTTTCTCAACCATTGCACCAAGAGGAGCATGGGACCATGCTGGTGTAATTTGTCCCCAGCCAGAGCTCGGAAGCATGTCTGCATTTATGTCCACTGATGGGATGTTCTCCACGCACTATGAGAGCATGAAGTTGCAAAATATACAGTGCTTCAAGGCAAATGGCATTTCTTTGAACGTCATTGGCAATATGATTTTCTTTTACTTTGTGCAAGAAGCGTTGACTGCAATTCAGTAACAATTGAAGTAGGAGAAGCAAGCAGAAAGTCATACAAAGAGAAAAAAAAGGTTGTGTAACGCTCACCTGATTCCCGCAGAGGCGCCGGTCTTGACTGGGTGAATGCCGTATCTTCAAAGGTGATGTGTAACACACGGTTGGCTCTTTGGGCTGGACCTCATTGCACTGTATGTCTGACTCGAAGAGTAAGATGTCTGCAGATAGAAAATATGGGATTAATGAACTGGGGTTATTGGGTGCCTCTCTCCTCTTCCCTTTCTCTTCTCCTGTAGAACCCCAAAGGTTAACACCCTCACCTTAGGTAAGTGAACGCCGAGCTCTCCATCTGCCTCGGGGCAGGGTGCCGTAACCAGTTTCTTCACTGGATAAGGGTGCAGGCCTCTTGACCTCAGAGGACTGCTGTCCGTCGTTAACTGCACGAACGGTAAGTTCTGGGCACTTCAAATGTCTTAAAAGTCTTTTGTAATGATATCTCTTGTTTTGCAGGGTTCCGGCGATGGCGGATGGCGGGCTGATGAGAGTTGAGGATCAAACCCGCGTGAGGAATAGAAGCGCCTGGAAGCACGTAAGTAAGCGCTTGTAGCCTGCTTCACGATGCGCACTAACTGTCCCTTTTATCTTGCAGGTACAAGTTCGGAGCTTTAGAGAAGCTGAAGGGTGCTGGAATACCCACTGGATTCGGCGTGGGAAGGAGTAATGGCACGTGAGTAATAAAGTTGCCCAATGTCTTTAAACGCACCTTCTTTTGTCTTTCAGATGCGGGATGCAGCGCCGAAGGCCACCGGAGCGTGCGAAGAGCTGGTAAGCTTTTGGCTTTCAGATGCCGGAATGCAGTGCGAAGACCTCCGGAGCATGCGAAGAGTAGGTAAGCCTTTGTCTTTCAGATGCCGGAATGCAGCACGAGGCGTTGGTGACAGCCGATGGACCAGGTAAGAGATGCGCTGCCACTGAAGACCGTAGTGCTAACCTGTTCTTTCTTTGTCTTTACAGGTGCTGCTGAAGACTGGATTCCAGGATGGTAAGCCTTTGTTCCCTTAGGCCCAGGATCAGAAGCAGAAGACACGATGAGTGTTCTGCTGCAGAGAATGCAGAATAACGCAAAGCAAGATTCATCCATCGGGTGTGGTTTAAATAGCCTCCTGTAGTGCTTAGGTGTCTCCTTCCACAGCCACGCCTAGGTAAGAAAAGAGTTCCTGCTTTCCAGAAGAGTTCCAGTGTTCTGAACCTAGGGAGTGGCTCCTGCCCCACCCAACAGGAAAAGTAGTCCCAAACAGAAGAGGATCAGGGGTTCAACTGGCAGGTAAGTAAGCAGCATGGTCTGCTGCAGGTAAGTCCATCCAAGCATTATGAGCCCGGCGCTTCCAGCGCTGGGACTGGGCATCTTTATGCGCCTGGTGCCACTGGCGCCAGGACAGGGTCCAAAAGGTCCCAATTGGGACTGGCTGGCACTCAGAACCGGGGTTATGGGTCTGCTTCCAAGGGAGTCGGGCAAGTCCTGATCTTTTGGAAGCAGAGATCATGACAGGTTGTTGGCAAGCACGTAATAAAACACATAAAAAAAGAACCTTTTCAGAAGGACCACTATAGACCCATTCCTCTACCCTGCTTCACACTTCCCTCCACCCCCTCCTCCCTTCCTAGTGCGAAACATCAGTGGATTCCACTGTAGTTTCAGGATTATATGTGCCACATGTGGACATTTTCAGGATGGGAGCCATGGAAATAGGACTGTGGAGTGGAAGACATTGCTCAATAAGGTTTGTGGTTGCGGTGTGTACGTAATTACTGTGGCAGAAGGTCTCTTTCTGGAAAGAAGTGCAAATGGCGATAGTGGAAGTGTGCAAGGTAAGGGGCAGGCATCCTGTTTGTATGCAACTGTATGTACTTGTTTGAAGTTGGTAGCATGCATTCAGTGTTGCTTTTGTGCGATAATGTTTGAAAAATGTGTAGTAAGTGGAGTACGGGGGAAAAAACCTGTGAAGTGTACAAGGTAAGTGGCAGGCAACCTGTTGTCATGAATGCAATGTGTGTATGATATCATATGATATGGCATTCATAATGCGCCTTTGCACATGTTTTGCAAGGCGCAACGAGGCAAGGGAGGGGGAACAGAGGGGAGATAGAGATAAGGAACCTACTAGACCAGGTGTCACTCGGAGCACCCAAATGCATGGGTGGGGGGGAAGTGTAGTACATGGGAAGAAGAAGAAATTACAGTAAGTAAAAATACATCCCGATTGTGCCAAGTGGAAGGGTAAGTACAGACATCAGGTGGTGGTGGGACTGTTAGGGATAGCAAACTCTTGTGGATGAGTTGCAGAGGGCAGAGAGTAGAAGCTGGCACATTCAAAAAGAGCTTCTATAGTGCAGCCTACAGAGAAGCACAGTTGTGCACACAGAGACCTTTTGGAAAATTGCCTTAAGTTGGTAAGAGACATTCACTGCTGCTTTTGGTGGCATATTTTTACGATTTATGTAGGTGATGGGTTAGTGGGGAAAACAAATCGTAGCATTGTCGGTAGGAAAGCAGAGATTTGCTGTTTTCATATTGCAATGTATGATATGGGTAAATAAAAACGTTCCAAGCACATACCATTGAAGTGCCACTTGATGGTAGGGGATGGAAAAAAAACAGTATGCTTTTTAAGAACGTAACGGACGCTCAGTGCCACATACCATGCGCAGAGGCACTTATAACAGAGTTGTAAACATACTGCGGGAAAGGTTTGCACACCTCCATGTTATGGTGATGGGTGTTCATGTCGATGAATGTGGATGCAAAAATCTTGCAATCCTTTACTAAACTTTCTACTGGACGTGCTTTCAAATGACAGGACACTTGCGGGCTGATTGTACATATTTTGTATTGTATTTTGTATTTATTTATTTATATTGTGCACCTAACCCCAAAGGGGTAGCAAGGCGCAGAGGCAACAAGAGGATTGAAAAGCTTGGTTACATACAGGGTAATGAAGTCCAGCCGTGGTTACAATGCTGGACACGCCAAAAAGAAACAACGCGCGCCGAAGAGGCATGGGTTACAGAAATATACAACATAGGCGATACTATATACAATACATCGGTTGTCTAGTGACAAGGTAACTGCACTGATCAGTTGGCAACGAAAATATACATATTTACAATCATATTGGTGGAGTGTCAGGGCCGCGAGAGAGCATGAGGTTGTTAAGTGTCATGAATCTTGAGCCAGTGGATGGTCTTAGTTCGGAATAGGTGGTGGGGGAGGTCCTCCCTGCAAGGAGGTGGAAGGGAGTTCCAATATTGTGCTGCTTTAACCGGAGAGCTGTTCCCACCCGACATAGAAAGCTTAAACCTGGGCACCAGGAGGAGATTGGAATTGGTCATTCTAGAGGGGCGAGCGGAGGTGGGTCTGGTGAATCTAGAGATAAGGTATTGAGGGGCTGCTTGGTGGAGGCATTTGTGGGTCAGGGAAACCGATTTGAGGAATATTTTGTCTTTGGTAGAAAGCCAGTTGACAGACCTTCTAGTATCAGAGATGTGGGTTTTCTTTGGGATACTGAGGGCCACTCTTAGGGCATTATTTTGATGGATCTGAATTTTGTTTGTGATATATTTGTTGCATCCTACATAAAGTGCGTTGCAATAGTCCAACTTGGACAAGATCAGAGCCCTGGCTAGGGTGAGACAGTTAGACAGGGAGAGAAAAGGTTTGGCTCCTCTGATGAGTTTGCATGTGTAAGGTGTGGCAGATGCCATAGCATTAACTTGTTTTTTAAAGGTGAGAGTGGAGTCTAGGTAGAAGCCAAGGGTTTTGACCTCCTTGGCTACCGTGATCTTATTGTTGTCAATTACGAAGGAGGGGTAGTTTTGGTCTAGTTTGTTCAGGTTATGTGAGGACCCTAGAATGAAGAGTTCTGTTTTGTCATCATTCAGGCATAGACCGTGTGAAGCCATCCAAGCCTGGATGATGAGGTACACTTTGTTGACGAAGGCCAAATCCTTGTCATAATCCCCCGTCAACGGGATGAGGATCTGTGTATCATCGGCATAATTAGTGTAGGTGATACCCAGACCATCTAGATCATCGAAAAGGGGCTTCATGAAGATGTTGTATAGGGTCTGGGAGACGCAAGATCCCTGAGGTACGCCACAGGTGATGGGTGTTGGGTCGGCTGCTGCTAGTAGGGAAAAGACTCTCATCGTGCGGTTATTTAGAAAGGATTGGATCCAGTCAGTTGCCTCTTGAGAAAAGTGGGTGGCTTTTTGAAGGTGGTCGCATAGGATCTCATGGTCGACCAGGTCGAATGCAGCCGAAAGATCAAGAAGAAGCAGTATTGCCACTTTACCCTGATCTCTCAGCTCATCTATCTGTGCCTTGAGATCTATGAGTGGGGTTTCGGTGCCGTGTTGAGGCCTGAAGCCCGATTGTCTGACTCCTAGAGATGGAAGTGCTCAAGGTAATGTTGGATTTGTTGGTATGCTATTTTGTCGAGGATTTTAAGAAGGAATGGTACTGTAGTGATGGGACGGTAATTAGTGGGAGTAGAGGGATCAAGATTTGTTTTTTTAAGCAGGGGGAGGACCCATGATTGTTTGAGATTGTTAGGTACGCTGCCTGATGTGAATGACCCATTTATTAGTTTGGTGATAAATGATGCAAGATCACGAGCCGCATCCTTTATCAATTGTGCGGGGCATAGGTCCCCATAGCAATTCGAAGGTTTGAGGGTGAGGATGACCTTTTCTACCTCTCTAGTAGATACTCTGTGGAAGTTAAAGTGGGGAATGTGCACAGGGGGTGTATCTGAGTAGGGTGTCTCTTTTTAGGGGTGGGGATACTGGGTTTGGTAGAAGAGAGAAGGGAGTCTTTTTTAATGTTTATCTTAGTCTTGAGAGAGGAGATTGTGTTAGCTAAGGAATTTTGTATACCCTTGCACCAATTTTTGTCCTTGAGGCACAATTCAGGAGCTTGGATGGGAGATTCAACCTCTTTTAGTATTGTAAAGAGCTCTCTAGTATTGGATTTGGCTTGTGAGATTCAAGTACTGTAGGACGTTTGTTTGGCCAGGATGATTTCTTTTTTGTAGTGAGAGGCTAGTTTACTCAAATGTTTCTTATTTTTTTCTGAGGGAAGTGATCTCCAAATTTTTTAACAGCGTCGCTTTTCTTGTCTGAGGGCTTTAAGATGAGGAGAAAACCAGGCGTTGATGTGTTTTCTGGGTTTGCTTTTTTTTAACTTCAGTGGGGCTATGGCATCTAGAGAAGAGAGCATGACTCTATTATATATGTCTACCATCATTGAGGGATCTGTAAGGTCTGGAATGGCATTCAAGGTCAGAGCGATTAATGGGATCAAATTTTCAGGGGTGATGTTCTTTTTATTTCTAGTCTGAACAGCTGGAGCTATGCTGTCAATTTGCGCTGGTGTCGCCTCTAGGGTGAACGAGATCAGGTAGTGGTCTGTCCAGGGCTGTGTGAGTATAGAAGAGATCAAGACTGGGCAATTGTGCACAGCTAGCCAGTCCAGGGTTCTACCTTTGGTATGAGTGGGCTCTGTGATCTTTTGGGTAAAGCCTAGTTCCTCTAAAGTATTATTAATTATTGTGGCGTTAGCATCGGTGGGGTCGCTAAAACCAAGGTTAAAGTCACCTAATACGATACTTTGTGAGGAATTCTTGAGTTTATTTGATAGGATGTTTGTGAGGTCTTCTTCAAAAGATCCTAAGGGGCCAGGTGGTCGGTAAATGAGGTGAATGGAGATGGATTGTGTATTAGATAAGGATAGCTTTGCAGTTAAGGATTCACACAATCCTATGTTGGCTGGTGACTCAATGGTCAGAGGGAATTTAGTTTTAGCTATAATGGCAAGACCTCCGCCTCGAGAGGTGGTACGATCTAGTCTTTGTAGCATGTAGTCATCTGGTAAGGCTAACATAATTGCGGGGCCTGCTGTTGCGCACAACACATATGAAGTGTTGTGCAGAACTGACAGTGTTAGATGCTAACATCTACGATGGCATTGGTGGATGCCTGTGTAACTGTTTACCCGTACCCATTGAGGTAGTGGTGGACAAAAAACAGTGGAAAGGGACGAAGGACTGCTCCTGCTTTACTGGGGCCGGCCCTCGCGGTACTTTGGGAAGCGCACGTACCACATTGTGCGCTTCTCACCATGTGGCCCAATGGAAATGGGACTGTGGGGATTATCCAATCAGGTACTGAGGGTGTGGTTCACTGAAAGGGGCAGTCATACAGTGTTACATTACTGTGCGTAGTGAGGGTGGCTGACATGGCGAAACACATCTTGTTGATTTTGGGTGATGCCTTTGTGATAGATCTATACATGTATGCCTTGGAAAGACACTTAGATGCCAATTACGGTTTGGTCGGAATCGACGCATTGTGAAACGCTGTCTTTGAGCGCAGTTTCGCTGATATGCATGCACTTTGCAGAGACCTGGCCACTTTTGCGACTGTCAATGTTGTCGTCGTGCACTACGGCGGTATGCATATGGGTTATGTGGCTTGTTTAGATTTGTTTTGTCGACTCAGGAAGTTTCTGAATGCAGTGTGGCGCCTTTTTCCCACTGCCCCGGTGCTTTTCTCATCCATAACACAAAGAAGAGTATGGGACACTGCTAATGTATGTTGTTCCGAGCCAGACGCTGGGAGGTGTCTCATCAACAGAAGCCTGTCTGATTGTTTGTCCGCTCAAGGGAAGTTCTTCTGCAACAATGACCACATTCGTTGTGGAAATCCTGAGTTTTTCCATGCAAATGACATTTCGTTGTTGCCCATTGACAATGCTGTTTTGTTTGCCAATCTACAGCATGCGTTGAAGAGTTTATTGTAGCAACGTGACCACAAGAACACACAAAATCAAATAAAAACTGAAAAAGTTGTATCACTAGATGCACCTAAAACAAAAAATTATTTTAAAAAGGGCTCTTTTCAGAGCCGCCCTTAAAATCGAACTCCCCTATCCTGGTTGCAATTTATTTCCCCACATCCCCACACAGCACGAAATCCACATCCAGGGATTTTGACGATGGCCGTGGAAATGGGACTGTGCAGGCTGAGGTATTGTGCATTCCTGTTTCTGGGTGTGGTATGTACGCAGAGGACTGGTGTACAGCACTGATACTGTTACATGGAGAGCTCCTCAATGTGATTGGTGGATGCGTGTGTAACATTCTAACAGTACATAATGACGGTGTGCTGGAAAGAGGGAAGTGGAAAGGGAAGAATAATTGCTTCTGCTTTCGTGGGGCGCAGCCCTCGCGGTATTATGGGAAGCGCACGTGCCACATTCTGCGTTTCTCACCATGCTGGCCCATGGAAATGGGACTGTGGGGATTACCCAATCAGGTACTGTGGGTGTGGTTCACAGAAAGGGGCGGTGATACTGTTGTATATTAGTCTGCGTAGTGAGGCTGGCTGACATGGCGAAACGCATTGAGTTGACTTTGGGTGATGTCTTTGAGATAGATCTGCACAAGTATGCCCTGGAAAGACACTTTGATGGCAATTTCGGTTTGGAAGGAGTGGACGCATTGTGGTGTGCTGTGTATGACCACAGTTTTGCCGACATGCATGCACTTTGCAGAGACTTGGCCACTTTTATAGTGGTCGATGTTATCGTCATGCACTATGGTGGTATGCATATGGGTTACCTGGCTTGTTTAGGCTTCCTCCGTCGACTGAAGACGTTGCTCAATGTCGTGAAGAGACTTTTTCGAACTGCCAAGCTGCTTTTCTCATCTATAGCACTAAGAAGAGTATGGGACAATGGTCATGGAAGTTGTTCCGAGCCAGAGTTTGGAAGGTTTCTCTTCAACTGAAGCATGTATACTTGTGTGTACGCTGGTGGGATGTTCTTCTGCAACAATGAACTCATTAGTTGTGGAAATGCTGAGTTTTTCCAAGCAAATGGCATTTCGTTGTCGCGCATTGGTAATGCTGTTTTGTTTGCCCATCTACAGGATGCGTTGAAGACTTCACTGTAACAATGTGAGCACAAGAAAACACAAAAGCAAATAAAAACCGAAAAAAGGCATTACACTAGATGCACCTACAATACAAAATAAAAAAAGACTCTTTTCTGATGACATCACTGATGATATCACATGTCAAATTAATATAGCTGAAAAGTGCCTACAAGGGGATGTGTTTGTAATGTTGCTTACATGATGTCAGGGGTGATTGTGTAATCTTAAACATGTAATAACTAGGTAACAATTCAAGACATACTATGCTATACACTTGTGCTACTACAAACAACACATATGAAGACCCACAATGCATACAAATCAGAGGCACCTTCAGGGAAACTAAAGTAAGGAAGAAGGAAACTGCATCATCAGAAAATGTTAATAGCATTAACGTTTATCTTCATGTATACAAATGAATTGTGTGTTTGAGGACTGCGTATTGCCCCATGTACGTGCATCATGAGCTAAGACCATACCCTAAGGAAAGTACTTTAAGAACATATGAAAAGGGTAACGTGGAGACATACATCACCTTTTCAAGTTTAGTATTGTGACTGTCAGTGAAGAAAACCACCTGGCATAGTTATTTCACTGAACAAAACAAAAACAAGTGGGCCAGATATGTGATGTCATAAGTGATGTCATCAATGATATGGGGTGTTAGTCTTAGCAGTGTACAGTGGTGGCGCGAGTTATGGTTGCTCAGGTTACCATAACTGGCGAATTTCTGGGGCTTTTCTGGTTTTACTTGTACCATAAGATGGATAGGTTGTTATTAGTGCAGAGTTAAGTGTAATGTTCCTTTCAAGTACTTGTTGCGCTGCATTTGATAGGTTTTTTTTAGGGCAACTGAAACATATTGTCCCTTTAACTACTTTTTTTGTCAGTGAATTACATAGCTTTGTAGTAGTGCAACTTACCCAGAACGTCCCTTTAACAATGTTTTTTGTGAGTGAATTGCATAGGTTTTTATTAGTGCAACTTAACCATAACGTCGATTTAACAACGTTTTTTGTCAGTGAATATATATATATATATATAGATAGATAGATAGATAGATAGATAGATAGATAGATATAGATAGATATATAAATAGATATATATATATATATATATATATATATATATACACACACACACACAACACCAAGAAAGTTAGGGTGGGTTTAAAATGATTTGAAAAACAAACCTTTCACCTGAAATGTGAAAGTAGGAAAGTCCATTTGAGCCAAGTCACACATTCCACAATGCCATCAAGTAATTACACAGCCTGCAGTAGCAGCCGTGTAGTTATGGTTAAGTTGCTAAACCCATAGGAAGACCACTTTTTGGGCAGCTTATAACTTCACTTACCCTGCACGAATCCTCACCAAAATATGCAAAATAAGTATAGGACATGCTCTGAACTATTTGTTAAGTTTGGTTAAGTTTCGTCAAGGGGGGGTAAAGTTATAGGGGTCATATAAGTCATAGACTGAATGGAGAAAAACTTTGCTCACACCTGCAGCCCAAACCGCTGGACGGATTTTCACCAAATTTGCAGCAGGAACGGCAGTTTGGTCCCAAAATCGTGCTCTTGTAAATTTGGTGAAAATCCGTCCAGTAGTTTTTTTAAAAAAGAGGTAAAAAATAGGTCCAAAAAAATTAGTGATATCTGGCTCCACTCCGCTGACCCATTTCCCTGTTTGGGGAAAAATTCGCCCCGTCCTACGCAAACCTATATAAGGGTAGTTTTGAATTAAAACATGCATGGACACATCAGGCGTTCACCAAAGAAAACAACATTGTATTTTGGGGAGATACATAGATGACGTTCTGGTCATCTGGAGCGGAAACCAAAAATCTCTACAACAATATTGTAGGTTCCTAAACACCAATGAATACAATTTAAAACTAACAATGGAAGAAAGAACCGATAGAATTCACTTTATAGACCTGGAACAAAATACAATCCACATTATACACCAAACCAACATCAGGAAACAGTATCTTGCACGCGAAAAGTAATCATCCGCAACACATCATTCAAAATATACCATATGGAGAATTCTTGAGAATCAAAAGAAACTCCTCACAAGAAGAAGATATGATGAAACATATAGATACAGCCTTTAACACATTTCAAGCAAGAGGATATGGCAAACCACAACTAATCAAAGCATACAAGAAAACCAAGCTATTGACAAGAAGTGAATTATTACAAAACAAATTTGGAGATACAAAGACGCATTCTAGTAATGCAATAAGATTTATCACACATATAGTACAGATTACATGATTTTGAGAAAAATTCTCAAAAAAACATTGGTTTCTATTAAAACTTGATAAGGACTTAACAGATCATATCGATGACAATCCAAGTATTACATACAGAAAAGTAAAGAATGTGAAGCAAATACTATGTCCCTCACATTTTGTACGTGAAAAGGGGACCAAAGGTAAAAGCAAACTATGGTCAGCAGAAAAGTTAAAAGGCAACTACAAATGTGGAATGTGCAACTACTGTAAATATGCTGAAAATAGGAAAAAGCAAATAACATTACCAAATGGCAAGAAACATGAAATACAGGACTTCATCAACTGCAATTCAAATTTTGTAGTGTATGTGATAGAATGTATCTGCAACAAACTGTGTGTGGGCAGTACAGTCAGAGCACTGAAAATCATGTTCTCAGAGCACTTAAGAGCAATCAAAAATAAAGATATCAGATATCCATTAGGAAAACATTTTGAATCTGAACACTTGAAAGCTAACATAGAAGGAATAAGATACTATGTACTGGAACTAGTTAAAGCCCCACCCAGGGGAGGCAGCAGAGAAAAAGTGCTACACCAAAGGGAAGCAATTTGGATTTGTAATTTAGACTGCTGCAGAAATGGTTTGAATTTGGATACGGAAACGGGCCACTTCTTATGAAACGTACAATGTAAAAATATTCAGCTATAATCATGTCGTATTAATGTGACAATGTAAAATGATTTTAGATATGCGGGGATCACAACTACATGGTTGACATATGCATCAGAAGTATATTGAAATGAGATATATGATATAATCTTCATAATACATAGTTTAGAAAATGTATGGTAACAGGTAGAGGTAAGTTGTATCAAAAATAGGTAATATTTGTATTGCAAATTTGAAAAATGAAAAAGGAAAAAAATACAAGACATGAGGAACAAGAGCTATAATAGTAAATATGACTTTGTCCAATAAATGATGGAAAGGTCGTTTTACACATATGCCTCACATACAGTGACATGAATATCATACTCTCAACATAAAGAATTCTCCACACTTGCAAAACGCAATGAATTGGGGCCGTGATCAAATTTCCCAACCTAAAATGGCGACTGCAACGTTATTCACGTCCAGCACGCCATGACGTCATTAAGCCTACTGCGTAAATGACGTTTAGCATGCCATGATGTTATTCCGCTTCCTGCGTAATGACGTACATAAAAAGACAGCTATTTTAGAATCGCAATCAGATGATTCGATTGGATTCCCCATACGGTTTGGGATACAAACGGGATGCATTGACACAGACATAAATGAGGTAAGAGGAATGGGAAAGATGTGTTTAAACAGATCTAAATGATAGGCTAAATCAGAAAACCATCAGGAAAGGAATGATATACTTCATCTTGCTCTCCAGAATAGATGATAAACATAATACCATTGGAGTAATTTGAACTACACCGCAAGGTGATACCATAAATAAAAGAAAAGCAGTCTGAATAAAGGAAACAATAGAACTCAACAGGCGATATTATGAAAATACGAATGAGATACTGAATCGCCATTTAAAGTAAGTACACATGACCAATCAGAATTTAATGTTTTGTGCAAATCACAAATTAGCAAACAAACACGGATCAAATGTGTCTTTAGCTACTTCCATGTAAATTCTTCTTCCTACAGCCGTGAGACAAATAATCTCAAGGTAAAATTACCTAAAAGCAAGGAAAATAATATCCCTCCTGAGGAACCACCTGAAAGGATGGGGAAACACGCGTAGTGGGAAAAATCTAGCTTGGAATAGAGGAAGAGGAAAAATCTAGCTGCGAATAGAGGAAGAATTTGCTTGGAATAGAGGGAAAATCTAACCAGAGCTGAACTACCTGTATGAATCAAAAGGAATCATGTATGAATGAAATACATATCAAAGGCAACTACTTGAATGAACCAAAAGGAAAACGAATAATGGAATTATTAAATGCACTTTGAATTGATGTATGATTTTGGGCCTCATTTCAACACCGGCACTAAACCATAGCGCTATTAGCACCATGGTTGCTGCCGGTATTCTATTGAGTCCGCCATGGTGAAATGGGGAAGTACCACCCCATTCCAAGGTTGGCGGGGCGGTACTTCCCCATTTCACCATGGCCCTTCCCCATTCCCATTTTTGCCCCATAGGGCATAATGGGAATGGGGAAGGCGGTAATTACGGTACTGCAAATTGCGGTACCGTAATTAGCACCAAGGTCCCTTTGCGGGTCCATTCCTTAACAGCTGGTAAAACCAGCCGTTAAGGTGGGAACCCGCAAAGGGACCTCGTAATCAGGCGCTAAGGGATTACCGGTACCGGTAATCCCTTAACGCCAGGGTCGTAATGGGGCTCTTTGAATACACATTTAAGAAGATAAATTTAATTTTGGAGTGCACCAAAAGGAGTCCTTGTGGTCATTTCCACCATTTCCCTGTTTGCTCCACGGACCGGACTCTGATTGGCCCGAAGGACGACGTGATGTTCGCGGACACCCAACACGCCCGCTGGTTGGCTGGAGGGAAGCATGATGTGCGTCATAATTTTCAGAAACGCCCTCCATGTTGTATCTGTGGATATTCGCAGATACTGCGGCGGTGAAAGGGGCCCCAAAACATGTTTTGGAGCATCTGGCGGTGGGATGAGGGCCTGGAAATGGTGGGGGAATGAAAGATGGTTCATATGATGTATTTTTTAGGTGGAGGAAGACGGTGTTTTGTAGCAGTTCGCGGATAGGTTCTTGAGGATGCAGTTTATGTGGTGACTGCAGGCAGGCGTCATTAGGGTAGGGGAGTGCATTTTAGATGATATGAGGATGTTTGTATAGGCTTGGGGTATTGTAATAGTATCTCTACAAAAGTGTATAGGGCCTTAGGTGGCTGGTTTATTGGATTGAAGAGTGTGGTGACTTGTTGCACGTATTGGAATGCTATCTGTACAGAAGTGGACAGGGTCTCAAGTGGATGTGTTATGTGTTTGAGATGTGGACACTGGGTAGACTGTTGGGTGCATGGCTGTGTTATGCTCTGGTGATTGTGTACAGCTACTAGAGTTTTGGGTGCATAGCCGGGGCAATTGCACTCAAAAGTTGAAGAGTGTGCCCACAGATTGAAGAACTGTAATGGTATGTGTAGAAAAGTGGACAGGGCATCAGGTGGCTGGCTTATTGGACTCAAGAGTGTGCTGACTCGTTGCACATACTGGAATACTATGTGTACAGAAGTGGACAGGGCCTCAGGTGGATGGCTTATGTGTGTGGGTTGTGGCCAGTGTACAGATTGTTGGGTGCATGGCTGTGTTATGCTGTGGTGATTGTGAGCAGCTACTAGAGTCTTAGGTGCATGGCCGGAGGCGATGCACTCAAGAGTCCAAGAGTGTGCCCGCTGGTTGAAGTAGTGTAATGGTATGTGTAGAAAAGTGGACAGGGCTTCAGGCGGCTGGCTTATTGTACTCAAGAGTGGGCTGACTGGTTGCACGTACTAGAATACTGTATGCATAGAAGTGGACAGGGCCTCAGGTGGTTGGCTTATGTGTGTGGTTTGTCGCCAGTGTACAGATTGTTGGGTGCATGGCTGTGTTATGCTGTGGTGATTGTCACCAGCTACTAGAGTCTTGGGTGCATGGCTGGAGGCAATGTACATAATCTGGCTCCGCGGACCCATTTCCCTGTTCACCCAACGGACCAGACTCCGATTGGCCTGGAGGATGACGTGATGTCCGTGGACACCCAACGCACCCACTGATTGGCTGGAGGGAAGCGTGATGTGCGTCATGATTTTCGAAAATGCCCACCATGTTGTATCCGCAGATATTTGCGTATACCGCAGCAGTGAAAGGGGCTCCAAAACATGTTTTGGGGCATCTGGAGGTGGGAAGAGGGCCTGGAAAAGATGGGGGAGTGAAAGATGGTTCATATGATGTATTTGTTTAGGTGACAGAAGACGGCGTTGTGTTCGGATGGTCCGCGAACACCGCAGCAATTCGTGGATAGGTTCTCGAGGAAGCAGTTTATGTGGTGACGACAGGCAGGCTTCATTAGGGTAGGGGAGTGCATTGTAGATGATATGATGATGTTTGTATAGGCTGTATTGTGCTGTGGTGTTTGTTGCTGGCTACAGTCTGTTCACTGGTTGAGGTGCTGTAATAGTATGTCTACAAAAGTGTATAGGTCCTTAAGTGGCTTGTTTATTAGATTGAAGAGTGTGGTGACTGGTTGCACGTATTGGAATACTATGTGCACAGAAGTGGACAGGGTCTCAAGTGGATGTGTTATGTGTTCGGGTTGTGGCCACTGGGTAGATTGTTGGGTGCATGGCTGGGTTATGCTCTGGTGATTGTGTACAGCTACTAGAGTTTTGGGTGCATAGCCGGGGCAATTGCACTCAAAAGTTGAAGAGTGTGCCCACAGATTGAAGAACTGTAATGGTATGTGTAGAAAAGTGGACAGGGCATCAGGTGGCTGGCTTATTGGACTCAAGAGTGTGCTGACTCGTTGCACATACTGGAATACTATGTGTACAGAAGTGGACAGGGCCTCAGGTGGATGGCTTATGTGTGTGGGTTGTGGCCAGTGTGCACATTGTTGTGTGGTGATTGTGACCAAGTAGTACAGTCTTGGGTGCATGGCTGGAGGCGATGCACTCAAGAGTCCAAGAGTGTGCCTGCTGGTTGAAGTACTGTAATGGTATGTGTAGAATAGTGGACAGGGCTTCAGGGGGCTGGCTTGTTGAACTCAATAGTGTGCTCACTGGTTGCACGTACTGGAATACTATGGGCCTCATTACACGGACGGCGGTAAGGGTTAACGGTCACCGTTAATGGTAACGGTGACCGTTAACCCTTACCGCCGTACTACGAGGTCCCTTTCGGGTTGGGGAATTTAACGCCTGCTTTTTGCAGGCATTAAAACCCAACCCGCAAAGGGACCTTGGTGCTAATTACAGCACCGCAAATTTGCGGTACCGTAATTAGCACCTTCCCCATTCCCATTATGCCCTATGGGGCAAAAATGGGAATGGGGAAGGGCAATGGTGGAAGGGGGAATTACCGCCCCACCAACCTTGGAGTAGGGCGGTAATTCCCCTTTCCGCCAAGGCCTTGCCGGTAATTTACCAGCATGGACCAAGGTGCTAATAGCACCTTGGTCCACCGCCTACCGTGTAATGAGGCCCTATGTGTACAGAAGTGGACAGGGTCTCAAGTGGATGTTGTATGTGTTTGTGGGCACTGCGTAGATTGTTGGGTGCATGGCTGTGTTATGCTCTGGTGATTGTGACCAGCTAGTACAGTCTTGGGTGCATGGCCGGAGGCGATGCCATAGGCCATGCACCCAAGACTCTAGGCCACAACCACTGCAGTATAATCTAGCCATGCACTCAACATTGTGATACTGGTATATGGATTGCACAAATATGCGTACAGAATGCAAGTTGCAGATTGCAAAGAAGTATGACAGCAATTATTATATACTTACTGTTTGTATTGTTAAGGGCCTATGCAGTTTCTGTGTATGGTATGTGGAAGTGTAGAAGCAATCGTTGTTTCCTTCTCTGTGATAAAAGAAAACATAACATGTTATGGTAGGTACTTGGTAATGTATTGCATTGCATTTCAGACATTTGTATACTTTGTGGACCCTCATAATTAGTACTTCATAAGTACTACGCTTTAAACAAGTGTACTGTGCAATGTGCTCAGTTACTGTGTTTGTTTGCATAATCATTGGGTCTGTGGGAAAAACATCCATGCAGGATTAAAAAAAACATTCTACGTTTATTTGTTGTTATGTTGCACAGTCCGTTTTAGTGACGTGTGCACTAGTTACATCAATGTTTAAGATGCACTGTTGCAGTAGGAGGAATTGAAATGGTGTATGATTTTCCTTTTGGAAGTGGTGGTACTATGGTTGCAGTTAGATACCAGTTGGCGTATTCTGTTTATCTGTTTCCTCTTTTTAGCATTATTTATTTATGCGTTTGGTTGCGGTTGAGGTTTTTTCTAAGTACTGTGGTATTGCACAGTAATGTTGCAGAACTCTGGGGGCAGTTGGATACCTGTTGGAGTATTCTAACTGTTGATAGTTTCTCAGTTTTGCAGGGTATGTTTTCAAGCACGTTCAGTCTTGTTGGTAAATTTACATTTTTCACTATTGTGAAGTGCCTTTGCAGCACTATGGGTGTAGTTGAAGATATTTGCATATTTCTTCCATTGGTATGGGCATTGTTAGGCAGCTGTTGCCTTATTCTACTAGTTGCTGGTTTCAGAGGTTATTGAGAACAGTTTGTAGACTCTCATACTCAGTACTTTTCTTTTTTAGTACTATGTAAGTGTTAGGGAGAATTCTCATTCTATGGCTAATTTCCCTTACCTATAGAGTCCCCCAGCAGCTTTGCTGGATTTGAAGGGTTTGTTTCTTTTTACCTGCTAAGAGTGAGACTCATTTTTGCTATGTGTGTTCTAAGCTATTTTTGTGTTTAATGCCTATGGGATCTTTCCCATCCCCATAGGAACCATCTTTATTCACATGTGTTACACAGCACCCTCAGTGCTGTGACACAGGGGTGTCGTAGCGACCCCCAAACATAGACTCCATACCCTGGGACTGACTACTGTCTCCCAGGGCATGTAAAGTCCCCATTGACTTTACTAGTCAAATCCTATGAGCTAAACCAGTACAACCCATCTTACTATGGAGGTACTGGAAGGGGTTAATTGTTTTTCCCCTATGTTCATTTTCGAGGGGGTACCGTACAGTCCCTCTCTCTAAGGTTTCTGGCTGGTGGCAGTGGTTACTACCATAAATATTCGACCGCGAATATTTCCCTATGGGATTTTCCCATTGTTCGAGGCTACCACTTTTTCTGACAGCCTCTAACATACCGCCGGTGTATTTTAATATTAACTTTACTCCGGTAGGTTTTTATTGCCAGAACTTTAATATAACTTCTTTCTCATGTCTTCCTCTAAACTCCTAACCCAGGTCGGGGATCCTTTGTTCGTCCTTTTGGCGGGCTTCTGCCGAGAAGCCCTCCTTTCGGCACCACTGAGTCTGGGGTGGGTCCATTGTGTGGGAGGGGGAGTAGGACCCCTGGACAGGGTTGCCTCAGCAACCCATGTCGCACTCTATCCTGATAGGTTGGAGGGTCTTCCGCCAAGATGACCACTCCACTGTGTGAGTGACAGCTAGGCTGTATGAATGGGGATCTTTTGCATAAAAGCAGGGTCCTGAGGACTCGAAGAGCAAGACGTCGCCACTGGAACTAAGAAGCCGAAGAGGAGAGAAGCCAAAGACATCTGCAATGACTGAACCACCGGGGAAGCCCTGCTGCAGCGTCTCACCACTTTGCTCGACACGACGGGAGAAGATCTTCACCTGCAAGAGCCTTCTTCCCTTGAACTGGTGGGGCCAACCAGTTTGCCAATCGCCTTCCCGGACCTGCCTTGGTCGAATCTCCCGTACCCTGTACTCGGAGGCCAGATAGCCAGGCACCAATCCACCCAGACCGCGATTTAAAGGAGCGTACCTTTTATTCGGCGGGCAGCACCGCGGCTGGTTTCATCCCTGGGTAGTGCAGTAACTCAAACCTTGCTCCACGACGAGAGCCTCTCTTCCTCTGCTGGATCACCCAAACTACAGGAACTACCAGGAACAACCGCCACCGCAGGAGCCACTTCTTCATTTTAAGGTACATTGTTCTGCCAGGCTGCCCTTTCGTCGCGGTAGCACTAAAGGTGTTTTAAATCCTTTACCTACCTGTTGGGTTGGCTGACCCTCTCTCTTAACATTGTCTTTTCAACGTCTGCATCCACCTTTTCCACTTCGTTAACCAAAGACTTGACTGCAGATACAAGAACATTTTGCTCCTGGGCCCTTGTCCTGTACCAACTGACTTTGGCATAGGCCTACTGACTCTGGTCACATTTGTTAGATCTGCCTTCTTTAGACTGATTCTCAACTAGAACTGTGTGGTGTACCTTTTTTCTTTTAACTACCCTTTCTGTCCCATTTTTAAACCTTGTGAAATGCCATTTTGCTCAGTTTTCATTTAAGTATTGCTTATACTGATGCACTGCCTTGCTTAAGCTGGTTCACAAACTGATGGGAAGTGTTGCTAGGGTGTGTAAGAACCTATTTCTATATAACTTGTGCTTTCCCTCCCTTGTGAGGAATTGTTAGAGGATCCCTTGTGTGTAGTTGTCACTGTGCCGTTTTGCTCAGTTTCCACTCTGGTTCACTTTGTCTACAATTTAACTTGGGAGTGTACATATTTTTCCTTTGACTTAATTTAATTTGCTTGATGACTGTGATACATGTGTTTTATTAGAAGTGTATAAAATAAATATATATATACTTTTTAAATACAAAGCTTTGGTCAGTGTTTCCTTGTTCCATAATCTAGTGGGCCTATTGTGTAAACCCTGAATACTGCTCATCTCCCTCTTGAGATAAGTCTGACTGCTCAGCCACAGCTTCCAACAAAATATTTGTGGTACAGACTGATACCAAAGGGGATTTATTGCTCTCACCTGTAGTCCTAATCTTGTGTAGTGCTCCCTAAGGGAACTGCACAGGAGTCTGCCTAACAGTAGGAAATAATATTAGTGTGTCTTTTCTACACTTGTTTCTTTCACTAAAATCATTGGGTCATTGGAGAAAAAAATTGTATAGCAGTGCAACTGATGGCTTTGTTGGCTAGTTGCTGTATGCTAAGTTGTTCCAGTTCCGCAGAGTAGAAGGTTATTTTCCTTTTGCAATTATATATGTACTGGTGGGTATTGGGCCGTAGGTTATTCTGCTTTTGTAGATCAGTGAGCACATTTTGGTTTCAAGAATATTAAGTAGGCATTTGCAAGATTTGCTGGTAATCTCTGCTTCAGAGTAATGCAAGTATCATTGCATTCAAACCATCCACATTTCTTTTTAATGTATGCAGTATAGTGACCTGCACTGGTTGTGTCGCCTGTGTGGTAGATTATACCCTCTGCTGTGAAGGTTTTCTTGCCAAGTGATACTTGTCCATGTGTGAAGCTATTAAGCTTGCATTTTCTTTTGGTACCAACTGCATTGTATTGTAAAAGCATAATATGCTATGGTTTGCATTTAGTACAAGCTGCTGAAATGGAATGGATTCACAGTTAGGTATAGATACATAGACAAATCACTCGTTAGGGACTTGTTCCTGCATCACATGGTTGCAGAGAGTGCATGTATGTTTCCACATGTATGAAATCTGAAAGATTTCATTTATAGGTATGTTTTTGCTTTCCAGTTCTTGTAGTAAGTACATTAGAAATTCTTGTGGAACTTCTTGTGTGTTTATAGTGAATCTCACCATTCCTGCACAGTAGTCCAATTCCCTCCTTATTCCTGAGACACTTGTTTGTTACATTTCTGTGAAGGAGTAGCATTTGTAAACACAACTGGTCCGTGCCGTTTAAGTAAATGTTTTCAACAATTGGTGGCAATTGGAATAGAACATTGATGGTTACATTTGCATAGCAATTTACACCAGTTGTATTGGAAAATTTGAATGGATCAGACAGTTCTGTGTCTGAGTCATTTGATGGAAGTCCACGTGGTTTCTTTGAAGAGGTAGTTTTCTTTATTTGTGCAGTTGGGTATGCATTTGCCTTTTCAGTACATCCTTGTGTGGTTGTGGTAATTGATGGAGTATGAGCTGCTTTCAATTTCTTGGTGGTACTGTTGGGAGATCATGTATAAGTTCTGTTTGCACTAGTTTTCTTTTACAAAGTTTGTCTTTTTGAGGAACAGGGTACATTTTCAGATGGGGTGTGTAGAGTGCACGTAGTCTATTGTACTCTAGGATGCAAGGAATGTCAGCGTTGACTTTACTTGCATCAAAATTGACTAGAAATAGTCCTTCAAGTATACATAGGCGTGACAGTGCTACGTAACTCATGCCTTCTTTAAAGACTGTGCTGCCAATATCAATCAATGCTTGATCTAAGGTTAAACCTTGCGATTTATGAATAGTGATTGCGTACGCTAGAGACAGAGAAAACTGTTCTCTGCGTACAAACATGTCTTTGAAAAGAAGGAATCTGGCTGTTGAGCGTCCTATCCTTTTAACTTCTGAAAGTTTGTCAAAGTGAATATTGACAAACTGAATGATGTTGTCACGTGGGTATGTCTGGAAGCCAACAACTGTACCAAGTGCTCCATTAACTAAACCTTGCTCCACGTCAAGGTTACGCTTTAGCATTACTCTACAGTTTAAACACAATGGGCCTCATTATGACCCAGGCGCTAAGTGTTTAATGGTGCCGTAAAAGGCTGCAGCGCCATTAAACACCTAGCGCCTAATTACGAGGTCCCTTTGCGGGACCCAACCTTAACGGCTGGTTTTACCAGCCGTTAAAGTAGGGACCCGCAAAGGGAGCTTGGTGCTAATTACGGTACCGCAATTTGCGGTACCGTAATTAGCGCCTTCCCCATTCCCATTGAGCCCTATGGGGCAAAAATGGGAATGGGGAAGGGCCATGACGGCATGGGGAATTACCGACCCATCAACCTCGGAATGGGGTGGTAATTCCCCATTCCGCCATGGCGGTCTCCGGCATGGACCATGGTGCTAATAGCACCATGGTTTAGCGCCAGAGTCCTAATGAGGCCCAATGTTACAATTTTCTCTAAACCAGCTGTGTTAGAGATAGGGCCTCATTACACGGTAGGCGGTAACTATGGCGCTATTAGCACCATGGTTGCCGCCGGTATTTTACCGTGTCCGCCTTGGTGGATGGCGGAATTACTGCCCTACTCCAAGGTGAGCGGGGGCGGTAATTCCCCATTCACCAAGGCCCTTCCCCATTCCCATTTTTGCCCCATAGGGCATAATGGGAATGGGGGAGGTGCTAATTACGGTACCGCAAATTGCGGTACTGTAATTAGCACCAAGGTCCCTTTGCGGCACCCTACTTTAACGGCCGGTAAAACCAGCCGTTAAAGTCGGGTCCCCCAAAGGGAACTCGTAAGGCGGTAAGGGTTGACGTTCACCAGTAGCATTACTGGTGATCGTTAACCCTTACCGCCTTCCGTGTAATGAGGCCCACAGTGTTTTCTAAGGTATTTAGTCGTGCTGTGGCTTGTTCACACATAGGTACTGTCATACCATGCATGTCCAGTTTGTCTGTGGACTAAATTTACACTAGTGGTTGCATTTCTTTTTTCAGCATTGTTTCATTGAATTGTGCACAGCTTGCTAGAGTTGGAATTAAGGAAATACAGTTTACATTTATGTGTGCTAATTGTTCAATGACATCAATAGCATATGTGTTATGCCCGTATAGCTCATGGATGCGTATGGTATTTAAGATAGACTGTGCTTCCTTAGTACACCAATCCGAATGCTTTTCAAAATGTTGGCATAGGTGAGGTCTGCAGACTGACGCATGTTTTCAGTTAGTTCTCTGTATTGGAAATGTTGCCAGAGATTTACATTTCCTATGCTGCCCGTTTTACGCCACATTGTGTCTCCTAAGTTTTTAAAAATAGGTTCACCTTTCACTGGTGTTAATTGAAGGAGATCTCTGAAAACAATAATGTGTTTTCCTCCAAAGAGTTCTTCGTAGTCTGTTTTAAGGACCTCTTGCAATCTGAGGTGAATCAAAGCCAACATTAGGTTGGAGACCATGATCACCTCATCTATTAGGAGCATTTTCATTTGTTTCAAAACTCTGCGTAGCACCATAACAGATTCTGTTGAATGTTTGTAGTAGTCTAATTTTTTTTGTGTTCTACTGGAAGGAGTAGCAATCGGTGTAAAGTGACACCACCTATGTTGTAGGCAGCTAAACCTGTGGGGGCAGTTACAACAGCTGAAAGCTTGTTGTTTGTTAATTGTTGGAGGACCTTTGTTTTGCCTGAACCTACTTGACCACATACATACAGCATTACAGGTTTATAGTGTTGACAGGTACAAGTTTTAGTTTCGTGCTGCACACCATATTCAATTTCTTTAGTTACTTCTAGGAAAATGCTACTCTGTTCATTGTTTAGTTGTGATTTCAGTGGAGCAAAGTCTTCTGCAGATTGGTCATACTGACACATGCTGTTTTCTACTTCAGTCATGGCTATTTCTGCCTCAGTTGATATGAGTGGCTGCCCAAGTGGTTCTTGGCTTCCTGTCAGAGAAAGTTGACTGCTCTCAGGAGTGTCTATATTTAGTTGTACTTGAAGTTCTTCTTCTTGTTGGCGTTCATTGTCCAACATGTTTTTGTACTGCATAAAGTTCTGTTATAGTGCTTTCACTTGCCTTGAAAGCATCTTCATAGGAGGCATGTGTGTCTAATACATCTTCTTTTTGCCATGGTTTAAAAAGATGCAGTAGGGCCATGTAGTACAGTTCTTTATGTTGAGGAGTTTTTAATGATAGCTTCATATGATTAATCAGGCTGTGTTTGGTAAGTTTAACCAGGCTGCCCTCACATCCTTTGACTATGTATTTACCTTTTTTCTCATCTGGTTTAATATTATTTTTGTATGAGAAGTATGTGCTATAGGCACATGGTTTCCAAAGCAGTACTCTTGTTTGGGTATTATGTGTCCAATAAGTTGTTTTTCAAAATGTCCTGGCTGTTGGGATCATTTTTGGCTATTGTTTCCATGTCTTTGTATGATTTAAGAACTCTTTTTCTGTATGCAGCAGGACCAAGTCTTAACCAGACTATGTTTTCAGATTTCACATAAAAGGCGGTGCCGGTTAAACAATCTGCGGTTTTCTAGCAGCCAGATTCTCTATGGGAGACCATTCTTATGCCAAAGCTGTACAATTTCTGTGACAGTGTTTTGTCAGATGATATGTCATCCCAGAGGTCTTTCAGCTCTGTTTTCTCTGCTTTGGTTAAGTAGGCTGTGACATATCATGCAACTGCAGTGGAATTGTCTGCAATGTACTGCACATCTATATTTGCATTCCATAGGAGGGCAATGATTGCATTGTAATCATTGATGTGCTTTGATGCTTTGGTTCTTTTTATGCAGTATGTGTTTTAGGTGATTTGCCTTTCACACTGTGTCTAACCGAAGACATGAAGCTGTTTACCTGTCATTTTGCTGAAACTGGTCTAGGGAAACCAAAGCAGCATTTGGTGTAGTATTTGCCTTTGTTTTTATATTTGGGCCGACAATACTTGCCACACTTATGTCTTTGAAACTGTGAAAATTGTGCTTGTAGGTCGCTATGTGTACTTTCTGAAGGGATTTCACAAGTGACATATTTGTGAATGAACTGGAAAGCAGTTGCATCACTGTCCTGACCGAATTTAGGAGCATGTTTAATCCACAAAAGCATGTGGATGTGTGGAGTTCCTCTGGCTTCATATTCTTTTCTCCAAAAGAAGCGTTCCACTTCTCCGAGGGGAGGAACTGTTTTATTACAAATGAAATGCAGCATGGCAATAAAGCAATGCTGGAAGTACCTTGATACATTTACAGGAGCAAGAGAGCAGAGTTCTTCTGGTGTTTTCATGTCTGTACCTGCTTTGTTTTCGTTTGCTATGCGTCGGAAATCGTGCAAGTCTTCCCATGCATACTCTGCACAACTTGAAGTGACAAACCCTGTGGGCGGGCTAAGGTTGCGTAGCATACACCGTACATCTGTGTGACGTCAGAACCAGTAGTCTTTCATACCACGCATGTTTGCCAAGAGATTTGTAATACTTGACTGTAAAACTTAATCTTTTTCTTGCGCCTTTTGAAGTAGCTGCGTAGCAGACATGTTTTGAAAATTAGAACCTGTTTTCAATGTATGTGCAACTCCTTAATATAGAGTTGCTAGTTCACTTTCAAAGAGGAGGTGGAATATGTATTTAACGTTTTGTCTTTATCTGGGGTCTTCAGAATACATTCATAAAGAGCGGTATTCTGATGCTGTTATTTGTGTGCATCTTTCATCATACCTTCCACATTTTCCTGTAGGAAAAAGTAGAGGAAAGGCTTGTGCTTCTACACTTTTTTCCCATATGCTGATTGCAGATCCTTTGGCTTGCCGCATTTCATATGTTTCGAGTTCATCGTCTAAGGTGTCTTTGGAGTGCAGTGGGTGAATTGTATAGTGGTCTAAAATATTGGAGGCTGTAGTAGGATCTAGAAGTTCAAATTGGCCAGTTGCTGAGGAGTCCGGAATTATTTCGGTGGTTTCCCTCAGGTTTTCTTACAATGTTTATTTCTTTGTAGTATTCATTGTTGTCTTTAGGATATTGCAGGGCTTCTCTAACTTTGTTTAAGTCCACTAGTTGCTGACAATTTTCTTCATCTTTTGTAGGTACACCATTCACTAGGATAATCAAAGATTGATCTATTAGCCGTTGCACTCCTAGAGTGTCTACATTTTCTTTGAGATAATGGCAAATAAACTACTTTGCCACAAATGCCTTTCAGTAATTCAGAGGTAGACAACTTCGCTGTTTTTGGTTGAAGGCGTATTATTGCTTGAAATGGGTGTACTGTTTGGATTATAATGGTCTCATACAAATTAAGCTGTTGGAGTGGTTTTGGCAGCGGGAATACTTCCAAGTTATTACTGATAGCCTGTGAAGGCATTGTCAAATTTTGCAGTGCGGTATGCGCACATTATTGAGGGGTTAGTAATTTCGTATTTGTTTTCTGCTAGAAGGTACAGAGCTAATTGGAACCATTGGGATTCCTCATTGTCTTCTATTTTGTACATTATATCTACAGTTTTGGTGCTCTTTGTACAAAAAGTTCTGCGGCAACACACACATACTTGGTTTGGTACTTCAGCAGAGGTGCTTTTAAACTTTGCAATTTTTTTTTTTTAATTCAGTTTTTATTAGTTTTCAAGAAAAAGAAAAGCAAGCTTATGCATATAATATACATTGGGCACACGCCCATAACAACTTCAAAGTATAACAGAGTCATAAGGCTAAATGCTTTCAAGCCCCCCCTCCCCCTATTCTCGGGTCTCAATTAACAGATTTTAAAAGTCTTTTCTTCGGACAGCACCAGCCGGGCCCGTGGCCAACTATGTACAATCGCCTCCCATGATTCACATGCAAGGGGGTCCACACAAAAGAATTCATTTCGGGCCGGGTGGAGAAGCTCGGCTGCCCTCAGGGCTTGGCCTCCGTGTTGGGAAACGCCTCCATGAATTGCAGCCAGTCGGTTTCGATCTGCGCACTTGAGCCTTGTATTGCGGCCATTAGTTTATTCATGAGGTAGATATCCTTGGCCAC
Source organism: Ambystoma mexicanum (assembly GCF_040938575.1). NCBI lineage: Eukaryota > Metazoa > Chordata > Amphibia > Caudata > Ambystomatidae > Ambystoma > Ambystoma mexicanum. The sequence goes on from NC_090922.1 coordinate 187,622,893, forward strand.
TGCCACCCACTCCCTCTTTGTTGGAAGGGCAGGTCTTTTCCAGGTCCTGGCTCGAGCCGCTCTAGCTGCTAGCAATAGCGAGTGTGTCACGTCCGGTAGCTTTTCCCAGTGCTCATCTCTGTGTTGCAGGCTGAAAATCACCAGTATGGGGTCCAAACAGTAGTCCCCCTCCCCCGCCTCCCTAACCCAACTGAGCACCTCTGACCAGTAGGTCTGGACCTTGTGGCACGTCCACCACATGTGCCAGTAGTCAGCCCTCTCTCCACATTCGTGCCAGCACCTTGGGACTACATCTGGGAACATCCTTGAAAGAGAGATCGGGTCGTACTGCCACCTGTGGAGGAGCTTGACAGCATGGGACTTGTATTGGCATGAAATCGACGTCTTGAAGGCCTAGTACAGATTTTCCCCCAGAGACCATCCCCGATGGTGCAGCCTAGGTCCCTTTCCCATTTTCTCCTGAGGTTCCTGGTGGTTCCCTCGCAGGGGATCAAAAGCGTGGTGTACAAGAGGGAGATGAGGCCCTTCATTTCCGTGTGGCAGTCTAGTATTTTTTCCACCGGGGTAAGTTTCCTCTGTATGCATTCCTTGAGTTTTGGGTTCATCAGGATTCCCTTAAGTCTGAGGTATAGGAGTGGCGAAAGTCTGCCGATACCCAAAGCCTCCTCAAGTTCCTGGATAGTTATGAAGGAGTCCACCCTCACCAGTTGGCCAACCCTACAGAGCCCCGCTTCGAACTAGGACCGGTAATGCTCGTGTCCTGGGGGATCTCTTCCAGAACTGGTGTGGACCATATGTGACTAAGTGGGGAGGGCCATGTTGTGACTCTTTCCTTGTGTCCCTTCCCTGCCAGTGCCTTCCACATCGTTCCCATAATCGGGTGGTCCCTGATCCTTCTCAGGAGCTTTTTTAGAGGGACCCACAACCATTCACCTATGGTAACTGGGCTTACAAGGGAGTTCTCAATGTAGACCCACTGTTTGTTAGGATCTTCTCTAAGGTGGGGGGCAAGAACTCTGAGTTGTGCGGCCCTATGGTATGTATCGAGGTCTGGGAGTGCAACACCTCCTCTTTCTTTGGGAAGGGTGAGGGTCTCGTAACCTATTCTAGGTTTCTGGCCTTGCCATATAAATTTCACTATGCGCCTCCTGGCTTCTCCGAGGTATGCCTCAGGGGCCTCCAGTGGAAGCATCTGGAAGAGGTAGAGCACTCTAGGGAGCAGGTTCATCTTTATCGCATTTATTCTGCCCATCCATGAGATTTGCCCCCTCACCCAACCCTCCATTTCCCTGAACAGTTTCTCAAAGAGGGGGGGATAGTTTGCCTTGCTCAGGTCTTCATCGGGTCTTACAATGTTAATCCCCAGGTATTTCATCCCATTCTCGCAGACCTGGAGGCCCAGTGGGGGTAATTCCGCTACGCGCCTATCAGCGTCTGAAGCAAAAGGGAAAACCATCGACTTGCCTACATTAACCTTGAAGCCCGAGAAATGACCAAACTGGTCGAATATCTGAAGGGCCGCCGGGACTGAGTGCGTGGGTTCCCTCAGGTGTAGCAGGATGTCATTTGCATACAGGCCGGGTTTAAAGGTGCGGTCTCCCACCACTATGCCCCTCACCATGGGGGAACCCCTGAGGTACTCTGCGAGGACCTCCATGGTCATAGTGAAGAGAAGGGGAGAGAGCGGGCAACCCTAGCTCGTCCCTCTCTGGAGGCCAAAGGTACGTGATAGGCGACCATTGACTGTGACTCTGGCAGATGGTGACACATATAGGGCCTTAATGGTCTGTCTGATCCCTATTCCAAAGCCAAACTTTTCTAAGATCCCATGTAGGAACTCCCAGTCGACCCGGTCAAACGCCTTCTCAGCGTCGATGGACACTAAGACTGGGTTCTCACCCATAGGAGCCGCAATCCGCATGAGGTGTAGGGTTTTACGCAGGGCGTTGGCCCCCTGTCTCCCCTGTATAAACCCCACCTGATCCGGATGGATCAGGTTCGGCATATGGCCGTCCAGCCTCGTTGCTATAATCCTCGTGAATAGCTTTGCATCCACATTGAGGAGGGATATGGGACTATAAGAGCGGCAGTCCGCGCTATTTCTTTTTTGTATGTGTGTAATAGAAGGTTGACATCTGCAAGGTAGTCGCTACTATTTTCTAAAGTTACTGGATTGTGTAAGTGCTCTTCAGTTCCAAAATATTTGCTTTGGATATGGTCTATTTCTTTGAGCAGTTCTTTGGCTGTACCATGCAAGAGAATGTCATTTAAATGCTCCAGTGCTAAAGCAGGACCTTTTGCATAGTACAGTTTATGAACGAGATTTCTTGCAGCAGAATGGTGTGTTGCTAACATTTTGATATGGTGGAACGTGCTTTTGCAAGCATGTCCAGAAATGCAGGCTAATGAATGTCCTTGTGGTCCTGTGTATTTGCGCACTGGACAGGAGTCCATAGTTTGTAATATTTTAATTTTCACTTTGTCTTTGGCTTTCACATACTGATTCAGGAACTGCTGCAAAGATTTGAAAGATTTTTGGCCCAATTTACACATTGATGTGCACAGCCATTTGTAGATGGGGCGTATTGGTTCGGTGGCATGGAGCGTTGATGCTAAGTTTGCTGGTAATATTCTTGAAAGCAGTGTTTCTTCTTCTGTAATGGTATTGTTTACCTTTTCATACCTTTGCCCACTGCTATGTATGGCAATTTGGTTTGTTTGCTCTTGTTTGTATGCTTCTTCATTGAAATATGGCTCTGTGCTGGTGGTGTGATTCCACTCACCTGTATAGACATTTCTAAAGGTATCTATGCTGATATTGCGTTTGTTGCGAAGTACTTGTAGTTTACTAATTAATTTTGTTAGTGGTTTCATTCTGTTTAAAATTAATATAAAGAATGTTCTTACGAGGAGCATTGCACTGTCGACGAGAGCTTGGTTGATAGAATTGTGTAGGCCTACAATACAAGAACACTGCACTGTCTGAGTAACAGGCAGTCTTCCAAGTGAAACATTGTTTAGCTTTTTCCAGTTTCTATGGAGGGCAGATTTTCTTTAAAATCCCACAGGTCCCTGGTTGGTATCGTAACATTCGTACCATGCGACCATGGTGTGTGTAGGTGGGTATAGGTGAAAGTCGCTAGGTGGACCGAAGTTGTAATAGAAATTCTCTTCTATCATCATGCATGAAGTGTCATTTACTTCTCCTGAACTTCAAACGCAAACAATGTTTATGAATCTTGGTCTTTCCTATGCTCTGTGGAGAGATCAAACTGTGACCTGGCACAGATGTTTTGATTTTAGTCACATTTTTCCACAGATATAGTGTAAAGATGAGCCGACCGGTTTCAGTGGTATTGAGACCACTTTCATCAGGGCTGGAACAGCTGTTACTGAGTAATATGCTATTATTAGTATTTTTTGATTGCAGCTTGAACTGGCTGTTTGTTTATGAGGACCCGCCTTTAACAGAGGTGTCCTCCCTTTTCAAGGTGGTCCTTCTCTGTAACTGAGTGCCTTCAGTCTCACTGCAGGAGCTGGAGCTAATCAGCCACATGTGATGTAACCTTGGTAGAAACATGTGGTCCGCTCCGACATGATTTTATACTGGTTGCATTCCGGTTTGGTTTCAGAGGCGCGCTTGTAAATTATAGCTGCTTCCTTTTTGGGTCTATCCCGACATAGTATAGTGCTAATAGCGTTCCGGTATATTACGATAGCAACCAGGGACCTGTGGGATTTTAAAGAAAATCTGCCCTACATAGAAACTGAATAAAGCTAAAACATGTTTCACTTGGAAGACAGTCTTTGTATGACAAAAAGGCAACAAAACATTACCAAATAATGGTCTCTTGGCAAATTACTTGAGAACAAAATCATCTGAATCACAATGTGGGACTACTATGACTAAGGGAAGATTTGGGTGTTAGACTACCCTTCAGGTCCAGTACGTGGATATCCTGAGTAACAGGCAGAACACTACGATAGTATTGCACTTACTTTGTTGGTTATTGAGAGTAGGTTTCTTCTGGGTTGTATTTTCCACTTGAGACGCCACTGGCTTTCAGGCAACTGGTTCTCACTGCAATTGCGAAAGAAGGAAGTTAGTACATATGTGTGTTAATGACACAGTAATTGCACTTGGAAAACACATTATTTAAAATTGTAGGAGGATTTCTTGGCAGGAAGAGTTAGCGTGAATGTGAAATTGGACAGCTTTGTATATAAATGGTGACTTGGGAGCATCAGCATCATTTCTAAGGGGGTTAGTGGTGTATTTATAAGTGTGTCCTAGGAGTTGCACTTTTGCAAGTGTGTGTGTTGCTGTTGCACTATTTAGTTTGGAAATTGATTAGTGCAAGTTGTAGTAGGATGAGAAAAAGGCTCAGAAAGATGTACAGATTGGAAAGGAGAATGTTTCCATGTGTGGAATTCCATCAACTTTTCCGCACATAGATGCTTGCTACATGAGTGGAGAAATCCTTTCAGTTCTTTGATCTATTTATCCACGTTTCAAATGGCACTGTTCTCAATGTACACATGCATTTCTTTGCTTTTTAAACAATGATGTGTTCTGTCAATTGTGTAAAGTATGTACTTGCTATGCTTTGCCAACATACATGCAGTTTCCCTTTTCTATGTGCATTCTGGGCATTTTACATAGGACCTGCCACTTCAATTTGCAATGTGGTTTTCTTTTTTTCATTTACAAATACATTAGAGAGAGTGGTGATAAAATGTAAATATGAAGTTTGAAACAGTTATGCAAGTGGGCATGACAAGAAAAGTTTGTAAGCACACAGCATTGTAAGTGTGTGCTACATGATGTTAGGAGATGGGACAAATGACAGTATGATTATTTGGTAGTTTATGCAAGGTAAGTGGCAGGCACCCTGTCCACATGCATGCAATCTATGTACTTGCTATGCTTTGATAAGATACATGCTGTTTTCCATTTCTGTGTGCATTCTAAGAATTTTATAGCCGGTGTGTTAGTGGGGATAGTGGTTGTAAAAATGACAGAAGGAAAGAAGAGAATAATAGTTTGCACATTACAATGGGTGATATGGGTAAATGAAAACGTTGAAGCACACAGCATTGCAAATGACACATGATGATAGGAGATGGGACAAATGACAGTATGCTTTTTTAGTAGGTTATGCAGGGTAAGTGTCAGATAGCCTGTCCAAATAAAGAGTTGCAAATGTACTGTACACAAAATATTCATACCTGTAGTCTGTTTTGATGGTTGCAGATGTGGATGAATCTGGAAGCAGAAATCTTGTAGAGTTTTACAGTACTTTTTGCTGGAGGTGCTTTGCAATCACAAGAGACGTGTACTCAAGAGTGTTGAACAGTAAATCTAAAGTGCTGAACTGTGATCACAGAGTTAGATGTAGAGTTCTTGGATGTGATTGGTGGATGGTTGTGCGACTGCTTAACAGTAACCAATGAGGGAATGGTGCAGAGAGTCAAGTGGAAAGGGAAGAAGGGCTGCCCCTGTGTTACGAGGTCCGTTGACACCGCGGTAGTCCGCGGACAAGGCGTGCCACATCCGGGGCTTCTCAGCATGCATGGCATGGAAATGGGAGTGTACTGTGGGGATTAGCCAATCAGGTGTTGAGGTTGTGCTTTGTATGGAGAGAGGCAGTGTGTAGTGAAGATGGCAGAGGTGGAGAAAGTCAGGTTGTTGGTGGTTGGAGATATATTTGCAAATGGCTTGGAGATGTATGTTAAGTCTAAAGATGTGGCTGCCAATTTTGGTTTTAAAGCAGTGGAGGTTTTGTGGTCCACTGTGCCTGGTTTTAATTTGCAGGGAGTGCTTGCAGTTTGTAAGGATATGTCCAGATTCAACGGTCCTGTTGTAGTAGTGCTGCACTGTGGTGCTCTGCATTTGGGATATGTCAGTGGTCCTACTGTGTTGAGTGATTTGCAAAAATTGGTTCAGGCAGTGATGAAAGTTCTTCCAAGTGCCAAGGTTATTTTTTCGGAGGTGCTACCTAGGGCAGAATGGGACAATTGTTATGTTTTTTTGACCCCAGGAAAATGGTGCAAGGTGTTTGGTTAACCAAGGCATGTTTGCTTTCTTGCTCAGAGCTGGGATGTTCTCTTGTAACAATGAGAACATCGAATCTGGTAATGTTAATTATTTTAAAGCAGATGGCATGTTTTTATCCACCCTGGGAAATACCATGTTATTTCATAATATAAGGAATGTTTTACAGAAGCTAATGTAAAGAAATTTGGAGAAAAAAATACAAAATAAAAGGTGTTTCTGTAGAAGCACCTTTAAAAAAAAGGCTCTTTTCAGAGCCACCACTAAAGAACACTGCGTTAGCCCATGGAGTGCACATGCCACATGCTTTTGAGGCTGGCAGGCATGGAAATGTGACTCTGGAGGCCAGGGGGTTGGTCAATAAGGTTTCCTGGATGTGATGTGTAAGGAGAGACTTTGGAAGAAGGTCTGTTTGCTGAGACGAGAGCAGATGGCTCTGGCTATGGCAGTGTCATTCAAGAGGCAGAGTGTCTGGATTTTGGGAGACTCCTGGATACATTGGTTTGAGGTGCATGCAGAGCACTGCGGAGTGGCTGCACATCTTGGATTCCATCATGTGAATGTGCACTGGTATGGCGTTTGCGTAATGAAGTGGCATTTGGTTCCTCTTTGTGCCACTTTGGTGACACACCATCATCCAGACATTATTATTATTAATTGTGGAGGGAACAGTTTACGACATGTTACTGGAATCTCACTGCAGTTTGTTATTAAAGAGGTACTTGGGAAAGGCATAGACATATTTCCAAACCCCTGAGTAATTTTTTCTCGCACTGCGCAGAGACAGATGTGGCTGCGCTCTTCTTAATTTGGTCCGCAAATGGAGAAAGTGAAGCGCAATGTCAACAAGGCTGTTTGCGCCTTTTTGAGAGATGTTGGCATGTCCTCTCTCCACAATGAAAATATTACATTTCATAGCACAAACATTTTTCGCAGAGATGAAGACCATCTTACTGATGCTGGCAATCAGCTTTTTCTGCGAAATATCCAAAATGCATTGCAGCCCTTTTTGCAAGTATAGCAAGCATTTGTCCAGTAGGTGTTCGGCACTTCTACCCTTTCAAAAACAAACACCACAAAAAGGCTCTTTTCAGAGCCACCACTTTCTCGTGGAAAAGAGTGCAATGTTTTTGATGGTGTCACCGCCCACTTTCTTTTAGAAGTCTGCAGACTACCACGCTGAAAAGCGGCTCTGAAAAGAGCCTTTTTTTTGTTTTTTGTTGTTTTGTATTTTTTTGGGTGTTTTTATTAACGACACACAAGGAAAGGAAGGGAAGGCAGGGTAGGGAAGGGGCACAAACCACAGGGAAAAGAAAGGGCAGGTGGAACGACACACAAGGAAAGGAAGGGAAGAGAGGGTAGGTAAGGGGCACCAACCACAGGGATAAGAAAGCAGGTGGAGAGAGGAAGATGTTGGGTGGGCCTCACTTAGGTAGGTGTCAGTTTTTCTCATGCCCCTGGACCGTAGCCTCGAAAGCACTTCGACATTCCTACCCCCTGCAGATTACTGCGTCGCAGTACATGCACAATACAGTGACCCTCGAAAGGTAAGGGTCTGCTGCGGTGCGTATGGCCTGCGAGGCTGTTTCAGGGATCTGCTGCCCCACAGGAGTGTCCCCTGTGATGACAGGAGAAGATACAGAGCATGCTGTAGAGGAACTCAACCTACTGCCTTGTTCGAAGGGGATGACCCTCCGAATTGCCGCCTTATGGTTCGACCTCAGGTGTCACCACATGGAGGTGGTGCCGTAGCTGTACAAGACAGGTTTGCCACGACTGAGCAGGTTCAGTGCAGCGCATCTTGTCTGCACGAGCCTTGGCTACCCACCCAACGATGGTAAACAGCCTCCAAACCAAAGACTCATGCTGGCCGCTGGTAGTAAGGCCTACCACTACCTCAGCCTTATCTTCTTCTTGATCCCTCTCTACATCACCACGCCTGTTCCCCTTCCCAGGCCCTTGGAAAGGTGGTGGTGGTGGAAGGGTGGGGGTGGTGCTGAGGAGCCAGCAGCAGCCACAGTTGCCATTAGTATAGCACAGCTCCAAAAGTAGTACAGCACAGCAGAATTGAGCAGATAGCAATTCCAACAAGGAGCAATCTGGAACACTGTTCTGGCACAGTAGCAAAAGTAGCACAGCACAGCAGATTTGAGCAGAAAGCAATTGCAGCAGCAAGGAGCAATCTTGAGCACTGCTCTGTCCTGGACAGCCAAAAACATAATGAGGTGCAGCACTGGGGTGTGGCCTTTTATAAGGGTGCTGAGGAGCGCTTTATGCACAGTCGCGTGCTCCACGGACACTTCGAACCCCAAAAAGGGCCCAAAAAGTCCCAAAAACTGTCCAGATTGCCAGGGGCATAGTCTGGGACCTCTGCAGGTGTGAAGATTTACAGTATAACACCTTGGATAGGCCAGAAAAGCACTTTTGTGGTGTCTGGGGGCCGGACCCTGTGCGCGAATAAGGGCCTACGCTCCGCTTGGGTGTGATCACATGGTGACGTCGTGGACGCCCGCGAATGTAACGGCTGTTCGTAGGACAACTATTGCGGGGGATCCATTGTGCGCATGCGAATAGGTGTCCTACGGACAGGGTTGTGCTCCCTGAACTAATTAAAAGTGTGACACACATGCGGTGGAGAGTTCCGAACAGGCGCAGTGTTCGTAGGACTCAGGAGGTGGGATGTGCATGTGCCCAGGTTTCCGCCGGACATGGGTGGGCTCCCCGAACTAATGAAAGTACGTCATCACTTTGCAGACATGCCAGACAGGGGCGATGTTCGCAGGACCCAGGAGATGAGATGCACACGCGTCCAAGTGTCCGCCGGACATAGGTGGGATCTCCAAACTAATTAAAGTACGTCACCACTTTTTCTAGACATGCCAGACAGGAGCGTTGCTCGCAGGACCCAGGGGATGACATACGCACGCGCCCAGGTGTCCGCCGGATAGGCGTGGGTCCCCAAACTAATTAAAGGTGTGTCACAACTTTGCGGACATGCGGCAGGCGCGGTATCCTATGGACACCTCAATTTCGAACATCCAGGACAGGCACAGGGTCCGTAGTACACCTCCATTTTGCTTAATTGCGGACATCCCGGACAGTCGTGCGCTCCACTGACTTTTAACAGGCGTTTTAAAAAAGAAAACACACACACATATAGAAGTACACAGTATACATATAGAACTTTATTTACTGTCGCGAGTCGTACAACACCGCCCACCTCCCAGTGCATAACACCCCCCGCCTCCCAGCGACACCCTACCTGCGGCGGTGGTCCTTCCCGGGCGCGCCCCTTCGGGGGCCGTGGCGCCAGGCTCCCTGTGTGGGGGAGGCGGCACGCATCTTGACCTTCCGGCTTTTGAACCCTGGTTTCTAGTGATTTTGGACTGTCTTGCCTGCTCCTGGGATTTGGTTGCCCAGACTTTGCCTTGTGGATTTTGGACTTTCTGGCTTGCATCATTGGACCTGCTTCTTACGGATTTCGGACTTGGCTTTTGGAACTTTAGAGTTTTGCCTTCCTCGGATCTTGGACACTTCTGGCTTTGGACATTTTGGAACTGCTTCTGGAACTCCCCTTTGGCTCAAGGTTGTTTTGGACTTCGGCTCAGCACCACGTCAGGCCCCAAGTGAGGGGGGTCTGGCCCCAGCGCCCCCGGCTATCTCCCCATCCTGGTTCTTCTCCCATGCTAGGTAGGTCCCACTCCATTTTCTTGATTATTGATCATTCCCAGGTTACTGCTTTATACTCAAACTTACCTGCTGTTCCCTTGCAGCACCTGGTGCCCGTGTTCCTGACCCTTTGCACCTGTGGCCTCAATAACTGGTGAGAGAGTATATTATTCTCTCCTTCACTGGTGCTTGGGGACGGAGGTACCCATAGATATCGCAGAGGTTTTGTTGTGACAGACTGAGAAGCCATCTCTGCCTTGGCTATGGATGCCGCCGCCGAGGACCAGGTGGCTGCTTTAGTCCAGGCCATTACAGTTCTCAGAGCTGATATGTCTGCTGCCACGGCCGCTATCCATCAGCGACTTGACACTATACAGAGCGAACGCCATGCACTCCCTCCTGATCCTGAGTTCGGGGATAGCTATTCCCAGATGAGCCCACCGGCCCCTGTTCCGACTCCTGCCACAGTCTACATTCCCACGCCGTTCCCCCTGGCCCCTCCCGAAAAGTTTCAGGGAGATCCCAGCAAATTCCGCACTTTCATAAATCAGTGCAAACTTCATTTTTTATGCCGCCCCCTAGCTTTTCCCGATTCCACAACGAAGGCGGCATTCGCACTTTCACACCTGGGAGGCATAGCAGCCGCCTGGGCCAACCCATTGCTAGAAACAAACAGCCCCGTACTATACGATTTCGATTTGCTAATCGCGGAAATGACGAGAGTGTTTGATACCAGACACAAAGCACAGACACGGGATCTAGAATTGTTAGAATTGGCTCAAGGTAAGAGTCCACTGGTCGATTACATTACTCGCTTCAACCAATTGTCAGTGGAGACAGCATGGCCGGAGAATAAAAAGGCCATGGTGTTTTATCGTGGTCTAAATGAGGCTATGAAAGATGCACTGGCAGTTGTGCCTTCGCTGCCAGCACAATATCCCGAACTCATGGATCTGGCACTACAGGTCGATGCCTGAAGGGCTGAGAGAAGAGTTGAGGCCAAGAAATCTGTTCCTTTTTCGAACCCAAGCACCAACGACTCCACTACTGAGCCTATGCAAATCAGCGGGGTCTGTAGCCCTATTACAGCTACCGAAAGGGAACGCCGTAGAACCTCCAACGCATGCTTTTACTGCGGGTTGAACGGCCATTACGTCCGGGAATGTCCTCGACGTCCTAAACCTAAAGCAGAGGTATTTCGGAAAGCCCGTCCCTAAGTGAGGGGGTTTGAAAGGGTCCTCCCTTTTCTTCCTCCTCACCTTCAACATTAGCGGGACCCATGCATATTCAGGCCCTTCTACTTTCCCCCGGCAACACTCCACATCACGTTCACTTGGCAATTGATTCAGGGGCCACGGGGAACTACGTCGACATAGCTTTAGCCGCTTCACTTAACTTACCCGTTTTGAACAAACGACAACCAGAACCTGTGTAAGCTGTTGACGGTTCATCGCTCGTCTCAGGCCCAATCAAGCAGCAGACAGCACCATTGACCCTGGTCATCCACGAAAAACACAAAGAAACCCTGTCATTTGATCTTATCACAACACCACAATTTGGTCTCATCTTGGGTCTTCCGTGGTTGCGAACCCACAATCCAGTCGTTGATTGGGCCCATAGTAAGGTGTTATTCGAATCCCCCTATTGTCAAAATCATTCTCCAGCATTGGATCTTTCATGGATTCACATGCTTAGAATATTCCCCGTCATCAGACTGGGACCCTCGGTACACATATATAGCCTTTTCCTATAGGAAAACTTCTGACACTTTTGTGTCCTATCTACGTCCTTTTAGGACCCGCCTATGCGTGCTCCGTAGGCCGTCCCAGTATAAGAGGCCCGCCCCCGCGGCTCCCTTTCAGATTTCAACCGTCTCCAAAGTAGTGGGATCTCCTCGCGTCGTCTTACTATTTTGTACAAGGTTGTGTACCAGGAGTTGGAGGAAATTTTTCCTCCATGGCAGGAAAAGCGCTGTTCCGTCCATGCGCGACGTGCGGCTTGAAAAAAGTTTACGAGGGGGACGGACATATGGATTGTATATACTGCCTCCACCCTCATCATTCGGCTGATAACTGCGACATATGCAAATGGTTTTCTCAAAAGACCCTCAAAGACCGAAATCGTCGGCTGGTGGCATGGCTGAATGATGGAGCGGTGGCATACCCCCCTTCGGAGGTAGGCTCCACACAATCGGCGAAAACATCACACCGCGCTGCCTCATCGGAACCACCGGAGAAGAAATCTCGACCGACGGAAAAAGAGTCATCTCGGAGTCATTCAGCTAGAGAGTCCTCGTGGAAAAAATCGTCGTCTTCATCAAAAAAGTATGACAAGGAAAGGCCGAAATCCTCCTCGGGCGATCACCATAGATCGACTTCGAGTCGAGAGTCGAGTAAAGGCAGGCCAAGTGTGGAAAAGGCGGGACCGCCTAAACCACCTGCTAAGTCACCGTCGTCGACGGCGGTCCAGTCATCGGCCACCCTGCCATTGACGCATGTGGTATCCACCGTCCCACCGTCAACGACTGCGATGGTGGCCTCGTCAACAGGGGTTCTACAGGAAGCCTGGATTCCTGAAGTTTTTGATCCGATCCCCCCGGATACTTTACTGCAAGAACAGGCTGTGTCGCTGTCCTCAGGGGAGGACGAGAGCGGGAGAATAGCTGGCCCGGCAGACCTAGGGCTACGAGTGGTTGACAAGTCGTCGACGAGGGTATCCGGTATACCGGTATCTGCCCCTCTTCTCAATCCTCAATCTGTTTTGTCGTTGGAAATTCTGTCCACGCTTCAGTCTTTGGTACAGTCGTTGGACCAGAGACTACCTCAGGCAAACCTGCCACAGTCACCCGTCGACGAGCCGGGCCCGTCCCGTCCGACGCACTTACGCACGCCAATCTCAGCACTGGTAGCCCAAGAGGAAGGTGAGCTGCCAGATTCGGATTCTGACAGGGGAGTCATGTCGGATATCTCTTCATCCCCCTCCAGGGATCCAACCTGGGAGTCAGAGGTGGAGTTAGAAACCCCAAGAAGCCCAGCTCACCCGTCCTCTCCGGACGACATTGCATCATTCCATGCTATGATGGAGAAGGCGTGTAAGGAATTTGGTTTGTCCCAGGAAGAACAGAAAAAGGACTGTTTTTTGTTCGACCACATGCGTAAGAGAAGGAGGTCTGTGTTCTCACTACCAATACTAGACCACGTGTGGAAGGAGGGGTTGCAGACAATGCGTCACCCCTTTTCGGAGCCGGCAGTGAAAGGACGCCTCGATAAAAAGTTTAAGGCTCCAGAGTCTACCCCCAAGTGTTTGTCCTCCCAACCAACGCCGGACTCGGTGGTGTCGGAGGCAGCGGCGAGGAAGGCAAAGGCCCAGCACAAGTGCACGACTCTGCCTGAAAACGAAGCAAGACGCCAGGATGCCTTTGGCAAAAAAGTGCTCTCCATGGGAGCAACCACAGTAAAGGCCGCAAACTCTCTGGCTATTGTAGCCAGATACGACAGAGAGATGTGGCACAGGCTGGCGCCGTTGCTGGATCATCTTCCAGAAGAGCATAGGAAGGCAGCGATGTTACTTGTCCGAGAGGGTGAGGAAGCCTCCAATCACGCAATAAACATCGCGGTGGACCTAGCTGAGTCAGGCTTCAAGCAAGTCAATAATGGGGTCGTATTACGACGACAGTCATGGCTTGAGTGTACCTACTTCAGACCAGAGGTACAATACAAAGTTTTAGATATGCCTTTCGAGGGAGACCTTCTATTCGGAGAGAAGGTAGACAAGGCCCTAAAGGGAATGAAAGAGAACTCGGACATGGCACGTTCATTGGGTGCCCTCCAGAGTGGCCGAAGCTACAAGTCTTTTCGTCCCTTTAGAGGGGCTTCAGGTAATTCCAGATTCTCTGCGTCTGGAGACAGATCCTTTGGCAGGTCGGCTTACCCCTCCCAGGGATACAGGCGTGCTTCCCAAACGGCAAACGGACACCGGAACTTCCAGACGTCCAGGAAGAGACCATCCTATCCGTCGTCGTCGAGAGACAAGCAAAATAAAGATCAGCAGTGACAGACAACACACCGTTCTGGGGGGAAGAGTGTCAGCATATGTCGACGAATGGGAACTAATAACGACGGATCAATGGGTGCTGGACACTATAAGAAACGGGCACTCTCTACAATTCAAGCACAGCCCTCCGCACATTCCACCTGCATTCACCGCTCATTCCCATCTGAGGATACTGCAACAAGAGGTAACTCTCATGTTAGCAAAGGGCGTGATAGAATTAGTTCCAACATCACAGAGAGGTCAAGGAGTCTACTCAAGATAATTCGTCGTAAAAAAAGCCGAACGGCAAATGGCGTCCCATTTTAGACTTACATGATCTCAACAAGTCTTTAAAGAGCCTAAAATTCAAAATGCTCACGCTGCAGGAAGTGATCCGCGCCGTTCAAGAAGGGGATTTTCTAGCGTCCCTGTATTTACAGGACGCGTACTTCCATATTCCAATGTGTCAGAAACACAGGAAATTTCTGAGATTTGTAATAGCGCGGACTCACTACCAGTTCACGGTTCTTCCCTTTGGGCTCAAGACCTCCCCCAGAACGTTCACAAAATGCCTGGCCCCAGTAGCGGCCTGGCTAAGGAAGCAAGGCCACCACGTATACCCATACCTCGACGACTGGCTGGTAAGGGGATCCTCCCCAGCGTCGACCAACACAAGTTTGCAAGCCACCATGCAGCTTCTACAACAGCTGGGATTTGCCATAAACTTCGAAAAATCCTCTCTGCGGCCATCGAGAACGTTGGTGTTCCTGGGGGCACAGTTCGAGACCCAGTTAGGGCTAGTGAAGCCTTCTCTCGACAGAACCTCAAAACTCAATCAGCTGGCGAGCCGATTACGACAAACCAACAGGCTCTCAGTGAGGAAATACGTTTCGGTCCTAGGGGCCATGGCATCCTGCATCCATCTAGTGGCAAACTGTCGCCTATTCATGAGGCCAGTCCAGGAATTCCTCGCGGACCGATGGACGCAGGCCCAAGGATCGTGGTCAGACAAGATAACCATCGACGACGACAAGCTGGTTCGGACCCTTCAGTGGTGGCAGAGTTTCCACAATCTGAACAACGGTGTACCCCTACAGGAACCGGAGTTTCAGCGAACCATAGTCACGGATGCGTCCCTGACCGGATGGGGAGCTCACATGGGTACTCTTCAAACGCAAGGTCGCTGGACTCCAACGGAGTCACTCCTACACATAAACGTGTTAGAGCTCAGAGCAGTACGATGGGCCTTGAAGGCTTTCCTACCACACATCAAGGGATCGCGAGTATGAGTACTGACCGACAACACGACGGCCATGTTTTATTTGAGAAAACAAGGAGGGACGCGATCAATAACTCTTTCCATGGAGGCCCAGAAAACATGGCATTGGGCATTAAAGCACGAGATTTCCATCGTGGCTCACCATCTCCCGGGAGTGAGGAATTCGCAAGCAGATTCCCTCAGCAGAAGCATGGCCCAGATACACGAATGGGAAATGGACACAGTTCAGCTGATGACAGTGTTCGAGAAATGGGGTCACCCCCTCTGGACGCTTTCGCAACCAAGGACAACAAGAAATGCGAGCAATTCGCAAGCAGATGGCCTCAGGAGGGTTCCATGGGGGAGGCATTCTCCTTCCCATGGACGGACATGCTCCTTTATGCTTTTCCTCCGTTCCCCCTCATACGGAGGACAGTACAGTGGATACACAGATACAGTTGCCGGGTAATTCTAGTGGCACCGTACTGGCCGCGGCAACCGGGTTCTCCGACCTGCTTCACCTGTCGCTGGAACATCCAATAGCGTTTCAGAGAGTCCCGAACCTACTATCCCGGGACAAAGGCACGGTGTGGCATCACGACCCGGACAGTCTCAACCTGGCAACCTGGCTCCTGACTTTTCGGAGTTCACTGCGTTAGACGTTTCGGAGGATTGTCAAAAAATTCTGCAGGCGGCTCGAGCCCCTTCTACCAACAAATCTTACACCTATAAATGGCGGAGGTTCTGTGAATGGTGTCGAGGACAGCAAGGCCTACAACCGTTGACGGTGACGCCGGAGCAAGTTCTACCTTACCTGCTTTTCTTGGCGGAGAGGGGTTTATCCTTCACATCGATAAAGGTGCACTTGGCGGCCATCTCGAGGTTCACGAGGAAGAGACAGTCGTCTCCTCTATTCAGCGACAGACTTGTGAAACACTTCATGAGGGGTTTATTTCGAACTTTTCCCCCTGTAAAACGTTTCCCTCCAACTTGGAGTCTCAACACAGTGTTGGCAGGCTTAATGAAACCACCCTTTGAGCCTATGGCCACGTCGGACATGAAATTCATATCGTGGAAGTTGGCATTCGTAATTGCTATCACATCAGCTAGGAGAATCTCGGAACTGCAAGCGCTGGTCGTAGACCCGCCATACTTAAGATTCTTTAAGGACAAGGTGGTCCTGGCAACTAATCCTACGTTCATCCCAAAAGTTCCGACAGTGTATCACAAACACTCGTCCATCGTTCTACCTACTTTCTTCGCGACCCCATCATCGGCAGCAGAAAAAGCTCTTCATACCTTGGACGTTAAGTGGGCTCTGAAATTTTACCTACATCGTACACAGGAACTCAGGTCTACTCGACAACTGTTCATCGCATATGGTCCGTCGACGAGGGGAAAAGCGATCTCTAAACAAGGATTGGCTCGATGGGTCTCATCGACGATTGCGTTTTGCCACTCCAAGGCCGGAAGACCGCTGCAAGGGCATCCTAGAGCCCATTCTACAAGATCAACGTCCTCCTCAGCAGCATTATGGGCAGGAATTCCGCTAACGGATATATGCCAGGCTGCGGCATGGTCAGTGCCCCACACGTTTACCCGCCACTACTGCCTTGCCAGGCAGCCTTGCGAACGAGGTGCAGATGGGAAGAGCTGTCCTGCGCCATCTGTTTCAGTAAGGTAAGCTCCAAGCTGTGGAGAATCTGTTTTCTACCTTTTGATGACAGTATACTTTATGTGGGTAAGGTTATATGAGTAAACTTATTCCTGCTGTACATATGCATTGTGTATTATGGTGAGGGTATATTACATTACATTCTCACCGCCGTTTCAGGTGTTACTGCTATACAATCTATTCTAAGCATGTGAATCCATGAAAGATCCAATGCTGGAGAAGGGAATAGTTTCTTACCTGTAACTCCATTTCTCCAGCATTGGTATCTTTCATGGATTCACATGCGCCCGCCAACCTCCCCGGAATGCAATGTATTTGCGTGATAAGTTTAACCCTTCCTACTTTGGAGGGGCCGAAATCTGAAGGGGAGCCGCGGGGGCGGGCCTCTTATACTGGGACGGCCTACGGAGCATGCGTAGGCGGGTCCTAAAAGGACGTAGATAGGACACAAAAGTGTCGGAAGTTTTCCTATAGGAAAAGGCTATATATGTGTACCGAGGGTCCCAGTCTGACGACGGGGAATATTCTAAGCATGTGAATCCATGAAAGATACCAATGCTGGAGAAATGGAGTTACAGGTAAGAAACTATTCCCTTGCCTGGTATACCCTGAGCCGGTGACCTCCCCTTCTCAAGCGTTGGGTGCTTTGGCACATTTGCAGCTTACGGATGAGCATGATATGGAGTCTGATCCTCCTAACCATGTCGTGGGAGTCACCGCTTCTGGCATACCTGCAGAATACAGGGATTACCTGGATGTTTTTGACAAAAGAAAGGCTGAATATCTCCCGCCACACAGACCTTATGACTGCCCCATCGACCTCGTCCCTGACGCCGTCATCCCTTGTGGTCGGATTTATTCCTTGTCTCCCACAGAAGATCAGGCCCTCAAGGACTACCTTCAGACCGCCTTAAGAATAGGCCACATTCGCCCATCACAGTCCCCTGCTGCCAGTCCCATCTTTTTCATCCCCAAAAGGGAAGGAGACTTACGTCCCTGTGTAGACTACCGCCGTCTCAACCAAATCACCATAAAGAACCGATACCCGATTCCCTTAATAAATCCCCTTCTAGACAATCTTACTCATGCCGTACTTTTTACTAAACTTGACCTCAGGGGGGCCTACAATCTTATTCGAATAAGACAAGGGGATGAGTGGAAGACCGCCTTCTGTACCCGACATGGACTCTTTGAATATACCGTCATGCCTTTCGGACTCTGCAATGCCTCTGCGACATTTCAGAGATTCATGAATGACATCTTCCATGATATCCTAGACACATTTGTCATAGTCTATCTAGACGATATTGTGATATATTCCTCTTCATTCTCATCACACGTAATCCATGTTAAAGAGGTACTCCACAGGCTTAGGACCAAAGCCCTGTTTGCCAAGCCTGGAAAATGCCTCTTTCATGTTACAGAGGTGGATTACTTGGGCTTTCACATCACTCCTAAAGGTCTGTCCATGAATGCGGCCAAGGTTGACGTTGTTCTGAACTGGCCAGTGCCCACGACAATTAAGGCTTTGCAATCATTTCTCGGGTTCGCAAATTTCTATAGAAGGTTTGTTGCAGGGTTTTCCTCTATAGCTGCACCACTTACTCGCCTGACCAGTCCCCGAGAACCATATGTTTGGACGAAAGCACAGGATCTGGCTTTCGAGACATTAAAGGTGGCCTTCACTTCCGCTCCTATTCTGCAACACTCAAACCCTGATTTACCTTTTATAGTGGAAGCAGATGCCTCATCATTTGCATTAGGGGCGGTGTTATCGCAACATTGTCCTGCCTCAGTGATGCTGCACCCCGCCGCCTATCATTCCCGCAAGTTCACCGCTGCAGAACAACATTTTACTGTAACCGAAAAGGAGTTGCTCACTGTTAAGGACGCATTTCAGGTTTGGAGACACCACTTGTTGGGAGCAAAAAATCAAATCGTCGTTTATTCTGACCACCGTAACCTACAAGACCTGGCGAACCTGAAATGCGTAAACAGTCGACAAGTCCGTTGGCACCTGTTCTTCTCCACCTATGACTTTGTCATACAACATTGTCCTGGCACCGGTCATGGTAAAGCAGATGCTCTTTCACGTTTACAGGGTGGAGAGTCTCTTCCTGTGTTCCCTGAACACCTCCTGGGCAAAAATCATGTTATTTGTCTATGCACTCCTTCAACCGACCTGGTCAGTTCTGTCCGCAGTTGGGCTTCTACACATTCCAATGACATGAGTGAATGGGATTTAGTGTATCACGAGGGATTACCCTTTATGCAAGGCCTACTGTTGCTCCCCACCACGGACACACGCATTCAGGCTCTCGAGTGGTCTCATGACGCTCCAGTTAACGGGCATCCGGGGCAACAAAAAACCCTTGCATTATTAAAGAGATGGTGTTGGTGGCCGTCCATGAGCAGAGATGTAACTAACTATATTTCAAACTGCCCAATCTGTGCTCAATGTAAAAATACTAAAGGGCGTCCGTTGGATCTGCTTCAACCATTACCCATTCCTCCCCGTCTCTGGCACACGGTAACGATGGACTTTATAACGGATTTGCCGAAGGTCCAGGGTCATGATACCATATGGGCGTGGTGGATGCATTCACCAAGATGGCACGCTTCGTCCCATGCACCGGCATTCCTTCAGCACCGACACTAGCCAGATTGTTTTTTCAGTCGGTATTCTGTCTCTTCGGATTACCTTCGGTGATCATATCCGATAGTGGTTCCCAGTTCACCTCTAAGTTTTGGCGCTCCCTCACTCGTCTCTTGGGCATAGATGCTCGTTTCTCGTCTTCATATCACCCAGAGACTGACGGCCAGACCGAACGTTGCAACCAGACACTAGAACAGTATCTTCGCTGTCTCTCGCTTCAACACCAATATACCTGGTTCCAAGTTCTGCACCTTGCAGAATTCGCATATAACAACGCACCTCATTCTGCCACCGGATTCTCTCCGTTTTATTCCATGTATGGACAACATCCCAGAGTCTTTCCCATTCCTGACTTCTCCACTACATTGACTCCTGCAGCAGTCGATTGCATTAGGGATCTGAAGGGCATACATGCTCAGACCCTGGTGCATTTGAAGGAAGCCCAGACCGCCATGTGCCGTGCGGCCAATAGGCATCGTGCCCCGGCCCCTTGCTACTCGGTTGGGAATGAGGTCTGGTTATCCACTCGCCACCTACGGATACCAGGTTGCCGTAAGCTCCTTCCCCGCTTTGTTGGCCCGTACCGAATTTCGAGGGTCATTAACCAAGTGGCCTTCCGTCTGACCATACCCTCCTCATGGCGCATACACCCAGTGTTTCATACTTCCCTGTTAAAACCTTGTCGGCCCCTCACGAGGCCACAGCTGCCGCCAGCTCCTCTTGTGCAAGGGTCCTCAGATGAGTATGAGGTGAGGGACATATTGGGATCGCGTCTTTGTGATGGGGTCTTATACTATCTGATTGATTGGGCCGGCTTCGGCCCGGAAGAGAGGTCATGGTAGCCTGCATCTAATGTTCACGCCCCCCTTTTAGTGTCACAATTCCATCGGGAGCATCCGTCCTGCCCACGTGGACGTGGGCCTTTGGGTGGGGGTTCTGTCACGAGTCGCACAACACCGCCCACCTCCCAGCGCATAACACTGCCCGCCTCCCAGCGACACCCTACCTGCGGCGGTGGTCCTTCCCAGGTGCGCCCCTTCGGAGGCCGTGGCGTCGTGGGCCCCCGTGTGGGGGAGGCAGGGCGCGGCATCATGGAAACTGTGGCCGCGGTGGCACTGGGGTGGACCGGTCTTCACCACCCCGGCTTCCTGGTCACGTGCTCAACGCCCACGTGATGCTGAAGGGGCGGCCCACCCAGCCAATCCTGTTGCCGCTTCCCGGTTGCAACGGTCACGTGATACGCGACGCCACTCACGTGACCCAGTGAGGAAGCGATCACGTGACCCAAGCACTGGCTCAAAAGTACACTAAAGCCGAGCTTCCGCGCTTCTCAGCTGTTTTCAGCATTGCGAGTGGCGTTGTGTTTTTTCCTGGATCTTGACCTTCCGGCTTTTGAACCCTGGTTTCTGGTGATTTTGGACTGTCTTGCCTGCTCCTTGGATTTGGTTGCCCGGACTTTGCCTTGTGGATTTTGGACTTTCTGGCTTGCATCATTGGACCTGCTTCTTACGGATTTCGGACTTGGCTTTTGGAACTTTAGAGTTTTGCCTTCCTCGGATCTTGGACACTTCTTGCTTTGGACATTTTGGAACTTCTTCTGGAACTCCCCTTTGGCTCAAGGTGGTTTTGGACTTCGGCTCAGCACCACGTCAAGCCCCAAGTGAGGGGGGTCTGGCCCCAGCGCCCCTGGCTATCTCCCCATCCTGGTTCTTCTCCCATGCTAGGTAGGTCCCACTCCATTTTCTTGATTATTTGTCATTCCCAGGTTACTGCTTTATACTCACACTTACCTGCTTTTCCCTTGCAGCACCTGGTGCCCGTGTTCCTGACCCTTTGCACCTGTGGCCTCAATAACTGGTGAGGGAGTATATTATTCTTTCCTTCACTGGTGCTTGGGGACGGAGGTACCCATAGACATCGCAGAGGTTTCATTGTGACATTTACACACATAAATACTCATAATTAGGAAAGGGATGGGGTAGCAGAAATGGAGACATATACAGGGGAATTGGGGTTTTCTACAAGTTGGGCATCAAGAGAGGAAGGGATTGAGGTCTCATCGTAATGTCTTTTTTTACAGGGAATTTGTGGCAATGGTTGGCTGGGAAAGGGATAAGGGGTACAGGTGCAAGTGGGGCAGTGATATTTAATATTGCCCATGATATGTTTTTGTACAAAATCTTTTCAATCGGCAAAAGTGTTCATTAATTGATCAATTCTTTCTTCCAAGCGCAGTAGGTGATTTGTACAGTTACTAGGCTGTTCTATGTAGTCATAGACGTGTGGCCAATGTACTGCCTCTGGGGCATTCCCTTTATTTTCTGTATAGACGGGTAAAGAAAAAAATATTTGTGAGGTACATGTGAAGCAATGAGCCTTAATTGTCTTACTTTTTAAACTGCAGTATATACCAATAGTGTCACTGTCTACACTCATTTCATCTCGAGGAAAATTGTCTTCACTCCAGGGTGCTTGCCATTTCTGTGTAAAAAAAGAGAAATTATTTTTTTAGTATTGCACAGTGAACAAACTGCGCAGTTATAGGAAACAATGTAGTGCACTTACCTCTAGTTCAGTTGTGCCGTCAGTACTTTTCAGTTGTCCTGCTGACAGTTGCTTTTTAGTTTCTGTGTACAGCAGCACTGAGGTAATACTGCTGGAAGCACAGTTTATTTTTGTCATTGGTGCATTCCATTATGTTGCATACCCTATGCGATTGCACTGGTGCTTTCTTAAGTATGGAGTTGGTTGACCTACTTAACTTTTCTTTGTAATTCATTTATGTGCTGCTCTTTCAATATGTTGAGTGTCTTTTTTTAAACGCTATAGTAATATAATAGAACACCTGAGCTTTTGGGCAGTGCAGTGTGGATGCTACCCGAGGTCCCGAGCTCAAATATGTTCTTACAATAATTTTCTTAGGGTCTAGTCACATTATATGATATATATACATAGGGGAAGAAGCAGGCTGCAAACACAGCAATCATTTATGTGCACAAAGATAGTCAATGACATTATGAACACATTCTGATAGTACTGCGGTTTCTTTCTTACTTTACTTTCCCTGTAGATGCTCATATTTCTATATGTTGTACTCACACTACTTTCCTTAGGGTCCAGTCACTTCATATGATACATATACATAGGGGAAGTAGCAGCCTTGACACACAGCAATCATTTCTGTGCATGAAGATAATCAGTTAGGTTATGTAAACTTTCTGGTCTGCTGCTTTTTTGCATACTGCACTTTCCCTGTATATGCTCATATTTGTATGCATTGTGGTCTCTTTATGTTTTGTTTGTAGTAATACAATTATGTAGTAAGTGGGGCTTTTAAAAAAAAATATTTATTTTTTATTTGTGTTTATAAAATTTCTTTGATTTTACAAAGTGATGCGAAGGTGAGTGAGTGAGTGAATCTTCGCGCCTGAATGCTGAGTGGTTGTCGTTCTGTAGGTGAGTCAGTTTGTCTTTCTGGTGTTGTACATAGTTATTCGCCCGCCTGGCCTTCAGGAGGGTTTTCATCTCTGAGACAATCTGCAAGGGCTGCTTCTAAAATCTTAGCTGCCGCGATTGTCCAAGTGGTTTTGTTCCCGCTTATGAGTCGATTCCACCAGGCTTCTTCTTCGCGTAGATTGAAAGGCTTTAGTAGCGGGATTAGAAAAGCTTTCCTCAGGGCAAAGGTTTTCGTGCAGTTTGTTAGAAGATGGCATACTGTTTCAATTTGTGTCGAGTCATTGCACAATCTGCAGGTATTGGAGTTGGATAGACCTCTTAATGCTCTGATTTCATTGGTTGGCAGGAGGTTTGCCTTAGGGTTTTGTCTGGGAATCTTCTGATGACTGAGGCATTGTCGTTCAGTTTTTTGTTTTGCTGTGGCAAATGGGCAAGGAGTTTATCGGATTCTGCTTTGTCTTGCGTGAGTATCCAATCACGTAGATCCATCTTTTTCTTGACTTTGTTAGGGTTGAGGAGTAGATCTTCTTTGGTGCAGCCAATTTCTTCCAGGGTGTTTTCTTTTTCTGCTCCCCAGGCTGATAGTAATTTGCATTGGCCTCTTTGGATTTCTTGTTCAATCAGTTTGTATTGTATGGGGGCTTCCGGCTTGATTACTTTCCTGTATAGCGACATTTTGTTCGCAGCCACTGTCGCTTTCAATGAGGATAGTCCTAGTTCTCTTCTGATTGCCGCAATCGCTGTCGATTTAGGCAGTTGCATCACTTCTCCCCAGAAGTGGCCCTCCAGTTTGTACCAGATGCCTTGTGGGATTGTGAGGAAAGCTTCCCCTCCATATGTCAGGGAGGGGATCACTTTGGCTTTGAAGAACTTTATGGCCGACAGCAACGAGAAGCAGCCAAATTTCCTGTCCATGGCTCGACCCTGGGCAGCAAGTTTCCTGTTTTTTTCCCCAAAGATTGTGCTGCATCTTTGCCTCGTTCCCTGTGCTGTCAATCATCACTCCTAGGTATCTGAACTCCTTTGCGACTTCGATTTCGATGTTCTAGATGTTCCAGTGATGTTTTTTCTTCCGGGCTGCCGTTTTTTCAAGAATCAGAATTTTTGTTTTCTCAATGTTTATTTCAAGGTTGTTTTTTGAAATATAACTTGCTAGGTTGTTTAGTTGGCATTGCAGCCTGATGGGGGTTTGGTCGAGGAGGATAATGTCGTCTACATAGAGGAGCCTTCAGACTGGAGTACCACCCAGTTTATGTACGAAGGTTCTGAGCTCTTTGCTGGAGTCTTTATAGTCGCCAAGGAAAGCCTTGAAAATTGCTGGCGCTAACGGGCATCCTTGCTTTACGCCTCTATTGATCTTGATTTCTTCTGATAGAGCTCCGATGTGATTTAGCTTAACCCTCATTGATGTGTCCCGGTGAAGTGTTTTTATAGGCTCCAGAAGTTGATTTGGACTTTTCCATTCTTCCAGTTTGGACCATCGCCTGCCACGGTCAATCTTGTTGAAAGTCTGTGTTAGGTCCACAAAGGCTACGAAGACCTTGAGTTGTTGTGCACGGGTTTTGTTCTTTACAATGTTTAATATCATGATCTTTACTGATGTTCCAATGTTCTTCGTAAAACCTGATTGGAATGGATCCCCGCTGGGTGAGTTTGTTGCCCATCTTTGGAAGCCCTTTAGTAACAGTGAGCCGTAGATTTTTCCGATTGTGTCCAGTAATGCAATCGGGAGATAGTTGCTGGGGTCGGATCTGTCGCCCTTTTTAAAGATCGGGACCACTGTTGCCGTTGTCCATGAGCGGGGTATCGACTTTGTGTTTGTTGTTGCTTCAAAGACGAGGCTTATAAACTCGGCCCACTCCTTGGGATTGTTTTTCAAGTCGATATTAGTTATTCCGTCTGGTCCTGGTGCTCGACTAGACTTTAATTTGCGGATTGCTCCTTCTATGTCGTCAGCATTTGTGGGGCTTTATTAGCTACTTATTACATGTTTTACAGTATGTAAAACTGTAATCCAAAAGCATTTATCATTTTACTATCCAACATGCCAAGATTATGAATATTGCACCTCTATGATGTATGCTGCACACAATGCCTATGTTTCTACATGACTAGGTTCCTATACTGGAAAGAACTCCATAATACAATGCTATTTATAGCAATGCATTGTTTAATGCACTACGTAACTCATGATATTCATTCCAATGACCCTGGACACTTTCTTGCCAACATTATAATAAGAATCCCTTGTGGAGACGTTTCATGAAAATTAAATGCACAGGTGATGTCATCAATGACATTTGTGATGTCATCTTTGATGTCATGGGTGTTAGTCTTTCCAGTGGTGGCACAAGTTATGGTTTCTCAGTGAATTTCTGGGGTTTTTTTCGGTTTTACTTCTAATAACCATAATATTGATAAGTTGTTGTTAGTGCAAAGTATCTATAATGTCCTTTTAAAAAAGTTTTTACACTGAATTTTATAGGTTTTTCTTAGGACAACTGAACCATAACCTCCCTTTAACAAAGTTTTTCACTGAATTTAATAGGTTTTTAGTAGCACAACTTAACCATAACGTCTCTTTAACAAAGTTTGTTCACTGAATATATATATAAAGCAAAAAGCGTTGTTAAAGGGACGTCATTGTTAAGTCGCACTACTAAAAAACCTAGAAAATTCAGTGGAAAAACATTGCTAGAGTGACGTTATGGTTACAGGTCAAACTGCAAAACCCCCGAAATTCGCCAGTTATGGTAATAAGGTACGCAACCATAACTTGTGCCACCACTGTGCACTGCTAAGACTTACACCCATGAGATGAAAGATGACAACACAAATATCATTGATGACATCACATCTGCATTTAGTTGTCATGAAAAGCCTCTCCAAGGAATTGTCATTGTAATGTTGGTAGAAAACTATCAGAGTTCATTCGGAGAAGTACCATGACATACCGAGTTCATTACGCAATGCACTCCTATAAAGACCATTGCATTACAGACCTCTTTCCATTACATGAACCTACTCATGTAGAAACGTAGGCATTGTCTGCAGCATGCATCATAGAGGTGCAATATTCAAAATTGTGCCATGTTGGATTGTGAAATGATTAATCCTTTAGTGGCAAAGTTTTGCGTACTGTAAACATGTAACAAGTAGCTAACAATGCCTCACTTACCTCATAATAGTACTACTACACCCAAAACATAAAGACACCACAGCGCATACAAATATGAGCATATACAGGGAAAGTAAAGTTAGCAGACAAGTAGCAGTATTACCAGAAAGTGGTAATAACCTAACTGATTATCTTCTTACACATGCATAATTGCTGTGTTTCAGGCTTGCTTTTTCCCCTATATTTATTTGTATCAAATAATGTGCCTGAAGCGTAAGGAAAGTAGTGTAAGACTATATGAGAAGGGTAAGCTCTACAAATGTAGTACCTTTTGAGTGTTTAGTTGCTGACTGTCAGTGAAGAAAACTACCTGGCCTAGATATGTCAGTGAACACAAAACAAGGAAGCCAGACATGTGATGTCATCAATGACATTTGTGATGTCATCTTTCATGTCATGGGTGTAAGTCTTAGGAGTGCACAGTGGTGGCGCGAGTTATAGTTGCGTACCTTACCATAACTGGCACATTTCTGGGGTTTTGCGGTTTTACCTGTAACCATAACGTCCCTGTAGCAACGGTTTTTCCATTGAATTTCATAGGTTTTTTAGTAGTGCAACTTAACCATAACATTCCTTTAACAACGTTTTTTGTTAGTGAATTTCATAGGTTTGTAGTAGGGCCCTTTAACCATAATGTTCCATTAGGCTAGTGTTTTTAATAAAGGGGAAATGTTTTCAGTAGCGCAATTTAACCATAACATCCCTTTAACAATATTTTTTGTTAGTGATTTCATTGGTTTTTAGTAGGGCATCTTAACCATAAAGTTGTTTTATCATAGTTTTTTCAGGAAAGGTGATAGGGTTTTAGTAGCGCAACTGAAGCATTGCGTCCCTTTAATAATGTTTCTTTCACTGAATTCCATTACTTTTTAACACGATACGCTCAGTTTGTATACATGCACTGTACAGCATACTGAAGCCGTTGGCTCTCTAATAATAGGCACATTGGTTGGGAAAACTGCATATGTTTGTGGACATCGGGTGGAGTCCAACGTGGCGAGAAAGGGAGGGGTGGTCATAAAAAGTGGTAACATGCAGCAAAGAGAAAAAAAATATAGAAACAGCAGCAAGTGCGTGAATGGGAAGGGAAAATGCAGTAGCTGTACAAAGTCTGTACGTTCGCAACAAAGAGCGGAAAGGCATAGGGTATGCAGCATAATGGAAAGCACCAACAAGAGAAGTGACGTTTGCCTTCATCAATGTTACCGCTCACCTGATTCAAAATCCAAGAAAGAACGAAGAGGCAGAGGTAGGGACGTCCACTACCGACAGCAGAACGTACACAATAGTTTATGTTGTAATTTGCCCAGGTCCGGTAGTGTACAATAGTAGGAAAGCATGATGTTTTCTGTTTGTCACCCCCCCAGCTCAATCCCTTCTTCCCTTCACCAGCAACTTATTGAAATGGCAAACTCCCCAGTATATGTATCTGTTTCTGGTCCCCCTTCCCTTTCCGAATAGTGGCTATGAATGAGTGCTAATAAAGATTGATATGTTAATGTGTACTGATTGCATATGTGCATTTTCCTTTGTTTTAAGAAGGCCATTGTAAGTGTGAAGGGCACAGCACTAGTGGCGATGATTGCAAATGAGGAAAATGGAGGAGTCGTACTACTGCCGCACCTGGATGCCCTATGCGCAATCACAATGAAAGCATCCGTAGGATGCCACTACAGGCCGCATGTTTGCATGTACAGAACCACCTGTAAGTAATTGCGGGATCGTACGTTTGGCGGTCGCACAACTGCGCACATGCGTATCTCGTGACGCCTGCTAACACCATCCCTGGTCAAGATTTGCGAAGAAATGTGTGATGTAGTTGTAGTAGGTGGAAGCGTGCACCCATATCCTGCGAGTAGCTGTGCACGTAAGCATTCCACCTACTGTATCATGCTCACACCAAGCTTTTGTACAAATGTTCAATGCACGTGTGCCGTACATTTAAGTAGTCTTGCTATGGCAAGAGTATCCGTTGGAGAGCCATGCACGTGGTCACAAAGTATTACGGCCAATATTCGTACGGCGCACAGACGTCCAAATGGAGAACAATGGCGACATCACCATGGTAACGGAACAATGCTGTGCGTTGTCCCTTATTTGGCCGACACGAGCCAGATCTGTGCACATCGAAAGGGGACAATTGTCTGCAATGTATGCAGTGTTACAGTGAAAGTGCACACTTACAGAGATCCTACACTCTTCCTTTTACATGTACGTATTGGTTGGGAAAGACTTAGGCCCACTTTGCAGTGGCACGTGCTCCACAACAGTCCTATAAAAGGGCACACCCCACAAGTGCACTGTAATCCCTGTTTGGCTTTCCAGAAAAGAGCAGTGGTGCACATTGGTTCTTGCAGAAATTGCTTCCTCACCAATTGTGTGACTGCAAAGTACCTCTCGAAATAATGGCCACCAAAGCTTCTGCTACTAACAATGACTCAGGAGCACCCGCACCCTCACCACCAACACCTCCTTCTGAAGATCCTGAGCATGGGAACAGGCATCATAATGTGGAGGGACATGGAAAAGGAAATGAGAAAAAAGTAGTAGGAATCCCCATTACCTGTAGCCAGCGTCAGTCGTGGGTGTGGAAACTATTTAGGACCGTTGGAGATGTGCCAAAATCTCATGCAAACAAGGTACAATGCACTGAGTGCGACATAGTCCTCAGTCGCGGAAAACCTGGCTTGTACAGCTACGGCACCACCTCCATGCGATGGCACCTGAAAGCAAACCACCAGGCAGCTGTGCGGTGGGTTGTCCCCTCCCAAGCGAGCAGTAGGTTATTTTTGTCTACAGCATCCTCCGCATCTGTTCCTGCCACCACTAGGGACACTGCAGTGGGCCACCGCATCCCGCAAGCAGCCTTGGAGGATATACGCACTGCAACAGAACCATACCTTTCAAAGGTCACTGTATTGTGCATATACTGCGACGCAGTACTGTGTAGGGGGAAACATTGTCAAAGTGCTTTTGAGGCTTCGGTCCGGGAGCATGACAAATGGTACCTCTTACCCAAGTGAGGTGCACCGCACATCTTCTGCTCTCCACATACGATTTCTTATCCCTGTGGTTGGTACCCTTTGCCAAATCTGCCTTCCATTGCTGGCTTTTGTGGCGTGTCTTATAAAAACAGGAAAAATGCTACACAACCAGAAAGGGGGAGGGAGGAACAAAAAGGCTCTTTTCAGAGCCACCTTGAACTGTTAAAAATAGAAGTTGAATGAAAGCATGCAGGCGGTGGCGCAGCCTATGAGCGCCACGTACAGAGATGGCAACAATTGGCGGCGGGACTCCGTCAAAAGCATTGTACGCATCTGCAAAACAAAGTGGTGGCTCTGAAAAGAACCTTTTTGTGCTGTTTGTGTTTGCAACGTTGGAAGTGGTGAACAACCACTGGGAAAATTCTTCCTAGACTTGCAGGAAGCGCTGCACTGCATTTTGGATATTACATAGAAAAAGCTCATTGCCAGCATCAGTCAGATGAACTCCATCTGAACGAAAAATGGTGCTTAATGTTTTCATTGTGGAAGGAGAACATGCCAATGTCACGCAAAAAAGCACAAACAGCCTTGTTCGCATTGCACTGCGCTTTCTCCAATTGTGGGCCACACGAGGAAGAACACAGCCACATCTGTCTCTGTGCAATGCTAGAAAAAATTAGGTGTGATTTTGGAAACATTTCCATCAGTAGCCGAAATGTCTCCTTCATTGCAAACTGTAGTGAAATGCCGCTAACATGGCCTAAACTGTTCCATCCACAATGCACAATAATAATGTCTGGATGAGCGAGGATCACCAAACTGGCACAAACAGAAAGCACATGGTGCCACTTCATCCCACATTTTCCCTACCAGTGCACATCGACATTATGGAAACCAAGGTGTGCAGCCAGTGCACAGCATTCTGCGTAAACTTGTACCCAATGTATCCAGGAGTCGCCCAAAAGCCATATAGTCCGCCTACTTAATGGCACACCCGTCCCTGTAGCCATCTTCACTCCTATTGGCAATCTGGCATTCTTGCACAATCTGTTGCTACACACCACACCCAGGAAATTATATTGACCAATCGCAACTCCTGAACAGTCCCATTTCCATTGCTGCCACCCTGAAAACACCCAGATGTTGCACGTGCGCACCTCCAAATGACGCGGCTTTCGCAAACATATTCCCCTGTGTGGGGGGCTGCAAAAACACATTTTAGGCGTCATAGAAAATGGGTGTCTTGCTGGAAGTTGTGAAAAGTGTTTTCTTCTAATTTTGCTAAAGCGACGTATAAAGAAACACCTTTTTGTGTGCTCCTTGTTAGGGATTGCTCTCTGCTTTTCCTCCTTACATTACTTCACGACTGTCTGCAGCGTACATTGTACATAGTGCAACAGATAAGTAATTTCAATAGGGGGAAAAAATATCAATGCCACTGACAATCGTCACACTTGAAGCAGTAAGGTACTCATGGGCACAGAACAACATCCTAGCATGCAACAGAAAAGCAGACATACACCTGAATCGATAATCCCTGGTCCTATTTCCATGGCAAGCACATTAAGTAGGACCGCATGTAGCATGTGCGCTTTTCCCAACTATTGCGAGGGCCGCGCCCCAGTAAATCAGGGCCAGTCCTTCTTCCCTTTCCAGTACTCTTTGACCAGCACTCCCTGATTGGATACTGTTAAACGCTAATGTACACATCCACTAATTACATCCAAGAATTATGCATGTAACTACTGCATCTATTGAACAGTCCATACCAACCGTTAAACACGTAGAGGTGAAATGTCCTGTAAATCAAAAGCACCTGCACGTTAAAGTACTCTAAAACGATCTACGAGTTCTGCACCCACATACATCGCATCGCTACCCATCACCAGGCCTAGTAGGTGTTACTGTTTTTTGCACAGTACAGTGGCAATTGTGTTGTAAGTTTGCAACAACAGGGTACCTAGCTGTAAATGTCCATAACGTACTCAAAATGCGTACTGTTATTTCTCCCATCACCTACCGTTAAATGGCTCCTACAGTGGTAGGTTGTGGCAAAGTTGCCATTTGCCCAT
Source organism: Ambystoma mexicanum (assembly GCF_040938575.1). Taxonomy (NCBI): domain Eukaryota; kingdom Metazoa; phylum Chordata; class Amphibia; order Caudata; family Ambystomatidae; genus Ambystoma; species Ambystoma mexicanum. Next base: position 187,653,928 of record NC_090922.1, read on the forward strand.
AAGAGCCATTGGTATAGGAAAACGGTTACTCTGTTCTTTTGTTTTGTCATTTTTACAATGCTTTCCCCCATTAACGCAGCTCCTATCAAATTTGTAAAAATCGCACACAAAATGATCAGGCAGCCTTTCCCACCAAACTGAACCAAGTGCCTACATTGCAAGCATAACCACAGTTTCCTGCTGCACGTCATAAATAACAACAGTAGTGAAGCAATAAAAAAATGTATGTGTCCATTCACAACAGTAACATTCATAAATGTGAATAAGGAAATTAAATCCCAGAAGCTTTGACTTCACTCATGTAGCAAGCATACATATGCAGAGAAGTACATGCAAATGAGCGCACAAAAACATTCTGCTTTGCACTATGTACATCTTTGCGCACCTTTTTGTCATCCTTTCACAATGCAAACTACTTAATTTTGAAAGTAAATAGGCCTACACTAATACACACATGTCTTTCATAACAAGTCATACAATACACTACAAAATAACCCACCTACCCCCTTAACAAACATGCTTATGCTCCCAAGAACCCATTCATATCGTAAGCCTTGCATTTATACACAAACACACTTCCTCTTCCTGCCAAGACATCCCCCTATAGTTTTGAAGAATGTATTGCACAAATGTAAGCACTATTCCATTAGCCAACATATTTTGTTACCATCTTCTTATACAGGTGTAGTACCCACCTCTCTCCGGAAAGCCACTGTCGTGTGCACTTCAAATTACAGCCAGCAATAAACCTACTGTCAGCAAGCAACAAAGTAAGTAAAATACCATCATACTGTTATATGTCTTACTAGAAGAGTGCACTATTCTTCTATTGTAGCATATAGATCTGCAGCCATCCACCAGTATGTACTTCATTGTTACTGATAACACCTCTATAGGTGCTCAGTGTTTGTTATGTCGCTACCATTAGAGTAATCCCCACATAGTAAGATTCTGTCCCCAATCGAAAGTTAGACACCACTGCACAGTAACACACTTCAAGTTAAATGCCTACCCTCCTACTGACCCACTCACGCACATTGCACACATATACATTTGAAAATGTGTACACCCACACTTCCCTTTCTTCGTCAACAGCTACTACACAATTCCTACCAAATTGCAACTCCATAGAAAGCAACACAGAAAGAGAGCGTGCAACCTAAAAACACAGAAAGTAGCCATACACTTCAAGCTGAACGTGAACAGAAAGTTGAAGGAGAAGAGATAATTCAATCATTACAGAAACTGATGCATCCACCAGTAAAGACAGTGTAGTGATCTGTCAATTATGAAAAGAAAACCTCTAAGGTTAGTGCAACGCACACTACTGCTAAGAGAGCACGTACAAATGGTAATGTAACCACAAGCAAGCATTCTAAAAAAGTAATTTTACAAAAAATGTTCCACCACAGAGTCCTTCAGAACCTTATAGAGGGCAGAAATCACGCTCAACCCTCAAAACCTACCGCAGAAAAGTCATCCTAGAAGCTCTTGTAGACAGTGTAATGAGCGTGAAACGGAAATTGTTTATAGTAGTTTGGAACAGAATGAAACCACTAACAAGATTAATTGGTAACTTGCAAGCACTACTTCGAAAAAAACGCAAAGTCATCATAGATACCTTTGCCCACATCTGCACAGTTGAGTTGAGTCACACCACCAACACAGAGCCATACTTAAATGAAGAATCATACAAACAAGAACAAAGAAACCAAATTGCCTTAAATCGGAGTGGATGAGAATATGAAAAGATACACACTACCATAAAGGAAGAGGAAACACTGCTTTCAAAAATATCCCCATCAAACTTAGATGTCACTCTCCATTCCACCAAAGCAACATGCCTCACCTACAAATGGCCTTGCACATCAATGTGTAACATTTGCCAATGTTTAATCAAATCTTTGCAGCAATTCTTCAATCGGTATGTCAAAGGCATTGACAAAATAAAAATAAAAATATTACAAACTATGGACTCCTCTCCAGTGCGCAACTACACTGGAAGACAAGGACATTCTTTAGCCTGTATTTCTGGACCTGCTTGCAAAAGCACCTTTCACCGTATCAGAATGTTAGCAACCCACCATTCAACAATAGGAAATCTGGTTTACACACTGTACTATGCAAAAAGTCCAGCTTCAGCACTCCAACATTTAAATGATATTCTCCTACATGGTACAGCCAAAGAAGTGCTTGATGAAATAGAGCACAACCCAAGGAAATATTGTGGAACTGAAGACCACTTACAAACTCCAGGATTTTGAGACAACAGTACTGACAACAGTACAGCTATCAACTTTTTATATCATACATACAGAAAAGAAATACAAAAGTTCAAAAGCACATCTGCTGAAATGCCAAACCAAGTATGTGTGTGTTGTCCTAGAACTTTCAATAGAAAGAGCACCAAAATTATAGATATAATGCAGAAAATAGAAGGCAATGAGGAATCCCAATGGTTTAAATTAGCTCTGTATCTTATAGCTGAAAACAAATACGAAATTATGAGCACCTCCATACTGTGCACATACTGCACTGGAAAACTTGACAATATCCAAAGGCCTTCACAGGCAATTAGTAATAATTTAGAACTATTTCCACTGCCAAACGCACTGCAACAACTTAATTTGTATGATAGCATTATAATCCAAACAATGCCCGCATTTCAAGCAATAATACGACTTCAACCGAAAACTGCAAAATTGCCTCCCACCGAATTACTGAGAGGCATTCGTGGTAAAGTAGTCTATTTACCATTAGATTTTAAAGAAAATGTAGACACTCTACGAGTGCAAAGGCCAATACATGTATCTTTGATTATCCTGGTAAATGGTGTACCTGCAAAAGACAAAATAAATTGGCAGCAACTAGTGGACTTAAGTTAGGGAAGCATTGCAATACCTTAAAGAAAACAATAAATACTAAAAGGAAATAAATGTTCAATAAAACCTGAGAGAAACAACCGAAATAATTCAGGACTCCTCAATAACTGCCCAATTTGAACGTCTAGATCCTACTGCTGCCTCCAATATTTTAGACCACTATACAATTCTCCCACGGCACTCCAAAGACACCATAGACGATGCACTAGAAACATATCAAATGCGGCAAGCCAAAGGAGCGCCAATCAGTATATGGGAAAAAAGAGTGGAAGCATGAGCCTTTCCTCTACTCTTCCCGACTGGAAAAGGTGGAAGATATGATGAAAGATGCACACAAATAACAGCATCAGAATACTGCTGTTTACGAATGTATTCTGAATACCCTAGATTTAGACAGAACGTGGAGCACATATTCCACCTGCTCTTTGAAAGTGAACTGGCAACGCTATGTTATGGAGTTGCCCACGCGTTAAAAACAGGTTCCCATTTTCCAAACATATCTGCTACACAGCTACTTCAAAAAAGTACAAGAGAAGGACAAAGTGTTACAGTCAAGTATTACAAATCTCTTGGCAAACATGCGTGGTACGGAAGAGTATTGGTTCCGACAGCATGCAAATGTACGGTATGCTACGCAACCTTGGCCTATCCAACATGGTTTGTCACTTTAAATTGTGAGAGGATGCCTGGAAAGACTTGCACACTTTCCTACGCATAGCAAACAATAACAAAACAGGTGTAGACATGTAAACACCAGGAGAGCTTTGCTCTCTCGATCCAGTAAATGTTTCACACCACTTTCATCATCGCTTCCTTGCCATGCTGCACTTCATTTGCAATAAAGCACTTCCTCCCCTCGGAGAAGAGGAGCACTTCTTTTTGAGAAAAGAATATCAAGCCAGAGGAGCACCACACATCCACATGCTTTTGTGGATTAAACATGCTCCTAAATTTGGTCAGGACAGTGATGCAACTGTTTTGCAGTTCATTCACAAATATGTCACTTGCGAAATCCCTTCAGAAAGTACACATAGCGACCTACATGCACAAATGTTGCAGTTTCAAAGACATAAGTGTGGCAAGTATTGTCAGCGCAAATATAAAAACAAAGGCAAATACTACACCAAACGCTGCTTTGGTTTCCCTTGGCCAGTTTCAGCAACAGCTTCATGTCTTCGGTTAGACACAGTGTGAAAGGCAAATCACCTAAAACGCATACTGCATAAAAAGAACCGAAGCATCAAAATACATCAATGATTACAATGCAATCATTGCCCTCCTATGGAATGCAAATGTAGATGTGCAGTACATTGCAGACAATTCCACTTCAGTTGAACGATAGTCACAGTCTACTTAACCAAAGCAGAGAAAACAGAGCTGAAAGACCTCTGGGATGACATATCATCTGACAAAACACTGTTACAGAAATGGTACAGCTTTGGCATAAAAATGCTCTCCCATAGAGCATGTGGCTGCTACAAAGCCAGACCGTTTAACTGGCACTGCCTTGAATGGGAAATCCGAAAACATAGTCTGGCTAAGCCTTGGTCCTGCTGCATCCAGAAAAAGAGTTGCACATTGTATTATGAAGTAGCGCAGGCCCATTTTGCCAGCCATTGGTATTCCCCACAACCCCGCCCACTGCATACGGTTCTTGAAAGATTTAGTGCCTCACCTACTGACCTGCGCTCTATTGTTCTCGCAAATAATCACCCGGACACTTGTGCGTATGATCCGGTTTGCACCACTGTTAATGCGTGGGCAAGAGCTCTCAGGAGATTGCAAGTTTCCGAGCCTTGTGCTGGCTCGATCCCACTCTGTCGTTGCCTGGTGCTCCCCCCAACATATGACTGATCGATCTGGAGGGTGTGGGATCCTGAGGGTGAGATGACACTGAGGGATGTTTTCCCTGATGGCACCTTTATTTCTTTACCAATTTTTGTGGAATGCATAGGAGCTGGCCCGATTAAGACTCTGCAATATTATCGTATGAGGGCTGTGGTCAGAGCAAAATGGGCGACGTTCCCTAAGGAGCCGGACATATGCCAGCCCCTTGAGTCGGTGGTAACCTCAGGGTACATGCGGGCGCTGATCTCCACTCTATATAAGAAATGTCAGGAGGTGCAAATCCCACCCAGCGCAGCCAGGACAGGATGGGAGGGTTACTTTGGCACTCCGCTAGACAATGCCAGATGGGCGCGCTGGTGCTGCCTCACCAAGGAGGTTTCCTTGAATGCCCGGCACAGGTTGATCCAATTTAAGGTGCTTAACAGGCTCCACTACACACCTGAGAAGATCTCCAAATTTGCTTCCACAGTGACTGCAAACTGTAACAAGTGCAATGCTACCCCAGCTGATGCATACCATATGTACTGGTCCTGCCCACGGGTGGCCCAGTTTTGGTCCGAAATAGCTACAATACAATATGAATGTACTTCAGTTCCTCCGTTGTTAACATTCCCCAAGTACTTATTCGGAGATATAGGTAAGATTTCGGTGAAGAAGAGGCGATTGTTCAACATCGGTTGTCTAATGGCTAAGAAATGTATTCTGCTTAAATGGAAATCAAATGCGGCCCCAACTGTTTATTTGTGGTTAAAGGAAATGACACATGCTAATGAATGTGAGGACACATACTTATCGTTAATCACCTCGAGGTGTAGACCAAAGTATAAATGGGATCCATTCAAAGACTTTCTGCGCAAGCAGAGGGATTGCACTGACTGAGTAAATTTGCACTAGCGATGAAAATTTGGTTATTAGTTATGCTGAATAATAGTATATGAATGTATTCAAATTGCACTATATCCTTGTTGTTGGATGTCTTTCACTGAATTTGAAAATAAAGTTAAAAAAAAAAGAAAACCCCAAGAAATTCACCAGTTATGGTAAGCTACCGAACCATAACTCGTGTCACCACTGTGCACTGCCAAGACTAATACCCAGGACATCAACGATGACATCACAAATTACATCATTGATGACACCACTGATGACATCACATCTGAGCCGGTTGTGTTTATTCAGTGACAGTGAGAATTTTAAAATGCATAGGTGCTATATATCTAGACGTTAACCTTGTCATATGTTGTTAAGGTACTTTCCTTAGGGTTTGGCCTCAGCTCATGGTGCGCATACATGGGGCGATAAGCAGGCCTCAAACACACAATTCATTTTTATACATGATGACGAACTCTAATGCTAGTGTCATTTTTTGGTGATGCTGTTTCTTTCCTCATTACTCAAGTTTCCCTGTATGTGCCTCATATGCCTATGCATTCAGGCTCTTCAAATGTATTGTTTGTACCAACACATGTCTGTAGTAAGTCTTGTATTGTTAGCTGTTAATTCCAAGTTTGACATTAGTCAAGATTCTGATAAGCTTGCATTTATTATTTTACTCGCCAATATTACCAGATTAAAAATACTGTACTTCTATGGTGGATGCTGCAGCCATTGCCTATGTGTATGTATTATTAATTTGCTGTGTTAACAACAACACTTCAATATAACATTTTGGTTTTAATTTTGTGCATTTTTTGATACAAGGAGTAGTTTATGAGACGTCTCCTGATCATCCTTTACATATTATTGGCAACTCTCTACACAGAACCCCCTGGAGGTACTTTTGATTAGAATTCATATGATATGTGATGTCATCAATTATGCCATTTGTGACATCTTAGATGTTCTGGATGTTAGTCTTAGCAGTGCACTTCCCCTCCCCCATTCCCCTCGCACTTTTCCCCTTCACCCCTCCGTTGCACTTGCGTGATCTCAATGTCACCTGGCCTAGTAAGATCGTTGTCTCTGTCTTACCTCTGTTCCCTCGCTTGCCTTGTCGCGCCTTGAAACACTTGTGTATAGGCGCATCATAAATGCCATATCATATCATATCATATCATAATTACCCCCAATATAGCAGCATTTTTTCGGCCGATGTAGAAAGTTTGAGCTTCAAACTGTGCCATTCCCCACCTCCTAACATTTGAAACAATTTTATAAACTTTTTGCAACTTTTGCACTGTTTTTTTTGTTCGCCAACATTCGCGAACGTCTGACATCATCGCGAACAGTGCCACGTGACCATGCGCGCGCTCACGGTGTGATGACGTGTCTGCGAACGGATCCATGCTTCGCGAACAGGTCAATGCTTCGTGAATAGTTTGAAACTGCATTTCCAGCTGATCTAGTAAATTTCAAGCTCAAAATGTACCCTTGCACAGCTCCTAGACCTATTCTTACTGATTAACCATCTGCAATCCAGGACAGAGCACATGCTTGGAAGAATATTAGTACAACTGCTATTTATCTTTAAAAATGGCATCATCCATGGCCATCCCTCGTCCGCATGAGCCACCAACACCTAGACTAGGGAAAAAGCGAAATTATGCAGAAAACAATCAAAAGGACCAGGAAGATGAGGTAGAGGAAATGCCCTCCTCAGTACCCAGAGAGAATCATGGGTGTGCTGATTCTTTACCACTGTTGGGGTTGTACCGAAGGCTAAGACTACCAGGGTGAAATGTACTGAGTGCAACATTGTTCTCAGTCGCGGACAACATGGGCAGTACTCCCACGGGACCACCTCCAAGACAACAGCACTCTGTATATACTGCAACAAACCACTATGCGGGGGGAGCAGTTTCGAAGTGCTTTCGTGGCTGTAATTAAGGAGCATGAGAAACACTGCCCCCTACCTTAGATTCAATACACACCCAACATATTCCCCTGTCCACCTGCCCCTCCATATCTGTGGTTGGTGTCCCTTCCTTTATTTGCCTCCCCCGCCTTACTTCCTGGCCTCTCCTGCAAAAAAAATAAAAAATACAAAATTAAAAAATGCAAAAAAGGTTCCTTTAGGAACCACCTTTCACAGTTAAAAAAATGAACTAAAAAAAATAAGCTTATAGACTCCATCTACTTTACATTTTTTAGTAAAGGAGTTAGACTCAATAAGATTCTCCAACATTTCCATTTGCATTTTATACTATGCTAATGAAAATAATGGACAATTGTATACTAGAGAAAAAGAAAGTAGCATAGAAACAATTTTCTGTCTCAAGTACTTTCTCTAGCATATAATAAGGACCATAATCCATGCACCTTCATGACTATCCACGGCCTCTGCAGTCCCCTTTCCAGGCCATGCCTTATTAAAAAACCTAGATTGCACGTGCACACCATCGCACATCACAGCCCTTCCACCCTTTTTACTGTTCTGTTTATAACACTCCCTCATTGCCTACTTTCAAACAGTCAGACATCTATCCACCAATCACTTCCAAAAACTCTACATATAACCCTATCAACATATTAACCTTCCACACACCAACTACCGCTTACCAATCTTCTAGAAATCTCTTGCATCTGCATTCCCCTTATTTATCCCAAAAAATTGTACACACTGCTGCTATAAATGCACACATGCATTGTACAGTTAGAAAAGTGCATGAATAGAAAGGGGAGTAGGGATTGCCAAATACTGATAGGAGCCCAGGCGGAAAGTGCCAAGAGATGCCAAGGTGGGAGAGCATTGGCTAACTGCTGGGGAAGGGGAGTCCTAAGGGGGGTATACACAGCCGCCAGGTGGTACACCCGCAAGGGAAGTGCTAATGGGGGCAGGTGGTGCACTGGTGTTGACTAGCTATAGGGCCTGGAACTTGTCAGGTTCATGAGGGACCAGGCCACCAGTCTCAGTAGCACTGGTATGAGTTAGCAGGGAAGGGATTAAGTCAAACAGGAAGAGAAAATCAGAGTTTTCAAAAGTTTCCAGAATTTAAGGAAGTCCAGCTCAAGTATAAAAGGAGCAGGAAGGCTGTTCCAAAGACAGATAGAGACATGACTTCTGCTCTCTGTTTTGAAAAGCATTTCTCAAGCAGATAATTAGAGTAGAGTGCTTTAGCAGGGGAGTATTTAGGGAAACAAAGTTGGAGATAGTGTAGTCCCAGGCCCCACAAAGCCTTCTGAATGATACAGAGGATCTTGATTTTCATCCTTCTAGCCACCAGGAGCCAATGTACACACTTTAGGGCTGCAGCAATTCGATACCTGGGCTTCAGGCCAAAAGTAACTGCCATATTTTGTATTAGCCGAAGGGGGCCCATACAACAAAGGGGGAATTTGAGGAAGAGGCTGTTGCAGTAGTCCACCCTAGAGAGGACCAGGGCTGTAGAAATGTTCAGCTTCTGGGGAAAGGTGAGGAACGGTAGAATGTAAGGACATGAAGCTGAAAGTAGGCCTTTTTTACAAGCTCCAAAATCTAAGGAGTTAAGGACAGAGAGGACTTAATGACACCAAGGTTTTTGGCCTCACAGGAAGGTGTGAGTACAGGGCCTAAAGAGGGCGGCCAGAGGATAGGAGGAAAACAGGGCACAAGTGTGACAGTAAGAAGGGTGCCCGTCTTACTCGCATTGAGACAGAGATTGTTAACCGCACACAATGCCTTTGAGGGCGGTCAGACAATCAGGGATAAAAACAAGGAGAAGAAATTAGTAAAGGGAAGTTTAAAGAAAGCTGTGTGTCATTAACATAACACTGGAAATGACAAAAGAAAAAGGACATCAGGTGAGCTACAGGGAAGAAATAGATATTGAAGAGCCACAATCATAGGCTAGAACCCTGTGGTACGCTGCAAGTAGAGAGTGAGGTCGTACAGTAGAAACAACCCCCTTGTAGCTGGGAAGGGCAGTTAGTGAGAAAAACAGGTCAGCCAATCCAAGATGCTAAAGGTATCATATACAGTTTAATGAGGATACAATGGTTGACCGTGTCAAAGGCAGAGGAGACATAAAAGAGCACTATCCTTAATTGTCCTATCAAAAATACCGTGTACACTTCAATTTAATCATTCCACCATATTACAAATACGGTATACTCCCCCTATAGTATCTATAATAACTATTCCCATATTACTATACTGTATGTGGCCAGTGGCCAGATTCATGGGGCCACTGGCCACACCCACCACAATAGAATTAAACCATATACCAAGTGTGTACAATACACCTTCAAATAACAAGACTTGCCCAAAACCCCCTCCAATCCAAATGATGTCCGCGGACACTAAAATTGACCGCAGACTCGGCGGCACCTGCACCCCTTTTTTTCACCTCTAAAAACAGTTGCATGTCAACTTTATTTCACTCCTCCACCTTTTCCAGACCCTCTTTCGGCCACCAGATAACCCAAAATGCGTTTTCCAGACTTTTTTCTCACTGCGCTGTTCGCGGTCAGCAGCGATGTCCGCAGACTCAGTGGCACCCGCAAACCCCTTTTTCACCTATGAAACAGCTCCATGTCAACTTTATTCCACTCCCCCACCCTTTCCAGACCTTCTTTCAGCCACCAAAGAAACCCAAATGTGTTTTCCACACTTTTTCCTCACTGCTCTATCCGTGGACACCGGCGGTTATCCGCGGATCGAACATGTTGACCGTTTCCAATAATCTGACGCAGCTGACGTTTTCTATCATCCAATCAGCATGCGCGTATCAGTGATGTCATCAATGATGTTTGTGATGTCATCTTTGATGTCCTGGGTGTTAGTCTTAGCAATGCGCGTAGATGGTGCGTGTTATGGTTGCTTATCTAACCATAATGGGGGAATGAGCAGTGTTTTTTGGTTTCGCTGTGAAAAATAACATTCCTTTAACAAAGTTTTTTTACTGTATGTACATATATATATATATATATATATGGCAGGGAACGAAAACAAAGGGACTGAACATGAGATGACATCTTTCATGGTCTCGGAGTTAGTGTTAGCAGTGCACAGGGGCGGTGGCAGGTTTGGGGGCTTAGGTTACCATAACTGTTGAATTTCAGGGGTTTTTCGGTTTTAATTTCAACCATAAAGGGGAGGTTGAAATTATTTTTTGAGTGAACTGCACAGGTTTTTGGTAGGGCAACTTAACCATAACGTCCCCTCAACAAAGATTTTTTGTAGTGAATTTTACAGGTTTTTGGGAGGGCAACTTAACCATAACGTCCCCTTAACAAAGTTTTTTTTGTAGTGAATTGTACAGGTTTTTGGAAGGGGAACTTAATCATGACAGTGTGTCAATGAAGGTGTTGTGTGGAATATACACTGTGATGATGTGATTTTGGGAGATATGTAGTATAATCTACGTACTTGATATACATTTAACATAGAACATAGAACATACAGAACTCCCTCCCTATTGATAATAGAAAGGGACGGACTGAGCGCCTGTTTGCGGACAGGGGCGGAGAGGATCAACATTACCCAAAGAGGCGGGGGGTATCTGAAAATGTACTATTGTCTTACAGAAAAAGTGTACAACGTAGAAGAAGGAGATAAAGATATTATAAGTAGTAATAAGTAATTATGGAAACCTGAAGATGTGAAAAGAAAAGGACACATTTAATAAGCCTGTAGAATGAAATAGATGGTAACATTTAAAAAAAAAGGATGCCTCCATCGTAATCACTTCACAGAAACTCGGCAGCCTGCAACGACAGTGGACGGATGCAGCAGGAAGAAGGAAGAGTGAGTGGAGGTCCTTTTTTTGTATATTTTTTTTTTTTGGTATGTGGTGCAGAAGTAATAATTTCTTTCTGTTGTTTTGACTCAGAAATGGCTAGTACTTTGGAATAGCTGGAGGAGTATTTCCCGCATGGGGAAATGTCTGAAGACAGTGACAAAAATGGTACACATTGCTCTGCATATGCAAAATAATGACCAGTATTTTATAGGCATTTAACATATGTATATTTTTTGTGAACAGACCAGGAAAGAAAAGAAGAAAGGGCAACACACGAGACAGAAGAAGATAGGATAAAAAAGGATTGAGCAGAAAATTGACATATTGAACGAGAATTTTAAAAGTTTACGGAAGTTTGTGGAGGACTGTGTGAGAGGAAAAATGTGTTACCATTGCCCCACCTGTACCTGCCCCGCTTCTGCATTCCGTAGTGATCCTTCCCCAAACCTTGAAGAGGAAAATAGACGTTTTGACGAAATATCCATCCCTTCTTCCCCTCACAAATCTTCTCCTAATAACCAGCCCGTGTTGAATCCTAATTCCCCCATATTTGTGTCAGCGTCCGCTTCCCCCGCTATGTCTTTGGATTGAAGTGTGTGTGTGTGTGTTTGTAATGTTTTTGTACAGTAGCTGTAGTGAAAGAATGTGAGTAAAAACATTTTTTTTAAACAGACGTACAATGTTTGCGAACAGCACGCCTGTTCGACCTGTCCGTAAGGAATGGAATGTGGGTGCTGTATAGGCAGTACACCTACCCTTACTAATGTCAAGTAAAATGGACTTGATGTTTGACCGCACCATCTGTTGAAGTTGTGCGTACATAAACAGAAAGGGGCATCGTAAGGACATTGTACCTCGCCGTTCCGCTTGTAAACGAGATGAAACATGTTCGTAGAACACACCAGATGTCCGGGATGGCTGTAAATGAGCAAAATGGGAGTGTGTGAAGGACAGTATACCTGTCCGTATCAGGTGCAGCTAAAATGGTGCCGTCCGTAGAACAGGCGCGCTGGCCGGCAAGTTTATAGGCAAACAAAATGGAGTTGTCCTAAGGACACTGGAACTGTCCGTACAGTGAACATACCATGTATGCACATGCGCAGTACGACCGTAATTATAGCGAACATCGCGCCTGTCCCTAACTGTCCGTCTCACTTGTGTCGCACTTTCAATTAGTTTGAGAACCCAAACACTGTCCGTGGGACACTTGCGTGCATGCGCAAGTTTGGTACTCTGCATTTGCTGTCCAGCGGACTTCCATTTCTGGCGCGGATGTGTTCAGGACATCATCATGTGACCGCACCCACGCTGAGCATGTGGACTAATTTGCGCAGTTTGTGTGCTTCCGCAACAGTCCAAAAGAACTTGTAGACACAAGGCAAAGTATTGTAGAGTGTAAAAATATAATTCCACATATCTCAGACAATAGGTGACCTGAGGACTTGGTGTGTAAAATTTTTGTACCGCTTTGCAGTGATGAAGACGGTCACGAGGCACACCCCTACAAATGGCCACACCCCTGAGCGCATCTTCATTAGCCTCTGCACCACCCCCAAACCCGCCACCACCACCACCTCCCCAAGGGCCTGCAGAGAGATATATGGGTGAGGATGTAGAGAGCGAGGAAGAAGAGGAGGAAGAGAATGAAGTGGAGGAACTTGGCACTAGGAGCACTCGCCGGGAGTCGTGGGTGTGGCGGTTGTTTTCCGTTTATGGGAACATTCCAAAAGCACGTGCAAACCTGGTGAAGTGTAACCAGTGCAAGGTGGTGCTGAGTCGCGGGAGACTTGGTTCGTACAGCTTTGGTACGACAACCATGAAGCGACACCTCACTTCGTTCCACACTGCGGACATTCGCAAGGTGGTGCCATGTGAAGAGCGTAGTCGATTGAGTTCCTCCACAGCATCATCCGTGCCCGATCCTCCCATCACAAGAGACACTCCTGCGGGGGAACGCCTCCCTCCAGCTGCCTCACAAGCCATTCGCAATGCTGTTGACCCTTACCTTTCAAAGGTGACAATAGTGTGTAAGTATTGTGATGCAGTACTCTGCAGGGGGGAGAGTTTTCTAAGTGCTTTTGAGGCTACGGTCACAGAGCACCAGAAGATCTGCTCCTTACCTAAATAAAGGTCACCCTATATCTTTCTCTGTTCACTTGGCCTTTCTTATCCCCGTGGCTGGTGTCCCTTCCTTACTCTCCTTTGGCCTCTTCTCCTAGTGTGTCGTGTGCTGTGAAGCAATAAACGTGAAAACAACAAAAATTACTGAAAAGGCTCTTCTCAGAGCCGCCTTCCTCAGTTTGAAGATAGAACTATGAAGTAACAGTCGTAGACCCCCGCAGAGTGGTGGAAAAGTTTGCGGACAGTCGTAGGGGAAAAAGGGAGGATGCAAGCGGAGCAAACACAATGAAGTGTACGCTAGGAATAAGTGGTGGCTCTGAAAAGAGCCTTTCGGTGGTGTGTTGTGTGAGTCAAAAACTGTGGCTTGGAGAAAACGGATTGTCAGATAGGTTAATGTGAATTCAAAAGAGGTTGCAATGCATTTTGAACATTGCAAAGAAAAATATGATTGCCAGCATATGTGAGGTGGACTCCATCTCTGCGGAAAATGAAAGAGCTGCGAAACAAAATGTTTTCATTGTGGAAGGAGGACATGCCAACATCTCTTAAAAAGGCACAAACAGTCTTATTCACATTGCGTCTCGCTTTCTCCATTTTCCATTTGTGGACCAAAAGCAGAAGAACGCAGCCATATTTGTCATTGTGCAATACGGCAAAAAAGTATTTGACAATTTGGAAACATGTCCATGAGCTTCGCAAGCCCCTCCTTCATTGCAAATTGCAAAGATATTCCAGAGACATGGCCTAAACTGTTTCCTCCGCACTGAATGATAAGTATATCTGGAGGACGCTCTGTCAGTAAAGTAACACAGAGAGGTACCAGGTCCAGCCACTTCATGCCACTCACGCCATGCCAGTGCACTTCCACATGAGGAAATCCGAGATCTGCAGATAAACTGCAGCTTTCTGCATGCACCTTCAACCAATGTACCCATGAGTCTCCCAAAATCCAGATAATCTGTTTTCGAGCATGGAAAGCCACGGCTGTGTGGTCTCTTGTCAGGGAGAAGACAATCTTACTAAAGTGCGCCGCTTTATAGACCAATCCCTAGCTCCGCTCATTCTCATTTGCATGCGTCTCCACCTCTGAATCCCCATTGGTGATATGCACTGGCTGCAAAGTACCGCCATGTTCGCGGACATGTATAGGATCAGAGCGTGACAACGGTACATTAAAGTGTTAGTCCCCTTTTTCCCCTTTAAGGTGGGCTCTGAAAAGAGCCGTTTTTTTATTATTTTTGGCCAGATACCGTACAGACATCTGGTATTTTATTTTTTTTTGTATTTTTTGTCCTTGCTTTACTCCTACAACCATTACAGAACCTTCTCTAAAGCAAGCCTTACGTTCCAAAAGAACATCGCATTTCCCAAAGAAGATAGCGCAACACCATCTGCTTCAAAATAATCTGCATTGCTTGAAGCAATGTTATCGTGGCTGCAGAAAAACATACCAGCTTGTAACATGAATGCATGCATGCCGCGATTGATGATACACCTCCCAATACTTTGATCTGGCCCGAAAACAGAATTGTTGTCCCATTTCACTCTAGGGAGTAAAGCAGAAAAAATTACTTTCGTTGTTGGGAAGATGGTCATGAGTGCTTCAACCAACTGTGCCAAATCTGCCAACAAAGTACGTGAACTCACGTATCCCAAATGGGAAGCACTGTAGTGCAAAATTACCACATGAGGAGTGGTCATTGTACGCATGTCTCTGCAAACTTGCAGAATTGCCACAGCATTGGCATCAGTGTCAGCGCTCCACACCACCTCCACTCCTCTCACATCGAAATGGTGTGCCACATGCCTACTCTCGGCATAGTGTTGTAAGCCATGCACAAAAATGTCTCCAAGCACCAAAACCCTGACCCTCTCCACCTCTGCATCTTCAGTGTACATACCGTCTTTCGACACAAAAGAGTAATATGAACATCTGATTGGCTGATGCCTACAGTCCCCTTTCCATGCAGGGTTTTCTGTAGAAACCTGTATGTGCCACGACCTACCTGCTGACAAGCGTTGCCTATGTGCGGCACGTAACTCTTACCCAGTCCTTCCACCCTTTCCACAGCGGTAGCAAGTCGAGTCCCTCATTGGACACAACCAAGCAGTCACACAACCACCCACCAATCACATTGAACATCGCTAATTCTAACTCCGTCATCAACATTGCGCACTTCAAAATTACTGTCGATGAATCTGAATGGAAGTCGCATATCATTGCAAAGCACCTACTTCACAAGCTACTGTGCAATTATTGCGAATTTCTTCGTACAGCTCCATGCATGCGCACATGCATGAGTATAGAATACAGGTATGCATATTGTATTCAGAGAACATGTGCAACCCTTATGATTTAATTTAGACAAATTAATGCCGCTAAGTGTGCATAGGCAATGCATACCAACGCTCCCCCTTTTAAGTGCAAGATGTCTGATTTATCATTGACAAACCGCACGACTGCTTACTGTCTTCCGCATAACCTATACATACGTTGCAAGCATGCCTATTTAGGGCGGAACTCAATTTTGTATGTGAAACTGTCGGAGTTGTGTACTGTGTACGGGCTACAGTAATGGTACTTGCAATGTAATCGTATGAGAAAAGTAAGCGCTCCCGATTGCTGTGGTGACATCTCCCTCTGAGGGTCTCACGATTTCTCGGCATCGTGCTTTGAATTTGCAAGTAGAACATTTTTCCCCATCTACTACTGTGCCCTATTGCTTACAAACCTCTCTCCTATACATAGTACACCGTGTAAAAAACAAGGCATTTCCATGAACTTAAAATTGTTAGCAATTTTGAAGGACTTTCAAGTACCATATTGCAAATACCATGCAAAGACTGCACAGAGTGAAGTGAAATGCACACATACACTGGGTTGAATTATGAAAGTAGAATGCTGTGATGAAAGAAGCACAATTAATGTGTACAGTATCATCACTGCTGTAAACACACAAAGTAATTGGTTTTGTTTTTTTGCACCGCAATGAAGACTACTCTCCTGAGAATCAACAGCATCTACACTGCAGATGACATATCCGAAGAAACCTGGTTATTTTACAAAAAAATGTAAGTACAGTACTACCTTTATATTGTAACTACTCCTCAAAAAGGCTGTGTGGGTTATTTGTTTATTTTGGGCGCCAAAGCAAACATTGATTTCTAAACCATTCTACCTACAAATATCCATTTATTGAACAAAGAATAACAGGCAGAATGGCTCACATATCACTGTGTGTTTGGAAGTCAAATAACATACGTAATCCTTAGAAGGTTAGATTTAGAAAAGAAGTTGCTGTTGCAAGTTTATGGCATTTCGTTTATTAATAATGGTTCTCGTCACAAAGTAGCCCACTTTGTACTCTCATCTGAAGCACATTGTAGTGGTATACAAACAATAAAGTAGCCTTACCAAATCATTGCAAGAGTCCAATGCACATCGACACACCATGACAAAGAGCTTCCCCATCAGACTCATGCACAAATGCACACATGCACACAGCACACAGACATTGGACAACAGACCAAGTATACCTTTTTTTTTCAACAGATACCAAAGAATGCCTACCAAAAAGCAACTCCATAGAAAGGAACGCAAAAGTAGAGCAAATAAAAAGTGCCCAATGTAAGCATCCACCTGTTGTAGAGTTTGTAGAGAATGTTGGAACAAACCAGCTAATGCAGTTGGTTAGCAAAACAAAGGAAGTCTCAACTACCGAAACTTTACCTCCTCCATCAAAATGTGTCACAAAACACAAAAATGTTGTCAAAAAACAACTACCAGTACAGCTAATAATGCTCCCAATAATCCTGATAGTGTAACAAGAACGCATAGTAAAAAAAGTATTTTATCAAAAATGTTTCGTCACAGAGTCCTTCAGAATCTACTAAGAAGAGGACCGAAATTATCCTCACCCCTTAAAACCTCCGGTAGAAAGTTAATCCTACAAGCTCTCGTGGACAGTGCAATCCTTCTCAAAAGGAAGTTGTTTATATAAGTGTTAAATAGGATGAAAGCACTAACAAAACTAAGTACTAAACTACAAAAGAAACTCAGCAATAAACGGAATGTGAACCAAAATCATTTCTTACATGTTTGTGGTGGTGAATGGAGTCACACAACAACCACAGAACCATATTTTAATGAAGAATCATACAAACAAAATCAAACAAACACAATTGCCATCCATAGCAGTGGACGAGGGTATAAGAAAATCAATACTACCATCATGGAACAAGAAACACTGCTTACAAATGTATTCCCTGAAAACTCAGAATTACCTCTCGATTCAGCAGAACCACACTGTCCAGTATACAAATGGCCGTGCACATCAATGTGTACCATTCCAAACAAAGCGTTCAAATCTTTACGTCAGTTCCTCAATCAATATGTAAAAGGTAAAGAGAAAAGTAAAATGAAAGTGCAGCAAAATATGGATATTTCGCCAGTGCGGAAATACACAGGACTAAAAGGACATTCATTAGCCTGCATTTCTGGGCCTATTTGCAAAAGCACCCTCCATGATATCAAAAGGATATCAATACATCATTCCGATGTAATAAATCTAGTGTATAAAATATACTGTGCAAAAAGTCCAGCTTCAGAATTAGGCAACTTAAATACCACTCTTCTGCATGGTACACCCAAATACTTACAAGAAGAAATTGACCGTATTCAGAGAAAGTATTTTTGAAGTGAGATCCACTTACAAAATGCAACAGTTTTAGAACATAGAAGCAACAATTTTGCACATTGCAACCTTCTATTACACAGATACAGAAAAGAAATAGTAACATTTAAAAGGTCATCGACTGAAGTACCAAACCATGTGTGTTTGTGTGTTGCCGCAGAACGTTTTACAAAAGGAACACAAAAAATGTGGACATAGCATACAAAATAGAAGACATTGAAGATTCTAAATGGTTTGAATTAGCTCTCTACCTTTTTGCAGAAAACAAATATGAACTAACTGAACGCCTAATATGTTGCAATTACTGTACTACAAAATTAGACAACAACCACACTCCTTCACGTGCTATTACAAATAATTTGGAATTGTTTCCATTACCAAAAATCCTGCAACAGCTCAATTTGTATGAGAGCATAATAATTCAAACAGTTCACCCATTTCAAGCAATTATACGCCTTCATCCAAAAACAGCAAAATTACCTTCCTCTGAATTGGTGAAAGGCATTCCTGGCAAAGTAGTTTATTTGCCTTTAGATCTAACGGAAAATGTACACACTCTAGGAGTGGAACGTTCAATAGAGCATTCTTTAATAGTCTTGGTAAATAGAGTACCAACAAAGGACAAAAGAATTTGGCAACAATTAGTGGATTTACACAAAGTTAGACAAGCATTGCAATATCTAAAAGACAATAGGCGGAGCGGAGCGGAGCGGAGTGGACATAGTGTTTCCAGTGTTTGGCAGTCTGTTTGCCATTGCCATTGCGATCTTAGAAGGAAGAGTCACCTACTAAAACCCCTCGCTACACGAAGCGGAGCGGAGTGGACAGAGTGTTTCCAGTGTTTGGCAGTCTGTTTGCCATTGCCATTGCGATCTTAGAAGGAAGAGTCACCTACTAAAACCCCTCGCTACACTAAGCGGAGTGGAGCGGAGTGGACAGAGTGTGTCCAGTGTTCCCTGGTGGTCCGTGGGCTGCTGTATCCTGTCCGTTGAAGCAATGTTTTGACATTAGGAGACCCCCCGGGGAAAAATCCAGGAAAAGGAAAAGAAGGAAAGGTAAGAGCCGTGTTGCCTGTGCGCGCCTGTGCACGAGTCATCCCGCTAAAAAAAAAAATACTGAACATTGAACCCTGAACAGCGTCCAACATGAGGACGGGTGCTACGGGCAACACCCGCGCTCAAGTAAAGCGAGGGTGCAGCGCAGCTAATGCCATGAGCGATAGGCATGTAATAGTCGAAGAGAAATCACAAGTTACTGTTAGAACTGCAGCCGCCCCTCCTGTTTCACCGCGTCTACCCTCTGTGAGCAGGGTTTCTTGCGGAACTCGGAACACGAGAGGAGCGGACGTCAAACAAAAGCATACATCGAAAGAGGACCGCAAAGGAAGTAATGACTGTGATTATGAGAGCCCGTATGAGAGTGACGAAGTGTCTGAAGAATCTGAAGAGGAGGAAGACGTGGGAAAAGAAGTAGTCGAGGGTGAGAAGGTGACAGTGGGAGGTGGGAAAGTATGGACCTCAGAAATGCAGTTACTTTCACTCACGCACAAAATATAAGTAGAAGCCTCACTGCAAACAGAGAACTTGTTTGAAGCCGTGGAGTTAGAGGAGGATGATGTGTGTGTTTAGTAATGATACATCGTGCTCCAGCAGCGAGTTCACTCTCTCAACCAAATTCTCCAGCAAGGCACAACCAAATGCCCAAGACCCCCACGACCCCCACGGACCTTGCGTGGACGTATGAAAAAATGAAGAAAGATGACAATGGTGAACTAAATCTGGTCACAGGTGAAGTACCAAGAGATGTAAGAGAAAGTATCCAATCATCGGCAGAGCCGGGTATCCAGAATAGTTCCATAGAAGATGATGAATCCGCAAGAGCAATGCAAATGGTGCAGGTCCCAATCCGAAGGAAGACAAATTGTAATAGTGAATCTATACCGTTAGAATCGTGTACAGAAAAACCTCCAAAGCCTGGTCCATCATTAAAACTGCTCGCATGGCTACGAGTGGCACCGATGCACAAACCAGAGCAAAAAATCATGGAAACATCGAATATGAAAGTAAGGGTGGACAAAGACATTCTAAATGTGAAGCAGGGGTTGGCTACAAGACTCTCTCAGTCAATAGCAAAAGAGAGTTCTAGACCTATCGACGCAACTAAAGAACTAACTGAAGAGTGGGCGCGTTTTGAGGTTTGGAAAGATAGAATTGCAACGCAAAACATCTCCAAACCAATATGTCGAAGAGACTCGCTGGGGATTGCAGATCAACTGCTAAAAGACCTGACTGAAATGAACTCAACAGTATTACAATCACGAAGAACTTCCCAATCGAACAATTGTGGAAGAACAATGCCCCAAGTCGAGTGGCCACTGATAAAGGACAGGAGCATTTACGAAGTAATGAGGTTGGAATCCAACACCCTGTCCTTTGAGGCAAGAAACGAGGAGATCGTGGTTTCACAAAAGAGGTGTAGAAGATCAGTAAGCTCTGACAGTGAAAACGAAGGCTCGAACAAACGGTTTAAAGGCCGGGTGGAAAGGAGAAAAAATGGAAGAAATGGAGGGGAAGATACATCAATACCCATAAGCCCTAGAGAACTCATAGCTCTGCCTTTACTATCTGAGTCAGATCATAATGACAAGGCACCGAATAAATATAAAAAGAGTGGGCTGACGGAAAAATCAAAGAACTTGAGTGACCCAATCAATACACAAGACATTCCTGCAGGCTTAGAGTTGATAATCTCAAAACTAAGCCCTATACTGATGTCAGCCACAACGATAGCTGTGGCCCCTCTGGTGAAGTTATATGAGAACTTAAATGAGAACTTGCGAGATCAAACAACTCTGGTCGCATTACTCAATTCGAAAATTGTAAAACTTGAGGTTGATATGACCGAAGTGACATCACAGGTCGCAATGACAAGAAGAGGTAACTATATCTCATTAACAGTTCTAAAAGAGTCCCTAAAAAACACTGCCGAAGATAAGAGACTTCTAGCAGAAGTCACGAGACAGGCTCTCGTGTTATTACAAAAAGAACGTGAAGATAAGGGCGACCTTGACCTAAAACGTCCTTCTCTCGAAATCCGATCACCCGATCTATCTGGTGCCATTTGAAAACGCTGAAAGATCCAGGAGAATCAACCAACAACAGGAGAAAAGGATAGAGAACAACTAAGTAAACTCGTACCAGAATTGTTGCTATGAGAAGGACCTCATAATTAGCACTGTGGTCAGTGATAGTCCTGAGAAAAAGAATAAGAAACAGGACAGATCCAAGAAAGCAAGTATGTCCAAACCCTATATAATGGAAAAGCCAACGGCAATAGTGGATCCACCGAGAACTGTACAAACTAATAACGAAGAGGGAAAAGGAAACAACCAACCACCAACTGATCCAATCCTTGAGCAAAAGAATAATGAGGTCGAAATCGTGACACCCGAAAGCGAAGCTATCATCACTGCAACAAAGAAAAATGATGCGGAGTGGTTTGATATATTCGATAATTCGAAATCACAAGTGGGAAGTGTCAAAATTACCAAAGTCAAGATAGATGAACTGAAGCAGAACAAAGGCAAAAAAAGCCAAAAAATCAGCAAACTTCTTCAGAAATATTAAAGCATTGAACATCACAGTAAACAATACAGAGCAGTTATCAACAAAAAAGAAAAAAAGTACCGAATAAACTATGGAGCTGGTTGAAAGCGATAAATTGGAAATTCAATCTGAGGCTAAGGAAGCTCAATCTGAGAACAACAAAATCTCAAAGAGTAAAATCGCTCCTGTAGTGATTGAAGATGATGATGGAGAGGTCGAGGAATTATTAGACATGTCAACTTACAGTGACACCGTAGATGAGGAACTGGAGGAAGACAATGTGGAAGAGGCAAAGCAAGAAAGCGATGGGAAAAGTGGTCAAGGAGAACCTGAAGTGGACCTAAGTTGCCCGCAATTGCCCACGCAAGATCCTGAGAAAACGAGAGAGGAGAAAACGTGGCCTCAAACACCAAAAAAGGCCAACACATCGAATGTGAATAAAACTGAGAAGGCAGAAGAACCTCATATCTTCTACACCTTGGAAGAGAAATGTCTGATAAGCATGCAAAAATCAAAATCAATCTTAACAACTCAGAAGAAATACAGAAGAAAAAAAGAGAACATTTGCAGAAAAGTATTTCTAGCGAGGAGTCCCAGACAGAGAAATCATGTATTTCAAAGGAAATAGAAGAGGCTTAAATTGAAGAGACAAATAAGATCGACCGCCAACGGTCTGCCCTCTCTAAAACCAACCCCGGTAATACCCCACTAAGGTTCAAACCCTATAGGGTTTTGGTGGAAAAAATTGAAAACAGGAAAAGCGAAGCCCCCTTAAACAGATTTACTGTATTACAGTTATTCCAAAAAACCCCTGTGTTAAGAACGATAAAGAGTTCACAAATTGAGCGTGAAGAGATCATAACCGAATCAAACAAGAAATTTGTGTTGCTACACATCATGGACAGAAAGGATGTAGAATTGGTCATGATGTGTGAGAGACAGTTGCTTGACGTAGGGTATCAAGTATATGAGGTGGACAACACCTTGGGCGAAACTGACATGAAAAGCCTAAAATTAAAAAAACACCAACGAAAAAAGGAAATGACCTCCCTCTGAAAAAGTTGCCAAACATGAATAAAAGAGTGGAAGCCCAGACTAATGACAAAACAAATCTGGAGGATGGCGAAGTGGTGACATCAAGCTTAAACGAAGAGACAAGACAAAAGAAAATTAAAATAACAGTTGAGAATTCCCTGTACATAAAGACAAAGGAACCAATGAACCTAAATCCAATACCAGATGAAGAGGAAAACAAAAAATGGGCATGGCTGGCAAAGTCGCTAAATGGATCAATGAAGAGCTAATGCCATGAGGAAATGACAAAGTTGGTGATAGCCTCTTGGAATGCGAGAGGGTTTTCCCATCTGTTGAGATCAACTCATGAATCCTTAGTAAAGGCTGATATGATATGTATGCAAGAAACGTGGCTCACGAGTATACCATGTGTAGAAGGATTTGAAGTGGCAATAAATCCAGCGATTAGCACAAAAAAGGGCCGCCTGATGTCAGGTCAATTAGCTTTGATCAAAAGAAACTGTGGGTTGAGAATCAAGTCAGCTGTGAATCTATCGCCTTACCTTCAGTTGATCTGTATTGAACCAGTGAACCAAAGGACGCCAAATGCGCAAGCTATCCAGCTTTTAAATGTCTACTGGAATACAACATCTAAAACATACCAAAAATTTGAGGATGACCTCTTAGAGGCAATCGATAATATACTAACAGTCGATCCGAAGACGTTGGTGATAATGTCTGGAGAATTCAACATGAAATTAATTGAACTTGATCAAAGGAAGGCTCTGGTGAATCTTAAGGAGAGATACAAATGTGAATGCTGGCTGGAAGAAATGTCTCAGAGAAATCTGGTAATGCTGAATGGAGCAACAAGAGGTGACATTCCGGCGAAGCCAACATGGCAAAGAGGGTGCCAAAAATCCATATTTTATTTTATTTATTTGTTTGATTTAATCAATTTAATGATTTTTACAAAACAATGTAGAAGAAGAAAACTGTTGAGAACAAAATAGAACAACATATGTAGAAGTGAAAAGAAGGAGAAGAAGAAGAAAGATAAAGTAGATGAAGCAAGGAGAAAGAAGAACATAGTTGCAGAAGATAATGTAGGTGATAAGTTTGAGTCCTCGAGGTCGCTGTGTATGCTTAGTTGCTCAAGAACCCAGCGTTTACATCACAGAGATAGAATGTGTTTGAGAGTCTGAGTTGTGGCAATTGTCCAGGTGGTCCTTTCTCCGCTGATCAAGCGACTCCACCAGAGATCCTCTTCTTTTGTGTAAGATCCCGAAAGGTGTGATAGCAAAACATTTTCGCCTGTTGTCTTTGTTGCTGGACAATTTAGTAACAAACGGCATATGGTTTCGACCTCTGTTTCGTTTTTACAGAAGCGACAGGTTTCTGAACTACTTAGCCCTCTAAGTTTTAGGATTTCGTTGGTTTCCAGAAGATTTAGGCGTGCTCTCAAAAACAGGTTTCTGGCAGATTTACTAGGAAACTTGCTCAAGTAGTTTGGAACGATGTTTAGTTTGCTTTGATAAGGTGGAAGGGGTCTGACTGAATTTGCATTTGCTGCGTTTTCCAGGGTTTTGATCCAATCAAGCTCAGCAATTTTTCTCTTTATTTTTTTTGGATGTCGGAAAAGCTCGACCTCCGAAGAGTTGATTTCCAATAGTTTCAGTTTGCACGCCTCTTCCCAAGTTTTTAGAACGCCACAGCGTGTACTCACAATTTCTGATCGTATTAAAGCGAGTACAGGCGGGCAGTCCGGGAGCAGTGTTTTCCTGTACAGCATCATGCTCTTTACCTCCGTCGTCCCGCACAAGGAGAGGAGACCTAACTCTGTTCGGATTAATAACATGGAGGTTGATTTGGGCAGAACTAGAACCGTGCGCCAGAAGTAACCTTCTATTTTCTGCCACAGGGGCGCTGGCTATGCGGAAGAGCTTCCGCTGCATAAGTGAGGGACGGAACCACCTTTGAGCGATAGAACTGAACCAACAGCAACAGGGAGAAGCGTCCGAATTTTTTATCCATTGCACGTGCTTGTGCCGCCAGTTTTTTTACTTTGTCCGTTAGAGAACACTGTAAGGTTGAGTTGATACTTGAACAGTCGAAAGTGACTCCTAGATATTTGAAGTTGTCAACTTTTTCTAGTGCAGTCCCCTCCAAGTACCAGGACAGTTTTTCTTTTGGGCGTTTGACTTTTTCCAGGACCAATATCTTCGTCTTGGATGCGTTGATGGTGAGATAGTTTGCTCGAATATAAGCAGCCAAGTTGTTTAGCTGGTGCTGGAGGCCTATGGGGTCAAATCCATGAGGATCAAGTCATCTGCGTACAGTATCCTTGTTGTTTTTTGCTCATCCATAGACGGGGTAAAAGAGCGAATATCTTGTTCGGAGTCTTTAAAGTCGCCGAGGTAAGCAATGAAGAGGGCCGGGGCTAATGGACAGCCCTGCTTCACTCCTCTTCCCACTGGAACTTCTGCCGATAGTAGGCCGCCTTGGTTTAGCCTCACTCGGAGCTTGGTGTTTTGATGCAACACTCGGATGGGTTGGGCGATTTCTGTGGGACAGTTCCAGTGTCTCAGTTTGTCCCACAGAGTTGTTCTGTTTACCTGATCAAAGGCCTGGGCCAGGTCGATAAACGCCAAGAAGACGCAAGGGCCTCCTCCAAGGACTTTGCTCTTCAGTGCGCTCAAGTACAAGATGTTTGTCACTGTACCATTATTTTTTGTAAACCCAGTTTGAAACGGGTCCGCGCATGGAGCCCAAAGAGCCCATCTCTGAAAATGTTGTAGCAGTAGTGCTCCAAAGTCTTTACCGATGGTGTCCAGTAATGCTATAGGGCGGTAGTTCTTTGGATCTTCTTTACACCCCTTTTTGAATATAGGCACCACAGTTGAGGTAGTCCATGAGGAGGGAATTTGTCTTGATTTTTTGCAGCGTTTGAAGATAGCGCTTATCAGCATGGCCCATTCCTTTGGGTTTTGTTTAAGGTCAAAGTTTGTGATTCCGTCCGGGGCCAGTGCTCTCGATGGTTTAAGCTTATGAAGAACTTTGATTATCTCCTCTTCGTCGGTTAGATCGACCCAGGGATCCAATTGGGTGCTGGGCTCCGAAGAGGTTTCCACCGATGGTGGCTGGAAGAGAGTTTTGTAAAAGTTCGTCCAGCCTTTCTCACTGATTGGGTTTGTTTGTGAATCCTCGATAGGGGCGGATGTTGATCTTAAAAGAGACCAAAATTCTCGCGGATGGTGGCCAGAGATCAGCTTCAGCATGGCTTCTGCGTCCTGTTGGTATAAATGTAATCGATGTTGTCTTATCCAGGATTTATAGGTCTGCTGAGCCTTGTTGAAATTTGCTTGATTTTCTGGCGTAAGATGTTCACGCAATTGTCTTTTCATTTTCCTCAGTAGACCCCTTTTCTCCACCAGTTCTTTGCTGTACTCGTGATTGAAAGGTTTGTTGGGACGTTTAGACTTTTTACTTACGGATATATATGGTACCAGGAGGGGCTGGTAATCTGGTAGTAATTGCTCGTGCTTTGAACAGTGCTCGGTTTCTTCTTTTAGATAGTAGTTTGTGATCTTCATGAGGGAGGTTACCGATAATTTGAGACTTTTTTTTTATTATTGGTCTCCACTTGTGCACGCATGTAAAGTTTGTTGGTTGAGCAGGTCTTCCACTTCAAGACCAGCAAGTTGTGATCGCTGGCCGTAGATTTTAGTACATCGAATGAGTTTGTTAGAGCTGCAAGATGCCTGCTTATAAAAATATGGTCGATGTCCGCGTGCGAGTTTCCTCTCTCCCAAGTTGGTAGTCGATTTAGTCTTAAGAACAGGTCACCAGCGCATAACAAATCTCTAGAGGACATCAAAGACAGCCACTTAGATCCCGGGCTGTTTCTCTGGGATGCAAGAGAACTGTAGGCGCAACTTGCGTCCTGCGGGGGCCAGGTGGCATTCAGGTCACCGCAGAGTATCAAGAGAGCCTCAGGAAAATTTACACTGGCTTCATCGATGGACTGCCCAATCAAGGCTATGAAAGAGGTATTGCTTGTAGCTACAGGGTTCCAGTAGACGTTGATGATAATTAAGAGCAGCTGGGTGAACAAGCCCTTTTCTTCTGAGGGCAGATCCCAGCTTATCTCTGTAACAAGCAGATGTATGGAGGATTTCAATGTTTTCTGTAGGTATAAGCCACAGCCGCAACGGATTGCTGTTATCAGGCCGGAGGAAGGATGACCAAAGACCCCCTTTGCAGCTGGAGCACACGCTATATCATATCCGTCCATTATGGGGCATTCTGTCATCTTGGACTCTTGAAGGCAAATGATGGCAAAACATCCAAGATTCAGATTGCCTTTCTTTGTCAGATGAAGGAAACCCCGAGTGTTCCACGACCCCAGCGTCATCTCTTCCTTCCCAATGATTGTCTTTGTGGAGAGCGGGGTGGAGGGGCGCTTGGCGCATTGCTATTTGTTCTTTTTGAGCGAAAGGGCCTTCGGTATCCAGCCCCATAGTTGCATAAGTGGGATTTGTTTAGTAGTTTGGAGGAGTTCGGGGTCCTCCGGTTTGAGGCATTGGGTGACGGTGCGTAGGATCTTGGCCGTTGGGCCAACTGGGAATCTTCCTATCCCCAGGGGGTCTTTATACGCACTTTCTGGTCTCTGGGCTGAATAAGGTCTCGTAGTTGCATCCCGTGTGGGGCCCCCTGATGTGTTTGAGTCGTTGTTTTGAATTTGCTGATCATGATTTATCGAGTCGGCGGTCCTCCGGAACACTTTAGACTTGCTGCTTGAGCTCGTGAGATTGCAGGTTTTTTGGGGCCTAGCTAACTCAGAAGTTGGTCGTGATGAGGTAGAAAGGCCCCTCTCATCTAGTTCGAGCAGGTCAAACCTCAGCTTCAGCAGATTTTCGGCCGCCACGGAAATCCTAGTTTTCGCCCAGCTGGAGGGCACATGTAATTATGTGCTGGCAGTTTTGCCCTCATGGAAGGGTTCGACCAGGACTATGTCATTGGTTTCCACTCGTTTGAGCGACGGCACACATTTAAAGAGTTGGAGCACAAAGCCGCGGTTAAGAACCACGTATTTTTTATTGTCCGGTAGCTGTTCAATCTTAAAAGTGCGCTCTGATTTAATGCGAGGGGCCGTTTTCCCCGGGACACGCTTTGGACTAGAATTAGGGCCGTGTTTAGGCTTGTTTACTGGGATGGAGTTTTCGGCGTATTTTAGCGTGCCAGATTGCGTTTGACACGGGTGGCGTGCACCCATCTCTGCGTGTAGGGGGGAGGGCGGCTTTCTCCACCCTCCGTCTAGGAGGAGAGTGAGCACGATTTGAGTGACCTTCTTCTCCCTTTTTTGAGAGTGCGTTTTGCATATTAGATTACATTTTTGTAAATTGATTCACTCAGAGTTTCAGAAACCAACCAAAGTTACCACAATATTGTATCAATACAATGGAATAAGGTCAAAGTGTCTCAGCGCTATCAATGGAGTCAAGAAATCTCAGTGGTACCTGGCCGGAATAGACTGCAACTAAGGAACACCGATATTGTGGCAGCAACAGAACTTTTGCAACAGTCCTTTGAGCCGGAGCAATCTAATCCAATTGAATATGAACAGTTATTCGAGATCTATAAAATCAAAAAGAGGAATTCCCTGAATAGACCCAGGCATCAAAAACACCAGTATGATCCGGAGGTGGCAAAAAGAAAGAGGGAGTTAAGGAAAACACTAAGAGGAATTCTTGCGTCAAAAGTGCCAGACGGCAAGAGTCTGTCAAAAAAAGTAAAAAACCAATACAACAATTGGTGCAAACAACACAGATCAATGATGGAGTAGCGGAATGCGGAGACAATGTTGGTGGCCCTAAACAAAAAGAATGCGAGAGGATTTTGGGCGATAATAAATGAAACCGTGAACTCTGAAAAAGCGATATTATCTAACATGGTAATTGAAAAAGAGTGGGAAAGACACTATACAGAGTTATTTAAAAAAAGAAAAAGCCCAACCACTTTAAAATGCTATGCACACCGACCATGGGAAATTGAAATAGATAGAGAGGATATCCGAACAACAATAATAAAAAGTAGTGCCTCCCGTGCCGCAGGACCCGATGGCATTTCTAACGCCGATTTAAAGGAGAACATTGAAGAGTGGTCAGACTTTTGCAACATCTTGTTCCGTTCAATAATAAAAGAAGGACGGATCCCTTCAACTTGGAAATCTGGAATTATTGTCCCGATTTTCAAGAAGGGGCTACGCACATATCCCGCAAATTATCGGCAGATAGCCCTACTCAATGTAGTGGGGAAAGTGTTTGCAATACAGCTTCTTGCTCATCTCACAACATGGATCCGACAGCAAGAGATCTTTGATGTACGCCAGTCTGGGTTCGTTAAGGGTGTAGGCTGTGGCGTGAACCTTCTAATCTTGAACTTGCTAAAAATCGATGCAATCAGAACAGGACAGAAAATATATCTAGCATTCATCGACATGGCAAATGCCTTTGATGGAGTTGATAGAGAGATTCTGTGGTACAAACTCAAGGAAAGGGGATGTAACGAGAGTCTTATTCAGGCTATCAAAGAACTATACTCAGACACCCATATACAAGTATGCCTGGACAGAGAAAGAAATTTAACAAACCCTATACCAACCGAGAGGGGTGTGAAACAAGGATGCCCATAAGGAGCCACTCTATTCAATTTCTATATATCTGAAGTGTGAGCAGCTCTGCCAAACGTGGAATTATTTCCTCCGCGTGTGAATGGAATACAGATAAATCACATCTTGTACGCAGATGACATGGTGATTTTAGATCAGACACCCATCGGCCTTCAACGAAAATTGACAGCCCTAAAGAGTTTCATAGAAGATCTGGGACTGGAAATCAATGTGGCTAAATCAGAAATCCTAGTATTAGAAAATAAAAGAGAAAGGAAGACCAACAAGTTGGGAGCAAGTTGGATGCTAGGAACGAAACGATTGACCAAAGTGCCACATACTAGATATTTAGGAACAATCATTAATTCAAGTATAAATGATGATCCCATGATGAAAAAAACTCTTAAAATAGGTGCAAACAATTAACTCTGCAAAGCATTTTAATACAAATAAAATATGGAAAATTCTCTTGTGAACCAGTAAGAAAATTCTATCAAAGCAAAGTCACACCAATTCTTACATATGGAGCAGAGAACATGTTTGGGTGTGATCACAAAGTTTGGGCACGTTGTGAAGGCACTTTTTGGAAGAAAACCCTTCAGATCCCCCAAAGTACGCCGACTGCCTGCGTGTTGTACGAAATGGGGCTCTCGTCCCTCAACGCAAGAATCACTTGGAACAAGCTAGCGTTGTTTAGAAAACCATTTGACGAAGCAAATTTGCCACCTCTCAAAATTCTGATGGAAAGGGAGCCTCAAAGGAAATCAGCTCTGAGTGAATGGAGACAACAATGTAAAGGGATCCTAAACCAACTGGGATCAGATGAACGAACATTATGGTATAACCTAGAGTTGGTAAAAAGGAAATTGTTAGATCTTGATTGGATCGAAATTGGAGAGAAAAGATCATCCCAAAAATCCATGCAAACCTTACAGTCAGAAGCCAAAAAACGCAACACACTCCTGAAATATTTGATTATATCTCCCTGTAAGCGCTTAAGAAGGCTGTACCTAAAAGTTCGATTGGATATATTCGAAACAAAAGATACTCTGAGAAACCGACGGATGATTTCGACTGAAAATTTAATATGCAGATTCTGCGCAAAGGGAGAAGAGAATTTAAAGCATCTAGTTCTGTTTTGTTCTGAACTAAGAGATCAACATGCGAAATGTTTGGGAAAAGAGTTGAATCGTTTCCAGACTTACAATTCGAAAGATTGGTGGAAACAATTACACATTAATGAAAGTAAAACGTTAATGATTGCAATGATGAGATTCCTTGAACAGTTACAAATTCGATTGGAGACAACGTCAGCTCATTTGAATAGAGAAGATCATCCGCCTGTAGGACAGGAGAACTGATGAAAAAAGCAGGGGACATATGATCTAACATATGAGCATTACTTGTCCAAAGTCTCACGTTGTAATTAGTGTTAGTAAACCAAAAAGGAAACAGATATGATCTCGAAATTTTTAAGGATAGATGAAATGCAAATAATGTGTGGAGTTTTTTTTATTACATTTCACAGTTTGTATAAACAAATGAAATAAAAAAAATAAAAATAAAAAAAGACAATAATGAGTACTACAAGGAAATAAATATTGATGAAAGCTTAAGGGAAACAACTGAAATAATTCAAGATCCATCAGAAACTGGACAATTCGAACTTCTGGATCCTGCTACAGTACCCACTCTTTTGGACCATTACACAATTCATCCATTGCATTCCAATGAAAGCATATATGATGCACATGAAACTTACCAAATGCGACAAACCAAAGGGTCACCAATGAGTATATGGGAAAAAAAGTATAGAAGCATGTGCTTTTCCACTGCTATTTCCTACTGGCAAAGGTGGAAGATACGATGATAGACCCACTCAGATTGGGGCATCACAATACTGTTCATTACGAATGTATTCGCAAGATCCCATATTTAGACAAAATATGGAATACATATTCCACATACTATATGAAAGTGTATTAGCAACACTATGTTACGGAGTTGCACACATTCTTTAATCTGGTACCCACTTTCAAAATATGTCAGCTATGTAGTTAATACAAAAAGTACAGGAAAAAGATGAGGTTTTACAATCAAGTATAACAAATTTGTTTGCAAACATGCGTGGTACAAAGGAATACTGGTTCCGACGGCACGGAGACGTGCATTGTATGATCAGAAATCTTGGACCACCGACTTGGTTTGTTACGCTAAATTGTGCCGAATATGCATGGGAAGATTTACATGAGTTCCTACGCATAGCAAACAGCAACAAAAACAACATAGATATATTAACACCTGGAGAACTTTGCTCTCTAGATCCAGTTAATGTGTCAAGCTATTTCCATCATTGTTTCATTGCCATGCTACACTTTATTTGCAATAACACTGTTCCTCCCCTTCGAGAAGTGAAAAACTTTTTGGGGAGAAAAGAATATCAAGCGAGAGGAGCACCACATATTCACATGCTGTTATGGATCAAAGGTGCACCGAAATTTGGTCACGACAGTGACAGCACTGTTTTGCAGTTTATCCAAAAATATGTCACTTATGAAATGCCTTCTCAACAGACACATAGTGAGCTGCATGGGCAGATTTTACAATTTCAAGGATACAAATGTGGCAAATATTGTCGCCGCAAATACAAAAACAAAGGTAAATACTACACCAAATGCCGCTTTGGTTTCCCTAGACCAGTTACAGAAACAGGTGAAGTAAACAACTTCATGTCTTCAGTTCGACATAGTGTTAAAGGTAAATCACCTAAGAACACGTATTACATAAAAAGAAGGGAAGAATCAAAATATATCAATGATTACAATGCAATCATTGCCCTCTTATGGAATGCAAACATAGATGTGCAGTAGATTGCAGACAATTCAACTACTGTTGCACAATATGTTACAGCCTACTTAACAAAAGCAGAAAAAACAAAGCTTCAAAACCTCTGGGATGACCTAGCATCAGACACAACATTATCAAAGAAATTGTACAGCCTAGGTATAACAATGCTCTCTCATAGAGAATGTGGAGCCTATGAAGCAGCAGATAGTTTAACCGGTACTGCTTTGTATGGAAAATCAGACAACATAGTATGGCTCAGTCTTGGTCCTGCAAAATCTAGACAAAGAGTGCTAAAATTTGAGGACATAGGAACAATTGCCAGAAATGATCCCAACAGCCAAGACATTCTAAAAAACAATTTACTGGACACATACTATCCGAACAGGAGTAGCACTCTGGAAAGCATGTGTCTATACCACATAGCTCAAAACTTTGCATACAAAAATAATTTAAAACCCGATGAAAGCAAACGTAGATGTAGAGTGACCGATTGTGAAGGGAGCTTAGTTAAACTTACCAATCAAAGCTTAATTAATCTCGTAAAATTGTCATTAAAAACTCCTCAACAGAAAGAACTATATTACATGTCTCTGTTACAACTTTTCAAACCATGGAGAAAAGAGGAAGACATACTAGATAACTATGACTGCTATGAAGATGCTTTCAATGCAAATGAAAGCGCTATCACTGATGTGAACTTTACCCAATACAAAACAATGTTACACAATGAGCAGCAACAGGAAGAAGAACTTCAGGCCCAACTAGATAAGGACTCTTCCGACAGTAGTCAACCTTCTGTAACAGGAAGTCAAGAACCACTAGGACAACCACTAATAGCAAATGAGGCTGAAGTAGCTATGGCAGAAGTAGAAAACACCATGTATCAGTATCAAGAAGATACAGAAGAGTTAACTGTACAACAAGCAAAACTTAACAACGATCAGTGCACCATTTTTGAAGACGTAACAAAACCAATTGTACATGGTGTACAACACGAAAATAAAGAATGTACCTCCCAAAATTACAAACCTATACTGCTGTACGTCTGTGGTGAAGCTGGATCAGGGAAAACATTCTTAATCATCAGAAAGTTCCTTCAACAATTGACAAATAACAAACTGTCAGCTGTTGTAACAGCCCCCACAGGTTTAGCTGCCTACACCATAGGCGGTGTCACTTTACACCGATTACTACTGCTTCCAGTAGAGCATCAAAATAAATGAGACTACTACAAACTTTCTGAAGAAGCTGCAATGGAATTACGCAGAGTATTGAAACAAATGAAAATGCTACTAATAGATGAAGTGAGCATGGTTTCCAACCTAATGTTGGCTTTGATTCATCTCAGATTGCAAGAAGTACTTAAAAGTAACAACGAAGAACTCTTTGCAGTGAAACACATTATCGTTTTCGGAGATCTTCTACAATTGACACCAGTGAAAGGTGAACCGATTTTTAAAACCTTGGGCCACAAACTCTGCCGGAAAACTGTTGGTAGCATAGGTAATGTTAACCTTTGGCAACATTTCCAAATAGAGAATTAACTGAGAACATGTGGCAATCTGCAGATCTCACTTATGCCAACATCTTAAAAAGTATTAGAGTTGGTGTATTATCGCAAGAAGCACAAGTCGTATTGAAAAACCGGCACATACATGCACTTTATGGCGACAATGCATGTGCAACTGATGTTATAGAACAAATAGCTCACAAAAATGTCAATTGTATGGCCTTAATGCCAACTCTTGCAAGCTGTTTCAAATTCAATGAAACAATGTTAAATAAAGAAATGCAACCAATACTGGAAATTAGCGCCACAGACAAACTAGACGTACACGGTATGACAGTACCCTCGTGTGAGCAAGCTACAACAAGACTAAATAGTTTAGAAAATTCAATCTCCAATGCAGCTGGGTTGGAAAAAATATTGAAATTATCCTTAAATTGTAGAGTAATGCTTAAACGTAACTTTGACATAGAGCAAGGGCTAGTTAATGGAGCACTGGGCACAGTTGTTGGCTTTCAGTCATACCCACGTGATAGCACCATTCAGTTTGTCAATATTCGCTTTGATAAAGTTTCAGAAGTGAAAAGGAAGGGGCGCTCAATTGCTCAATTCCTTCTCTTCAAAGACATGTATGTACGTAGAGAGCAATTTTCTCTAACTCTTGCATATGCAGTTACCATTCATAATTCCCAAGGTCTTACCCTAGACAAAGCATTGATAGATATAGGAAACACAGTCTTTAAGGAAGGCATGAGCTACGTAGCATTATCACGCTTACGTACACTTGACAGTCTATTGCTAGCGAACTTTGATGCAAGTAAAGTCAAGGCTGATATTCCTTGCATTCTAGAATACAATAGATTGCGTTCACTGTACACCCCTCATCTGAAACAATACCCTGTTCCAGATAAAGTAAAACGTGGTAAAAGAAAACTAAATGAAACAGAAATGCAACAGAATCCAACAGCAAATGCCGGAAAGAAAAGAAAAGAAGCTAAAGTTTCATCAATTACCGTAAACATAGAAGAACCTATTAGGGAATGTAAACCAGGGACGTCGGCAAAGAAGCAACAGAAAATCCAAAAAATGCACTCAGATACAGAACTTGCTGGACCATTCAAATTTGCAAATGAAAGTGGGGTAAGTTGCTATGCAAATGTAGCAATGAATATTCTATTTCAATTGCCACCAATTGTTAACAATATTTACCTGCACAGTACAGACCAATTGTGTTTGCAAATGTTAGTGCTGCATAGAAATGCAACAAGCAATCCTGAAAACACATACAGTGTTCATAGAGTAAGGCAACAATTGGCCGACTGTGCTGGAATGGTGAGATTCACTATGAACTCACAAGAAGATCCACAAGAATTTCTAATGCACATACTATTAGTATTGGAAAACAAAAGCATACCTGTAAATGAAATATTCCACATTTCGTACATGTGGAAACATACATGCACTCTCTGTAGCAAAGTGATACGGGAAGAAATCCCAAATGAGCAATTTGTGTATGTTTCCATACCAAATTGTGAGAGCATTCCATTTTAGCAACTTGTACAAAATTCAAACCATGGCAGATTATGTACTATTTGCAATTCAGACAATCACTCCACCTTAATAATACAAACACATAGTGCCTTCATAATACTTATGCTTCTACGTTATAATGCAGATGGCGCATTACACCACACCCATATTCACTTGTAACTCCACTGTTTATGACTTCAGTCTTGGGTGCATGGCCTTTGGGCATGCAGTCAAGAGTCTGGGTACTGGCTAGAAACACCACAGCATATCGGAACAATTGTGCCTTGTCATTTTACTATGTACAAACTTGGTTTTGGGAGCATGGCCTTTGGCCATGCTCCCAAAACGCTACACCCTCCCCACAACCATCTTAATGATGTTGCATAGTACAAGTGTATCAATAGCTGTGATATGGTGCAGTAGTTTGTAGCCGTAGGCTACAGAGGTGAGTTTGAGGCCATAGCATTATGAATGTATGGGTATACAGTATTTAAAATGCATAGTTACTTACAACTGCAGTGCTTATTACTTTGTTCAAATACTCTGCATCCTGGCCACTACTACCACACCATATGACATCCATTGTGGCATATAAGTACACTACGAGCAAATGTACTTTTGGGGGCATGGCCTTCGGCCATGCACCCATGATTGCAGCCCCTCCCCACAGCCGCCAGAGTGATGCACTACCACACCATATTGTACCCATTGTGCCTTGTAAGTACACTACATATGACTGCAGACTCTCGCCACAACCACCGCAGTGATGTGTGGTAGTGGGGGGTTTTCTATAGGTGTGGTATCCTTCAGTGCATCTGGCCAGAGGCATCACTCCTAGCTGTATGTCCATAGATCTTACATGGGATGGGTGTGCAGTGGCTTCCACGTCTAGTACTTATAACTTTGTTCTTGGGTGCATGGGCTTCGGCCATGCACCCAAGACTGCACGCACTCCCCACAACTTGCCAATCAAAACGCAATACTACGGATGTATCCATGGGTGTGACATGCTGCGGTGGTTGTGGCCAGAGCCTACAGTCTTGGAAGTAAGGCCTTCGGGCCTTCGGCCGACAGCCATGCATCCGCGACTGTAGGCCCTGGCCACAACCACTGTAGAATGTGACACCCATGGCGGCGTACTAATGAATATAATAATAGCCATCGGGAAAAGTAATGCAATCCCGGCATGTTGTCAATTTCAATGTTGACTAGCAATACGCGTGTGCTTTCAACAGTTAGAAGTTTCCTGCCCACTGCATGGACTGAAATACTGCCCTTATTGGACCCCACATTTTCTGTGCGTACAAGGTGGGCATTGGAAATACATCATGAAGAGATTATAACTTGCTATTGAGTGCAGGGTCTCTCCACAACCACCCCAGTGATGTGTGCAGGGTCTCTCCACAACCACCTCAGTGATGTGTGGTAGTGGTTTTTTTTCTATAGGTGTAGTATCCTTCAGTGCTTCTGGCCAGAGGCTTCACTCCTAGCTGTATGTCCATACATCTTAGATGTGATGGGTGTGCAGTGGCTTCCACGTCTAGTACTTATAACTTCGTTCTTGGGTGCATGCCTTCGGCCATGCACCCAAGACTGCACGCACTCGAAACGCAATACTACGGGTGTATCCATGGGTGTGACATGCTGCGGTGGTTGTGGCCAAGGCCTACAGTCTCGGAAGTAAGGCCTTCGGCCTTCGGGCCGATGGCCATGCATCCAAGACTCTAGGCCCCGGCCACAACCACTGTAGCATGTGACACCCATGGCAGCGTACTAATGAATATAGTAATAGCCATTGGGAAATGTAATGCAATCACGGCATGTTGTCAATTTCAATGTTGGCTACCACTATGCGTGTGCCTTCAACAGTTAGAAGTTTCATCTCCACTGAATGGACTGAAGTGCTATCGTTATTACACCCCTCATTTTCTGTGCGTACAAGCTGTCCATGGAAAGTACATCATGAAGACCGACCCCCAGAACAAATGCATTGATCACCCATGTCTTACTGTCTGAACCTTTCCCAACGGTCTGTGACACAGCAAAAGAGTTTTATAAATAGAGCATATGTACGCTAGTTGTTGCTCCGCTTTCAGCGGATCCAAGATGTCGGGCGCATCCAAACAATCTGACGCAGAACACGTCTCGCAGCAGCCAATGGGCAGAGACGTCGCATGTCCGCGGTCATGACGCCAGCCCCTTAGCCAATCGGTGTCTTGTCCGTGGACCGAACAGGGAAGTGTGACCGCGAATCGGACATAGATTTCACTAATTTTTCCAGACCTACTTTTTGATAATTTTAAAGAAAAGTACTGCACGGAAGGTCACCAAATTTACAAAAGCACACTTTCTAGACCAAGCCCCTGTACCTGCCGCAGATTTCGTGAAAATCCGTCCAGCGGTTTGAACTGTAGCCGTGCTCAAAGTTTTTCACCCATTCAGTCTAGGGGAAAAAAAGATATTTTGGGACCCCCCCTATAACTTTTGCCCCCCTGGACCAAACATCTCCAAACTTTGCAAAACAATTCAGAGTGGCCCATATACTTTTATTGCACAGTTTGGTGAGGATTCGTCCAGGAGGAGCGAAGTTGTAAGCCGTCCAACAAGTGCTCTTCCTATGGAAACAGCAACTTAACCATAACTACACGGCCACTAACGTGGCCGCTTTGATCACATTTTGATCACATGAGACAAAAGGCAAAGGAGACAGTAGTTCCATCAGGGTCAGAAAATGAAGCAAACCAAGAATCAACCGCCTCCACTTCCGATTCAGACATCACGGAAAATGAAGATGACGAACCAAGAGTGCGCCTCAATTATTTAGAGGAAATGAGGCTGTTATGTCAAGATGGTCGCTCAAACAACAAAAAGACCCGAGGATCCGCAGCCGCAACAAGAGGACGAGGAAGAGGAGGGAGAAAACCACAAGGAGGGTGCAGAGGGGCAACAAGTATAAACAGCAACCCTGCGCCAAGATCATTGCGCTCTGGCAAATGAATGAAAACATTAAGAAAAGTCTAAATGAGCAACAAATTGTCATTTTATCTGATCATGTCTTAACCCTGGAAAAGACCAAGGTTTTCAAGCTGGGTTTAAACTTTTGTCCACTGGCAGGTTACGACTATGTGCAGACAAGACTGAATTTGGACAGTTTTATACGCAAATTGCGTTTGAAAAAGTTCTTTTTTATATATACATATAAAAAGAAACCTAAAGTAACGCTGGCAGGTCAGACAGATATCATCATAGCTGATATAAACACTCTTTGCACTCTAGTCACCTTACAACATGAAAGTGACCAGATTTTGGATGATGCATCTACAATTTCAGAGACTCCTGGTTTGGAAACACTAGGTATTAGAGTTTAATCCATTGAGTGCCCAGAACATCCACATTGAAGCGTTCTCCAATGTAGTGATTGACAACCTCAAACAAGAAAGAAGGAAAAATAAAAAAACATTAAAAGTAATCTCTCTTGGAAACAACAAAGAGCTCTGTCTGACATATGCAAAATGGATAAGTATATAGTAAAACCAGCGGATAAGGGTTGCAATATTGTCTTAATGAATAAGCAAGACTATGTAAATGAAGCTTATAGGCAGCTTAATGACATCAAATGCTATGAGAGACTTGCAAAAAATCCCATTCAATGAATGGAAAATAAAGTTTGGGATTTCTTAATAAAATGGCAAAATGCAGGTAATTCTGGAGGAAGAAATGCTGAAATTCCTTTTCACAAAACATTCAGTCATTCCTACTATATACTTTCTTCCAAAGGTCCATAAGCATCCCACTAGACCCCCAGGGAGACCTATAGTGACACTATGTGGCTCACTCCTTGAAAATATGTCCACATTTGTAGATGAAGTTCTCTGTACCTTTGTCTCCACCCTACCCTCATATATTAGAGACACCACAGACTTTTTATGTAAAATCAACTAATTGCCTTGAGAACCTACATACTTATTGGCTACCATGGATGTGGTGTCACTGTATACATCAATACAACATGAGGATGGCATAAGGGCTTGTGAAACCTTTCTGAAAACTCGATCTCTCAATTATTTTGAACATTCTACCATGATCCTTGAAATGGTGAGACTCTGCCTAGAAAACAATTTCTTTCTCTTTAACAATGAGTTATTTCGTCAAATCCAGGGCACCGCCATGGATGCTACATTTGCGCCATTGTATGCAAACTTTATGATGGGCAACTCGGAAAAATCAGTGGTTTGGACGGAAGTGAATGAAATCTTCACTGACAAAATAATATTATGGCTACACTATATCGATTTCTTGTTCATTATTTGGAATGGTACAGTACAACTATGGCAAGAATTTGTTAAATTTCTTAACATTAACAACTTGAATTTACAATTCACTGAACAGCACAGTGCACATGATATCGTATTTCTTGATGTAAAAGTCAAAATTGTGGAACAAAAACTAGGGTGCG
Source organism: Ambystoma mexicanum (assembly GCF_040938575.1). Classification (NCBI taxonomy): domain Eukaryota; kingdom Metazoa; phylum Chordata; class Amphibia; order Caudata; family Ambystomatidae; genus Ambystoma; species Ambystoma mexicanum. The sequence goes on from NC_090922.1 coordinate 187,693,761, forward strand.
AACTTCATAGAAAAATCACAGGCGCCAATGTTCCGTTACATGTGAACAGTGCTCACCCTAAAAGCCTTCTGTGGTCCATTCCTTATGGCAAATTTATTCGCATAAGACGAAATTGTAGCAATGTTGAAGACTTCGTCACAGCGAGCCAAGTCACAGCCCAAAACTTTTTACAACACAGATACCCGAAAAAAGTCATCGAAAGATCGTATCTCAAAGTCCGGGATATGAATAGACAGGACCTGTTGATGACATCTAAATCAGATCTCAAGGACACAACAGAAGAGAGTACTACTAGACTCATTCTAACTTTTGGAAGTCATTCACCGATCATACAGAATATCATCAATAAATACTGGAAAGTTTTGACAGTGGATAATGATTTAGGCAAAGTATTACACGAATGCCCTGATATAACCTTCCGAAAAAGTATGTCTATCAAAGATCTAGTAGTACAAAGCTATATGGTCTCAGACAACATTCATAAGGGCAGTAATTGGCTCTCAGGGGGACGAGATGGCTTTTTTAAGTGCAGTACATGCAAAGTTTGTAAATATGCTTTTAACTGTAACAGTTATACTCACCCAATTCTCAAGACACCTATGAAAATCAAGGGTAAAATCACTTGTGAGTCTGAGTCAGTTGTATATGTCCTGACATGCCCATGCCTTAAGTGGTATGTAGGCAGCACTAAGGGGCCGATTCATGGAACAAACGTGCGCCGAAAATCTACGCGCAAGCAGGCGCAAGCAGGCGCAAGCAGGCGCAAGCAGAAAAAAAGAGGCGCACGCGTGCGATTCATGGAAGTCCCTGCGCGTGTCTTCCTCGGGATGTGCGCCAAACCCGTGCATGGCGCACACGTCACTGCAACATCGCGAAAGGCGTGCGCGACGCGCACAGTGAAAGCGCACAACCTCAGCGCACACACCAGAAAGTGGGCGGGACATGGGGCGTAACGCGCGGAATGGGGAACAACACGCGAAAATAAGGGCGTAACTGGGGATGTACTGCAGGGAAGCAGACGGAACGACCACACGCACTCGAACCACACGTATTCATTGAATCGAATAGGGCAAAGCCACGCACAGCCAAAGACACGCACAAGCTGAAACACGGCCGCCACACGAAGGCAGGCGGTAGAGTCCCAGCGCATCAAAAAAGTGGCGCGCGGGAAGTTAAATACGCGATTGAGCGGGGTACGTGGATTTCAGGGGTGCACGAGAAATTCTGCACGCGATTGGCCTGGGTACGTGTATTACAGGGGTGCGCGAGAAAATCTACACGCGATTGACCTGGGTACGTGGATTTCAGGGGTGCGCGAGAAAATCTACACGCGATTGGCCTGGGTACGTGGATTTCAGGGGTGCGCGAGAAATGCTACACGCGATTGGCCTGGGTACGTGTATTACAGGGGTGCGCGAGAAAATCTACACGCGATTGGCCTGGGTACGTGGATTTCAGGGGTGCGCGAGAAATGCTACACGCGATTGGCCTGGGTACGTGTATTACAGGGGTGCGCGAGAAAATCTACACGCGATTGGCCTGGGTACGTGTATTACAGGGGTGCGCGAGAAATGCTACACGCGATTGGCCTGGGTACGTGGATTTCAGGGGTGCGCGAGAAATGCTACACGCGATTGGCCTGGGTACGTGTATTACAGGGGTGCGCGAGAAAATCTACACGCGATTGGCCTGGGTACGTGGATTTCAGGGGTGCGCGAGAAATGCTACACGCGATTGGCCTGGGTACGTGTATTACAGGGGTGCGCGAGAAAATCTACACGCGATTGGCCTGGGTACGTGTATTACAGGGGTGCGCGAGAAATGCTACACGCGATTGGCCTGGGTACGTGGATTTCAGGGGTGCGCGAGAAAATCTACACGCGATTGGCCTGTGTACGTGTATTACAGGGGTGCGCGAGAAAATCTACACGCGATTGGCCTGGGTACTTGTATTACAGGGGTGCGCGAGAAAATCTACACGCGATTGGGCCTGTGCGAGTGGGGCAGTGTATTACCTGGGTGTGCGGGAAGTTGAAGAGGTGAATTGCCAGTGTGGGTCCTCCCAGGTCTCCCCTCTACCCCCTCCACGACCTCTGCAGGCAGCCCACACCACAGGGGACTACCCTGCACCCCTGATCATGTCCCGCAGGCAGCCCATCCACCATGGGCATGCCCCCCAGCCAAGCCACATGTCCCCTTGCACCCCCACCCCCCAGCACCGTGGGGCACCTGCCAGCAGGCCCCCAACCATGTCCCACTCATGTCCCCTTGCACCCCCACCCCCCAGTCACCAGGGGCAGCCTCCACCAGGCCCCCACCCATGTCTCCCACCACCCCCACCCCTCCAGTCACCAGGGGCAGCCTCCACCAGGCCCCCACTCATGTCCCCCTGCACCCCCACCCCCCAGCACTGTGGGGCACCTGCCAGCAGGCCCCCAACCATGTCCCCTTGCACCCCCACCCCCCAGCAGGCCCCCACTCATGTCCCCCTGCACCCCCACCCCCCAGCACTGTGGGGCACCTGCCAGCAGGCCCCCAACCATGTCCCCTTGCACCCCCACCCCCCAGCAGGCCCCCAACCATGTCCCCTTGCACCCCCACCCCCCAGCAGGCCCCCAACCATGTCTCCCACCACCCCCACCCCTCCAGTCACCAGGGGCAGCCTCCACAAGGCCCCCACCCATGTCTCCCACCACCCCCACCCCCCAGTCACCAGGGGCAGCCTCCACAAGGCCCCTACCCATGTCTCACACCACCCCCACCCCTCCAGTCACCAGGGGCAGCCTCCACCAGGCCCCCACCCATGTCTCCCACCACCCCCACCCCTCCAGTCACCAGAGGCAGCCTCCACAAGGCCCCCACCCATGTCTCCCACCACCCCCACCCCTCCAGTCACCAGGGGCAGCCTCCACCAGGCCCCCACCCATGTCTCCCACCACCCCCACCCCCCAGTCACCAGGGGCAGCCTCCACAAGGCCCGCACCCATGTCTCACACCACCCCCACCTCTCCAGTCACCAGGGGCAGCCTCCACCAGGCCCCCACCCATGTCTCCCACCACCCCCACCCCCCAGTCACCAGGGGCAGCCTCCACAAGGCCCCCACCCATGTCTCACACCACCCCCACCCCTCCAGTCACCAGGGGCAGCCTCCACCAGGCCCCCACCCATGTCTCCCACCACCCCCACCCCTCCAGTCACCAGGGGCAGCCTCCACAAGGCCCCCACCCATGTCTCCCACCACCCCCACCACCCAGTCACCAGGGGCAGCCTCCACCAGGCCCCCAACCATGTCTCCCACCACCCCCACCCCTCCAGCCACCAGGGGCAGCCTCCACCAGGCCCCCAACCATGTCTCCCACCACCCCCACCCCCCAGCAGGCCCCCACTCATGTCCCCTTGCACCCCCACCCCCAGTCACCAGGGGCAGCCTCCACCAGGCCCCCACCCATGTCTCCCACCACCCCCACCCCTCCAGTCACCAGGGGCAGCCTCCACAAGGCCCCCACCCATGTCTCCCACCACCCCCACCACCCAGTCACCAGGGGCAGCCTCCACCAGGCCCCCAACCATGTCTCCCACCACCCCCACCCCTCCAGTCACCAGGGGCAGCCTCCACCAGGCCCCCAACCATGTCTCCCACCACCCCCACCCCCCAGCAGGCCCCCACTCATGTCCCCTTGCACCCCCACCCCCAGTCACCAGGGGCAGCCTCCACCAGGCCCCCACCCATGTCTCCCACCACCCCCACCCCTCCAGTCACCAGGGGCAGCCTCCACAAGGCCCCCACCCATGTCTCCCACCACCCCCACCCCCCAGTCACCAGGGGCAGCCTCCACAAGGCCCCCACCCATGTCTCCCACCACCCAGTCACCAGGGGCAGCCTCCACAAGGCCCCCACCCATGTCTCACACCACCCCCACCCCTCCAGTCACCAGGGGCAGCCTCCACCAGGCCCCCACCCATGTCTCCCACCACCCCCACCCCTCCAGTCACCAGGGGCAGCCTCCACAAGGCCCCCACCCATGTCTCCCACCACCCAGTCACCAGGGGCAGCCTCCACAAGGCCCCCACCCATGTCTCACACAACCCCCACCCCTCCAGTCACCAGGGGCAGCCTCCACAAGGCCCCCACCCATGTCTCCCACCACCCCCACCCCTCCAGTCACCAGGGGCAGCCTCCACCAGGCCCCCACCCATGTCTCCCACCACCCCCACCCCTCCAGTCACCAGGGGCAGCCTCCACCAGGCCCCCACCCATGTCTCCCACCACCCCCACCCCTCCAGTCACCAGGGGCAGCCTCCACCAGGCCCCCACCCATGTCTCCCACCACCCCCACCCCTCCAGTCACCAGGGGCAGCCTCCACAAGGCCCCCACCCATGTCTCCCACCACCCTCACCACCCAGTCACCAGGGGCAGCCTCCACAAGGCCCCCACCCATGTCTCCCACCACCCCCACCCCTCCAGTCACCAGGGGCAGCCTCCACCAGGCCCCCACCCATGTCTCCCACCACCCCCACCCCTCCAGTCACCAGGGGCAGCCTCCACAAGGCCCCCACCCATGTCCCCTTGCACCCCCACCCCCCAGCAGGCCCCCACTCATGTCCCCTTGCACCCCCACCCCCCAGCACTGTGGGGCACCTGCCAGCAGGCCCCCAACCATGTCCCACTCATGTCCCCTTGCACCCCCACCCCTCCAGTCACCAGGGGCAGCCTCCACCAGGCCCCCACTCATGCCCCCCTGCACCCCCACCCCCCAGCACTGTGGGGCACCTGCCAGCAGGCCCCCAACCATGTCCCCTTGCACCCCCACCCCCCAGCAGGCCCCCACCCATGTCTCCCACCACCCCCACCCCCCAGTCACCAGGGGCAGCCTCCACAAGGCCCCCACCCATGTCTCACACCACCCCCACCCCTCCAGTCACCAGGGGCAGCCTCCACCAGGCCCCCACTCATGTCCCCCTGCACCCCCAGCCACCTGGGGCAGCCTCCACCAGGCCCCCACCCATGTCTCCCACCACCCCCACCCCCCAGCCACCAGGGGCAGCATCCACCAGGCCCACACCCATGTCCAACTCATGTTCCCCACCACCCCCACCCCCCAGCACTGTGGGGCACCTGCCAGCAGGCCCCACCCATGTCTCCCACCACCCCCACCCCCCAGCCACCATGGCCAGCCCCCACCAGGCCCCCCCATGTCTCCCACCACCCCCACCCCCCAGCAGTGCAGGGGCACCCACCAACAGGCCCCCACCCATGTCTCCCACCACCCCCACCCCCCAGCCACCAGGGGCAGCATCCACCAGGCCCACACCCATGTCTCACACCACCCCCACCCCCCAGCAGTGCAGGAGCAGCCTCCACCAGGCCCCCCCATGTCTCCCACCACCCCAACCCCCCAGCAGTGCAGGGGCACCCACCACCAGGCCCCCACCCATGTCTCCCACCACCCCCACCCCCCAGGGTCAGCATCCACCAGGCCCACACCCATGTCCAACTCATGTTCCCCACCACCCCCACCCCCCAGCACTGTGGGGCACCTGCCAGCAGGCCCCCACCCATGTCCAACTCATGTTCCCCACCACCCCCAGCCCCCAGCACTGTGGGGCACCTGCCAGCAGGCCCCCACCCATGTCCAACTCATGTTCCCCACCACCCCCACCCACCAGCCACCAGGGTCAGCCTCCACCAGGCCCCCACCCATGTCTCCCAACACCCCCACCCCCCAGTCACCAGGTGCACCTGCCAGCAGGCCCCCACCCATGTCCAACTCATGTTCCCCACCACCCCCACCCACCAGCACTGTGGGGCACCTGCCAGCAGGCCCCCACAGATGTCTCCCACCACCCCCACCCCCCAGCACTGTGGGGCACCTGCCAGCAGGCCCCCACCGATGTCCAACTCATGTCCCCTATCACCCCCACCCCCCAGCCACCATGGGCAGCCTCCACCAGGTCCTCACAATCCCCAATCATGTGCGTTATGGTCAGCCTCCACAGCCAAAAAGCCCTACCAAGTAACCCATTCACCCACATGGAAATTGAAATTACATGTTACACCCCCAATGTTCATAAAGCAAATGAACCCATGTCCGTCACACACAATGGTTGCAATTGAATGGGAAAACACTCAACATGACATGCATGAAACCAATGAGATGATACCACACAGTGAAGTATGAAAACAAAATTGTATTAAAAAAAAAATAAAGAATGCAAATGAAATGAAACAAACTACAATGGCAATGAAAAAATGGAAGCTGCATGTCCGTCTAAAAAAATAAAAACTACAAATCCAAATCCAAAAAAATGTTGTCCAAAGTCACATTAAAAATAAAATCAATCCAATGAAGAACTATGTACAAAACATCCAAGGGTCCATGAGCCCAACTGAACAAAGGAAACCTACAAAAAACCCTAACTAAAATGCAACTATATACAAAAAGTGGAGCAGTGTCTGTCGACTCCAAATCATAATAAGAAACAAAGGAAACCTAAAACTAAAGAACTATATACCATGGCGGCGGGCAAGTCCAGCGGCTCACTCCCAGGTGTTTCGGGCCAGGGCATCATCGAACTCCTGTTCGATGTCCCGGAGGCGGTCCTGTTACATGGCCCTGAGGGTCCGCAGGGACGACGCCGTCTCCTCCTCCAACCCCCTGCGGATTGCCTCGAGGCACTCAGCCCGCCTCAGGGCCCTCCGCATGGAGTTCTCCGCCCTGACCATTGTGAGCCGTGCCTCTTCCGCCCGCCGCCGCTCTGCACCTATCTGCTGGCCCAACCGCTGCCACACAGAAGACACACCCCGTCCTGGGTCAACCTGCCCTCCGGCCGATGCCTGCCCCTCCGATGTTGAAGGCCCCGAGCCTTCATGGCTCCCACCACGTTGCTGCTGCTGCTGTGCCTCTGCCGGTGCACTGCCTCCTGCTGCCTGCACATCCTCCGCCGGCTGGGGTGCAGTTGTTGATGTGGCCACCCCTGCTGGACGTCCGACTCCCGACTGTGGCAGGGATGCCTCCTCCACCAGCCTGGCCGCACCGTCAGAGGCAGCTCCACAGGGCACCCAGGTGACTGATGGGTGGGAAGATGGCACAGAGGACGACTGGCGCGTAGGGGGTCCAGTTGAGGAGGGGGTCGGAGCAAGCCCCATCAGACGGAGGAATCCGGCCTGGGTGACCTGTCCCAGCAGGCTGACGTGGTCAACGAGCCATTCGAGATGACGTGCAGTCTCTCCATGAAAAGACTGCAGGTCACCTCGCATGGCCCGTTGACGCAACGCCACACCAGCCAGGACAGGCTCAACCCGGACCTGGATAGCCACGTCCGCAGGCAGAGGAAGGCCAGTTGACGTCAGCTCATCCCCTGCCTGAAAACGGGTCTGGACGTAGGCATCCCTGCTGGTGCAAGATGATGCAGGGACAGGATCGGGGACAGGATTGCACACAGGCACCTCCGCGGCGGCCTGTGCTGCCTCCTGTCCCTGGTCCTGCACTGCACCACTAGCACCAGTGGGATCCCCACCTCCAGACCCCGTCTCTGGTGCTTGCATGGCCTCCAATGAAAATGCGTATGCGTGCAGACGCGCTTACGCGCTAAGGGCCTTTCCTCGAATTACACGCTGACGTGCAGATTTTTCACGTGCCAAATCACTCCGTATCAAGCTGGCCACGCGTATGCACACGGAAGACCACGCTACTGCCCAGAAGGCCGAACTACTGCCCCCCAGAGCCCCGAGCACGCTCCCACCTGCCATCTGCTGCTGCCTGACTGCCTGCTGCCCACGTGCACTGCCATTTGCTGCCTGCACATCAGCCAGGGGTGCTGTTGCTGTGACCACCCCTGCTGGAACCGAAGACTCCCGACTGCTTTTCCATCGCCCCACAGCCCAGCCCCAGGACCCAGTTGCCCACCCACTCCTGCCTCTGGGGTTGTCATGCCGGGCCAAACACCATCTGTGACCACTGACAACCCCCGGCCAGAGAGGCAGAGTGCCAGCTTCAGTGCCACCGAAGTTGGTGTCCTGGTGGAGCAAGTCCTGGGGCAGTATGATGCCCTCTTCGGAGGTTCCCACGCCGACAAGGAAGGACGGACTCGGATCTGGACTGACATCGTGACTGCCATCAACGTGGAGGGGGTGGCAGTCCGCGACTTACAACATGTCAGGAAGTGCTGGGAGGACTTCAGGTCCAGGACCCTGAACAAGGCCCGGCGCTTCTTGAAGGCAGCAGATGCCAAGGGGCGCCGGGGCCACTTGTCCGAAGAACAGATGAGGGTCCTGGAACGCATATCCCCAGCGCTCCACATCCAGGTCCTAGAGAAGCAGACCCGTCTGGAGTCGAGCGGTGAGTGTACATGCATCCTGATTGTGAGCAGTGCGTTTGGTGATTATTCGGTAGTGTGCAGGTTGCACATCTGTTTGTATGGGGTCGAGTATGGGTGGGGGTGTACAGGGCCGTGGGGCTGACACATGCGAGGGCTGTGATGTGTGAGACATGGATGGTGCTTGTGTGTGTAGGCTTGCATGCCAAATGCAGTTGTGTGGGCACACATGTTTGGATGAATGTGTATGTAAGTAGACATGTCCGTGATGTCACGCATGTATGTTGTTTTCGGCTGCATGTATCAGCACTGTGTACATGTGCATGTGTGTGTATTTGACAAGGGTGCAACAGTGATGCAACATGAATGCATGTGACAGCGGTATGTGGAAGCCTGATTGGCAGATGTGACATGGATGCCCGTCTGAACAGTGCGACACTTGGCAGAGGTGTACACATGCATGCAAGTGTGGTGGTGTGTGAACATGTGTGGTGCACTTCCTGTGTTGCATGTGATGTCTGGCTCACGTTTGGCTGCTCATGCTGTTGTATGTGTATGGATGGTGGTGGCAGTTGCGATATGGCTGTGGTATGGCTCATGTGTGCGAGTTGTAATGACATGTGTGTTGGGGATTGTGATGACATGTCTGAGGTTTGCCAATGCCACTCATGTACAACTGTCATGTGTGTATGTGTCCATTGTACAGTGCCCTGATGCCTGTGTTTTGTTTCTCCCTGTCTGCAGCGTCAACTGATGAAGAGGGCGGAGAAGGTGCTGTGGAGCACAGCGGCGGGGATCCCACCGCCGGCCGGAGACGCAAGGCCCGGCTCCCCTCCCAGGTTGTCATCTCGTCGGGGAGTGAGGAGTCCGGTGCCGCGTCCCAGGCCGCAGCTGCCGGGGGGAGGTCCAAGAGGCGGAGGTTGGAGTTGGACTCCTCGGCAGCAGAAGGGGCATCTGGGACCCCACAGGGCCCAACAGGGGAAGATGGCACGGAGTCATCCAGGTTGGTGGGGGGTTTGGTGGAGGAGGAGGCCGTGCAAGCACCAGAGACGGGGTCTGGAGGTGGGGATCCCACTGGTGCTAGTGGTGCAGTGCAGGACCAGGGACAGGAGGCAGCACAGGCCGCCGCGGAGGTGCCTGTGTGCAATCCTGTCCCCGATCATGTCCCTGCATCATCTTGCACCAGCAGGGATGCCTACGTCCAGACCCGTTTTCAGGCAGGGGATGAGCTGACGTCAACTGGCCTTCCTCTGCCTGCGGACGTGGCTATCCAGGTCCGGGTTGAGCCTGTCCTGGCTGGTGTGGCGTTGCGTCAACGGGCCATGCGAGGTGACCTGCAGTCTTTTCATGGAGAGACTGCACGTCATCTCGAATGGCTCGTTGACCACGTCAGCCTGCTGGGACAGGTCACCCAGGCCGGATTCCTCCGTCTGATGGGGCTTGCTCCGAACCCCTCCTCAACTGGACCCCCTACGCGCCAGTCGTCCTCTGTGCCATCTTCCCACCCATCAGTCACCTGGGTGCCCTGTGGAGCTGCCTCTGACAGTGCGGCCAGGCTGGTGGAGGAGGCATCCCTGCCACAGTCGGGAGTCGGACGTCCAGCAGGGGAGGCCACATCAACAACTGCACCCCAGCCCGCGGAGGATGTGCAGGCAGCAGGAGGCAGTGCACGGGCAGAGGCACAGCAGCAGCAGCAATGTGGTGGGAGCCATGAAGGCTCGGGGCTTTCAACATTGGAGGGGCAGGCATCGGCCGGAGGGCAGGTTGACCCAGGACGGGGTGTGTCTTCTGTGTGGCAGCGGTTGGGCCAGCAGATAGGTGCGGAGCGGCGGCGGGCGGAAGAGGAACGGCTCACAATGGTCAGGGCGGAGAACTCCATGCGGAGGGCCTGAGTGCGACACTTGGCAGAGGTGTACACATGCATGCAAGTGTGGTGGTGTGTGAACATGTGTGGTGCACTTCCTGTGTTGCATGTGATGTCTGGCTCACGTTTGGCTGCTCATGCTGTTGTATGTGTATGGATGGTGGTGGCAGTTGCGATATGGCTGTGGTATGGCTCATGTGTGCGAGTTGTAATGACATGTGTGTTGGGGATTGTGATGACATGTCTGAGGTTTGCCAATGCCACTCATGTACAACTGTCATGTGTGTATGTGTCCATTGTACAGTGCCCTGATGCCTGTGTTTTGTTTCTCCCTGTCTGCAGCGTCAACTGATGAAGAGGGCGGAGAAGGTGCTGTGGAGCACAGCGGCAGGGATCCCACCGCCGGCCGGAGACGCAAGGCCCGGCTCCCCTCCCAGGTTGTCATCTCGTCGGGGAGTGAGGAGTCCGGTGCCGCGTCCCAGGCCGCAGCTGCCGGGGGGAGGTCCAAGAGGCGGAGGTTGGAGTTGGACTCCTCGGCAGCAGAAGGGGCATCTGGGACCCCACAGGGCCCAACAGGGGAAGATGGCACGGAGTCATCCAGGTTGGTGGGGGGTTTGGTGGAGGAGGAGGCCGTGCAAGCACCAGAGACGGGGTCTGGAGGTGGGGATCCCACTGGTGCTAGTGGTGCAGTGCAGGACCAGGGACAGGAGGCAGCACAGGCCGCCGCGGAGGTGCCTGTGTGCAATCCTGTCCCCGATCATGTCCCTGCATCATCTTGCACCAGCAGGGATGCCTACGTCCAGACCCGTTTTCAGGCAGGGGATGAGCTGATGTCAACTGGCCTTCCTCTGCCTGCGGACGTGGCTATCCAGGTCCGGGTTGAGCCTGTCCTGGCTGGTGTGGCGTTGCGTCAACGGGCCATGCGAGGTGACCTGCAGTCTTTTCATGGAGAGACTGCACGTCATCTCGAATGGCTCGTTGACCACGTCAGCCTGCTGGGACAGGTCACCCAGGCCGGATTCCTCCGTCTGATGGGGCTTGCTCCGAACCCCTCCTCAACTGGACCCCCTACGCGCCAGTCGTCCTCTGTGCCATCTTCCCACCCATCAGTCACCTGGGTGCCCTGTGGAGCTGCCTCTGACAGTGCGGCCAGGCTGGTGGAGGAGGCATCCCTGCCACAGTCGGGAGTCGGACGTCCAGCAGGGGAGGCCACATCAACAACTGCACCCCAGCCCGCGGAGGATGTGCAGGCAGCAGGAGGCAGTGCACGGGCATCGGCACAGCAGCAACAGCAATGTGGTGGGAGCCATGAAGGCTCGGGGCTTTCAACATTGGAGGGGCAGGCATCGGCCGGAGGGCAGGTTGACCCAGGACGGGGTGTGTCTTCTGTGTGGCAGCGGTTGGGCCAGCAGATAGGTGCGGAGCGGCGGCGGGCGGAAGAGGAACGGCTCACAATGGTCAGGGCGGAGAACTCCATGCGGAGGGCCCTGAGGCGGGCCGAGTGCCTCGAGGCAATCCGCAGGCGGTTGGAGGAGGAGACGGCGTCATCCCTGCGGACCCTCGGGGCCATGGAACAGGACCGCCTCCGGGACATCGAACAGGAGTTCGATGATGCCCTGGCCCGGAACACCACGGAGTGAGCCGCTGGACTTGCCCGCCCCCTTTGTATATAGTTCTTTAGTTTTAGGTTTCCTTTGTTTCTTATTATGATTTGGAATCGACGGACACTGCTCCACTTTTTGTATATAGATGCATTTTAGTTAGGGTTTTTTGTAGGTTTCCTTTGTTCAGTTGGGCTCATGGACCCTTGGATGTTTTATACATAGTTCTTCATTGGATTGATTATATTTTTAATGTGACTTTGGACAACATTTTTTTGGATTTGGATTTGTAGTTTTTATTTTTTTAGACGGACATGCAGCTTCTCTTTTTTTCATTGCCATTGTAGTTTGTTTCATTTCATTTGCATTCTTTTTTTTTAATACAATTTTGTTTTCATACTTCACTGTGTGGTATCATCTCATTGGTTTCATGCATGTCATGTTGGGTGTTTTCCCATTCAATTGCAACCATTGTGTGTGACGGACATGGGTTCATTTGCTTTATGAACTTTGGGCGTGTAACATGTAATTTCAATTTCCATGTGGGTGAATGGGTTACTTGGTAGGGCTTTTTGGCTTTGGAGGCTGACCATAACGCACATGATTGGGGATTGTGAGGACCTGGTGGAGGCTGCTCATGGTGGCTGGGGTGTGGGGGTGATAGGGGACATGAGTGGAGGCCTGGTGGGGGCTGGCCATGGTGGCTGGGGGGTGGGGGTGGTGGGAGACATGGGTGGGGGCCTGGTGGAGGATGCCCCACACTGCTGGGGGGGTGGGGGTGGTGGGAGACATGAGTGGGGGCCTGGTAGAGGCTGCCCATGGTGGCTGGTGGGTGGGGGTGGTGGGAGACATGGGTGGGGGCCTAGTGGAGGCTGCCCCTGGGGAGTGGGGGGTGGAGGGGTGGGAGACATGGGTGGGGGCCTGGTTGAGGCTGCCCCTGGTGACTGGGGGGGTGGGGTGGTGGGAGACATGGGTGGGGGGCCTGGTGGAGGCTGCCCCTGGTGACTGGGGGGGTGGGGGTGGTGGGAGACATGGGTGGGGGCCTGGTGGAGGCTGCCCCTGGTGGCTGGGGGGTGGGGGTGCTGGGATACATGGGTGGGGGCCTGGTGGAGGCTGCCCCTGGGGAGTGGGGGATGGGGGTGGTGGGAGACATGGGTGGGGGCCTGGTGGAGGCTGCCCCTGCACTGCTGGAGGGTGGGGGGGTGGGAGACATGAGTGGGGGCCTGGTAGAGGCTGCCCATGGTGGCTGGTGGGTGGGGGTGGTGGGAGACATGGGTGGGGGCCTAGTGGAGGCTGCCCCTGGGGAGTGGGGGGTGGAGGGGTGGGAGACATGGGTGGGGGCCTGGTGGAGGCTGCCCCTGGTGACTGGGGGGGTGGGGTGGTGGGAGACATGGGTGGGGGGCCTGGTGGAGGCTGCCCCTGGTGACTGGGGGGTGGGGGTGGTGGGAGACATGGGTGGGGGCCTGGTGGAGGCTGCCCCTGGGGGGTGGGGGTGCTGGGAGACATGAGTGGGGGCCTGGTGGAGGCTGCCCCTGGGGAGTGGGGGATGGGGGTGGTGGGAGACATGGGTGGGGGCCTGGTGGAGGCTGCCCCTGGTGACTGGAGGGGTGGGGGTGGTGTGAGACATGGGTGGGGGCCTTGTGGAGGCTGCCCCTGGTGACTGGGTGGTGGGGGTGGTGGGAGACATGGGTGGGGGCCTTGTGGAGGCTGCCCCTGGTGACTGGAGGGGTAGGGGTGGTGGGAGACATGGGTGGGGGCCTGGTGGAGGCTGCCCCTGGTGACTGGAGGGGTGGGGGTGGTGGGAGACATGGGTGGGGGCCTGGTGGAGGCTGCCCCTGGTGACTGGGGGGTGGGGGTGGAAGGGGACATGAATGGGACATGGTTGGGGGCCTGCTTGCAGGTGCCCCACGGTGCTGGGGGGTGGGGGTGCAAGGGGACATGTGGCTTGGCTGGGGGGCATGCCCATGGTGGATGGGCTGCCTGCAGGACATGACCAGGGGTGCAGGGTAGTCCCCTGTGGTGTGGGCTGCCTGCAGAGGTCGTGAAGGGGGTAGAAGGGAGACCTGGGAGGACCCACACTGGCAATTCACCTCTTCAACTTCCCGCACACCCACGTAATACACTGCCCCACTCGCACAGGCCCAATCGCGTGTAGGATTTCTCGCGCACCCCTGTAATACACGTACCCAGGCCAATCGCGTGTAGATTTTCTCGCGCACCCCTGAAATCCACGTACCCAGGCCAATCGCGTGTAGAATTTCTCGCGCACCCCTGAAATCCACGTACCCAGCCCAATCGCGTGTAGATTTTCTCGCGCACCCCTGAAATCCACGTACCCAGGCCAATCGCGTGTAGAATTTCTCCCGCACCCCTGAAATCCACGTACCCAGGCCAATCGCGTGTAGATTTTCTCGCGCACCCCTGTAATACACGTACCCAGGCCAATCGCGTGTAGAATTTCTCGCGCACCCTTGTAATCCACGTACCCAGGCCAATCGCGTGTAGAATTTCTCGCGCACCCCAGAAATCCACGTACCCAGGCCAATCGCGTGTAGATTTTCTCGCGCACCCCTGTAATACACGTACCCAGGCCTATCGCGTGTGGCGACACCCGCACACCCCTGAAATACACGCTCCCCGCTCTGCGTTTGCTGCTGCCCTTTGCGCTGGATTGGGGATTTTGATGGCTTTTCCCTGCGCGAGGGGCGTTCTTGGGGGCGTAACTGACGCTGCTGCAGGGTCGCTGCGCCACTCTGCGCCACGGCTGGTTGTGGATGTTGGAATCCATGAATACGCTGTGCGCCTGAATGTGTTTCGGCGCACGCGGCTGGCGCAGACTACCGCATGCGCACACTGTGCGCCAGCCGCGTGCGCCACTTGTGCGCCGAATTCTATGAATTGGCCCCCATATGTAAACTAAAAGTGCGCATTTGCAACACATTGGAGCTATCATCAACAAGGACAATGCATATCCAATGGCCAAACATTTCTTTGAGTTCCACGATTGCGACCAAAATACTCTTACACTGTTTGGTATCTATGAAGTTGTAACTGGCCCAAGAGGAGGTGACAGTGAAAAACTACTGAGACAAGAAGAAACGAAATACATAATTGACTTTGAAAGTAAATACCCGACAGGGCATAACATAGATCAGGAATTGTGTACTTTTCTAGGAGTTTAGGCAATTTACACTATATCACCTTCCACTGCTTTTCTCTATTCCTGACTTTGTGACACCTTCAGCTTGTTCCTTTAAGTAATTTTCTGTAAATCTGTTTGTTGATTACCTAACAGATTTTTCGAGGGTTCTTGATCCTTCATACCCCCCCCCCCATTTTTATTTTCATTTTGGTGACTTACATTGATACTATCATTTTGGATATGGGTTTGAACATATTGTATATTACCATGGTGATTATAATATTAAGAGATGATGACAGAATTGCTACTATCATGTGTGCATTCAGTCACAGCTTGGTAGACTTAGCTGCATTCAACAGCCTAAACCCATTTTTGTTGTATCGTTGTTGAATTATGCACATGCACTTTAGTCCTCGATGGACACATCAGCATCAATTCTCATAAAAATGGTGATGTTTAATCTCTTGCACAAACAGTATCAATATTTGAACATGGGCTATGGGTATCTTGTACAAGACTATTTTGAGTCCATGGGGTGCCAGTGCCATATTTTTCAATGGATACACTTGTATTCAGCTGTACAAACATGATGATTTGCTTTGAATTATGCCTTGTTATTTTATCAACAGATTGTGCTATTCAATCCATATGCAAGGAATATTGTTGTCATTGTTATTGATTCATCGGAGGGACCATATAAGTATTCTATCATCGGCTGTTCATATCATGCATATGACTATCATTGTGATGCAAGGCACTTGCATCTTGTTATATGTTATAGGCATATGCTTAAAGCAAAATGATGACGATGGGTTTTTTCTCTTTTGCACTATGCACTGACACTTTACATGACGGCTCGAATGATGTGGTTGATTAAAAGTACTGTTTCTTAATATTTTGAATATTTAGAATCCACTACGGATATAAACAGAAACAATTTGGGAATTTTCTCATTATTGTTGGGGTAGTCTTTTACATCGCCGTTAAGTGTGCATATATATTTAATGCATGTATTTTCGAATGTGAAAGCTGAATTTATTATCTTTGTCCGGTGAATTATATGCGCACATATGCTGCAAGTTTTACGAACCCTTTCCAAAATGGCTGACTGCAATTACAACAGCCTGTAAGTCACCTCTTTACTGTTTATCAATTGATTCTGTGTGTTTAAAGTGGGCTCCCACTACAGGGAGGAGTTACTGTGAACAAGCCACAGGAGTGTGCCGAAACGCGTCAGTCAGCCTCTCTGACACTGGGAAGCCTTTTTTTTAATACTGCTACGATTTAATCATTTTTTTTTTCTATTTTTCTACAACTTTGTTGGGCAGTATTTGGTGTTCCTGAAGCCTTTGATGTTTGCGGCAATTGGAGAAGTTGTTTGGTGAAATCCTAGTCTGATGGGAGTGCAGCTCCACATAACGAGGGCTTGACCGTTTTACCTTTGGAACATATATATATATATATATATATATATATATATATATGTATATATATATATATTACATGGACGCGGTAGCGTCCATGTAGTTATGGTTAAGTTGGTGTTTCCATAGGAAGAGCATTTTTTGGGTGGCTTATAACTTCGCTCCCTCTGGACGAATCCTCACCAAACTTTGCAAAAAACGTATATGGCCCACTCTGAATTATTTTGCAAAGTTTGTAGAGGTTTGGTCCAGGGGGGGCAAAGTTATAGGGGGGGTCCCAAAACTTGTGTTTTTTCCCATAGACATAATGGGAAAAAACTTTGTGCACGCCTACAGCCCAAACCGCTGGACGGATTTACACTAAATTTGCGGCAGGAGCGGGGGCTTGGTCCCGAAAGCGTGCTTTTGCAAATTTGGTGTAAATCCGTCCAGTAGTTTTTTTTAAAATGACCAAAATGTAAGGCAAAAAAATTAGTGATATCTCCGTTCGCTTCGCGGACGGACTACCCTGTTCGCCCCGCGGACAGTGCCCTGATTTGCCAAGCGGCTTGCGCGACGTCCGCGGACATCCGACGTGTTCGCTGATTGGACGGCGTGGGGCGTGGAGCGCGTCAGATTTTTGGTGGCGCTCGCCATCTTGCATTCGCGGACGACCGCAGACAGCGAGATGAAACTTGGTTTAAAAATTGTATTTAGTGGAGTGTGTTGGTGTGTAAGAGTGTTTGGGGAGGGTGGGGGACTATGAGATAGGTGCAATGTTGTATTTTTTTTATGTGCTAGACGCCTTTGTTGTGTTCGATTTGTCTGCGGACAACACGGCTGTTCTGAAATGTTCGTAAATAAACAGAATGGATTCGGTGTCAAGTTGAACGTGTTCTAAGAAGACGCGTGGGGTCCTGGAATGTTCGCAGGGGGTGTCCTAAAGACGTTGTCTGTATTGTTTGTTGGCAAGCTGACAGTGTTCTAAGAACACTTGCGGTGTCCTGAAATGTTCGTACATAAAGAAAATGGGGGTGTCCTGATGACGCTGTCCATATCATCCTCTGGCAAGTTGAATGTGTTCTAGGAACTTCCTTGTGTCCGCGGACATTAAAATGGTTGAAATGCTTGAATCTATGGGTGTGATATGCTGTGGTGGTTGTGGCCAGGGTATAGAATGTTGGGTACATGGCCATTTGGTCATGCACCCAAGACTCTATGCCCTGGCCACAACCACCGCAGCGTATCACACTCATATGCCATGCACCCAAGAGTCTATACCCTGGCCACAAGCACTGCAGCATATCACACTCATAGTGACTTATAACTTTGGGTCAAAAACAAATTTATAAGGAACAATGTTATAAGCCAGTATGGGTGTGATATGCTGCGATGGTTGTATTTATCATGTTATACTTACTATTTGGTTTAGTAACCGGTGTCCATGTTTTTCTTGTTCATTTCTGTGATAAAAGAAAATAGCATGTTAGTATTAGTATTTTATAAAGGCTTATTACATTGTACAATCACAATTTTTTCATTTTTTTGACCCTCATATTTAGTAGATGACAAACCAGAGTGCTGTGCAATTTTTTTTCAGTTTCTGTGTTTGTTGCTAAAATCATTGGGTCGGTAGGAGAAAAAAGATCCATGTTGGATTAAAAAAAAAACTTTTTCTGTTATGCTACAGTTTATTTGTTTGTTTGTTTTCAGTGTTTACTTGTTGTTTCTGGCTAATGCTTTATACATTGGAGTGTTCCAGTTTTTGGGAGCAGTAAGATATTAGGTATTTGTTTGGATATTGTAAAACTTTGGAGCATTTAGATACCAGTAGGCGTATTCTAACTGTTTATTTTTTTATATAATTTCGTGGTATTGCTTTATCTATTTGGATATTTCTAAATTTTGGGACAGTTAGATACCAATTGGTGTATTCTAACTGTCTATTTTTTGCTCTTATTTGGATATTTCTAAATTTTGGGACAGTTAGATACCAATTGGCGTATTCAAACTGTCTATTTTTTGCTCTATTTGAGTACTATTAATTTATCTGATTAGTTGTTGTAGCATCTTTGGGCAGTTAGGTAGCTTTTGGAATATTGTGACAGTTTATATTTTTTTACTACAAGTGTACTTAAGGTTTAAGTACAGTTTAGTTATAAAATGTTGGTTTTAAGAACATTAAATAAGTGTTTGTAAGATTTGCTGGTAATCTCTGCTTTAGAGTAACGGTACTATCATTACATTCAAACCATCCACATTTCTTTTTTATATATGCAGTGTAGTGCCCTGAGTTAGTTGTGGTTCCTGCGTGGTAGATTATACCTATTGTTGTGAAGGTTTTCCTACCAAGTGATATTTGACCATGTGTGAATCCAGTCAGCTTGCAGTTGTTTTTGGTACCATCTGCATTGTAACGTAGAAGCATTAGTATTACGTATTTACTATGTGTTTGTATTACTAACGTGGAGCGATTATCTGAATTGCAGGTCGAACATAATCTACCGTGGTTTGCATTTTGTACAAGTTGCTGAAATGGAACGGATTTACAATTAGGTATTGATATGTACACAAAGCGCTCATTGGGGATTTGTTCTTGTGTCACATTGTTGCAGAGAGTGCATGTATGTTTCCACATGTATGAAATCTAGAAGATTTCATTTATAGGTATGTTTTTGTTTTCCAGTACTAATAGTAAGTACATTAGAAATTCGTGTGGATCTTCCTGTGAGTTTATAGTGAATTTCACCATTCCAGCACAGTAGTCCAATTGTTGTCTTATCCCATAAACACTATACGTGTTGTCAGGATTGTTTGCTGCATTTCTGTGAAGTACTAACATTTGCAAACACAATGGGTCTGTACTGTGTAAATAAATGTTCTCAACAATTGGTGGTAATTGAAATAGAATATTCATTGCTACATTTGCGTAGCAACTTACACCAACTATATTTGAGAGTTTAAATGGACCAGGTAGTTCTGTATCTGACTGCTTTTTTTGGAGTTTGTCTTCCTTCTTTGAAGAAGTACCTGGTTTACTTTCCCTAATTGATTCTTTTTTGCTTGTGGCGCTTGATGAAGTATTACTTTCTTTTACTCGCTTTGGAGGATTTGCAGTGACATCCTATTGCTTTTCTGTTTGATTTATTTTTCTTTTATAATGTTTTACTTTTTGTGGAACAGAATATGTGTTTAGATGGGAAGTGTATAGTGAACGAAGTCTATTGTATTCTAAAATGCAAGGAATATCAGCGTTTATTTTACTTGCATCAAAGTTGATTAGAAATAGACCGTCGAGTGTACATAAGCGTGATAGCGCTACGTAGCTCATGCCTTCTTTAAAGACTGTGTTACCAATGTCTATCATTGCTTTGTCTAGGGTAAAACCTTGTGATTTATGAATGGTGACTGCGTATGCAAGAGTTAGAGAAAATTGTTCTCTGCGTACACACATGTCACACATGTCTTTGAAGAGAAGGAATCGAGCTGTTGAGCGTCCTATTCTTTTTACTTCTGAAAGTTTGTCAAAGAGAATATTGACAAACTGAATTTTGTTGTCACGTGGGTATGTTTGAAAGCCAACAACTGTACCCAGTGCTCCATTAACTAGTCCTTGGTCCACGTCAAGGTTACGTTTCAGCATTACTCTGCAATTTAAGGATAATTTTAATATCTTTTCCAAGCCTGGTGTGTTTGAGATTGATTTTTCTAAACTATTTAGTCTTGTTGTGGCTTGGTCACACATGGGTAGTGTCATTCCATGTACATCTAGTTTGTCTGTGGCGCTAATTTCCATTATTGGTTGCATTTCTTTACTTAACATTATTTCATTGAATTTGAAACAGCTTGCAAGAGTTGGCATTAAGGCCATACAATTGACATTTCTGCGGGCTAATTGTTCCATAACATCTGTAGTACATGCATTATCACCATAAAGTGCATGAATGTGCCGGGTTTTCAATATTAGTTCTGCTGCTTTAGAAAGTATACCAACTCTGATACTTTTTAAGATGTTGGCATAAGTGAGATCTGCAGATTGGCGCGTGTTTTCTGTTAATTCTCTGTATTGGAAATGTTGCCAAAGGTTGATTTTTGCAATTCTGCCAGCAGTTTTACGGCAAAGTTTGTGTCCTAATGTTTTAAAAATAGGCTCACCTTTTACTGGTGTCAACTGAAGAAGATCTCCGAAAACAATAATGTGTTTTCCTGCAAAGAGCTCTTCATAGTTGTTTTGAGTACTTCTTGTTATCTGAGGTCAATCAAAGCCAACATTAGGTTGGACACCATGCTCACTTCATCTATTATTACATTTTCATTTGTCTCAATACTCTGCGTAGTTCCATTGCAGCTTCTTCAGAAAGTTTGTAATAATCTAATTTATTTTGGTGTTCTACTGGCAGGAGTAGTAATCAGTGTAAAGTGACACCACCTATGTTGTAGGCAGCTAAACCTGTTTTGCCAGAGCCAGCTTCATCCCTGACATACAATAGTATAGGTTTGTAATTTTGACAGGTGCATTCTTTGTTTTCATGTTGTACACCATGTGCAATTTCTTTTTTTACTTCTTGAAAAATGCTACATTGCTCATTGTTTAGCTTTGATTGTAGTATAGTTAAGTCTTCTTTTTCTTCATACTGACACATGGTGTTTTCTACTTCTATCATAGCTAATTATGCCTCATTTGTTATTAGTGGGTCTCCCAGTGGTTCTTGGCTTCCTGTGACAGAAGGTTGACTACTGTCAGGAGTGTCCTTATCTTCGTGTTGCTGTTCATTGTGCAACATTGTTTTGTACTGTGCAAAGTTTACATCAGTTATACTGCTTTCATTTGCTTTGAAAGCGTCTTCATATGAGTCATAGTTATCTAGTATTTCTTCTTCGAAGGGATTGTGTCCTCCGACGTATTCCTCATCTTAGATATCTCCTTCCAGCTGTGCTGGCCTCGGAAAATTTTTCTCTAGAGGGCGCTGCGCGTCGACGTCCTCCGAGTCGATGTCCCTCGACAGCCGCCGTATCGACGTCATCCTGCCTATAAAGGCCGCGCACAGCGTCCGTTGCTCAGTTCCGTTTTTCCGCGCTTACTCAGTGCCTCGGAATACCGTTGCTCAGTTTTTTGTCAGGATTTAATCTATTTACCTCGAGTTATTCGATCCGTACTCGATGGCTTCTTCGTCGGAACCGACAACTCCTCGATCCGGCTTCAAAAAATGCTGAGATTGTGGGAAAAAGATGTCGCTGACTGACCCTCACAGAGTTTGTCTGTGGTGTTTGGGAGCTGAGCACCATTGTTCGGAGTGCGAGGACTGTATGTCCATGACAGCTAAGGCCCTGAAGGAGCGTAGGGGGAAGCTGGAGAAAGGTAAGACTTTTAAAGCTTCTTCTTTGTCGACGAAGTCGAGACATTCGACTCCTCGTCACCATTCGCGCTCCAGGTCTCGGAGTGGGTCCCATCACTCCTCGAGATCGAAGCACTCGAAGAGGAGACGGCGAAGATCCCCTTCTCCGTCTTCCTCTTCCTCTGTTTCGCCTAAAAGAATCCCTTGCCCCACGAAACATAGTTCCCAGGCTGAATGAATCCGTAAAAATATGATGAGCGTCTTCGAGAAAGCGGCCTCGACCCCCTCGAAGACTGCCGAGAGCGATGCTCTGGTCGAAAGACCCGAAGGTCAAAAACGCAGCGAGTCGCAGTACCCGGCGAAGGAAACCTCCCGAGCGTGTCTCGAACCCTCGAGTAGGACTATGACCTCCAAACCTTCCTCGAAGGTCCCGTCGATGCTGTCGACAAAGGTTCCGTCGACGCCGAGGTCGGTGTCTTCGACGCCAAGAAAAGTCACGGTCACGACACACCCAGTGACTATCCCCAGGTCCTCGATGTCGATGGCTTCGAGATTGTCGAGTAGAATCCCAATTCTGTCGAGGTCATCGAGGCCTCCGCCTTTGTTTTCGACGCCACGCTCGAAGCCTTCGACGTCGGCGTCGACAACATCGACGTTTTCGAGGCCGATTATGACAAGTTCGGCACCCTCTGCCCTGGAAATGGGATTTACACCCTTTATGAGTTCAGAACAATTGAGAACTATGTCCTCAATTATGGAAGAGGGTGAATTGTCTGAACAGGATGACACATTTGAGTTGCAGGGACCTGTAACCCCAATTAGAGAGGAAATTTCCTCTGAAGAACGCAGGTTAAAGGATCTTCATGATTCCTTACATGAGGCAAGTGGGTTAGATACTTCCCCTGAGGTGGAGTTTGCTAGGCCAGACACGGGGGAGCATGCTGAAACCCCCTATAGAGCCTTAATGGCCAGGATCACAGAGTTTATGGGGTGGTCTGCACCCTCACAATCTTTCCAACAGGATGACCTTACGGATATTCTTGACAAGGGCCCACAGGAGGACCCTGTGGTGCCTTTTCATAAAGCTCTTCAGAGGAAGATTATGACGAACTGGGAAACCCCAGATGTCGTCCCGGCAGTAAATAAAAAACTGTCTACAAAATATAGGGTATCCTCTACAGACCCGGAATTTTTGTCAAAACACCCATCCCCAGAAAGTCTGGTCGTACAGGCAGCATCTTCTACCGATGTCAAGACGGCTTATCCTACCGTCCCACAGGACAGGGACGATAAAAAATATGATGCTATGGCAAAGAAAGTTTTTTCGGCATGTAGCATGGCGTTAAAATCTGTTAATGCTACTTGCACCCTTGCTAGATTCAGCCATACACTTTGGGAGTGTGCTTCTACAGCGGCTGACTGCATCCCGGAAGGAGAAGAAAGGGAGGCGTTCCTGAATATCATACAGGACGGTAAAGACGCTATGTGCGAATCCCTCCAGACGGGCATTGATTCGGCTGACAGTATCAGCAGAGCAATGGCGGCAAGTACAACAACCAGGAGATTTGCTTGGTTGAGAAAGTCTGGTTTTGCCCCTGATGTGCAAGCCAGGCTCTTGAACATGCCATTCGATGGCTCTTCTTTGTTCGGGAAAAAGGCAGATGACAGTTTAGAGGAACTGCAAACTTCAAAAGCAGCAGCAAAATCCCTAGGCGCTGCAATTCGTCAGACACCTTTTCGTCCCACAGGAACCTCTGCGAGGGGCAAGTCCTTTCGCTTCTACTCCGCATTCGGAAGAGGTAGAGGACGTCCGGCTCAAAGGGGACAAAGAAGAACTACCCGAGGTAGACGGGGTAGATATTCAAAAGCCGCAGCAACAGCAGGTGCCTCTTTACCATCGGCATCCGCATCAGCCGCTCCAAAACCACTCTGAGGACTTCCCTCAAAGGACACCTGTAGGAGGCAGGTTGACTCAACATCTGGCGGAATGGCAGGCTATCACGTCAGATGCTTGGGCAGTGGAAACAGTTGCCCAAGGTTACTGCCTGCCTCTCCTACGCATACCTCAGAGTCATCCACCGGGGATCAGCTCTCAGAAAGCTCCAGATCCGCTCCTCTTGCAGGAAATTTTCGACCTGCTAGAGAAAGGTGCCATAGAACCAGTACCTGTAGCGGAGAGGAACAAGGGCTGGTACTCCCCTTATTTTCTCATTCCAAAGAAAGACGGAGGACTGAGACCCATCTTGGACTTGCGAGAATTGAACAAATTCCTCAGGAAAGACAAATTCAAGATGGTCACTCTTTCTCAGATCCTCCAGGCCCTTCAGTTCCAGGACTGGTTGGTATCTCTGGACCTTCAGGATGCTTATTTCCATGTGCCTATCCATCTCAAACACAGGAAATACCTGAGGTTCGCAATTGGCAACTCTCACTATCAATTTCGAGTGCTGCCATTTGGGCTGACCTCCGCCCCGAGGGTCTTCACCAAGTTAATGTCGGTAGTGGCGGCAAGTCTAAGGAGGGAAGGGATTCACGTCTACCCCTACCTGGATGATTGGTTGATCAGGGCTGTCTCTTCGGAACAAGCTCAGATCCAGCTAAATCACGTGTGCCACTCCCTTCACAGACTGGGCTTCTCCCTCAATTTAAAGAAGTCACAAATGATACCATCACAGAGACTCCAATTCATAGGAGCGACCCTGGACACTTCCCTGGGAAAAGCCTCGCCACCAGAGGTGAGGGCTCAAGATATTCTACAGATGGTTACCAAGTTCCAAGATGCCCAACATCTCCCAGCCTTCGACTTTTTGAGGTTGCTAGGCCTCATGGCATCCTGCATTTTCCTAGTGCCAGAGGCTCGCCTGAGAATGAGATCCCTCCAGTGGGCACTGAGGATTCAGTGGTCACAATTCTCAGGGAAAATGACAGATCTTCTTCAGGTTCCCGACAGGGTGGCTCGAGACCTTCAGTGGTGGGCCTGTCAGGAGAACATTCTGAAAGGAGAACAGTTTTGGCAACCCTGGCCGGAGATTACAGTAGTCACGGATGCCTCACTCACGGGGTGGGGAGCCCACGCCAACGACTTGACCATCAGCGGTCGTTGGTCTCCATCGGAGTCCAGACTACATATCAACCTGTTAGAGCTGAGAGCCATCAGACTTGCGCTGAAGGCGTTCCTGCCAGCTGTACAAGGGAAAAACGTCCTGATAATGACGGACAACACGGTGGCCATGCATTACCTCAACAAAAGAGGAGGCGTAGGATCACTACCCCTGTGCAGAGAGGCGATGCAGCTCTGGTTTTGGGCAATCCAAGAAGGAATCTCTCTATCGGCAGTTCACTTAGCCGGAGAGAAGAACTTGACAGCGGACGCTCTGAGCAGGCAGAGCACAGTCTCCCACGAGTGGGAACTAGCTCAGGAAGTCCTTCAAGAGATCTTCACCCTTTGGGGAACCCCTCAGGTGGATCTGTTCGCCACCAGCGTCAACAGGAAATGCGATCTGTTTTGCTCAAGGGAATTTCCCCCGAGAGGAGCTCTGGGAGACGCGTTCATAGTGGACTGGGAGTTTCCGCTTCTGTACGCGTTCCCACTGGTCCCTGTCATTCCTCAAATGATCAGGAGGTTGAGAAGATTCCGGAGAACCATGATCCTAATTGCCCCGGATTGGGCCAGGAGAACGTGGTACCCGGACCTTCTAGACTTGTCCATCTGCCCTCCAATTCGACTTCCACTCAGAGAGAACCTACTCTCACAGAAGGGAGGTCAGGTTCTCCATCCAGACATCAAAACCCTCAACCTTCACGCTTGGCTTCTGAAAGGTTGAGGTACAAGGATTGGGACCTCCCTAATGATGTTATGGAGGTGTTGCTTTCGGCAAGGAGGCCAGCAACAAAGTCTTTATACCGCTGCCGTTGGAACAGATTTTGCAGCTGGTGTAGAGAACAGAATATCGACCCTTTTTCATGTGGTACACCAATGGTTTTGTCCTTCCTTCTATATTTGGCGAATTCAGGCCTTCAAGTTGGCACCATTAAGGGCTATCTCGCAGAGCTATCCATCTTTAAGTGCACTGCGGAAGAACCATCCTATTTCAAGTTACCCTTGGTAATACAGTTTCTAAAGGGGTTAACCAATGTTTATCCCCCAAGACCATTCCAAGTTCCACTATGGGATTTAAACTTAGTACTAACTTTCCTGATGGGCACACCTTTCGAACCACTCCATTCTTGTTCACTAAGGTTCCTTACCCTTAAAACTGTTTTATTAATAGCACTTACATCTGCTAGAAGGGTGAGCGAATTACAAGCTCTTTCTTGTAAACCCCCTCACACAATATTTCACAAAGACAAAGTTGTCCTGCAAGTGAAGCCTAATTTCCTCCCAAAGGTGGTTTCTGAATTCCATATCACTCAGAAGATTACCCTACCATCTTTCTATCCTCCTCCTCATCCGGGGAAAGAGGAAGAGAGGTTACACAGGCTAGACCCTAGAAGGGCTTTAAGTTTGTACATCAGTAGACTAGCCAGGATAAGACAGGCAGACCAGCTGTTTGTAGGTTACACAGGTCACAAGCTGGGGTTACCTATAACTAAGCAGACCATTTCCAGATGGATCATTCTAGCCATTCTGGAATGTTATAAACTGGCAGGGAAAGAGCCACCTCAAAACCTTAGGGCCCATTCGACCAGAGGTATCGCAGCTTCTTCGGCCCTCAAAAGAGGTGTGCCGGTTAAAGACATCTGTGCGGCCGCTACATGGTCGTCTGTCCATACCTTTACACGATTTTACAATTTGGATTCCTCCTCCAGTCAAGAGACTAGGTTTGGAAGGGCTGTACTGCATTCTATTCATCAATAGAAGACAGCGTGAAGTCAGTACTCCCTCCTACAATAATAGAATACTGCTATGGGAGCCTATCTAAAATGAGGAATACGTCGGAGGACACAATCCCTTCGAAGAACAAGTTACTTCTTACCTTGTAACGTTCTTTCGACGGTATGTTCCTCCGACGTATTCCTCATCGACCCTCCCATCCATCCCCGCAGTTCTACTTCCCTTGTGGTTGCATCTTACGCTCCTTCAGGGTGATTAGTCTAGTCCAGAAAGTATTATTGTGGGCTACAAAACGGAACTGAGCAACGGACGCTGCGCGCGGCCTTTATAGGCAGGATGACGTCGACGTCGATACGGCGGGTGTCGAGGGACATCGACTCGGAGGACGTCGACGCGCAGCGCCCTCTAGAGAAAAATTTTACGAGGCCAGCAGAGCTGGAAGGAGATATCTAAGATGAGGAATACGTCGGAGGAACATCCCGTCGAAAGAACGTTACAAGGAAATAAGAAGTAACTTGTTCTTCTTTTCTCCATGGTTTAAAGAGTTGTAGCAGGGACATGTAATATACTTCTTTATGTTCAGGAGTCTTTAATGACAATTTGATATGATTAATTAAATTTGGTTTGGTGAGTTTTACTAAGCTGCCTTCACAGTTTGGCACTTTGTATTTACGGTTTTGTTCATCAGGTTTTATATTATTTTTCTATGTGTAGTTTTGGGCTATGCAGTATAGACACATGGTTTCCAAAGTGGTACTCCTGTCTGGGTAGTATGTGTCCAATAAATTGTTTTTTAAAATGTCTTGGCTGTTGGGATCATGTTTGGCTATTGTTTCTATATCTTCGTATGATTTTAGAACTCTTTTTCTAGATTTAGCTGGACCAAGACTTAGCCATACTATATTTGCAAATTTACCATACAATGCAGTACCAGTTAATCGATCAGCTGCTTCATAGGATCCACATTCTCTATGGGGCAGCATTGTTATGCCCAAGCTGTATAATTTCTGAGACACTGTTTTATCTGATGACAGGTCATTCCAGAGATCTTGGAGCTCTGTCTTTTCTGATTTGGTTAAGTATGCTGTGACATATCGTGCAACTGCAGTAGAATTGTCTGCAATGTACTGCACTTCTATGTTTGCATTCCATAAATGGGCAATGATTGCATTGTAATCATTGATATATGTTTCTTCTTCTTTTCTTTTTATGCAATATGTATTTTTAGGTGACTTACCTTTAACACTATGTCTAACTGAAGACATGAGGTTGTTCACTTGACCTGTATTTGTAACTGGTCTAGGGAAACCAAATCGGCATTTGGTGTAGTATTTCCCTTTGTTTTTGTATTTGCGACAAGGATATTTGCCACATTTTTGTCTTTGGAATTGTAACATTTTTGCGTGAAGATCACTATTTGTGGATTCTGATGGAATTTCACATGTGACATATTTTTCAATAAACTGTAAAACAGTGGCATCACTGTCTTGACCAAATTTAGGAACATCTTTAATCCATAAAAGCATGTGGACATGTGGTGCTCCTCTGGCTTGATATTCTTTTCTCCAAAAGAAGTGTTGCACTTCTCCAAAGGGAGCAACAGTTTTGTTACAAATAAAATGTAGCATAGCAATGAAGCAATGGTGAAAATATCTTGAAACATTAACAGGATCCTGTGAACAAAGTTCTCCAGGTGTTAGTATATCTATGTTTGTTTCGTTTGATATGCGTAGGAAAGCATGTAAATCTTCCCATGCATATTCTGCACAACTTAATGTAACAAACCAAGTGGGTGGGCCAAGGTTTCTGATCATACAACGTACATCTCCATGACGTCGAAACCAGTACCCTTTAGTACCACGCATATTTGCTAATAGATTTGTAAGATTTGCTTGTAAA
This sequence comes from Ambystoma mexicanum, assembly GCF_040938575.1. Lineage (NCBI taxonomy): Eukaryota > Metazoa > Chordata > Amphibia > Caudata > Ambystomatidae > Ambystoma > Ambystoma mexicanum. The sequence goes on from NC_090922.1 coordinate 187,722,158, forward strand.
ACCTCATCTTTTTGTTGAACTTTTTGTAATAATTGTGTAGCTGTCATATTTTGAAAGTGTGATCCTGATTATAATGTGTGCAACTCCGTAACATAAAGTTGCTAGTTCACTTTCATCAAAGAGTAGGTGGAATATGTATTCCACATTTTGTCGAAATCTGGGATCTTCAGAATACATTCGTAATTAACGATATTCTGATGCTGATAATTGAATAGGTCTATCACATATCTTCCTCCTTTGCCAATAGGAAAGAGTAGAGGAAAAGCACGTGCTTCTATACTTTTTTCCCATATGCTGAATGGTGATCCTTTTGTTTGACACATATGGTACGTTTCCAATGCATCTTCTATGCTGTCATTAGAGTGCAATGGATGAATTGTATAATGGTCTAAAGTGTTTGATATTGTTGCAGGATCTAGGAGCTCAAATTGACCAGCTTCTTGTGTCTCTTGAATTATTTCAGTTGTATCTTTCAAGTTTTCTTCAATATTAATTTCTTTGTAATATTCATTATTCTCTTTAAGATATTGCAGCGCTTCTCTAACTTTATGTAAATCTACCAGTTGTTGCCAATTTGTTTCGTCTTTTGTAGGTACTCCATTTACCAAGCTAATTAAAGATTGCGGCATTGGACGTTGCACTCCTAGAGTGTGCACATTTTCTTTTAGATCTAGTGGGAAATACACTACTTTTCCACTAATACCTTTTACTAATTCAGAGGGAGGTCATTTTGCAGTTTTTGGTTGAAGGCGTATTATTGCTGGAAATGGGTGCACTGTTTGAATTATGATGCTCTCATATAAATTAGGTTGTTGAAGGGGTTTTGGTAGTGGATATAATTCCAAGTTATTTGTGATAGCACGTGAAGGAGTTTGGTTGTTGTCAAGTTCTGTAGTGCAGTAACTGCAAAGTATTATGGGGTCAGTTATTTCGTATTTGTTTTCTGCTATAAGGTAGAGAGCTAATTCAAACCATTTAGAATCTTCATTGTCTTCTATTTTGTATGATAGGTCTACAGTTTTTATGTTACTTTTATAAAAAGTTCTGCGGCAACAAAACCCTCAACCTTCACGCTTGGCTTCTGAAAGGTTGAGGTACAAGGATTGGTTTGGTACTTCAGCTGAAGTACTTTCAAATGTTAGTATTTCTTTTTTGTATGTGTGTAGTGAAAGGTTGCCATGTGCAGATTTGTTTCGAAGTTGGTTTACAGCTAATTCATCTTGTAAGTGGGTTTCACTTCCAAAATATTTTGCCTGGATATAGTCGATTCCTTCTAGTAGGTCTTTTGCTGTACCATGTAGAAGAATGTTATTTAAATTGGCTAGTGCTAAAGCAGGACTTTTAGCATAGTACAGTTCATAAACTAGATTTCTTATACTTGCATGATGTGTTGATATCCTTTTGATATCATGGAAGTGTGTTTTGCATGTAGGTCCTGTAATGCAGGCCAATGAATGTCCTTGTAGTCCTGTGTACTTGCGTACTGGACAAGCATCCATATTTTGCAGTAGTTTCATTTTGATTTTGTTTTTGCTTTTAACATATTGATTGAGGAATTGGCATAAAGACTTGAACATTTTTTGGGAATGTTACACATTGACGTGCATGGCCATTTGTACACTAGATGTTCTGATTCAGTTGAATGGAGGGGTAAATCTACGTTTTCAGGGCATATTTTTGTAAGGAGTACTTCTTGTTCCATTATGGTATCATTAACTTTTTCATAATCTCGACCACTGCTATGTATGGCAATTGTATTTGTTTGCTTTTGTTTGTAGGCTTCTTCATTAAAGTATGGTTCTGTGCTTGTAGTGTGACTCCATTCACCTCCACAGATATTTAAGAAGTTATTTCTGTTGACATTTCGTTTATTGAGAAGTCTTTTTTGTAATTTAGTTATTAGTTTTGTTAGTGGTTTCATTCTGTTTACCACTAAAATAAATAACTTTCTTTTGAGAAGAAGTGCACTGTCTATCAACGCTTCTAAGATTACTTTCCTACGATAGGTTTGAAGTGTTAAACCTGGTTTCTCTCATGTTTTTATAAGATTTTGAAGGACTTTGTGACAGAACATTTTGGCTAAAATACTTTTCTTGGTATGCTTACTTTGTACTATATCAAGATTTATAGAAGAAGTTTTATTTGCAGTGATAGTTGATTTTCAGTTAATTGTTTTTTGGTTTGTTTTACTTTTTGATAGAGGAGGCAAAGTTTTTGTACTAGAAACTTCTTCTGTTTCACTACATGACTGTATTAGCTGTTGTGTTTCAACTTTCTTTTACAAATTCTGCTATAGATGGATGTTTATGTTGGAGACATTTCTTTTCATTTGCTCTACTTCTGCGTTCCTTTCTACGGAGTTGCTTTTTGGTAGGCATGCTTTAGGGTCTGTTGAAAAAAATAGAGAAGGTATGGGTTGGAGTGTTCTGCAATGCATGTGTGTTGTGTGCATGAGTGTTTGAGTGAGATGATAAAGATGTATGTAATGGTGTGTGATTGTGCATTGGGAAGTACAACTACTAGGGATGGGTATTCTTGAATTAATGTGTTAATAAACTGGGGTTCAGATGACAGAAAAAGGTAAGCCAGTGGTGTGGAGAAGTATAAATAGTATATCTAAAGCTATACAATTAAAACAGTTGTTTCTTCTACATCTAAATTCTAGCGGCTGAGTTGGGTAATTTGTGTGGTGAAAAATAGGAATTTGTGGGCCATTCTGACAGTAAATCACTGTTTAAGACAGGAGGATTTTTGGTCAGAATGGTGCAGAATCTCTATTTTTAGGCACAGAAGTAGCATGAATTAACCTTAGAGTGTGTTTGAGTAATAATTCAAATATTATGGTAACAATCTACTTCATTTTTTTCCAAAATGAGCAGTTTGCTTCTTAGTTGTTCTTTGTAATTGAAATTCGGCTGCTTACTTTCAGGACAATGGTCTTCACTGCAATGGTAAAAGAAAGAAATTAGTAATTCAGTTTGTATATAGCACTGTTTTTAATTTAGACATAGATTTTTTGAATTGAAATGCTCAGCGCCTTCCTCAAAACCATTAAAACTATCTTATGACTAACTGTAGGAAAGAAAATATCTTTACTATGGCTTGTCAAAATCATAATATACCACTGCATACCACTATTCATGTAACTAAGCTTTTCCACGTAATAGTGAGTCCATGTGATTGACTCCCTCTTATGTGGAAAAGCAGGCTATGTCATAGCCTGCTTGTCCTATATAAATGTAAGTAATTATATAAACTAAAAAAATTAAAACCAAGTATGTGTTTGTACAAATATTATTCTTTGAGATTTGATGATAGAGTGTGCATGTAATTTTGTTTGATCATGTTGAATGTATACAAAATAATATTTATTAATTGGTTTATATAGTAAAGTGTGTACCATTAGGTGGACTATCTTCTAACATTTCGCCTCGTGGGAAATGCTCCACTAGCCAGTCCAGAGTACTACACATTTCTGTGAGAAAACAAAAAAGTAATATGTTTTTTTTTCTAATATAGAAAGTTTATAAATATGTGAGTAAAATGAATTGCCCTTACTATTTCTGGTAAAATATGTAATCAGTAGTCTATACGTCTGGTCTTGCTGTTAGTTGTGGAGTGTCTGTGAGGTAATTATGTTGGAAGCCACTTTATCTTCTTTTGGTGTATTCCATTTTAGAACATATTGTATTTAAATGAATGGTTAGTGTGTTACATATATGGGTTACATTTCTTAAGTATTACTACAAATACTTTGTATGTGTGCTGCTTTGTGAATTTGTTAAATGTTCCTATGTTATGATATAACAATTACACATACCCTCCCAGAGTTTTTAGGTGCTGGTACTGTTGTCCGAACATGTCCGCGGACCGTCAAATTCAGTAGAAAGGGTTCAGTATGTTCCATATTACATGTACATAAAGTAAAAGTTATTATTGTTAAGTTGTGCTACTAAAAAACTATGAAATCATAGTGAGTCAGGTGGCGCAGGGGCGATGTGATGGCCTAGGTGTTGAGGAGGAGAGACTCCTTGAAGAGGTGGTCTTGAGTTCTTTTCTGAATTGTAGGAGTGTGGGGGCGAATCTGATGCTGATGGGAGGAGGTTCCATAGTCTTGAGTCGTAGGCAGAGAAGGCTTTTTTTCTGGTACTTTCCTTTTTGCAGCAACAGATTTCAAGTCTGCATGTGTCCTGGCTTCTACCGGTGTGCTGTGTGCCGGAGATGCTGAGTTTCTCTGCGAGGTAGCTCGGTGACTTGAGGGCGACTGCCTTATAGATGATGTAGCAAGACTTGGATGTGATCTGCGCATGCAATGGGAGCCAGTGAAGGTCGATGAGGGCCAGGGTGATGTGGTCGTATCTGTGTAGACCCTTGATGAGGCACACAGCTGCGCGTAGGACACTTCTCAGGGACACAAGGGAGGACGATGGGAGGCTTTGAGGAGGCCATTGCCCCCATGCAGGTGGGATAGGACCAGTGCTTGAACAGTGGATCTAAAGCTGTCCGGAGGGAGGAAGGGCGTGACTTTCCGCAGGAGGGAGAGCTAATACCAAGCTGTCTGAGTTTTCTTATCTATGTGTATCTTGAAGGAGAGGTGCTTGTTGATTTGGAATCCAAGGGACTTGGCACAGTAGGCGAAGCCCTCAGAGTTCATGTTTGATAGCCAGGTCCATATGTCTGGGTGTTCGGTGATGTTGGTGAAGAGTAGGATTTCGGTCTTGAAGGGGTTGAGCTCCAAGTATGCACTGGACACCTAAGACTGGATTAGTGAGAGGCAGGTTTTGAGCCTGTGGATGTCCTTGATGGAGTCGATCTTGAGGTATAGCTGTGTGTCATCGGCATATTGGTGGATGTGGATGTTGTGTGTAGCTAGGAGAGCTCCCAGCGGCTACATTGATACATTGAAGATCACTCGGGAGGGGATGAAACCCTGCGGCACTCCACAGGTGAAGGGTAGCATTGGTGATCTAGAAGAGTCCATCTGAACAAACTGTTGGCAGTTGGCAAGGTAGGCATTGAACCAGCATAGGACAAGGTTGCTGATCCCCAAGCGCCGATGTAGGGGGTCCGTGAGCGCCTGGTGGTCTACTGTGTCGACAGCAGCAGAGTGGTTGAGTAGAACCGGGAGTCCGGGGTGGCCATCGTCAAGGATGTTGAGGGCGTTGTCGACCACTTGTATGGTTGCTGTCTCTGTGCTGCATCTGGGTCTGAACCTGCATTGGTAGGTTTGGATGAGATTGTTGGTGTCGATGTGTTGCTGCAGTTGCGCGGGATCCAGAATGTGTTTGTTTAGTAGAGGGAGGATTTGTCCTGTCTTTAGGGTCGATGGGAAGGTGCCTTGAGTTAGGGAGCTGTTGATGATCTCCAGGTAGGGAAAGAGAGCTTCTGATGGGAAGGTCTTGAGGATGGATGCTGGGAGGATGTCTTCTGTATACGATGTGGCTTTGAGGGCGGCCAGGGTTTCTACGAGGACCTCTGTAGAGAGTGTCTTGAATGTTGTCCAGGGTGTGGAGATTTTGCGAGGCGGGACGTGAGGTGGGTCTGTGGATGTAGAGCTGGTGTCTATGTGCTGGTGAATCTTGCTGATTTTGTCAATGAAGAAGGTGTTGATGGTGGTGGATTTTTTGATGAAGTGTGGCATGGCAGGGTTGGTTAGCGGGTTGACGCAGTCCTTGACCGCTTTGAAGAGGGCTATTTCCTATTTCCTATTCCCACAATACTTAAAAGTAATAGAAGTTTTGTAGCATGGATAACAGTTTGTGACCCACTCAGCCATTCATGCGTTTGTCTGTATGTGCTCATCGCTTACATTGTAAAATGTAATCTGAGGACTGCACAGTTAGCGCACAGCGTTCTGGGTGCCCCTTATTCACCAGCATTACATTATTTCTCTTAAAGTGATGCAGCTCGGAATTGGTCATGGGAGTCAAGATCCATGACCACATTCAAAGTTACATTTTAAATTACATCTGGTTAAAAGGAAAGTATTTTCTGGGTTTTACTTCTACAGAGAATTGTAAAGCATATGTATCGAGGCATTATAACCATAACCATGCCAGAGAAGTAAAATTACAGGTAAGTAACTTTCTTTCATTTGTGTCTGCAAATGCTTTACTGCACCGTATGGATAAGAAATACATTATTGCCAGCATTTCTTATTCCCACAATATCCAATGCTTGGCTGATGTCTTAATGGTCCGGTTTCCTTTCTTTCTGCAGGCCGGGTGGCAGGGATCTCAAGGATCCAGTGGAGCAACAAGGTGAGTGCACAAGAGTGTCACCATTACTCATAAGAACCCCTTCCTGCTTTGTGCACTGCCCACCACTGAGACATATAATCGGAAACAAATTAAGTCCAAGGACATTGCAGTTTTAAAGCAGGTAGTGCACAGCCCACATGCGCAATTTATTTTGAAAAAGATTTGCTGTTGCATTATTGCTCTGATTATGAGTCTGGCGGTAACAGTAACATCATACAGCATTTGAAATACTGCATGTTTTTCGTGATTCTAACATTATTAGTCTGTCGGTAACAGTAACAACATGAAGCATTTGTAATAATGCACGTTCTTACTTGATTATAGGGTGAGTTCCAGTTGCAGATGTTTCCTCGTTCAGAGTTAAAAATAAAACTGCACACGGTATAAATTAAATACATAAAGCAACAGGCCAATGACTGAGTGTTAAAACCCAACAAGGTCAAGTTGCATGCATTCACATGAAATAAGGAATACAATGCTACAGCACAATAAGTATAGCATGGGGCAGCATGTTTGTGGCTGGCCTTATTGACAGGCGTGCACAGGAGCTAATGCTGATATTTGAGGGAGCCGGAGCAGACTGAAGGGAGGACTAGAGCTGGCAAATGGTCCAGAGGAGGAAGCAGGCCCCTGTCCCTAAACCAAGACTATCTCCCTGGCAGGGCAGTGATTAAGTAATACCTCCTTTATACACGATGTACACAGAGACCATAAACTCCCTTTCAATGGATTGCATTCTACCACAGATACCTCATCATAGATATCTTTCCAGTGCTAGCTGCTCCAAAACCTTTTCGACAGGGGGCGTATTACAACCCGACATCAAGGGTTGACTCCTCTTGATTCGACTGTGCCACTCCTCGAGTTGGCCGTACATATATTACGTCATTACGCCCCCATACTTTTTTCCACATGCTCAGCACACTGCTTTTCTTAATGTTCTCATGAGAGAAATGTTCAATTCGATAAAATTAGTCGAGATGTCTTCGATAAAATTAGTCGAGATGTCGGGCCCTAAGGCTTCGGATTTCAAACATTGTCAGGACTGTAACTCGAAGATGTCGGTCACTGACCCGCACGGCTTCTGCGTGTGGTGGCTTGCGAAAGACCACGATATCGAGCAATGCGGTTCCTGTGAACAAATGAGCCAGATGTCTATTAGAAAGCGATCAGTGAAATTAGCGCTCGGGCGGCCTCCATCAAAGTCCTCGGCACGTTCAACTATCAGGTTGTTGGGCCAAGACACCCAAGGCCCCACGCCTGAAAAGGAGGACAGGCACCATAAGAAGGTGAAGAAACATTTGCACTCCCGAAGCCATTCGTCCTCCTCATCCGCCTACAAGAAGAAGAGATGCCATTGTGCAGACATGACTCCAGTTAGTCGGAGGAACAGTGTAAGACATGCCCGACTCCAGGCGTGTCGCGGAACAACAAGCAAATATGGCACCAGTTGCGCTGGAGGTTCCGGCATCAAGGTGACTATGTCTGGTCCTACACCCTCATGCATGACCACAGCAACCGAAAAACCGATTCTGGCGCAGAGAAGCCATGAGGCACCTGCGCTGAGAGGCCATTTAGGGACAGTTCCATTGATATCGATGTTGGTGCCGACAGTCGAACGTTGCTTTCACCCAGAGTTTCTGTCAGTGTTTTTTTACTCTATGAGGTCGATTTATAATGAGGATGGGGATCAAGTGCCTTTTGGCTTTGAACCAAGGGGCGGGGGAGCTTAAGGGGATGATTTCTTTACAGCATATTTGCTTGCCCTAGCTGAAGGTTTGCATGACGCAAGCAGGTTAGATGCGCCTCCCGATCTTGATCTACAACAGGCCCCCCCTGTGGCCACTCTGATGCTCAGTTTAGAAGGACTATTAAAAAGTGGCCAATGCCTTGGGTCTGTGCACCCCAGCTAATCCCCTGTCGGCATATGAATTGATGGATATCCTGCATAAGAAACCGCAAACTGAAAGGGCATTGCCATTTAATGTGGATATCTCTGAACCCATTACCACACTGTGGCAAATGCCATTTTCCCTGCCAGTTGTGGAGGCCGAACTCACCAAGAAATATAAATTGGCTACAGCAGATCTACCCTTTTTATCATCTCACCCACCGTCAGAAGGCCTAGTGGTACAAGCCGCTCTAGTGACCCCTAGGACAGCCACGTCCACCTCTAACTTTGCTACAGACAGGGAATACATGAAAGCGGATGCCCTGGTCAAGAGAAGCTTTGCTTCCGGAAGTATGGCCCTGAAGTATTCTCATGGGCTGCGGAGAATAATAGCAGAAGCGGCAGAGAACATCCCGGCTAGTGACATGAGGGATGGGTTCCTACGCATCATTGACGATGGCAAAGAGGTGGTATGCCAAGAACTGCAGTCAGGCCTGGGCGCGGCAGATTGTGTAGGCCGGGCAATGGGGACGCCCACAGTACTACGGAGGTCAGCATACCTCCACAGCTCAAGATTCTCATTGAATGTCTCATTGAATGTACATTTCTGGACATAGCTTTTGATGGTGATCACCTGTTCGGCCCAGAGGATGATGAGTCCTTGGAGAAATTTGAAAGACTCCAGGTTAGTTGCCAAGTCACTGGGTCTAGCTGTGCAGCAACCAGCAAAACAATCTTTTAGCTTCTCCTCTAGGGGCAGATATAACAGACGGTATATTCTGTTTGGAAAGAGGTTGCAGATCCCACAAGCAGGCAAGGGCATAGGCGTTTCTCCGTTCCGGCATGGCAGAGGGACCTCTAAGGGCCAGCAGACTGCGGCAAGCCGATTTGAGTTCTCGCCACACGTTTCTCCAATTGGAGGGAGAATTTCCGAGCACTGGGACAGGTGGAAGGAGATAACCCCGGACATCTGGGCCTTGTAGCTCGTTGAATGGAGGCACTGTTTACAAATCTTAAGAAAACCACCAAACAGATCCCCCTTGCACAACAAACGGGTGAGGCGATCCAGGAGGAAATTAGGGCCCTGTTATTCGGGCTCATTATGAGTTTGACTGTAATACAGTGGTAATTCTGCCTCAGCGGTAAGACCATTACAGCCAGTATGAGCGATATTACTGCAGGCGGAAATAACGTCACTGTTGGAATGGGAATCACAGCAGTGGCCATCTTGGAAAAACTGAATCCACTCTGAATCTCCCATTTCCTGTTGCCATCCGGCCACGATACTTGGGGATTCAACATGTCACAGGAAAAGGGAAAGACTCGGCTCTCAGAACATAGGCTGCGTAAGCCTAAGTTCACAGAATCAGAGCTCACTGCTCTAGCTGATGCAGTTGTTGACCTTGTAGACGAGCTGTTCGGGAGTAGGCAGAGAAAGACCTCTGCTCAGAGGAAGGCAGCTATATGGGCCAACATCATGGACAAGGTGACAGCAGTGGGCACCATTCTACATGATGCAGAGGACTGCCGCAAGAGTTGGAACAATTTGAAGGGGATGGTCTGCAGCCTGATCTCATGCCACAGGAGGGAGAGTGCTGCCACATGAGATCGCACAGTGAAACCACACACCCTCATGCTGTGGGAGGAGAAGGCCAGCTCCATCCTCCACATGGAGGGCATAGAGGGCATTGGGAGCGCAGAGACCAGGGCAGAAAGCCACGGCTATGGCTGTAAGTCTATCAGACACCACGTACATGTGAATCCAATGGTCAATAGCATGAGTCCCCCAGCATAGATGAGCAAAATGGGCAAGGGAATGGGCAAACACATGGCAATCACAGCAAATGCACAGTGAGTACATGCATGTGCCAGGGGAGGCAGGGAAATGTAGAAATGCACAGTAGGTGAAATGCACATGCCAACACATGTAAACATGAGAAGTACCCATGTGTGCCATGACAGTCCATGTTGGCAAGTGGAGCCCCAGCGCATCCACAATAACAAGTGACCTGGGCAGGCCAACAGGCAACATGCACATGCTTGCACCATGCCCCGTGTACACCCTCAGCAGGCACTACCACCTCCTAGTAGTAGTAGCACTCATTGGCCTGATACCACCCATGTCAATCATGCAACATGTGTATATGTAGAACACACACGCTGTCACATGAGTGTCTTGCAAGTCTGCTGACATGTCTGCAAGATGACTGACAGCATGTCATTGTATTCCCAACAGGTACACAGTCTACTGACAGTGACGAGGCTGGTCCCTCCACTGCTGCCACACCATCCACCTCTCCCCCTGCACAGGTCGGACCCGTTGGCAGCGTGAGTATGCGGCAGAGCAAGCCAGCAAGGCCACAACCTTCCACTGCAGTGGAATCACTCGCAGGTCCGGAGGCTAGCACCATATCCACAGCGGTGCCCAGTGGCCCCTCCACCAGCCATGCAGGTGGCATGGCTGCCACTGAAATTCCCACAGCCGGCACCTGTGGCAATCCAGACAGCTGCAGGCCCTGCTCTGCCTCTCTTTCGTCAGGACATCAGCACACCCTCCTCACCATCACAGGTTGTGCCGCCCCAACACCATCATGGCACAGGCCCGGTCGACACCACTGAGGAAGAGGAGGAGGAGGAGGAGGAGGAAGAGGAGCAGGTGCAGGACATGTGCTTCGGCTCCCCATGTTTCAGCCCAAACCCTCCCCACAGACCACCACTTCTGAATGTGCGAAATATATCTCCCATATGGTCATGGCTAGATGCTATTGAGCGGCGGTAGGCAGCACTAGAGATGATGGCGGGCCAGCAGGTACAACATATGCAGGCCATGAGGGACTGCCTGCAGGGGTTTAGATGCCGGATGTCCCGTTCGCGCGACTAGACCACCTCCACTATGACCACAGTTGGCCAACTAATACGTGAACACACTGAGGGAATGTCAGCCTATGCTGAGTCCCTCAATGCATGTATGCTATTGACCCTGCAGCATATCTGGGGGTCAGAGCCTTCCACCTCTGCTACCACCAAAGAGGGTTCACCACCCAGCCCCAATATGCCACTCACAGCCTCACCTGACTCCCAAGGTGCTGCAACAGGCATCCATGCACAAGAGGCACCGGAAGTAACTGCCAACTGTGTGACACTGCAACAGTGTTTTGGAGATGGTGTTTTAGGAAGGGTCATGGGGAGGGTTGTTTGACATTTGCACATGAAATGGTTGTTCACTTAAAGCAATGCTAGGACATTCCATATTGTGTGCAAGTGTTCAATTAATAATGTCACTATATAATAATATATATAATAAAATATATAAATTGTCAATCAGTTCTTGCTGAACCAGACATCCATCCCTACCCTCTTCCTGCTCACTGCGTGGCAGCACAGCACCCGCAGGTAGTAAGTCCTCCTGTTCGGCAGTGGCATGTCCTCATCAGGGGGCAGGGGAGCATTCTGTCTGATGCAAATCTTGTGCAGCATGGCACAGGCAAGAACAATTTGTCCCACATTCTCTGGCCTGTACAGTAGGGCCCCTCCAGACTGGACTAGGCACAGGAAACAAGCCTTAAACGGGTCAAAGGTCCATTCAATGCACAGCCTGGTCCGGACATGTGCCCCATTGTAGGCCACCTCCTGTGGCGTCTGTGCTTTCCGCACTAGTGTCATCAGCCATGGTAGCTGGGGGTATTCAGAGTCACCTGCAAGGGAAAAGGTCATAGGTGTCAGTCACAGAGCATTGTGGATGTATCGCTCATTACAACGGCATGTTGATACTCTCTGCATGTATTTCACAAGTATATGGAGAATTTCACTTAGTGGGTAAATTTGCCCTGTCATGGAACATCATGCACACAGCTCACAGCCATCATTCGTCGCTTTCAGGGTCTGCTATTGACAGTGCTGCATGCCATGGTGCCTGTGTTGGGCCTGTGCGTTGCTCCCATGCATTCGCCCTGATGGGTGTTTAGTTGTACTTGTTTAGGTTGTTTACATCTATTTCATGATGGATTCACATCCATGGTCACCTGAGTACATGGAATTACATCTGCCAGTGTCGCATTACTTAGTTGCAGTCTTGAAGCATGTCGTTCCATGTATAGGGATGTGTAATGTTGCATTGTAGTTCCTGTAGTCCAATGTATGTGTTGCTAGCCTTGGCCATTTACTGCAGCATTGTCACTAATTTCCTAGTCCTGTGGGTTGTAGTCTGTCATGTGTGGGGTCAGAGGGCAGATCCTACATGTACAGGGCCTTGACAGGGCATGCATTCTTCAGTTGTGCTAATCCCCTCCCTCTCACATGGCATGTTAATTGTGCTGCGGGAATAGTCTGTGTGATGGCATTTGTACTCACCCAATATCCACGTCTGTTGCCTTTTGTACCACTCATGTATCCTGGCAGTGTGCTGTTCTACAGGACCATGGCCTCATGGGCGGAACCAGGAAAGCGGGCACAGCTTGTAATGAGGAGGTCCGGATCACAGGTGACCTGCACATTCAGGGAGTGGCACTGCTTCTGGTTGCCTGTATACCTCTTCAGATGCTTGGGGTGCCACCAACTCCACATGGGCGCAGTCCAGAGCAGCAATGATGTTGGGCATGCGAGCTGCTGCATACAAACGTGCCTTTATGGCATTCTCCTGTGTCGGGGCGGTAGGCAAGGAGATGTGCTGGGAGACATGGTTATGTTAGCTTGCCTTGCATGGCAACTCTTCCTCCCCCTCCTGTTCTCTGCATCCTGCTCTTCCAGCCTCTGCAGTTCAATGTGGAGCTGAAGTAGCTGCATGCAGAGGCGTTGCTAGGGGGGCTATAGGCCCGGGTCGTTTGGTTGTGGCCCTCACATTAGCGTTGCCCCAGATCGTTTCAAGACTTAGCAAAACCCCTGGATGCATGTCCATGTGCACAGAAGCCAGTGGCAACATGATGGTGTTGAAAGTGTGTTTGGGGAAGGTGTGTGTCTTATGCACCCTTCCTGGGTAGATTGAGTGCACCTGTCGCTTCATTTCCATCCTCTGTATGCATTTTAGGTGGAGGTGTGATTTTTTTGACGGTATTAGCACCAATTTTCAACGGTATTACTGCCATTTTCTAACTTGTATTACAACAGTAATACCATTTTGTGATTTCAGCAGTAATACCACCAACATTAAATCCGCCAGCGTTAATTCCTCCAATGGTATTACCGCCGATGGTAATACAGTTGCCTCCTAATTTGATGGAATGGTAAAATGGCAGTAATACTGTTACCACCTCTTTTAACTTATACCATCAGACTTACAATGTGCTCCATTGAAGGGTGCAGTAGAAGAGGTGCCAACTGAGCAGAACAAATCGGGCTGTTCAACCTCAGGGCCTTGAACAAGTTCCTGAGGAAGGACAAGACCAGGATGGTGATGTTAAAAGAAACTCTCTAGGCTCTGCAACTCTGGTGTCGCTGGACCTTCAGGACGCTTATTTCCATGTGCCAATCCATCAGAATCCCAGGTGAAGCTTCTGGAGAGGCCCCGGTCGATCTCGAAGATTCCGGCAGAGGGGGAGCGATGCTCGGACCCTCCCCCCAAGGTGAAGGCCCCAGGCGTACAGAAGGTGACGTTGGCCTTAATTCACCCTGCTAAGACCTCGATTGAGGATGTCGCCGCGGCCCTGGCTCAGCCTGTGGAGGCTACCCCAGTGGAGGCGCCCTCAGGTACCAGAGTCTCCCTGCCACCGCGGAGGGAGTCGTCTTTCAGGCCCATCGAGAAGACCCCCACAAAGTCCTCGTTGGAAAGGGTGGGGGAGGGGCTGGTGGCCATCGTGGATACGGACACGACCTCTGAAGAGGAGCTCATCCAAGTCGTGGAGGAGGCCCAGCCCATCGGGAGGGATCCCGACGAGGGCGACGACGAGGGCGACGGTGACGCAGACGAGGCTCCTCAAGAGCCCCCGCTCCCGTCGTTTCCGACGCCGCAGGACACCTCGGCGGCCATTTTGTCAGCCATCCAGTCCTTATGCTCGGAGATAAGGACTAGGTTGCCCCTTCCCCCGACGGAGGTACCTGAGCCAGACCCGACGGGGGAACCGGAGCCAGGACCTTCGGAGAGCCCACCACTTAAGAGGAGGAGGACGCATCCTAGGCCTCCTCTCCCACCTCTGCGGCCTTCTCTGCCTTCCCCCCGGTCCACTACCCACGGGGATGATACAGGCATGGACACGACTACGACGGGTACGGATGACGACGGAGGCGACGACGGGACGTGTCCCCCGTCGCCCCCTGCCCGGGTGTCCCCGCCCGACGAGATTGGATCCTTCCATGCCATGGTTTCCAGGGCATCCAAGCTCGTCCAGCTCTTCCTCGAAGAAAAGAAGAAGGAAGGGTTCCTTTACCAACGGCGCGAGGCTAAAAGGAAGACGGTCCTCGCTGTACCGCTTCTTGATGACATCTGGGATGAGGGGCTCGCCCTCCTCAAGAACCCTGCCACGGCTCCTGCGAAGAGGGACCGGTACGAGAAGAAGTACCGGGTCCCCGACGCTGCCCCCTTGTGCCTTAGGGCGCAACCTACCCCGGATTCGGTCGTTTTGGCGGCGACCAAGAAGAAAGCAGGGGGGGCATTGGCCTCGACTTCAACCTCCCCGCCGGACGGCGAGGGTAGGAAGCTGGATGCGATGGGACGACGGGTCATCTCATCTGCAGCGACGACCATCAAGGCGGCCAACGCCCTGGCCATCGTAGCCCGCTACGACAGGTAGTTGTGGTTCAAGATCGCCCCTCTGTTGGACTTCCTTCTGGACGCCAAGAGGGCTGAGGGCCTGGAAATCTTACAGGGAGGTGAGATTGCCTCGGACCATGCCATTACGGTGGCTACGGACATCGCCGACACCGGTTTCCGTCAGTTGGGCAACGGCGTTTGCCTGAGACGACGAGGATGGCTCAAGGCGACGGATTTCCGCCAGGACGTACAGACCAAGGTTTTGGACATGCCCTTCGATGGGGACAACCTTTTTGGCAAGGTGGTTGATGAGTCCCTTCAGGCGATCAAGACGGACACGGAGACGGCCCGTGCACTGGGTGTGCTCCAACAGCGACGGCCGTCCTTTCGGAGTTCTGGAGGCAGACAGGGTGCCTCCAAGGGAGCCGGCAGCAGCTCCTCTACGTACCGTCAAGCGGCAAGATCTTCGTCGCAGGAGGCCTACAGGGGACGCGGCAAGTCAGGTGGATCCCGCCGTCGTCGCCAAGGTGGTCAAGGAGGCAAAGCGGCCTCCAAGCCAGATTGAACCGACCGTCGGGTCGGGCCCCCGCCGAAGCACCCCGGTGTGAGGCTGGCTGACGAAGTTCGTCAGCATGTGGGAGCCCATCTCCACTGACCGTTGGGTGCTGGACGCCCTGGCCCTGGGGCACGCCCTCGAGTTCCACAAGAGGTGCCACCGCATTCCTCCCGTGGCCAGGAAGGAAAATCACGTCCCTCAACTGCTGTTGGAAGTAAGAGCGATGCTCAGGAAAGGTGCCATCAAGCTCCTTCCAAAGAGGCTTCGGGGTTCTGGAGTTTACTCAAGATACTTCCTTGTAAAGAAGAAGACAGGAGGATGGCGTCCCATTGTGGACCTGCGACAACTGAACAAATACATCAAGGCACAGAAGTTCCGGATGGTCACCCTCCAGCACGTGCTGGGACAGCTGGAGGAGGGCGATTTCCTGTCGTCGTTGGAATTGGAGGATGCATACTTCCACATCCCTATTCTAAAGAGACACCGAAAGTTCCTCAGGTTCGTGGTCAAAGGGCGGCACTACCAGTTCAAGGCCCTCCCTTTCGGATTAAAATCGGCGCCCAGGGTGTTCACCAAGTGCCTAGCACCGGTGGCGGCGCAGCTGCACCTGCAGGGGATCCACCTCTACCCCTACCTGGATGACTGGCTCATACGGGCAAGGACAAAGGAGCTCGCCGTGGAACACACTGCGAAGACCGTCCAGCTGCTCACGGACCTGGGGTTCTCCATCAACTTTCCAAAATCCCACCTGGTCCCGTCGCAAGTCGCCCTGTTTCTGGGAACACAGCTCGACACAGTGGCGCGGCGGGCCTCACCGTCGGAGGAAAGGATAAGGACCATCCTGGGAAAGGTGCAACGTCTGCTGGCCACAGACGTGGCCAGAGTGAGGTCTATCAAGTCCCTCCTCGGAATGATGTCCTTCTGCATTTATCTGGTGCACCACTGCAGACTTCGGATGCGGCCCTTGCAAGAATTCCTCGACGCCCACTGGATCCAGACGACGGGCAGCTTCGAGGACAGGATCCCGCTCGACGAAGCCTTCCGTTAGGCGATACGATGGTGGGGTGTCCGCTCTCATCTGACGGCGGGAACAGGTTTCCTAGCCCCGGCCCACCAGGTGACGGTGACGACGGATGCCTCCCTGGAAGGTTGGGGAGCGCACACCGGGGGTCTCCACGCGAGAGGCCTTTGGCTCCCGGAGGAGAAGACTCTCCACATCAACATCTTGGAGCTCCGTGCAGTGTTCTGGGCCCTCAGGTCCTTCCTTCCGTCCCTCAAGGGCAAGGTGGTGAGGATCTTCACCGACAACACCACCACGATGTTTTACATTCGGAAGCAGGGCGGAACCAGATCCCCTGCCCTATCCAAGGAAGCCCAGGATCTGTGGCATTGGGCCGTCGCCCAGGGGATGTTTCTGGTATCCTTTCATCTGGCAGGGATAAAAAACACCATCGCCAACTCACTCAGCAGAGAGCTGCACTCGTGCCACGAGCGGGAACTGCGCCAGGATCAAGTGGACCGACTCTTCCAATGATGGGGCGAACCCCAGATCGATCTCTTTGCGACGGCGGCGAACTCCAAGTGCCGGAGTTTCGCCAGCAGGTTTCCCCAACCGAGGAGCATGGGCGATGCTTTCTCGTTCCCTTGGGACGGCCTGTTCCTTTCTGCGTTCCCGCCGTTGCTGTTGCTACTCCGGCTCGTCAACCAGCTCAAGAGGTCCCAGTGCAGGATGATCCTCGTCGCACCAGCGTGGCCGAGGCAGATCTGGTTCCCGGACCTTCTGGACTTGTCAGCGTCCACACCGGTCAAGCTGCCGACGGACGCGGATCTTCTCTCCAGAGAAGGAGGTGCCATTCTTCATCACGAACCAGAGTCGCTGAACTTGCAGGCCTGGCTCCTGCAGCACTAGAGTTTGGAGGATACGACATCCCGACCGACTGCAGAGAGGTTCTTGCGAAGGCCAGGGCATCCTCAACTCTCAAGTGCTACGGACACAAATGGAAGAGGTTCTCTGTCTGGTGCCGTGCACAGAAGATTAACCCTCTGCGGATTACGGCCCCTCAAGCAGGGGCATTGCTAGGGGGTGGCTAAGGGGGCTATAGCCCCTGATCTTTTGGTTGTAGCCCCGGATAGAATCTCAGGAGGTACAGCCAAAAAGCCAGCTAGCCCCCAGTCCCAACAGCTCCGACATCAGCTTAGCCCCGGGTCTTTTCCAGACCTACCAACTCCCCTGCCCTCAAGTATTGCTGTACCTATTGTCCTTGGCCAAGGCTGGCCTGTCTCATGCTTCCATCAAGGTACATCTGGCTGCCGTCTCATGTTACACCAGAACTACAGGACGGGCGTCCTTGTGGTCTCATCGACTGGTGAAGGAATTTATGAAAGGACTGTTCCGATCATTCCCGCCGGTGAAGGGCCCTGCCCTGGCGTGGGAGCTCAACGTGGTGCTGACTAGGCTCATGGGGGCCCCATTCGAGCCTATGCATTCAGTGCCGTTGAAGTTTCTGTCGTGGAAGACAGCATTCCTCGTGGCCATCACCTCTGCACGACGAGTGGGAGAGATCCAGGCCCTGTCGTGCAAGCCTCCATACTTGACTTTTCATGACACGAGGGTGGTGCTGAGGACGCACCCCTCCTTCATGCCCAAGGTGCCGTCGGACTTCCACCTCAACGAGCCCTTGGTGTTGCCAGTTTTCTTCCCGTCGCCTTCGTCGCCGGCTGAGAGGACTCTGCACTCGCTGGATGTAGCTAGAGCGTTGAAGTTCTACGTGGTCCGCACAAAGAGTTTTCGGAAGACATCACAGCTGTTTGTGAACTTTGGACCTGTGAATCAAGGGAAGGCTCTCTCGAAGACTTCCATTTCCAGATGGCTCTCCGGCTGCATCATGCACTGTCACCGGTTGGCAAACCGACCGTTGCCAGGCCGTCCGAGGGCCCATTCGACCAGAACGATCGCTGCTACTACGGCGATCCTGTCTGGTGTGCCCCTGCTCGACATCTGCAGGGCTGCTACGTGGAGGTCGATGCACACCTTCACGAGATTCTACTGCGTCGACCGGGATTCCAGGGCGGAGTCCAGAGTCGGCCAGGCAGTGCTGCGCAACCTGTTCGCCTAAGGTGAGCCTGATGAGGAGGTAAGAGTTGCTTAATGTTGAGTTGTTGTATTGCTTGATATTGAGCCTTTTGCCACCTCCCGTGGTTGTGCATATGTATACTGCTATGTATTCTTATATTCATGAGCATGTGAATCCATGCCAGACCCCATGCTGGAGAAGGAACAAGTTACTTACCTGTAACTTTTGTTCTCCAGCATGGGTCTGGCATGGATTCACATGCGAACCCTCCTGCCTACCCCTCTGCGGCTCTTCACTTGGTCATACTGCCACTTCACGTGCTACCAAATCTGAGGATGGCTGCCAGGGGCGGGTCTTAGGGAGAGGGCAGTCATTGGCTGGGGGCAGTATGACCCAGAGACCAGTGATTGGTTACTACTGAGAAAGACAGATCAGAAACGAAACTGATACTGATTTTTTCTATACCGAGGATTCCCGGCCTGACGACGGGGAATATTCATGAGCATGTGAATCCATGCCAGACCCATGCTGGAGAACAACAGTTACAGGTAAGTAACTTGTTCCTTCTTCAGCTTTAATCGGCGTCTCCTTCTGTCCTTCTGACCCTGTTCCTTTGGTGGTCTTCAAGGATATTTTTCCTGGTTACTTGGGTTTCCCAAGTTATGAATTCTTCATTTCAATCTGGCTATATCCCCTTGGAGCTTAAACGGGCTGTAGTAATCTCCCTCCTTAAGAAACCATAACTGGATCCTACAGTGCTTGCTAATTTTTGTCCCATTTCTCTTTTACTTCTTTTTATGAAACTCTTGGAATCCTTGGTGTGCCCTCCTCTCTCGTTCTTTCTGGAAACCACTGGGTTCTTTGACCCCTTTCAGTCAGGTTTCTATCGAGGGTGTGGCACAGAGAGTGTCTTAATATCTGTTGTTGATGATTTGGCCAGGCTGGTGGACGGCGATGGAGTGGTTGCGATGATATTGTTAGATATTTCGGTGGCCTTCGACACCGCCGACCACCCTATTTTGTTATCTCGCCTGGCCGCGGTGGGCCTCTCTGGGTCTGTCCTGGCCTGGTTTAACTCCTTCCTGACTGATAGGTGTCAATCTCTCTCTCTTCCCCTTTTTCTTCTGCTTCTTGTTCTCTGTCTTGCGGGGTCCCTCAGAGCTCCACCTTGTCCCCTATGCTTTTTAATATCTATATTCAGCCTCTTGTCTGTGTCATCCGCTCCTTTGGCATCAGGTGCTACTCATATGCCGATGACACCCAGATGCTGGCAAATTTAGATCTGAGCCAGGCGGAGGTGTCATCATGCCTGAGTCAGTGCCTGACAGCCGTGTGGGACTGGATGGGGAGGAATTGGCTGAAGTTGAATGGGGACAAGACTGAGTTTCTGGTTGTGGGCTGTCCTCCTAACCCTGCTCTTTGGATTCTATCCTTTTGGCCTGTTGCACTTGGTGATTTTCCTCTTCCATTGACAGCTGGTTGGAATCTTGGTGTTACTCTATCCTTGACACTGTCTATGGCCCCTCAGCTTCAGGCAGTTTGTAAGGTCGGACATTTTCATCTAAGGATTCTGCGCCGGGTTCTGCCGTTCTTACCCTTTCATCTTAGACCTTTGGTGGTGGACTCACTAATTTTGAGCCATATAGATTATTGCAACTCTTTGTTTTTGGCTCAGCCAGCAGGGCTTATCCGCCGGCTTCAGTTGTTGCAGAATCTGGTGGACCGGGTGGCCACTAACACACCCTATGGTGTGGAAGTGGGAGGCCGGCCAAAATGGGGAGGCCGCGGGGGAGACCCCAGACAGGGCCACAGTTTTGGACCAGGGAGTCAACAGACCCAGTGAGGATGCGTTGTGTATGCAGACGGACTGAGTCCCCCCCTCTGGCAATAACAGGCAGGCTACATTGAAAAGTGTGAACACAATGAAGGCACGCACCAAAGTCTTTGTAGAAACCAAGAACAGATTTAATACAGGAAGAGGAGTAAACTCATTGCCAGCAGGATACCTTTGACACACTGGACTTGCTAGACACACCCACTGACATGGAACCCGGGGCCTGGGGATTACCCTTGGATGCAAAGGGGGGAAGGAACACCAAGGGAGAAAGGGAAGGGTTGGAGAAGGGGGGGCTGGTAGAGATGGTTAGGGGGAAAATGAGAGAGAGTCCGGCGCAGAGAGGCACAGAGAGACACACAGGGAGAGAGACACACAGGGGGACTGTCATGGTCATGAAGTTAGGGGCACAGGCACGCAGGGGTCGCATGCATAGGAGACCTGTGTGGAGACTGTCCTGGCGCCTTGGGCGCCAGGCTCATGCACAAAAGTAAACAAGAACATCCATTTAACACCAAAAAGCTTTTATTATGGACATAGCACTTCAGATGCATTAACCTTGAACATTCCATCCATTAAGCAGGATGCATTAACCTTGAACATTCCATCCATTAAGCAGCCCCAAGTGTATTCTTGGGTGTGGCTGCTAATGGATTGCCTTTGCACGTGCTCACTCTCTAGGAGTGGCAGGGTGTGGCTGGTAAGCCGGCCCTAATGGGCGTGCCCACGATCTCAGCTATATAAGCTGCCCCGATCCTCAAGACAGACGCTTCGCGTTATTCTGCACTTGCAAGCAGCGTAACGCTCCCCGTCGCCTGCGGTCAGACTTACCTTTGAAGAGCCTGCTTCCTGGACATCCTGCTTCCTGCCGGCATACTTACCAACTGGGGGAAGCTGTTCTTACCTGTACATCTCTTCAGCGAACCAAGTATTCATCTTTACACTTTCCGTAACGCCAAAATCTTCATCTTGGCACCGCAGAACGACACACTCCATCGTCGACAGCAGCGCCTGCAAGGAAAAACAGAAGACAAGGTTAGACATCGAAAAAACAGACCGTTCAAGGTTGCACTTCGCCATACTTCGCGCTTTTCCTTAAACCATCACTTACCTGCTGTCGAACATTGCGGTAGCATCCATCTTCCATCCGGCCGCATCTCACGTCTCACAGCTGCATTGAGGCCGCATTTCCATCTAAGGGAAGAAAACAGAAGAGAGACATTATTGCAGGCATAAATAGGAGCAACATATAAAGACATTAAACAGAACGAACGGCATCACAAGAGCTCAAGAAAGACTTACCAATCATAAGGAGAAGCATAGTCGCAGCTGGATTGGACTAATCCTTATCAGGGATCAGTGAAGGAACTAGATCCCATTCGACGCGCCCCTGCCAGAAGTAGCAGGACGTGGGCTTATCTTATATAATTCACAGGAGCAGTATCACCACGTACCACCTCTCACAGCTTTTCTACTGAGGGAGAAGCCTGAAGGGGGTGATTCAAGTTCAGGGAGGGCTGCAACTGTGCCCCAACGCCTCAGCAGAGACCAGGTGAGTGTAACAGGGACAGACACACAGGGTCACAGGGGTACAGAGGCACATGGCGACAGAGGTATAGGGGACCGAGGGAACAGGGGCACAGGGGGGACAGGGGCACATGCGTACAGAAGCAGGTGAAGAAGAGAAAGAGAGGCCAGGCGACCCACTGGTGAAAAAATAAAGCAGGGTTGGGGTGGAAGGGGAAAAGGATAAGGCCAGACAGGGGGAAGGTTACCTGCCAGATGGGCCTCTACAGCCTCTGCCCTCAACTCACATGAGCACACCACACCGCCAGCAGCCAAGGAAAAAGAAAGAGAGCCCAGTCCTCCCTCCACAGAGTTATATAAGGCTGTTGTAACCATCGACTGCAGGGCCGGCCTCTCACCCAGGCAATTGTTTATTATGGGAAGTGTTGCCAGGGTCGGTTCCAGGGGCGATGGGATGCAGAGTGGCACACACACTTTCAGGTAGTCTGTGTGATTTCCAGGTCAGGGGAGTTGGGAGTTTGATCCCAGAGGGGATGTTAATTGTGGGGCATGGGGAGATTAGATTATACAGTGGAGGGCAGTTGGGGCCAAAAGGGAGGTTACTTGTTGGACTAGGGAATAGAGGGGGTTCCCAGAACAGGGGCTAGCTTGGTGACTCACAAGAATTACATTGTGTGGAGAAGTTGCTTTCCAGAGCACCTCACCCATGATGGACACAAGTGGAACTGGTTTTGCAGGGTTCAGAGAGGCTTCACGCCAAAACAAAGTGGAGATTAATTATAGGATGGGGCAAGTGGGAGGAAGAGTTGAATGGGGTTACAGGCTGCAACTGAGCAACAGATAGAACTGGTTCTTTGGTGGGATCATGGCCACAACCCCCACCGACACATTGTAGGGGACACAGATGAAAATACATTTGGGAAAAACAAAAATCACCCAATACCTTGGAAAATGAAGTTGTGCAATACATTGAATACAGTGGGGAAATTAAAAGTCATGTACTACATTGCAAATGAAAGGGAACATAGAAATTGCTATTTCCACAATGGTGCCCATATCACCCCTATTCTGCATTCTCTCCACTGGCTTCCAGTGTCCAGGTGTGTGAAGTTTTATATCCTTTGTTTAGTCCATCAGGCTTTCTATCTTCATGGTGCAGACTATCTCTGTGGTGAGTTCCCCCTTACCTTCCGGCTCGAGCCCTACATTCTGGGAGCGCATGTCTAGTTTCTGTCCCTAGGTTTCGCCTTTCCAGAATTGGCGGTCGTGCCTTCTCTGTGGCAGCAGGCAGACTCTGGAATGTACTCCCTCTTGCTCTTAGATGCACTCAGAGGTGTTGCTAGGTGGTGGGCCTGCGGGGGTTATAGCCCCGGATCATTTGGTTTTAGCCCCCTGGAGCTACAACCAAAGGCTAGCTAGCCTGAGGTCCTGACACTCCCGACATTAGTGTATCCCTGGATCTTTTCCAGACCTAGCAACAACCCTGGAGACACTGCTAATCATTTGCAATTTAGACGTTTTTTGAAAACTACTTTTTTAAATACTGGATTGGGCTTGCCCTGTCACATGTCTTTAGCGCCAAGATGCCTACAGGACTAGCGCTTTATAAAAACTGATAACATAACATACCAGACAACACAGTGTCCATGCACTAACTCAACAAGCAGTAGGGTGTACAGTCACTGCCCCTATGCAGGGAGGGGCTGCAATTATGGTTCTAGTTTCTGGAGAACTGAATTTCTGCTTCAGCTGCCCGTGTGGTGGGAGCAGAGAACTGGCTAGCAGACGCTCTGAGTACGCAGAGCACGGTCTCACATGAGTGGGAGATTGCCAGGCAGTTATCAAAGGGATTTCAGCCTGGTGGGGTACTCCACTGGTGGATATGTTTGCCTTGAGGTCCAACGCAAAGTGCAAACAGTTTTGCTCAAGGGAATTTCCATTGAAGGGTACACTAGGAGACCCAGTCATGGTGGATTGGATCTTCAACCTCCACTATGTGTTTCCTCTGATACCTTTCACCCTGTGGGTTCTCAGGAGGTTGAGGAAGTTTCGAACCACCATGATCTTGATCGCCCTGGATTGTGAAAAGAGAACATGGTACTCAGAGTTCCTGGACTTGACCATCGGCCACCTCTCCTCCACGGCCAGACCTCCTATCCCAGTCAGAAGGTCAGGTGCTCGACCTGAACCCAGATCCCATCAACCTACATGCGTGTCTTTTGAGAGGATGAGGTATGATGACTGGGACTTCTCAGAACAGGTTTTTGAGGTGCTACTGGCTGCATGCAAGCCTTCTACAAGATCATTGTACAAGTGGAGAAAATTGGAGGCGGGCTGTAGGTGAACCCAGGATAGACCCTATCGCTTGTCCCACCACTACAGTGATGGAGTTCCTTCTGTCACTGGCCTCTTCATGTCTTCAAATAGGCACAGTCAAGGGCTACTTGTCGGCTTTGTCTGTATTCAAGAGGTCACCGGATCAGGAATCCTTCTTCACGGTCCCGGCAATGACCCAATTTCTGAAAGGCCTTGTAAATAGATTGCCGCCTACTCCGATTTTGGGACTTAAATTTGGTTTTAAAATGTTTGATGGCGGCTCCATTTGAGTCCATGCATTCATGCTCAATCAGGTTGCTAACCCTAAAAACAGCTTTCCTGGTGCAATCACATCAGCGAGACATGTACATGAGCTTCCGCCTCTATCCCACAAGCCGCCCTTTCAGGGAGAAGGCTTCTCTCAATATGTGTCCTAAATTTCTCCCAAAAGTGGTTTCTGAATTCCACGTGTCCCAGAGCATTGATTTGCCAATCATATATCCACCACCACTTCCCTCTAAGGACGAGGAAAGGTTCCACAGACTGGGCCCTCAGAGGACACTCAGTTTCTATGTAGCTAGGATGGCGGAGTATAGGCGTGACAACCAGCTCTTTGTGGCTTTCTAATTTGGAAGGAAGGGTTTGGCTGTGTCCAAACACACAATCTCTCGCTGGATAATTCTCTGTTAGTCCTGGCAGAATTACCACCGGCCGATTTACAGTCGAGACCTGGTGGAATTAGCACCAGAAACAAAAATGGTATTTTGACCATAATACAAGTGTAAATACAGCTGAAATACCGCCAGAAATTGGTGCTAATTCAGCCAAAAACACAGTGCAGTTACCTTCACCTTTTAGGTGGAGATAAATGCATACAGGTGATGGAAGAGAGGGACGGCTTCCTGAGCATTGTAAGAAAGGCAAGGAGGCAATGTGTGAGTCTCTGCAGTCAGGATTGGCCTCAGCTGATAACATCAGCAGAGCCATGGCGGAAAGCACAGTAATATACAAATTTGCGTGGTTGAGGAAGTCAGGTTTCGCACTGGACGTTCAGTCCAGGCTCATCAACATGCCCTTTGACGGCACCCAGCTGTTTGGCAGGATGGCTGACGAAAGCCTGGAGAATCTACAGACCTCAAAGGCAGCGGCCAAGTCCCTTGGAGCAACTATCAGACAGCCTCAACCCTCTCATCCCAGTGAATCGTCTTGTAGAGGTAGGTCCTTTCGCTTCTACTCCTCAGTTGGAAGAGCAAAAGGACTGGCTGGTCAAAGGGGTCCGAGAAGATTCCCTCATGGTAGACGAGGGAGAGGTGCAAAGCCTGCCCAAGCAACGACTACTTTACCATCAGCCGGTGCTTCAGCCGCCACAAAACCTCTCTGAGGCCTTAGCCCACTAGACCCCGTTGGGAGGCAGACTCTCACTGCATCTGCAAGAATGGCGAGGCATTATTTCAGATGTATAGGCATTGGAAACAGTAGCCCAGGGTTTCTAAAAAGGCCTTAGGACCATCCACTGTGGAAAAACAAAAGTGCAAATTAAAGGGTCAATGGTTTACTGAATGACTCTCCTTCTATTCAATCACCACAAAAATAGCACACAGAGAACCTGTACCTAAGTATAGTGATCTTTAGTATTTTATATCGTTATTTCTTTTGTTATAAGGTAAGGTACAGTATAAAACATCTCACGTCTCAGAGATATCAAATCTTTTCATACAGTCGAACAAGAACATAAAAACAGATCAACACCAGTTCTTGTGCATTTAACAGAGTACAAATTCTCTACTGTCAACATCTAACGGACAGTGTCAAAAAACAACATGTGAACATTTAAAAACAA
The DNA here is from genome assembly GCF_040938575.1 of Ambystoma mexicanum. NCBI lineage: Eukaryota > Metazoa > Chordata > Amphibia > Caudata > Ambystomatidae > Ambystoma > Ambystoma mexicanum. Next base: position 187,748,138 of record NC_090922.1, read on the forward strand.
AAAATACAAAAGGACAAATATACATGCCAGCGTTACTGCATTGGTAACACTATGATTACAAAAGTTTGTCTACAACAGGGTGTTTCAGCCGTCTACATGGGCTGGATGTGCCTCGTGTCTGATACAGCCTTCTTCAGGACGGGGGACTGTATGGACTAGATGTTCACAGAGTGCGGTAAAATGGTGAAAGGGAGTATAGTCAGGAGAGTGCTTTTAACAGAGTACTGGGGAGCCACCGTTTAAAGGTACCAAATCCGTTCCTTGTGCAGGAAAGTTTGAGCCTGCTAGAGAAAGGTGCTATAGAACCAGTACCTGTGACGGAAAGGCACAACGCATGGTAATCTCATTATTTTCTAATCCCCAAGAAGGACGGAGGATTGAGACCCATCTTGGACTTGAGATGCTTGAGCAAGTTCCTCAGTAAGGACAAGTTCAAGATGGTCACACTTTCTCAGATCCTTCCGGGCCCTCCAGTTTCAGGATTGGTTGGTATCTCTGGACCTTCAGGATGCTTACTTTCATGTGCCTATCCATCTCAAGCACAGAAAGTATCTGAGGTTCGCCATTGGCAGTTCTCACTATCAATTTCGAGTTCTGCGATTCGGGCTAACCTCTGCCCGAGGATCTTCACCAAGCTAATGGCGGTTGTGGCAGCAGGTCTAAGGAGGGGAGGGATTCATGTCTACCCCTATCTGGACGACTGGTTGATCAGAGCAGTTTCCCCGGAACAAGCTCAGATTCATCTAGATTATGCTCGCCACTTCCTCCACAAGCTGGGATTCTCCCTCAGCTTAAAGAAGTCACATATGATACCATCACAGAAACTCCAGTACATTGGAGCAGTTCTGGACATATCCCTGGGAAAAGCCTTGCCACCAGAGTTGAGGGCTCAAAATATTCTACAGATGGTGACCAGATTTCAAAATGCCCAGCGTCTACCAGCCTTCGACTTTTTGAGGTTGCTCGGCCTCATGACATCCTGCATTTTTCTAGTGCCAGTGGCTCGCCTGAGAATGAGATCTCTCCAGTGGGCTCAAAGGACCCAATGGGCGCAATTCTCAGGGAAGATGTCAGATCTCCTACAAATCCTGAACAGAGTAGCACGAGACCTCCAGTGGTGGGCCTGTCGGGAGAACATCTTGAAAGGAGAACTGTTTTGGCAACCATGGCCAGAGATAACAGTAGTGACGGACGCCTCACTCACGGGGTGGGGAGCCCATACCAACGACTTAACCATCAGCGGTCATTGGTCTCCATCAGAGTCCAGACTACACATCAACCTATTAGAGCTAAGAGCAATCAGGCTAGCACTGAAAGCTTTTCTGCCATCAGTATAGGAAAAATAATGTCTGATAATGACGGACAACACAGTGGCCATGCACTACCTCAACAAAAGAGGAGGTGTAGAGTCACTGCCACTGTGCAGAGAGGCAATACAGCTCTGGTTCAGGGCAATACAGGAAGGAATCTCTCTATCGGCAGTTCACCTAGCCGGAGAGAAGAACACAGCGGCGGACGCTCTGAGCAGGCAGACCTCAGTCTCCCATGAGTGGGAACTTGCTCAGGAAGTCCTTCAAGAGATCTTCACCCTTTGGGGAACCCCTCAGGTGGATCTGTTCACAACGAGTGTCAACAAGAAATGCGAATGATACTGCTCAAGGGAATTTCCCCCGAGAGGAGCTCTGGGAGATGCGTTTGTGGTGGACTGGGAGTTTCCACTTCTGTACGCGTTTCCTCCAGTCCCCGTCATTCCTCACTTAATAAGGAGGATGAGAAGATTCCGGAAACCCATGATACTAATTGCCCCGGATTGGGCCAGGAGGACATGGTACCCAGATCTTCTAGACATGCCCATCTGTCCTCCGATTCGTCTTCCACAAAGAGAGGATCTTCTCTCGCAAGAAGAGGGTCAGGTTCTCCATCCAGATATCAGGACTCTCAACCTTCACGCTTGGTTTCTGAAAGGTTGAGATACAAAGATTGGGACCTCCCGGATGACATAATGGAGGTGTTGCTTTCGGCCAGAAGACCAGCAACAAATCATTATACTGCTGCGGTTGGAACAAATTCTGCAGCTGGTGTAGAGATAAAAATATTGACCCCTTTTCATGCAATACACTGATGGTGTTATCTTTCCTGCTATACTTAGCAAATTTAGGACTTCAAGTTGGCACAATCAAGGGTTACCTCGCCGCGCTATCAATCTTCAAACGCACAGCTGAGGAACCTTCATATTTCAAAATGCCTCTAGTCATTCAGTTTCTGAAAGGGTTGACTAATGTCTTCCCCCGACTCCTTTTCAAGTTCCCCTGTGGGATTTAAATCTAGTTTTAAAATGTCTAATGGGCACTCCCTTTGAGCCTCTTCATTCCTGTCCATTAAGGTTTCTCACTCTCAAAACAGTTTTCCTAGTGGCTATAACTTCTGCCAGAAGAATGAGCGAGCTACAAGCTTTATCTTGCAAACCTCCACACACTATTTTCCACAAGGATAAAGTAGTTCTTCAAGTGAATCCTAATTTCCTCCCAAAGGTTGTCTCAGAATTCCATATCACTCAAAAAATAATCTTGCCTTCATTTTATCCTCCTCCTCATCCAGGGAAAGAGGAATAGAGATTGCACAGGCTGGATCCAAAGCGTGCTTTGAGTTTTTACATCAGCAGACTTGCAAAAATTAGGCAAGCAGACCAGTTGTTTGTGGGTTATGCGGGACATAAACTAAGCCTAGCTATCACGAAACAGACCATCTCAAGATGGATAATTCTAACTATCATAGAGTGCTATAAATTGGCAGGAAAAGACCCTCCTCAAGACCCCAGGGCTCATTCAACCAGGGGTATTGCAGCCTCGACAGTTGTCCAGGGAGGAGTTCCAATTAAAGACATCTATGCGGCTGCCACATGGTCGTCTGAACATACCTTCACCAAATTCTACAGCCTAGATTCCTCCACTAGCCAGGAGACTAAATTTGGGAAAGCTGTATTGCACTCTGTGCACAATTAAACCATATTAATTTTACTCCCACTCCAATTTCCATTACTCCTTTGGGAGTCTATCAAAGATAAGGAATACGTGGGAGGACACAATCCATTCGAAGAACAAGTTACTTACCAATTGTAACGTTCTTTCGACTGGATGTTCCTCCCACGTATTCCTTATCGCCCCTCCCATCCTTCCCCGCAGTAAAACTTCCCTTGTAGTTGCAGCCTACGCTCCCTCAAGGGTACTAACCATATCATACTGGACAAACACAGCACCCCAAAACGGAACTGAGTAACGGAAGCTGCGCGAGACTATTTATACCTATGGTGATGTCGGCGCCGATACAGAGGCCTTCGAGGGACACTGACTCGAGAGACGTTGGCGCGCAGTGCCCTCTACTGAATTTTTTTTTTCCGAGGCCAGCAAGCTGGAAGTGGTTTTATGAAAGATAAGGAATACGTGGGAGGAACATCCAGTCGAAAGAACGTTACAGTTGGTGAGTAACTTGTTCATCAGCCAGACTGTGAAGACACTCTCTGTTAGCATATACATCAATCATTGTTATGAAGACATCCACTGTTAACATATACATCAACCATTATAAGTCAATCCATATATGATATGGGTATGTGTGGTTCTATAGTTCGGAAGAACAGTATTCCAAGAAACCAGTTGAACTATGTTGTGGATATCATGAAGATCGTTGATACTTGGTACCATCAATCAGTGGAATACGTCCATGTGTACTGTTAATCATCCTGAAGGTGATATGGATAATTATAAAAAAACTATTTAAATCCCATTCCTCATTTATGCCCCCTGGAGATAGAGCGTCTAGTCCTTCAATCCAATACTCTTCACGTTGGGTTCTTTTTTTCTTGGCATTAACATGATGACCTTTAGTGTGTACGATTTCGAGTATCTGGAATCTCTGCTGGGACACGGTGTGCCCCTTTTCTACAAAATGTCTGGCTACTGATGAAACTTGGTTGTTGTTCCTGATGCAGGAGTTATGCTCATTCATTTGAAGTCTCACTTTCCTCAATGTTTCTCCAATGTAATATATCCCACATAGCCATTTGATGCTGTAAATAACGTTCTCTGTGGCAGAAGGTTGTTACTTTTTTGACTGTCAGCGGAGAGGTGCCCTGCTAGCTATGGTGGTGTGATTGCGGCATTAAGTGGGACACAACATACATGGAGACCTTGCAGCTACTGGTCTGTTGCTGTGGTTGTTAGTTAGAGACACACTTCTAGTGGTGTTCATTGCTTGACATGCGCTACATGTGTGCCGTCAGTTTGGCTGATGTGTCTGTACATGAGTGCTCAGCATGCCGGCAAGGAGTGGTGGTGATGTGCCATGCGAATCGGTGGCAGTCCTTGTTACTTTCTGTTCCATGGTAGTTGTGTCCAACCTCATGCCATCATCATCCTACTTGGTGGGTGTGTCAGGGGGTTCACGCCTTCCATGACACATGATATAATAGCCCGCGATGTCTCATTGATGGCTCATGCATTGTCTGTGTTAATCTCGCCTGGATGCATGGAAGTGTGTGTATGTCAACATGCTATTGGGATTGCTGTGCAATGGCCACATCATTCACTCATGTACTCACTGGGTACTTTCTGGTTACTGGTTCCAAATTCTGCCGAGCCCACACCCTCCAGGCATGCCATATGGAGGATGCTGATCACTGTCTCCTCCCACAGGGTCAGCTGCAGCGGGTCGACTATTCTTCCACCTGTGGCTGCTGTCGTCCAACAGTGGTTGGCGATGAGGGTGCTGTAAGGGAGGCATGGTATCACAAGTATGACACTGACGCAAGAGATACAATTTCAAAACCGTTATTCAATTTTGGGGGTTTGAAAAAACTCGTACTTTGCCCTATAGCTATGATGGGAGTAGCCTCTACCATCAAATAATAAAGAAAACGCAATCCTAGTCAGTCTATGTCAAATAAAAGATGGCCTATACTAACAAAACCTAATGCCTGCCCTATCTCTTATACAAAACAGTGTGTAAAGGGGAATATGTATATAAAGGAAAATTAGTGTTATAACAAAAAGAATCAATGGGCCTCATTACAATAGTGGAGGTAAGGCAACAATGGCGCCGGTAGTGCTACCGGCGCTGTTGTTACCATGCCGCCACATTACAAGCTCTGCTCGCGGTGGCTCTCTGGATGCCTGGTCAGACCAGGCGTGCAAAGCGGCACCCGCGAGCAGAACTGGATGGTAGCAACGGTACCATTATGAACGGTACCGATGCTACCATCCTCCCTATTCCCATTGAGCCCTTTGGGTGCTCAAATGGGAATGGGGACGTAATAGCTCTGGGTTCCGAGCAAGGGGAATTACCGCGCCCACCAAGGTTGGAATGGCCCGGTAATACCCTTTTTGCGGGACCCGGAGCCGGACACGAGTTTGGGGGTAGTCATGCCGGTATAAACGGCATGGCTACCTCCAACCTCGTAATGAGGCCCAATGTGGCTGAGACAGCTCTCCTTCCCACGTTGGACAGCACGGAGTAAGGCAGTCCCCCGTAAACAGGATGACACGCTCAGCTTCTCAAAACAAAGGCAGTTCAAAAAGTGGATCGAGGCATGCCTGGCCTTCCATGTTAAAGTCTCTAATTCCAGCTTTCAAAAGTTATTTCACAGTTCAACAAAGTTCATGCAGGTCTCCCTCGATCGGGCTCAGACCTCTCAAAGCAAAAAGTTCACGTAGGTCTCACTCTGTTGGGCTCGGATCTCTTAATCACAGCACTTGCAGGGGTTCCCTTCCCCAACCTTAATTCACATTCTTCAGGGGTTCCCTTCCCCTAACTTATCATACTTCCGGTCTCCCTCAGTCAGCTCAGACCTTTTCCTGATGTCGAAGCCTTTCGAATGTGTGAGGCTTTTACTATAGACCTCCGCAGCACCACTTCGACTTTCCCTTCAGCTCACACTCTTGTGTTATTTGCCCCAGTATCTCTTGGTCTGGGTAGTTCAGTATCATAAGCACAACAGTTCAATAATCGCCTTTTGACTTCCCCTTTTCTCCAGGGTTAATCTTGATCATCACGCATTTTAAAGTTCATTCACATTCTTGCTTTATAACAAAAAATGTCACCTTTCGCAGAGACTTTCGAGTTTACTACTTCCTTTCACCAGACCACTCCGCTACTCTTTATCACTGCATTCACAGTTATCAGTGATTTAAAGTTCACCACAAGTCTGCCTTCCTTTGCGTCTCAACCACACGCGTGCAGCCTTCAATTGTGAGGTATACTGTTGCAACTTCAATCTTTCCTTAACACACACTGGTCTTTCATGTCGCTCGCCAACTCACTGGCTGTATGTATTCCTTTCTTGTCTTTGCAGTTTTAATTCACAATGCAGTCTTCTTGTCTGGGAGTTGGCCTTCTCCACATGTCTTTCACGGCTCTTTGAAAGCAACAACCTTCTGCAGGGATCTCCTGGGTTTCTCTACCCTTTGCTCTGGTCCCACTGTCGGTGGCTCTGCTCCAGTAGGTTCGCCTTCACCCCAGAAGTTCTGCTCCTTCTCGTGTTCTACCTTGCTCAGAATGTGTCTCTATGTTCCTCCTTTTATCTGTGTGTGGAGAGCTGATGGGTATCAGATGTACGTGATTAAAGTAGAGTGCCTGACTTTGCCTGACCCGATTAGCGGGACATGTCCAATGAGAGTCTCAGATGTGAGTCTGTCTTTTCCCAGAGCGCACTGTCTGTGTGAAAGTGTTCATGTAGGAAAAGGGGTGGGGGAGTTGAAGTCTCAAGATATCTTACCTGGTAGGATAGGGCATGGGTACGGGAAAGGGGGGAATACTGCATCTCACTATCGGTTGCCTCACCCCCACTCCCCAAAGACCTCACACCCAGGTGATCCTCCCACACTGGTCCACCTACAGGAACTGGATCCAAAAGCGATGGCCATGTCCTGGCCATCTGGATGACAAGCCCCCGAGGACTAGCGGGTGAGACACCCTTTGGTTTCTCACAGTGCAGACTCGTGCTTTGAGGTCGTTCCACCTCATTCCGAGTGTCCTCACTGTCCCGTCGGGCATGCACAACAGCCACCACCATGTCCCTGATCTCTGCCCAAATGGTGTTCTTGCGCAGCTGACTCGTCTTGCGGGGTTGTGACCCATACAGGCTCCCCTGAATGGACCAACACCTGCTCTGCAAGAACAGTGAGCTCCTTTTCCATAAATGCTGGTTTCCGTTGCCGCATTTTGGTGACCTTCCACTTGCCTTTACCACCTAACATGATTTGGCTTTATTCTGGGGGTGGATGACACTCCTTTCCAGTAAATTTTCAGTAGATTGTATCTTTAAAGATGGCCGCTGTCGTGCTTTCCATTCCGGCGATGGCACTATTTCAGCTGGCAGTAATTCCGCCAGTGTTAATTCTGCCGGCTGTAATTCCACTGGCGGAAGAACACCGAATGTGTGCTTGTAATGGTAATTTGGCTGATTTTTCATGGAATTACAGTTTTTTGGCGGTAATTCCGCTGGCAGAATTAACGTTACTGCTGATGTGTGGTGCGTACGCCTGCCTACTCATGATTTGGTGGACATTCCTCCGGACACAATTGCAGTAACTGTTATTCTGCCTGGCGTAATTACTATAAAGACTGGAGGTGGGTATCTGTACTTCTGCCCACTAAATAGTTGGGGTAGAATCACAGAGCACCCCAGCAAAGGTTCTCTAATGGTAGCTATGGAGGAGCAACTAAGGCTTGGAGGCTCATTAGGAGTTTGTTGGTATCCCGCCGGTAATTCCAGCAGGATACCGGTAAACAGACCTACCGTTACCGGTGCCTGATATCCTGGCATTTCCGGTGACGGTAGGTAAAATCCGATTTCTGGTATTTCCAGCACCAGCTCTTGGCTGGAGATAAATCAGTGAACCCCCACCGGCAAACTTGTAGTTTGGCAGTACAGGAAAAGTGGTGGTCATGGAATTACTGCTACATTTTACTTGCACCGCCAAACTTATAATACGGCCCTTACACTCAAGGGAGGTGATGTGGTCTGGTTCTTAGGTAAAGTGAATCTCCAAGCTCCCCCAATGGAATTGCCACACACTGTGTTAGGTGATAACACAGTACTTTTATTAAAGGATAAAAGTCAGATAGATATACACAAACAAATAAGACTAACTTTGTGCTAGAAACCTAAACAGGTAATCTAATATATACAATTCTATGTGGTACCACTGTTACCTTTCAATTCAATTGTAATGCACCAACTGCTGACAGTTATTAAAAAGCATTTAAAATATTAGGCATGGGTTACTTCATAAAACATGACTGTAGAAAGACAGATAATAATTAGAACATAGGCAGAATTGAAGGCACGCCGCTGAACATTCACACCAGAGAGAATACAACCTGCTAGGGAAGAAAGGCCCAAGTCGATCTTGTAGGGATAACAAGTTTTAATCTCACACGCAGAGGAGAGCAACAGCAAAGAACTCTGCTGCTAAGAACGTTCTTCCGAAAAGTAGTACAAGCAGAATCTTATAAAGGAAAACATCGTCAAAGATGACGCAATACATACAGTGAAAACCCACGTGGCTGATTGAATGGACCCTATACAGGTACCACCTTTATCCATAAGAATGGCAGTTTATTGGTCCCAGCCCAGTCCGCCCGTCTTCCATCACGTGGATCCTGCGGGGCTCACCTTCTCACGTCAAAGGTCAGAAAACAAATTAATTATACTCCTACTATACAGCTTGTTTTATCACTCATACTGTACACTTGGCAGGCCTTAAGACAGACACACAGGAGGTTCTGGGGCACTCTAACCTTCACACACACATTTCACTCACTCCCTCCACGCCATCCGGCTCCAAGGTCTCCAGCCTCGTTTTGATCTATACTGTATCCCTCCCAGCACCTCGCAAAACAAATCATACAATTGTCACTTTGCCGATTTCCCTGTCAGTCCTCTTTGAACATTTCAGGACTTGTTACTTTGGGGTTGGTGGTCAAAGGGCACCTGGTGCCATGGAATTCAGGGGTCTTAGGGTTTAGTCAGTTAAATGGGCTATAATTCATGGTCACCCGGGAGTGAGCCGGGTCATTCTTTGGCCAGTATGAGATATCATGCACACCAGGCACCGGTCTGTGATTGTGGCCTTGTAGCGCACATTCTTCTTGGGTGAAAGAACGCCTCTTAGCAACACTTTTGGAACAATGAATAGACTTGTGGCGGTTGGGGGTGTTAACTGTCCTTCCGGAAACGCGGGCATGGCTGGGGATTTCTGAGGTCTCGCGAATTTGGGCCTAGTGCATGCAATGCCGCATTTACCGCTCAGGCCTTCCCTTTGACCTATGATTACTAAAAACTACACAAAATAGCGATGCTGCTGGCGCCTTATACTATACTATGTAGTTAAACTATATTTAGTTATACTGAAGTAAGGCCCTGTTAAATAGGAGGGCATCCCTCTTGCCGTCCCCACTTGCCCATCATAGTGATTTGAATGCAGCTTGCCTCACTCTAGAGCGCCTGGGGGGCGGGGCTGTCCCCTTCCCAACATTCCCCCTTTTGTTACTTCTACAGTAACTAATTATGGAATGCTTCTGCGCTCCCGCTGTGTTCACAGATGGCTGAGTCCCCTTTATTGGCACCCAAGCCCTACACACTGATTGCAAACTCTTCAGGAATGCATCCCCCTCCCCCGCCAGGTCTACCCAAACCTCTGTGTAATTTTCTGGATCAGGGGGAGGGGAAATGATAGTATGGTATAGAGTATCAACTTCATCGCCATATGGGATGGGGAACATTTCATACTTCGGGCCACCCTGTGGGACATCAGTTTGCACTTCAATATTTTTTGTTTCGCGAGGTGCTTTTAGAACCCCAATTGATACCATCCTTCTTACGCTATCAGGTGCCACAGTGGCACAGCATCAAAGGACCAGCTGACAGGTGCAGAAAATAACCAGGATGAACACAATGATGGGCATTAACATCTTCACAATTGCTCCTAACCATGACAGGGCCCAGTTAAAAGCCACAGTTAGCCAATCACTGTCCTGTATTCCACCCTCCTCCTTCATGCGAACACCCAGGCCATGGACAGCTGCAATGATATTAGATAATGATGTGTTGTCTGCGTTCTCTGGAGGCACGAATGCACAGCAGGAATCGCCACATTTTTTGCAAACCCCACCTTCCATGTCCAGCACGTAGCGATTTTGCATTTTCATAAGTCTCATTGCTTGCAACGTGACCTTGATCACGTTGAACCCATTCTCTGTGTCGTTCGCGAGCTGGACCAGTTACCACCTCAATATTTGCAGCCATTCGGCACTGGCTGCAGCCTGCACTCCCGGCAAGAGTAAAGATGCGAAAAAGGATTTTGCTGAGCTGAAAAGCGTGAATTCTCCTGGTATTTCAGAAAGCAATGTTGAAGAGTCTTTGAATATGTAATTCCATCTTTTCATCCTCTGCGGTTGTTGAAACTGTCCTTTTCCTAGCTGAATGTGGGGCTCTGGTATGGGTACCATGCTCTTATCTTCATTTTCGACTGTGGGGACATTCGTGGGTCCCTTTGCAGTCAGTGCTCCCCCCTTCAGGTGTTCTTCTGGGATTAGTAATAGCGCTGAGTGCAGCGTGGCCATCGAACAACAGCCCCTCCATGATGGTGGGAGGTATAATTAAGCTTGTCGGCTGCAGATCCAGTAGTAATCCATCAGCACTGCCGTTCCTTTCTTCATGTATGTGATCAAGAGAGTTTTATTGCAGTGTTCATTTGTGCCGACAAAGCCTGTAGCCTTGCTGCGGAAACACAGTCTATATTCTTCTTCCTTGTGCACTCCCACCTGTTTTTCCATTGTCACAATTCATGTCAACTTTGTGATATGCTCTGTCCAGATTTGCGCATAGAAAGTGGCCACTCGGATTGCACCGCGACCTAGATGGCGGCTCTAGTCTAGAGCTCCTGTGCCCGTGATCGATTGGGACAGAGGTTTTCCTGCTTTAAACTATCCTGCTGCAGTTGAAAATATATATATTGGGATTCTGATACCTGTGCCAATGCTGCAGCCCTTTCACGCCCCTGATCGGTGGCTGGGGTGCTTGAAACAGGAGCTTGGTGCTCCGGCGCGTGTGAGGGACTGCACGTATTTATGTGGTTGCAGTGCCTCGGCTAGCCGTGTGGATCGGCCGGCACTAACAACATAGCATGTGCGACGTGCCCTGCAATGCCAAGGTACTACTGATTTCTACCCCCCCTCCCCCACCGTGGGCAGCACAGCCCGCTGCAGTGTGCCCCTGTGCCTTGAGGGGCTCCCTGTGACTCTGCACCCTGAAACGAGCTACGCCACGACTGACTTTGAAGATCGGGCAATAGATTCCCATACGTGCTGCGGCGGCCTCGATCATTCCAAATACTGCTGCCTTTCTACTTTTTTCCGCTTGAAAGCGCTGTCAGCCTCATTGCGCCCTGGGCGGCTCCCCAGTGATCAATACGAGTTCCTGGCCGTCAAACCACAGGGCTGGATCTCGCTGCCCGCTACGGCACCCCCTCTGTGTCCTGAGGCCCTGCAACTTCCCTGCTGCTGTGACTGCGGCCAGATCGAGGAACACTGGAACCTCACTATGCCGGCGGGACAATTACCTCCTGCTACTGCACTGAACATGGACAGGTGATCTACAGAGTCCTGCAGAGGTGGGAGCTTCACAATGCGGGGCGTGTTGTGCGGTTTCTTCCTAACTGGGAGTGATTTCTGCAGCTCCCGCTTCTCCTTATCATTTCGGCACCTCTCACTCCTAGGTTTTGCCCACCTTGCAGATTAACCCTGGGCCCTTCCACCACCTCAAATTGAAAGCTGCGGTCCCCTGACTGGATCACCTCTCCCCTCAGTAGGCTTGTTGCACTGCCCCAGTGCACAGTTGACTATTAGGGACTATCCTTGTTGGTCGGGAGCTGCGTACTACACCAGCCAGTGCCCTGGGGGCAGTCACTAGGTGGCTCGCTATTATACCATTAAAGCTGGGTCTGTGGTGCATCACTTTGCTCCGGGCCTGGATTCACCTGAGCTACCCTGGGGCCTCTGTCCATTGCACTTCATGGGCCTCCCCACCCACCCGCCCATCTATATGAGTACTGCACCTCCTTGCACTCTGGGAGTGCCTTGGTGCTCCACGTGGAGTACCTAGGCCCCTTGGACTGTCGCTGCTCTTTTGCTTCAGCGCACCATGACCACCTTACAGCCTACCTATTGTTCTGGAGCTTGGACGTCCACTTCTCTACTGGCAGCGTAGCGACTCACTCCATTGCTGGCAGCCGGGCCCGGGGCTCGCTCCCGCCCCCACTCCGCCCGCCCTTGTGTTGTTAATCAAGCCTTGCCCTGCACTGTTACGACTCCTTCACACCGCTGCCACCGGGCGATATAGCACCCCTCAGACGGGGCTCACGTCACAGGTGGACAACAGCCAGTCCAAGTTATTTACCATCTAGGGAGCACTCCCGACCTGGGGATTGTTGTCCTAAAGTCCCTTTTTTTACAACATGGCTAAAGGAGGTGCCAAAAACCAATGCACAATAAACTAATGTACCAAATCTGCTCCTAAACCATTGTTAGTTGGTGGATCGTCGGCAGACATGGATGTCGTACCGCTCCCGGCGGAACCCACCAATTCCCAACGCATGTTGGCATGCATGCAGTAGGGGTTTGCCAAGGTGCACTCTAAGTTGGATGACATGACTACCACTATTGATTCCATAAAAACGCGTATGGACTAAACTGACCTTCGGCTCACGGAGGCTGAAACCTATGTGGGCACTGTGGAGGACGACCTGTCTGCTGTGAGGGGTGAATTTGCTGCTCTGGCCAGGCGGGTGCTACAAGTGGAGAAGAAGAACGAGGATCTCGAGTCACGCTTCCGCTGCAACAACATACGTATCATCGGGTTCCCTTAAAGCAACACGGAAACATCGCTAGAACAGTCTACCCTACTCCCACTCTTGGGAAATCCGGCATTATCACCGCAATTTGCGGTGGAATGGGACCGCATATCTCTAGCACCTAACCCTAGGCCGGGTGTGCCTCTGCGGCCTATCATAACTCGCATCCTTAACTACCGCAACCGCGACATGCTCCTTCATGCAGCCCAAGAGCAAGGGGACTTGATGCTGGGCTCGAACAGGATCCATATTTATCTTGTCTTCTGTGTGGCTGTCCAGCAGGAAAGGAAATCCTTTTTAGCGGTCAAGAAGTGACTTTGTGATGGCAACCTGAAATATGCAATGCTATAGCCAACGAAACTGCACATTGAGAGGAACAACAAGACATACTTTTTCACGCTGCCAGACGAGGCTATGAAATTTCTGCATGAAGCCTTACCGACTCCCTGAACAATGGGGGCAATGACCAGACTGATCCTTGCGGGTGGGCCCTGCTCTCCTCTTGGTTTACACACTCTAGGGGTTACTCTGCATGGCAAAGTGCATATTTCCTCCTCATGTTGGTGTTCCTGGAGATGGTGAAAGTATACGCTTTTCTGCTTTTCTATGTCTTCAACTGGCGATATGTGGATTACCCCGAATGGGGCCAATTTTATGAATAGCATGTGAACAATTATCCTTCTGTCTGTACTTAAGTCCTAATCGACCCGGCGGGTCCATGTGACAGCTTCCCCTATGCAATGTTGAATTGTTAAGTTGGGGTTGTGTTTGTGGGAATACATCCCCCATGGCCCCAGTGGGGTGGGGGTGGGGGGGGCCAGGGATGGTTGGGGTTGTTAAAATGTACAAAATTGCACTTGGTGCACATGATGCTTACACACAATGGAAAGGTGGATAGGAGGGGCGAATTGACGGTCAGGGGAGGAACAGGTTTTGATACTGTGTGGGCAGGCAATGTGAATCCTCTTGTATTCAGATGGGGGATATAACCAGCCTAAGTTGGAACGTCCGGGACTTGGGTTGCCCAATTAAACAACGGTAAATACACCTGTACGACAAGAGACACAAAGTCAAAATCCTGTACTTGCAGGAGACACATGCCCTCTCGCCGATTTGTGAAGAGTTTGCCTGAAACTGGGGGAAGAATTGATTCTATAAATCCTACTACACACATTCTAGGAGGGCGATGATATTGATACATCGGTCTGTTCTGTTTCAATGCAGCCACATGCGTGCAGACCCACTGGGCAGATATGTAGTGCTGTATGGGACCCTTGCAGGTAGGGAGATGCTGTTGATGAATGTGGACGATCCTCAATTTTATACCGATATTTTACAGACACTTGCTCAGTACCCACTGGTCCCTGTTTCATGGGGGGGGCGACTTCAACACCATTTTAGATTTAGAACTAGATAGGTTCACATGCACTCACAGAGCCCCTTTCTGAGCCGCCTCTACTATAAAAGAGGGTATGAACTCCCTTGTACTTGTGGACGCTTGGCACGCACTGCACCCCTCTGACCGTGCATATACTTTCTACTCCTCTGTCCACGACTCCTTCTCCCGCATCGACATGTGGGTTATCTCTCATACGCTACTTGGTAGGGGTTGTAGATATCTCCATGCTCCCTCGCACCTACTCTGACCACTCTCTGATCAGTATCTCCCTGAGTCTACCTACACTCTCCAGACCTCGAAGCAGCTGGCGCTTTAAATCATCAGCCCTGCAAGATGTTGCATTTGCATCCACTGTGGATGACCACGTACGCCTGTGTTTTTAGATGAATGTAGGCTCAGTTCCCTAACCTAGCACACTCTGGGAAGCCTTCAAATTTTACATTCGAGGAATCGCAATGTCCACGTAATTTAGTGTTCTCAAGACAATTCGATACAATATAACACAATGGGAGGGTACTTTGCAAGAGCTGGAATGGGAACTGACAGGCGACCACCCTATGACCACACTTGCACCGATTAAGGAGGCTGTAGACACTTCTAGAATCCATCCAGAACGTGAGGTGACATTTTTTAATGCTCCCATGGCTGCTTGGAAATACGGAGAGGGAGATAGACCTGGCAGATTACTTGCATGTATGGCACGACAGGATGAAGGTAGTGGCTGTATCCCACTCGTGCGAGATCGGGTGACCTAGCCCACATGCCTGCAGCTATCAACAGGGTGTTCGCTGGGTTCTATCAAGACCACTACGCCAATAAAGACATGTGCATGCAGGGGGAAATCGATGGGTTTCTTGATAAATTACCACTTAGTCAAATGTCACGGGAGGCCTGGGCCCTTCTAGATCTCCCTATTACTCAAGAAATTGAACAACTCCCATCCGAGAAGGCCCCGGGTACGGATGGGCTAACCGCTGAATTTTATAAACGTTACAAGGAGACTGTCACCCCATATCTCCTTCAGGTCTGGCTCGAATTTCTCGAGTCTCAATTACTTCCGGGCACTATGCGAGAGGCAGTCATTACGGTCCTGTTGAAACAAGGTGAATCCACAGATCAGTGCGGCTCATACTGCCCTCTGTCCTTAATTAATACTGATGTTAAAATATTTGCGAAGATATTGGCCACCCGGTTGATGCCAGTTATGCCGTACATTATCCATCATGATCAATCGGGATTCATCCCCGGCAGATCCGCGGCACTCAACCTTCAAACGCCTCTTTAATATACTGGTGCAGATCGAGCCCAAAGCTCACACGGTAGCAGCTACGTTAGATATTCAAAAGGCGTTCGACTCGGTCTCCTTGTGGTTCATGTACACTGTGTTATTGAAGTGTGGGTTCGGTCCGGGGTTCCTCTGGGCCTTACGCCTCCTCTATGCTGACCCAGTAACCAGGGTTAATACAAATGGGCTACTCTCTGCCCCATTTGTGATAAGAAATGGCACCCGTCAAGGCTGTCCCCTATCGCCCCTAATATTTGCTATTATAATTGAACCCCTGACAAACTTAATATGACTCAAACACAAACATTGAGGGGTCCAGTTGACAGCCGAACCGCAAATCATCTCCCTTTATGCACATGATGCGTTAATATACTTACAGAACCCACAGGAACACTTAAGGCCCATAAATGCAAGATGTTGTAAGGTTTGTAGAGGTGTCGGATGTCCGAGTAAACTGTAGTAAATCCAAGCTTTTCCCACTAACAGATAGCACTCCTCCTCCCACAGACCTAAAGGGATTCCAATGGGCTGTGGCGACGATGCACTACCTGGACGTGATGGTAGCCAGACAAGGCCCCATGTTACATGACCACAACTACAACACCTATATGACCCAATTGCAAACTAAGCTCACGGGCTGGTTTTACAAAGGTAGCGGGCGCCCCTCTCTCGCAAGAACAGACATGATAACCTGTTCAGTGGTTATTAACCACTTGAGAGTTCGCAGCCACTGCTTTTACTCACTGTGCCTTTCACAGATAGGAAATATCCATTTGCATATCAGTCTTTGTCCTGCCCAGGTTCAGTCCAGCACCGAAATACAATGGCAATTCCAATCTGAACGAGAGTGCCACCAGCAACCCCATACACGTGCTCACGGGCTGGGCTCACCTCCCCATCACAATAGTAGGTAGGATCTCGCTTCTTAAAATGACAGTCCTTCCACCGGTCACTCTGGGGGAGTTGCTATGGGCGCCACAGAAAGATGTCTAGAGAAGGGTAAAGGTACACACAATTCTGGGCACACTCTGGAAACTGTGGAAGGCCAAAAGGGAAATGGCATGAGTTACAACATGGCCATCCCCACTGAGCCATATATGGGCGCCCCCAATACGGGATCATATCCCGGACCATGCGAGATTCCAAGATTGGTTCGAAGCGGGGTTGGAAAGAATAGTACAAGTCCTCAAGAAAGATGAATCTATAAGCGTGGCAGAACTTGAAGAGTATGTGAGCATAGGTAAGATCTCTGTATTTAAATACTTGCAGCTCAAAGGGGTGTTGTGCCAAGTAGATGGAAGGATGAATTAAAAAGGGAATTGACGGATACCGAAATGGTATTGAACACGACGAGTGGAACAAGGGGGCTACTATCCAAACTGTACCAGGCTCTACTGGAGGCACAGGGAGGAGAGACAGGAACATTCAGGAGGAAATGGGAGCAGGATAGTGGGATAGAAATGGAAGTTGACTAGTGGAGAAAGTTATGCGTGAACACACATCAGTGGCCTGTCAGTATAAGTTGCACAGAATTAAACTCTTATACAGGTGGCAGTGGGATCCAATAAGACTATCTAAAATGTACCCGTGGACCGACCCCCACTGCTGGAGGAAGTGTGGGCAATTAGCAGACTACTGGCATATGTGGTGGGCATGTGGGAAGGTACAGGAATATTGTAAAGAGGTTTTGGGAAGGATAAAGGCCCTGGATGGGGTGGAGAGACGTCAGGACCCCCTGCTTGTCCCGTTTGGAATGGAGACGGTGGAGGGGCATTGGGTGAAACTCCTGCACATGCCTCACGACCTACTGTTGGTGGCCAGGGCTTGCTTGGCAGGGGGATCGAAGAGAGAGAACTTCCTGAGTGAACGACAATGAGCCCTGAAATCCTTGGATATGTATAGAATGGAACAGCTGACAAGGCAAATACATGAACTGACCCCAACAAGGGAGATGGACTGGGCAGCCTTTCTTGAGAAGTATGACCCAGAGAGGTCTCATACAAATGTCAGGACTGGGGACCTTGTGATTACAGAAAGCCTCGCGGGGAGGGAATAGAACGTGGACAAAGGCCACAACCGACAAGAAAAGAAGTGGTGAGAGGCAACATGAACTGGTGATAGCGGGAAGGGGGAACGAACAGCACAGGGGTGTCCTAGACCAGACCCAGGAAGGACATTTGAAAAATCATAAAGTGAATATGGAAGAAAGTCTATTGTCAAAAGGTGGAGCAAATGATTGAAGGAGCTCGAAAAGAAGGCTCCAACGTGATACCTGACTCAGCCATCCTGGGACCGTGTGTGCAGGAAAGGGAAGTGGGGGGTTTGTGTAGGGATAGAGGGGGGGTGGGAGAATAAAAGTTGGGGGGAGAAAAATAACAGTGAATGACACATGGCGTGAAAACATTCATATCTGTTTTGACTGCACAAATTCACTAATCAAATATATTTGAAAACAAAGAAAATGACAGTCCATCCTAAACTATCTTTTCCTTAATATACCTATGTGGCCCGGCCGACCCTTCTTTCAGGAATTGGAGAGCGAGATCAGCAAATTCATATGGCATTCTGGGGCGGTACGACTCAAATGGGGCACACTAACACAACCATTTGACAGGGGTGGGTTTGCTGCTCCTGACTTCGAGTTATACTGTATGCAGCCCTGTGGTGTAGTGATAACTCACTCCCAACCCCCTCATGTACTGATGGAGAGACATTCGGTTGTAGGCAGAGACCTGTACTCACTGGTTTTCCCTGAGGTATTCGCTGATGATTGCTGTTTCAACCCTGTTAGCATCACAGAACTGGTCTGGTGCTAAATCTGGAGGGTAATTGATGTACATGCCCCATTTTATGAGGATTTTCCTTTACGGAATTGTCCCGTCCCTGCCCCATGCTGACCCAGGTGTGCGGGTGACATGGATACGATAGGGATTACACACACTGGAATCATTATACCCGGAAGATAACTTCATTCAATTCTCTGCCATCCCAGTGCTGACACGGGGCACGTCCTCCCAGTGGCTGCAGTATGCTGGCCTGCGCAGAGCATGTAAGAAACTGTGGAGTTGTTTCCCAATTAAACCCGAGAACTGCACACTACTGGGGTTCGCTCTGACAGCTGGCGACAGTCGAAAACTAGTGTCGTCCTTATACCGCTCAATTCAAACATGCTCGAATGTGACACATCATAAAACACTCATTAAATGGGTGAGGGATCTTCAACTGGATATAACTGATGACCTCTGGGCCGATATGTGCGCACAGACCTAGAGGGTGTCATTCAATTCCCGCTTTTGACTAATACAGCTTAAAGTGTTACACCGGTACCACTACATTCCGGATTGAATACATATATTTTCAAATGAAGATGCTGGGGCATGCCCATGGTGTAATCTTGCTCATGCTGGATATTTCCATATGTTGTGGGACTGCCCGCGTCTTGCAACCTTTTGCGGTGATGTGTGCACGATACTGTCCGAAATGACTGATACAGATGTCCCCCCGACCCCATTGCTCTGTCTATTTCACATCCCGAAATCACCACCTGGCACTGTCAGTAAACTTATATGGCTCTGTCTTCTCCTGGCCAAGCACTGTATTCTTCTGCGTTGGACTGGTACTCATGCTTCTAATAAAGATCATTGGTTGAGGGATGTGACATGGGCAAATGACATGGAGGAACATTGGGCACACATGCAGCCACCTGAGTCAAGACTGAGTGATATTTGGAACCCCCTTAGACTGTACCTCTTGCACTCTGCGACAAACGCAGATGGGACTCTGTCGCTGTAGCTGGCTTAAATTGTCTCCTTGAAGCCATGCCCCGGATGCACAGAGATTATATTGGAACACCCTCTCGGCATACACCTGTTCCCACTACTGAACTATGTAAGACCTGTCTTTGTACACTGCTGTCCTCTCATCTTCAATAACGCTGTAAATGACATCCTACTGCACTGTTGTGTAACATCACGTGCTTTAATAAAGAAAGTTTAAAAAAAATAAGAAAGTGACCACTCGTGCTATCCTTTCCTTGCTATATGTTACTAGTCCCTCTGCCAAGCAAGGTAGTGTGATGTCCTGCCAGTTGTTATTGACATGTTTCTGCCCTTTCGCCATCAGATAGGGTAACTCCACACACTTGTTGTTTTTCGCGTCTTCATTGCATTTCACAAAGTCTGGGCCATTTGCTATTGCACACTATGTGCTTGGAACGTTCCTTTTATTCTGCATAATGCAAGATTAACTAGGCATTGTACCTCTATAATTGGGACTGCTTGTGGTAGTAACTCCTTGGGAGCACCTGACACGTGCAAAATGAGGGAACACATATAACAGCTCCCATTCACAGCATTTCTCGCCAAACCACTCGTATCAGAGTACCATGAATTAGTGAACTCGAGGTAATGAATATCCTCAATCACATCAAAACCCAGCCCTTGTTACGTGTCGTACTTCTCTTTTTATTCTGCTATACACCTTATCAAGGATGGCCACTTTAGCAGTACTGTCAAATATAACATTATACCATTTCATAGTGGTAGACACTCCCCTACTTGTTGTAAACAACCTATTCTATTCTTACCCCACGGATGTATTATATATATAAGAATCATTAAGTACATTTCCATTATTATTGTTAGTTTTCACATTAGTGCTGATATGTGTAAATCCACTCGTATTGTTAACATTTATGTGTATTGTTCCATTTGGATAATATACAATCCTACTTCCCCCACTCCCCATTTATAGGACCTCCCCCTATAATACCCTCCCCAATACACTCCCAGTAGTACTAGCAATATCACACCCACAATAATAGATATAGGTCCATAATCTCTGATTCGTGGGTCTATGCCTCGGGTCCCTATTTAACGAATTATTTACAGTAGTACATCTTCTTCTTTCCTGAAATAGAAGCACAGACACACAAGACAACGAAAAGCGGAAAATGTACAAGATGTACTTCATGCACAAAAGAAGACGAAACGAGAGAGAGAGAGGAAGAGAGAGAGGGAGAGAGAGAGACAGGGAGAGAGAGAGAGAGAGAGAGAAAGAGAGAGTGTGCAGGAAAAAGAGAAATGTGAGAAAGAGAGATAAAGAATGAGAGAGAGATAAGAAAGAGCTCCTTGAAAAAGAAAAATATGGAGCTAGCAGCTGAGCTATGGCCTGCCACCTGAGCATGCCATCACACCCATATTGCCCATGGACAGGCCGATGGAATAGTTGGGGTACAAGTACTGCTACCCCTCGTTTTTAGATAACTGATGCACCAGTGTGTTTTCTGGAGGTGCCCTACAGACATCAGAGAGGTGGACCCAGTAGCGCAATTCCTTCACTTTATCTGTGAGGGGAGTACAAAACACCACCTCGTAAGGGCCTTGGAACCGAGGATTGTTCCACCTATGTACAAAATTGCGGACATAAACACGGTCCCCAGGCAGCAGTGGTTGCGTGATCATATGCTCTGGATCTGCACTGTAGTAGTCTTGGCACCTGGCGTCTCTGTCGTCACAATCCTGGGAGATGCAATCTGTCGGGAGACACATTTAATGGCCCGAGTTAGTGTAGTCAAATATTCGTTGAACTCCTCCCCTAGCCCCGCTGCAGCCCTATGTGCGTCAGAAGCCCTCCTTACAGGGGATATGGGAGTATGCATACGCCGGCCAAGGATCACTTCGTGGGGTGACAAATGGTGGTCTTTGCTTGGCTGCATGCATAAACTGAATAGGGCCAGTGGCATACAGTGCACCCATTTTTTCTTCAACGTGGTACACAGTTTAGATACTTTACTTTTAAGGAGCCCATTTATTCTCTCCACAACACCATTTGCCTGTGGGTGATAAATCAACCACATCCAGTGCTTGATGCCAAGTAGTGCTGTAACCTGTTGAAATAATGCATTGAATAATGTGTGCCGTTGTCTGACCTCAAAATCTCGCACACCCCCCATCGCAGGAATACTTCCCGCACTAAGAATCTTGCAGCACACTTGGTATCCAGATGTGCACACAGCCCTGCTTCCACCCACCTAGAGAAAGGACAGACCACCACAATGGGGTACCTTGATCCATTACAACGCTCACCCATATCAGCACAGTCTATGTGTAATTCACGGAATGGCCCAGTAGGGCGGGGCAAGGTGCCCCATAACATCTGTAGTGTCATCCCTGCACTGAAACTCTGACATGTGGTGGAATTTAGGACGATTTCTGTAATGCTTTCCTGGATGTTTGGTATAAGCCAGTTCTCCTGTATGTATTCGAACTGTGGGATGGTTAATGTAGCTGTTCAAAAGCTACTGCCAGCAGCCCCTGGGGCATTACTGTCTTCCCAGAGGTCACCTGCCTCCATAACAGATCTGTCGGGGATTGCTTGCAACCTCTCGGGAACCACAACTCTTTCTCACTTTCAGGTGCCCTTCCTTATAGCTTGATAATCTGAGAGATAGGCAACGCTGTGTAAGGTACTGGAAGTTCGCTTGCGGGCGGGGCAGTCACAACATACTCAGTCAGTATTTCATTTGGCAGATACGTCGCCATTTTGGCTGCTGCATCGGCAGCTGCGTTCCCATTGATATTTTGTCTGTCCCATTAGTGTGGACTGCGCACTTAACGACCGCAGCAGCAGAGGGCTGCACTAACGCTTCCATCATCATTTCTAACAATGCTGCACAGGGGATCCAATCGCCCTCTGAAACCCCCTCCTCTTCCAGCGGGATAGACCAGTGTGTACCGTTGTCGTAACCTACGCCGAGTCAGAATATATTTTGACATGACACCCTTGTGACATTCCCAGTGCTTCGATGAGCGCCACAAGTTCTCCAGCATTGGATCTTTCATAGATTCAGATGCTTGAATATTCCCCGTCGTCAGACTGGGAATCCTCGGTGATAAATTAAATAATAATAACAATAATAATTTTTTTTTTAATATATATATATATATATATATATATATATATATATATATATATATATATATATATATATATATATATATATATATATACACTGCCACCTAGCAATGCATGTACATAGCCCATCATAGCCTATGAGCCACTCCATTATGCAGTCCCTCCACCTCACTTTGGTCCTTTATGGCCCCAGCCAATGAGGTGGCAGGGCTTAAGCTCCGCCCCCGGCAGCCATCTTCAGATTTTTCACCGCAGTCTATCAGACACAGGGAATCCTCACGCTCTCTGAGCTTTTCCAAATTCTTTCTACTTTTGTGTGGAATATATTTGTAAAATATATTCCATCTTGTTCCCCTTCCTAGGGGCTTTCTTTCCAATTAACCTTGGTGGCAAAACTTGTTGTTTTCCTCTCAAAATCGTCGACTGAACTTCTCTTCAGAAATGGAGGCACCTCAGGCTGTCAGGAAGCCTTCCCTGTTCAGGGACTGCACGAGGTGCAAGAAGAAATTGGTTTACTACAAGGACCCCCACGAGCATTGCATTTATTGTCTGTACCCACATGACATTAAAAAATGCGAGATTTGTAAAACTTTTTCCACCAAGACCCTTCATGACAGGCATAGAAGACTCCTTTCATACCTGGAATCCAGGGATCAATCTTCGGACGAAGAGTCTGTCAGAACAGCTCCTGTCCAATCCAGCACTCCATCTGAGAGGCAAGCTTCAAAGAGAAGGGCCTCTTCAGTGGAAAGGAGTTCCTCTCCCAAATCCAAAAAGAGGAAGCTGGAATTGATACCCTTTCTGCCTCCAGTTGACCTTTCAAGCCAGAAAAAGTCAGCAAAATCTGCCTCCAGAGGTAAGGAGGAGTTTGCAAAAAACGGGGGGGGGGCAGTCGTTGGCGGGTAAACCGCCCACGAATGAAGGGAAAGGTAAAGGCCCGTCGACGACGACGACGCTTAAGACATCGTCGACAGTTAGATCATTGTCATCGGACGTGTCGACCACGAAGCAATCGTCGACGAGCAAGAAACACCACTCGTCCACAAAGCATTCATCCATGACACAGTCGTCCACGGAGCACACTCCACATTCGTCAACGAAGCCCTCGTCAACGGGAAAATGTCAGTCGTCGACGACGAATCCCTCGTCGACTGGAAAATCTCAGTCGTCGACGGGAAAATCTCAGTCGACAGCGAAGCCCTCGTGGACGGGAAAATCTCAGTCGTCGACGGGAAAATCTCAGTCGTCGGCGAAGCCCTCGTCGACGGGAAAATCTCAGTCGTCGACGAGAATAACACCATCCATAACGCCTTCAGAGGCACCGCAAATTTCGGCAGTTACAGAGGAATTACTGCCTCTTACTCTGGAAGCTCCTGTCATTACAAGCAATATCATTTAGAAGAATACTGTAACTGAACCTCTGGTGCAACAATTTTCACCTTTGGGGCACATGGCAGAACTTCCGGATATAATTCTTCAGGAAGAATTCTCTGATGCAGAAGTGGCGGAAGAGTCCAGCGGTCCCTTACCGAAACAATACAGCCCTCCTTGGCACCCGTCCATGGGAGAATCCGAATATCCTCATGACCCGGTGCTCATGTTATCCGTGCAGAGGAATGTAGAAGAATTTTACAAACGGCAAAGGGAGAAGCAAGTTCCGATTAATCCCATTCCTAGAGAGTCATCCCCGATTCCAGGCACATCGGGTTGCTCTCCTTACAGGAGTAAACCGCAAAAACGGATGAGATCACCTGCTCGAAGACTGAGGAGCAGCACCCACAGTGCTTCACCTACAAGAGTCCCGTCACCACAGTCATCGCACAGACCGCGATCTCCGGACGTAGATCCCACCATGGTACCGTCCACCATCTCGGTATCAGACTGGCAGGAGGATCCTTTTGGTGAATTTTAGGAACCAGAAGAAGGAGAAATAACTCAGGAGCCAGACGCACACAGTGATTGGGATGACTACGTCGTCGAGAAGCCCAGGAGGAGAGACTCGCCGGGCAAGGCCTCACCACCGGATGATCTCGTTTCTTTCCACACCATAATAGGTAAAGCCGCAGAACTGTTTAAAATTCAGGTTTCTTCGGAGGAAAGGCAATCAGTGCTCTATGAGCACAGGGACAAACGAAGGAGGACAGTGACCACAATTCCCCTCCTCGATACCATCTGGGATTCCGGATCCAAGATCCTATCTACGCCCTTATCGACTCCGGCGTTGGTGTCCAGGCCAGAAAAGAAATATAAAGCTCCGGATTCGGCACTGCTTTGTTTAAGGGGTCATACGAAACCGGACTCAGTTATTACAGTGGCGGCCAGAAAGAAACTCGCCAACCCCTCCTCACCTTTGTCGGCACCACCGGATAAGGACGGACGCAAATTGGAAGCCATGGGCAGGAAAGTTTCATCTTCTGCATCACTTACAATCAGAGCGGGTAATGCACTGGCCATGACCGCACGATTCGATCGCGAGCTTTGGCTCCGCATGTCTAACTTGGCGAAACAATTACCACCGGAGCTCCAGGAGGAGGCAAAATCCATTATCGCGGATGGTGAAGCAACATCGGATCACATGATCGACGCGGCAGTTGATGTGGCCGAATCAGGCTTCAGGCAGATGGCGCACGGTACAGTGCTCAGAAGGCAGGCCTGGATGAAGGCTACTAACTTTAGACCTGAAGTTCAGGCGCAGATTCTGGACATGCCATTTGATGGTCAAGATCTCTTTGGGAAAAAGATAGACGACCATTTGAAAGCAATCAAGACAGACACTGACACAGCCAGAGCCATCAGTTCTTTAAAGGACAAAAGTAAGGACCATCGGTCTTTTCGGCCCTTTAGAGGTTCATCTTCCAAATTCAGGGGATACAGTCGTTCCTCCTCCTATGGTCAGAAAGCACAAGGCGGCACGTACCAAGGCAATAAATATCAGTCATCCAACAGAGAGGCAGACGTGGCTCCGCCCAAGGGAAGTCGCAAGGCAAGCAGAACTGACGACCAATCTCCCCCCCCCCTTCGCCACGCCCCGGTGGGGGGAAGGGTGAGCCAGTTTTTCCAACGCTGGTGGTCAATTACGTCGGACAAATGGGTGTTACAGGTGATCCGAAAGGGTCACACCTTGGAATTTCTGGACCAACCTCCTTCCCTGCCTCCAACTCCCCGCAGAGTGCATATGCTAAGACAGGTCATGTCCGAAGTGCAAAAACTGCTCCAGAAGGCAGCAGTAGAGCCAGTACCCTATTCTCAGAGGGGAAAAGGTTTCTACTCCCGATTTTTCCTCGTCAGAAAGAAAAACGGTCAATGGAGGCCCATCTTGGACCTGAGGGCTCTCAACAAGTTCATCAAGCGCATAACTTTCAAGATGGTAGCTCTACAAGGGGTGCTACCTTGGTTAAACAAGCACGACTTCTTGGCCACTTTAGACTTGGAGGATGCATACTTCCACATTCCGATCCATCCAGCACACAGGCAGTTCCTCAGGTTCACAGTGGGAGGGCTCCACTTTCAGTTTCA
This sequence comes from Ambystoma mexicanum, assembly GCF_040938575.1. Lineage (NCBI taxonomy): Eukaryota > Metazoa > Chordata > Amphibia > Caudata > Ambystomatidae > Ambystoma > Ambystoma mexicanum. Next base: position 187,774,161 of record NC_090922.1, read on the forward strand.
AGTGCTTCAGTTCGGTCTAAAATCGGCGCCAAGAGTTTTCACAAAGTGCCTGGCACCGGTAGCGGCAAGTCTCAGGAGAGCAGGAAGGGACGTTTTTCCATACCTGGACGATTGGCTGATAAAGGCAAGTTCAGCTGCAAAGGCTCGTTCGGCAGTGTCGAGGACGGTCAACCTTCTAAAAGAGTTAGGTTTCTCCATCAACCAGACAAAGTCCTGCCTCGTTCCCAGCAAGGTAGCTCTCTTCCTGGGAGCCGAGCTCGACTCCAGCATTCCCAGAGTGAGACCATCCACAGAGAGAATAGAAGCGATTCTACGCTCAACTTCGAACTTCCTACAGAAAGAGACAACATCTGTACGCTCTTACAAATCCCTATTGGGCATGATGTCATCATGCATATTCCTCATACCGAACTGCAGGCTTCGCATGAGGCCGATTCAGGAAGCTCTGGACCACCAATGGAAACAAGCTTTCGGATGCTGGGAAGACATTGTCCAGATTCCATCGACGTTGCACAAGGCCCTTCGATGGTGGAACGTTCCGAGGAATCTTCTACAGGGAATGCCGTTTCAAGCACCGACATCGACCCTCCTGCTGCGGACGGACGCTTCCCTATCAGACTGGGGCGCTCATCTTGCGGACCTCCAAACCAAGGGATCTTGGTCGGCACAAGAGTCCCAGCTCCACATCAACGTGTTGGAGCTCAGGGCCGTAAGGTTGGCGCTGAAAGCCTTCCTACCGGTTATAGCTGGTCAAGTTCTTACGGTCCAGACAGACAACACGACCTCCATGCACTATACAAACAAGCAGGGAGGCACGAGATCTCCGATTCTGTCGCAAGAAGCCCAACAGCTATGGGCATGGGCCTTGCGCTACGGGATACAGATCAGGGCAGAGCACCTTCCAGGAGTAGACAATGTCCTAGCGGACAGATTAAGCAGAGAATACACAGCGTCACACGAGTGGGAGTTGGACGACAGAGAAACCCGACGGATATTTGCCTTATGGGGCCATCCGCAGATCGACCTTTTCGCCACCAGGAACAACAAAAAATGCAAGAGATTTGCATCAAGATACCCCGAGCACCAATCGCTGGGAGACGCGTTCTCAGTGGATTGGTCGGGGAAGCTCCTCTACGCCTTCCCACCCATTCCCCTCATGTCGAGGGTACTTCGCAGGGTGAAAGAACAGGATTGTTCCTTGATTCTTATTGCACCCGATTGGGCACGGCAAGTCTGGTACCCGACGCTGAGACATCTATCCTGCAAAACCCCGATTCGTCTCAAATCACATCAATATCTACTGACACAACAGAAGCGCAAGGTCCTCCACCACGACCCGAGGAGCCTGTCCCTCAAAGCATGGTTCCTGAGCAGCGTAAACTAATGCACCTAAAGTTACCATCAGAATGCTGGGATATCATCAGGGCCGCTAGAGCCCCGTCCACGCAACTCACCTACACCAGAAAATGGACCAGGTTTTCCAAATGGTGCGAGACCTCTGCGATCGATCCCCTCACGGCCTCGGTTGATCAAATTCTGCCTTACTTGTTGCACCTGGCTAAATCAGAGCTCTCACTGTCCTCTATCAAGGTCCATCTGTCAGCCATAGCGGCCTACACAGTAACCGCGGAGACGCAAGCCTTACTCTCCTTACCAGCGATCAAGATCTTCCTGAAAGGGCTGATGCGTACTTATCCGCCTACACCTACACCAGTTCCGGACTGGAGCCTCAACACCGTCTTAACAGCCCTCATGCAACCTCCCTTCGAGCCCATACATAGATGCGATATTAAATTCTTGTCCTGGAAGACTTCCTTCCTGGTAGCCATCACATCGGCCAGAAGGATCAGTGAGTTGCAAGCTTTGTCTTCGGAACCTCCATTTACCTTGTTCCAGAAGGACCGCGTCATCTTAAGGCCTCACCCGAAGTTCCTCTCCAAGGTACTTTCGGAGATGTCGTTCACTGAGCGCATTGTTTTACCAACCTTCTTCCAGAATCACGCTTCGGAAGCGGAAAGGACATTACACTCTCTAGACGTTTCTAGGGTGTTGAAGTTTTACTTGCAAAGAACCAAGGAGTTCCGCTCCTCAAACCGGCTATTCATTTCCTTCTCTGGCCGTACCAAGGGCCAACATATATCCAAACAAAGCTTGGCACGGTGGGTATCGTCCTGCATCACCCACTGTCATCATTTGAAAGGCGACCCTTTAACTAGACCGCCGTCTGCGCACTCCACCAGAGGAAGGGCGGCGTCAACAGCATTCCACGCAGGGGTGGCCTTGAAAGACATATGCAGAGCTGCCACATGGAGCACTCTGCATACTTTCGCGAAACACTACTGCCTGACTGAAGATACCAACAAAGAAACTGCAGTTGGACAGGCAGTGCTCCGCCATCTCTTTGTATAAGGTAGGACCAGCCTCCTTTCTCACCTTTCCCGAAATATGTAACAGTTGTGTTGCTGCATGGTAAAGGTTTGATCAGAAATATGTTTTTCTGTAATTATGCATATCTGTTCATAATGGTGGCATGTTTTAACTGCTTGGTATTCTATTCAAGCATCTGAATCTATAAAAGATCCAATGCTGGAGAAGTCTTAGTTACTTACCTGTAACTGTATTTCTCCAGCATTGGTATCTTTCATAGATTCACATGCGCCCGCCCGCCTCCCCTGAGAGGCTGCTCCTATGCTCGGCATCCATCATACTGTAATCTCTACGGTTCAAAATCTGAAGATGGCTGCCGGGGGCGGAGCTTAAGCCCTGCCACCTCATTGGCTGGGGCCATAAAGGACCAAAGTGAGGTGGAGGGACTGCATAATGGAGTGGCTCATAGGCTATGATGGGCTATGTACATGCACTGCTAGGTGGCAGTGTATATATATATATATATATATATATATATATATATTTTTAAAAAAATTATTATTGTTATTATTATTTAATTTATCACCGAGGTTTCCCAGTCTGACGACGGGGAATATTCAAGCATCTGAATCTATGAAAGATACCAATGCTGGAGAAATACAGTTACAGGTAAGTAACTAAGACTTCTGCCGCTTGTGCAGAATAATGCGGAGGCAACATTTTCATGACCACCGTCTTGTACTCCCCTTCCTCAAGTCGTACCACCTCTGCCCCTGTCCGCCTCTGCCCATCCTCCGGATCAATTGTGGAAGATCCATCAACAAAAAGTATCTCACCCTCTGTCAATGCTCAAACTCCTCCCCCTCATATGTGGCACAGTCGTGCACCGTCAAATCTTCTGTAGTAGGCATGTCCGTCAAAAAGGTAGCAGGGTTCACTGTTTTACACCTAACCACATGAATATGGGAACTAGAAATAATGATCTCATATGCCGATGACCTTTGCGTAGTCAGGGTAGATTTTTACCTTTCTAGACTGACAAACAAAGAATGCTCCACATACAATGTTACTGATCATAAAACTGTTCTCTATTGCAAAGGCAGCAGCTGCTAAAGCCTGTTCACACGCGAACTGCCCTTGCATCACTGCATCCAAAGTGCTGCTACAATAGGACAATGGTTTGTGGTCCATAGTGCTTTTTTGCGTCAAAACTGCTGTCATAGGTTGACCATCACAATGTGAAAACAAATAAAATGTCTTTGTATAATCTGGGGTGGCTAGTACGGGTGCCGAGCTAATCACTTATTTTAAGTCGTCAAATTGTCTGATCATTTCAGCCGTCCACTGTAACTTGTGGTCCTTTGTTTTTTGTGCTTCCCTAAGGGCCTGTAGAAGTGGTCTTGTGTATGCTGTGTAATCTAGGATCCACGCCCTGCAGTAATTACGCAGGCCCAGAAACTTCTGCATCTCTTTAATTGAGGCGTGTCTGGGGGTGGCACGTACGGATGCTGCCCTGTCGGGTAATATTCTCTTACCATTCGCTGATATGAACTGACCCAAATAGATTGCTTCCTGTTGACAATATTACAATTTGGCCTTGTCGACCTTATAGGCCAGCAATTGTAAGAGTCCAATGGAGTCCCTTCACTGTCACTACACACAGTCACTACACACTAGCAGTTCGTATACATACTGGATAATCATGCAAGGCACTTGAATATTTCCAGCATCGGCATTCAGTGTTCTGTTACATATACTCAGGCTCTCGCAGTACCCCTGATGTAATCTAGTGTGTTCAAACCACATCTGGCCCTGTGTACATGACAGAAGGTACCTCAACTCCGGATGGAATGGAATCGAGAAAAATACATTTTTCAAATCCACTACAGTAATATGCATAGCTTCCTTGGGGATGCTGCATAAAATTGTTGCAGTATTTGGAACTACTGGAAATTCTTTCTGCACCACATCATCTAGGAAGCACAAGTCCTAAATCATTCTCCAATTAACCCCGTTGATTTTTTAACATGGTATATTGCTGTGTTACACGGGGACGTAGATGGCACGATAATCCCCCGTAGGGCCTGTATTGTGTTTTTTCTAACTCCCTCCTCTGCCTCTCTCGATAGTGGATATTGTCTTACGCTGGGCAGCACCGCAACTGGCTTCAATGTTATACACACAGGTGTTACATCTTTCAATAATCCTACATCATGTGGATTTGTAGTCCACAACTGTAAAGGCACGTGTTGCAGATCTTCATCGAAAAATAGAGATGGGGTTAATGCTGCCATTCAGGGACACTGCACTCTTCGGTACTGTATCATTATGTCACATGGGATGCAGATCTCTATGAATATGTCCCCCTCTGTCTTTATTTTCAAACAATTTGTCATCCATCATCTCTTTTAGCTGCACTATTGAATCTATGCAGAGCACTGTGTGCCACTCACACCCGTCCTTGTCCATTCCCAATAGGACAACCCTCTTGTCTGACACCAACAACCCCTGGAGATCCAATGATAATATTGTTCTTGCTACCACCTCAGGTGACACCTCTGGCTGAAAAATGAAAATCAGTAGGCACTCGCCAACACTTTTTGGCAATCTGGGGCACCGCCTTCACAAGCACTGTAATACCATAAATGAACATGTCCGTGTCTACGGGAATCCCGCGGACTACCACCTCCCTTGTCATTGTATGTATTATCAACATTGCCTGTACAGTGCACATCCCAGGCGTGGAACAGACTACTCCATGATCTGTAAACAATATAGGGCCTCATTACAAGTTTGCCAAACAAACGACGAGTCTGCGGGCGGGTTGACTTCCCGCCTGCCAGGTCTGCTCTGGAGGGCGGAATGGCACCCGCCTGCAGACTTTCACTGAAAGACCGGCACCATTATTAACGGTGCCAGTGTTTCAGTGATCCCACTCCCATAGAGTTCTGTGGGACTCTGTGTGAAGGGCGAACAACATAGTTACCAGCACCTGACTTACCGGCAGCCAGGGTTGTAATAACCCAGTGTTACCGGCAAGCCAGACGCTGGTAACTGTTGCCGGATTTACCAACACGGCTACCGCCGGAAATTGTAATGAGGGCCATAGTCATGTTTAACTTACTGAGCAGGCGCTTACCCAGTAAATTGACTGGGGAACTCTCGGAATATAGTAAGGGTGCCCATACTAACTTCCCTCCTACCTTTACGTCCAACTCCTCAGTGTATTTGTATTTATTGTATTTATTGTTTGCTTGTTATGCGCTTATACAGTAAGAAAATACTGTTTCAAAGCGCCCACACGGCAAGGAAGGGAGCAGTAGTGGGAAATACATTAAAATACATTAAAAACACAATGGGCCTCATTACAACCCTGGCGGTAGCCGTGCCTGTCACACAGGCACAGCTGCTGCCGGAGTTGCATTTTCTCAGGCCTCTGGAAATGGGGACGTACAGGGCCATTCCGACCTTGGCGGACCCTGTATGTTCCCATTGCCAGGGGCCAGAATCCATTACTCCCCATTCCCATTCGAGCCCCATAGGGCTCAGTGGGAATGGGGAGGTTGGATGCACCGACACCGTTTATAATGGTGCCGGTGCATCCGACATGCTGTACTCGCGGGTGCCTTTCTGCCCGCCAGGTCAGACCTGGCGGGCAGAAAGGCCCCCGCGAGCACAACTCGTAGTTTGCCGGTCCGGGAACTACGGTACCGGCATGCTTACCGTACCTTAGATCCCGGACCGACAAACTTATAATGAGGCCCAATATATAAGAGTAGTGGGGGGAAGAGGAAAACAGGACGAACCTACTATGCCTTGTGAGTATTCAGGACTTGCACATGCAGCAAGAAAGAAGGCAGGGGGTCAGTGCTGTGGAGTCTGAGCTCATGGGTGAGCCAAAGATGAAGTGTTAGGAATGTTGAGTGCTACACAGCCAGGACCCGCGAGGGGTGTAAGTGCGAGCCACCAGGGCGGATGGTGTAAGTGCAAATGTAGATAGACTGGAGCAGGGCCGACTGGGTGCGGGTGGTCAGGGCCCCGAGGATTTAAGGGCCCAGAACACCAATCGCAGCAACTGTGGGATTAGCAGGGGAGAGAAGGAGGGAAGGAGGAGATAAAGAGGAGAGTTTTAAGCTTCCAGAATTTAAGGCGCAGAGGGAGGAAGAGGCTGTTCCATAGGAGGGAGCCAGCTGAGGAAAGTGAACAAACAACAGCCCTCTGTTTAGCAAAACGCTTTACACAGAGAGAGTTAGAGCCAGAGGAGCGTAGTAGTCTAGAGGGGGAGTATTTAATAAGATAAGGTTGAATATAGTGTGGTTCCCGGGCCCAGCCCGCCTTCTGGATGATGCAGAGGGATTTCAATTTAATCTGTGCAGCCAGTGAAGACTTTTTGGTGCAGGAGAGATGTGGTCCCTGGGCTTAAGGCCAAGGATAAGTCTTGCTGACATAATCTGGATTAGCTGGAGGGGTCGTAGAGTGGAAGATGGTAGATTCAGGAGGAGGCTATTGCAATAGTCAAGCCTAGAGAGAACCAGGGCTTGGGTCACATTGAGCCTCTGGGGGAAAGTGAGAAAATGGAGAATTCCTTTGAGAAGGAAGAGCTGAAAGTGAGACTTCTTGGCAATGTCCGGAGTGTAAGAGAGGAAGGAGAGAGAGGAGTCCAAGATGACTCCATGGAACCTTGGCAATAGCCCCAGAGAATCCCTGTGCGTCAAGATATTTTCCTAGTAGTGGAAAGTTTCCTTCCATGATATATAGGAGGGAGCCATCTGAGGAGGGAGATCTGCCCCAGCTCTCTGCTTGGAGAAGCGTTTGATCAGCAGAGAATTGGAGCAAGAAGATTGAAGGGATCTGGAAGAAGAGTATATAGTAAGGAAGAGTTGCAGGTAGCGTGGTCCCAGGCCCAAGACAGCCTTGTGGATGATGCAAAGGGTCTTTAATTTGATCCTTGCAACAACTGGGAGCCAGTGAAGAGATCTTGGAGCTGAAGAGATACAGCCCCACGGCTTGAGGCCAAGGATAAATCCCATAGGACTCCACAGGAATGGGGACACAGAAGCACAGTGCTTCTGTGAAAACTATGCCAGCAACGGCCCCAGCAGGCATAGTTGTAGTCCGGCAGTCCGCAAAGGGTGTCAGTACGCTGCTACCAGCACCCTTATTTTTTGACTGTCAGACTTGTAATGAGGCCCATTGAGCTTCTGGGGGAAGGTAAGGAAAGATGGAGAATGACTCTAAGGAGATGAAGTTGAAAGTGGGCCTTCCTGGCAAGGTCCAAGGTGTGATGAGTAAAGGAGAAAGAGGAGTTAAAGATGACCCCAAAGTATCTGGCCTCAGTGGAAAGAGAGGGAGGTGAGTCCATAGAGGGTGGCCAGAGTACAGGAGGGGAAAGGGGAGCAGGTGTCCCGATAGGAACGATCTTGGTCTTACCGGCATTAAGACAGAGATCATTGGAGGTGCACCAAGACTGAATATCAGACAAGAGGCAGTCAGGGATGATAAAGGAGGAAGAGGAGGCTGAAGAGGGGAGCTTTAAGAAGAGTTGTGTGCCATCTGTGTAACACTGGAAATGAGAGAATGCAAAGATCAGGTGCGCACGAGGTGCAAGGTAAATGTTGAAGGCCAAGGTGAGAGGATAGAGCCCTGGGGAACACCACATGTAGAGTGAGTGTTAGAGGAGGTGAAGGAGCCCAGGATCACCTGGGAAGGGCGGTCAGTGAGGAAGGAGGTCAACCAATCCAGTGCCCGGTCGGAGATATAAAGAGTATCTTGTAGCCGCTTTATGAGGATAGAATGGTTAACCGTGTCAAAGGCGTAAGAGAGGTCAAGGAAAATGAGAACAGCAGGAGAGTTAGAGTCAAGACTTGCACACAGTTCTTCACGGATGTTCAGGAGAGCAGTTTCCGTGCCTCTGGATGCTCGAATCCAGATTGATAGTTATATAAACAACCAACGAGCTCAGTGTGTTGAGTCAGTTGGGGGAAGGCCAACTTCTCCAGGAGTATCCCAAGGAAGGGTGTAGTAGAGATAGGGCGGTAGTTGGCAGTACACAATGGGTCGTCTGAAGGCTTTTTTAGGAGGGAGTGCACAAGTGAGTGCTTGAGAGAAGAAGGGAAAGAGCCAGATGCTAATGAGTGGTCACAGAAGTCAGCAAGAGCTGAAGCGAGGGAGGAAATGTCCTTGATGTTTCTAGAAGAGCAGGGGGCACCTGTTTGGATGAGACCTTCATAGAGCAGACTACTATAGAAATCTCATCTGTTGTGATAGTTAGAAGGAGAGAGTGGGTGAGGGTGGAAGAGAGGCCAAGGGAGGCAGGGGGACAGAGGGAGGAATGGAGGATGAGAAGAGAGGAGAGGAGAGAGTGAGAGGGTTGGAGAACGGGACATCAGCAGGGATGAGGACATCAAGAGTGTGTCCGACGGAGTTGGTAGGGCCAGAGGGGAGAATAGTGAGGGAGAGAGAGGTACAGAGATCATAGAAGAGTGAAGAGGCAGGAACAGTGGAATCAAGGTTGATGTTGAAGTCTCCAAGGAGGAGGAGTTTAGAGGTAGAGGTCAGAAGAGAGGAGGTCAAGTCATCCCATTCTGAAAGGAATACAGACACAGGACCAGGGGGCCTGTAGATAGTAGCAATGGTGAGAGAGAGAGTCGGAGAGACACCAAGCTTGCAGACAAGACTTTCAAAGGAGGAGTAGGGCTGGGTGAGTCGGATGGTTAGAGACCCTCCCAGGGAAGAGCAGGGCTACTCCACCACCAGATTTCAAATGTAAGTATACTCCTGGTTGCACCAAACCATCAGTTTAATACATTCTTTAGTGGTGAGAGCCAAATAATCATTATTTTGCTTCTTTTATTTTTCATATGCACATCCTTTATTGTTTAACATTTTCAGAACTCTCAAAACTCTCTACACGTGTTTCACCCTTTTAGAGTCAAAGGGCTCATCAGGAGAGTATCTAGTGAATAAAAGAAGTTTCACATTCTTAGACCTTGATGTATTTAAGCATACATTGAAATTAAACAAAGTGAAAGCAAAGATAAGGAAACATAAAGTAATTTGTTTATGCAATAAGGCTTAGATGGAAAACGAAAAAAAACCTAAATAAAATCCTGTTTACATATTTCAAACACAACAAACTATCTTGATACCATAGAGTCTAATTTCTTTTTGATCTTATAGACTTCATTGTCAAGCTTTACCAGTTAAAATTTACTATTTGGCTTATTTAAAGCTAGAAAGTTGCTAGAAGCATTAGTTTTATGAGAGGGCTACTCACCTATTTCTACACACTTGGGAATCCTAGTGTACACTTTCACTAGTGTAATAATCTTTCTTCAATTTCATAATCAAATGTCTTTTTAAAATTCCAGGTCTTTTCAGTGGCTGGAACTAAGTCAGAAAGGAAAAAAAACAGCAAAATTTTGACTGTTGTAAGCGAACTGAACAACTTAAATTCTGATTACCTCAAAGTAAATTCTCCTATCTTTAAGGCTGGCTATTGCAAGGATTAGGATGCAGAGCACTTACCTTTAGAACACAAATGGCAGCTTTTTTTAAAGGGATCTGATTGTCCTTTGATGCATCAGATTTGATGCATAAGGCCCAAACCAATTTGCAGGCTTTTATAGTGCCGGTAGATGCCGCGATGACATCATCACGCTCGTACGGTGTGTGTGCGATGACATCATCGCGTTAGAGCATTGCGGCCATTTTAGATGAAATTGTTTTGATTTTTATCTATATTTTAAAGAGACGTTATTTTAGTCTATTGTCAGCATATAAGGATTTAGACCAAACAATTTCTTACTTGCTGTGAAGATTTACAATTTATACTGTTATAGCAGTTTGCCGATTAGATCTAATGCGGGTATATTTCCCAAGTTTTTTTAAGTCACTTGCTCATTACTCATCTGACAACAAAATATAAAGGTAGAGAAAATACGTATAATGCCAGGGCGATTTTGCATACATTCACAGCCAGTTAAAAATCTAATTGTCAGAATTTAAACCTGTTTCACAAGTGTCCATTAGGTATAGCCATTTGGCTTCTTTATGGCTCAATACTAACTCTTTATTAGCACCTCTAGGTAGGTCATTAATTTGTTCTAGCCCATATATTGTCATCTGTTCTACATTTAGGCCAGGATGCTCCGTGTTGCAGTGGATTGCAAGGGGGTATCTTGAGTCATTATTCCTAATTGCCCAAAGATGTTTAAAAACTTTATGCCGTATATTACAAATGTACTATTACAGTTCATGAGCTTTAAAATTGGCTTCTCTTTTCCATTGGGTAGGGTGATATTCTTTGTTCCATTTGCAATTTGCAGACATAGCTTGCAATTTCCACATCTGCAGATTCCACATAAAGGGTTCTGGTTTAGCAAGCTTCTGAGATCTTTTGTTTTTAGAGGTTTCAGATGACTTGGGCTAATTATGTTTTTCAAAGTCGGTGCTTTCCGATAAGATATGCGTGGTGCTTCATCTATATGTTTTCCAACGTTATCGTCTAGTTTCAGTATTCTCCAATACTTATTTAGAATTTTGCAGATGGTTGGTGCATCTGAACTGTAATTAGTAATGAATTTGGTAGTTGGTATTTGCTTAGTATTTTTAGGCTTGTCTGTCAATAGGAATTCTCTTGTGATATTCTCAGCTTTGGTTATTGATTCTATGAGTTTGCAGGGTTTGTATCTTCCTTGACTGAATTTCTTTATTGTTCTTGCAATATTGGCCTCATATGCTGTTTGTGTACAGTACTTTCTCTTCGGCCTTAAGATTTCTCCATACGGAATGTTGGCAGTCACATGTCTCGGATGATTACTACTAGCATGTAAAATGATGTTACCTGCTGTGGGTTTTGTGAAGAGGTTTGTAAGAATTTTGTTTTGGTCTGCATAAAGTTCCAGATCTAGAAATTGTATTCTATCTGTACTCTCATTCATGGTAAATTGTAAGTTGTAAGTATTATCATTGAGGTACTTCACATACGAGTTTAACTCTAAAATACCTCCTTCCCAAATCATGATGATGTCATTGATATAAAGAACCCAGAAAACAATGTTTCTGGAGTCGTTGAAGGCCGCATGTTTCCAGACATAATTGAGTTAAAAAAAGCCCATCAAAAGGATTGCGTACATTGGGGCAAATTGTGAGCCCATAGCTGTTCCTTGAAACTGTTTGTAAATGGATTTTTCAAAGCAAAATGTGTTATTACTGAGAGCGAAGCTTAACATCTGTAATATAATAAATAATAATAATATCATATTGTTTTGCTTTTTGTAAGATATTGACCGGGATTTTAGAAAGAATTCTGTGCTTTTGATGCCTAAATCATGTTTAATACTGGTGTACAGTGAGACAACGTGACAAATCTGTAATTATCTTGTCAAGGTAGAGAATCCAGCTGTTGGATTATGTGTTTAGTGTCACGGATAAATGAGGCCAGATGTGTTGTTAGGGGTAGAATATGAATATCAATGTACTGGGAAATTCTTTCTGAGAGTGAACCTCTGCCATTAATGATGGGGCGACATGGGGACATTTATTGTATTGCTTATGTATTTTGGGCAGTAAATACATAGTTGTCTTTATTGGGAACTGTATGTTCATATCATTAAACTCTTCTTCCAGGAGTAGGCCTTGGTCCAGCCAGTTATTGCTAATTTCTCCAGCATTGGATCTTTCATAGATTCAAATGCTTGAATATTCCCCGTCGTCAGACTGGGAATCCTCAGTGATTTAAATAATTATTAAAAATTAAATATATATATACATTATTTCCATAGGAATAAGAATGTAGATTTCCCATTATGGCCTATGAGCCATTCAATTGTGTAGTCCCTCCACCTTAGTTTGGTCCTTTATGGCCCTAACCAATGAGGTGGCGGGTTTAAGCTTTGCCCCAGGCAGCCATCTTCAGATTTTTCACCGCCGTCTAACAGAATAGAGGGACTCCTCAGCTCTCTGAGCTTTTCGAATTTTCTTTATTGTTAACTTTAATATTTTTCTCAGAAAACCACTATATCTTGATCTCCTGATCAAACTCTTCCTGCACAGTGTTTCTGTGCTCAGAAAACACTTGTTTTCACTCGAAATTAATCGAGTGAATCCTCTCTTCACACCATGTCAGGGGAACCTACTACCAAGACACCTTCTTTTGAGGGACTGGGTAAGATGCAAGACAAAGCTTGTCTACATGAAAGACCCTCATGAGCAGTGCATATACTGTCTCTATCCACATGACATTCACAAATGTGATATTTGTAAGACTTTTTCTAACAAAACTCTCTAGGACAGACATATAAGACTCATGTTGCATTTGGAATCTAGAGGACACTCTTCTAATGAAGAATCAGCTAAAACAGCCCCTGTGCTGTCTATGAAGCCTTCAGAGAGGTAAACTTCAAAAAGAAGGGTCTCCTCTGTGGAAAGAGGCTCCTCTCATTCACATAGGAGCACGAAAATTATGGAATTAACATCTCTATCACCTTCCCTTGGTTCTGGAGACCAAAACAAAAATCACCTGGACGAGAAAATCTTCTCCAAAGGTAAGGAGACGTTTTCAAACATTCCGGGGGGGGCAATCGACATCGAAAACTCTGTTTAATAGCGGCACCGGCAATAGAGGCCCGTCGACGAGCAAGCCGTCGACGAAACCCAAGACATCAACGACGACGCTCCAAACCTCGTCGTCCACGACTTAGTCATCGCAGTCGAAATCGGCCAAAACTAAGCAACCGGCGATGAAAGAATCTCACCACTAGTCAACAAAGCTATTGTCAACGGAGAAGGAGTATCCCCCATCCACGAAGCCTTCATCGTCCAAGAAATCCTCGTCGACGGCATCCTCGTTGACAAAGCCAGCACCCAAACCACCGTTGACGAAAGCACCTTCGACGAATATTGACCCCTTGTCGACGGAGAAGAATAAGTCCAAGACACCATCCACGGATATTTCAAGCACGCCTTCCAAGGAAAGTGAGTCGTTAAAACCAATGGACACAGACCTCCACACCGGAAGCCCTCAATCTGCCAATAGGATCCCAACTGTCTCCCTTAAAAGAGATGACAGAACTTCCTGACATCATCCTACAGGAGGATTTCTCTGATTCCGAACTCCTTCCTGAGCAACCGATCCTCACTCCCAAGAAGAACAGTCCTCCCTGCCATCCCACAGCGGACGAACCCACAGACAGATATGATCCAGAACTCATGCTTTCAATGCAGAGGATCATTGACAAATTTAATAGGAGTCAGAGACAAAGGCATCATTCTTCTACACTGATTGAAAGATCTCCTCGAAGGCAGATTTCACCACCCCGTAATTCTCCAAGAAGCTCTCCTAACAGGAGCAGACCTCATAAGAGAGCACGCTCACCTGAACCTTCATGCAGGTCCAGAAGCAGGACGCTCAGTGCTTCGCTGACAAGAGTCTCCCCTCCTAGATCATCGCCTATGCCAAGACCTCCCAGAAGGGATCCCAGGAGACCTCCCACAAGGGATCGATCCCACGATAGTTCTATCCACCGTATCAGTTTCCGACTGGCAGAATTTTTCAAACCCTGAAGAAGGGGCGATTACCCATGAGCCAGACACGCAGAGTGAGTGGGACGATTACATTGTAGAAAAGCCTAAGAAGAAGGACTCCCCAGGAGACGCTTCGGCACCCGACAATCTAGTGTCCTTTCATACCATAATTGGTAGAGCGGACCTCTTTTATTTGCAAGTTGCATCACAAGAGAAAAAATCGGTGCTCGATGAACATAGAAACAAACGTAGAAGGACAGTCACTACGATACCTCTTTTGGACACGATATGGGACACTGGAGCGAAGATTTTGGCCACTCCATTGTCCACACCGGCACTCGTTTCAAGACCGGAGAAGAAGTATAAGGCACCGGACACAGCACCATTATGTCTAAGGGGCATACTAAACCGGATTCCGTCATAAAGGTTGCAGCCAGAAAAAGGTTGGCTAATCCATCATCACCCCTTTCAGCTCCACCTGACAAAGAAGGGCGTAAATTGGAAGCCATAGGCAGGAAGGTATCATCGTCAGCCTCTCCCCCATTAGGGCTGGAAATGCTCTTGCCATGACTGCACGGCTGGACCATGAGCTGTAGCTCCGTATGTCCAAGCTGACCAAGCACTTACCTACGGATCTGCAAGAGGAGGCCAAAGCAATCATATTGGATGGTGAGGCTACCTCCGACCATATGATCGACACAACTGTGGACATAACAGAGTCGGGTTTCAGACAAATGGCCCATGGTACAGCCTTGAGGAGACAAGCCTGGATGAAGGCTAATAACTTTAGACCAGAGGTTCAAACAGACAACACAACCTTGATGCACTACACGAACAAACAAAGGGGGAACAAGGTCGAAGTTGTTGACTCAAGAAGCTCAAAAGCTGTGGACATGGGCTTTACATCACAAGGTCCACATCAAGGCAGAACACCTACCAGGAGTGGGCAATGTCGTGGCAGACAAGTTAAGCAGAGATTATTCAGCATCCCACGAATGGGAGCTGGACGAAGCAGAAGCCTGATGGATTTTTCACAAGTGGGGACATCCATAGATCGACCTTTTTGCCACCAAGGCCAACAAAAAATACCACAGGTTCACCTCCAGGTATCCGGAACACCTCTCGATGGGGGACACCTTCTCAGTGGACTGGACAGGCAAGTTCCTTTATGCCTTCCCTCCGATCCCGCTCATAGCGAGAGTGCTACGCAGACTGAAAGAACAGGCCTGCTCGATGATCCTGATAGCGCCAGATTGGGCTTGCCTGGTTTGGTACCCAGCCCTGCATCACCTGTCTCTATAGCCCTTGATTCGCTTCAAAGTTCATCAGAGCCTCTTAACGCAACATGATCGAAAGGTTTTCCACCACGACCCAGCAAGCCTATCACTCTATGCGTGGTTCCTGAGCAGCAAACATTAATTAACCTGAATCTTCCTGCATAATGCTGGGACAAAATCAAGACCTCTAGGGCCCCTTCTACACGAACAACTTACATTTCGGAAATGGACTTGTTTTACCAAGTGGTGCGAAACATCTTCAGTGAACCCGCTCTCTGTGTCCATCGAACAAATACTACCATACCTGTTGCACCTAGCGAAGGCAGGGCTGTCCCTTTCATCCATCAAGGTGCATTTGTCCACCATATCAGCATACACGACTAACCCAGGTCAATAATCCTTGCTCACCAAACAGGCTATCAAAAATTCTGAAAAGGATTGATGCGTACTTTCCCGCCATCTCCTACACCGGTTCCTGCATGGAGCCTGAACACGGTCCTGGCAGCGCTCATGGAGCCACAATACGAACCTATTCACAGGTGTGACATAACATTTTTATCCTGGAAAGCAGCTTTCTTAGCAGCTATCACGTCAGCCAGGAGGATTAGCGAGCAAGAGAACCTCCATTCACCTTGTTTCTTAAAAACTGCGTCATACTGAGGACACATCCGAAATTCGTACCCAAGGTGCTGTCAGAAATGACCCTCACCGAGCGCATCGTACTTCCAACCTTCTTCATGAATCACTCATCTGATGCGGAGAGATCCTTACACTCGCTTGATGTTGCAAGGGTTCTAAAGTTCATTCTCCGCAGGTCTGTCATCCCACCCTATATATTAAATAATAGTGGTGATAAGCATGATCCCTGAGGGACACCACAATCAAAAGGAACTTTCTGGGATTGCGGGGAGCCCTTGGCTACACAAGCGCATCTAGGACCAAGAAATGACTTTAGCCATAATAGTGCTTCTGGAGAGCAGTGGTCTATATTCAGAAGTCTGTCTGCCCTGAGATTATGGTCAAATAAATCAAATGCAGAGCATTAATCCAGCAAAAGCAAAAGAGCAGGACTACCTTCCTCTAGATTTCTATGATACTGGCCTTCAGATCCAGGAGCGCTGTTTCTGTTCCATGATTAATCCTGAATCCAGACTGCTCATTAGCCAAAATCTTATTAGTTTCAACAAATTTCTGGAACTGAATGTAAGCAATTTTGTCCAAAATCTTAAGAATAAACGAAACATTGGTAAAGGGTTGAGAATTTTCTGGGGCCATGGGATCTAAATTATCCTTCTTCAAAAGTGGAGTAATCCAGGCCTCCTTAATAGCATTACGAACAACTGCCTAATCAACAGAACGGTTTACAAGTTCTGTAACCCATGGTGTGAGAATTATAGCAAATTCTTTGAAAAGTGTAGAGGGAAATATGTCCCCATTGCACGATGTTGGTTTGAGCCCTTCTATAATCGCCATGATCTCCTGTTCTGACATTTTAGTAAAGGAAAAGGAGTCTATCTCTTGAGCATATCCTCTCAAAGTATGGGTCATTGTATCTTCAACTAGAGATTGTGATACCATTTTTTCCTTGATGTGCAATTGATGAAGCTGTGTTTTTTTAATAAAAAACTATCAAGTATATCCTGACAGCAATCGTTGTTAATATTTATTCTAGATTCTATAACGGGGCCTTTAAGTTCCTTAAGAGGAACTGAGAAAAGTTATTTGGATTTAATAGAAGCATTCTCAATTCTTTCATTAAGAAATAGTTCTTTTGCTTCTAATGTAGAATCCTTATATTTCCTAGCAGCTGCTTTATAGGCTGCTAGAGTGATAGGAGAGGGGTGGTTATGCCACTGGCGTTCACATTTTCTTTTGTTTTTCTTAATACAAATTAGCTCAGGAGAAAAACAATGTTTATATCCTTTGCGTTTTTATTTTTGACCGGGCGAGAGGGAGCAAGAATGTCAAATGCATTATTCATAGCATTTCTGAAGGCAACAGTAAATTCTTCCAATGACAACTTGCCACCTAATGGTGGTAATAGAGGTTGAATAGTTGTTTGGAAGGCCTTTTTATATTGCGCATTTTACTAGGGGCATTTGTTTTGTTAAGAGCCTTGTCAAGTTCTAATGATATGTCAAAATCTATCAGAGAATGATCTGACCATGGACATAGTTTTACATTCTTCAAAGAGGAATTAATATCCTTAGTGAGTACCCAATCAAGTGTATTTCCTGCTTTGTGGGTTGGTTTATCCACTATTTGTACTAGGGAGGAGAGTGTTTGTAAAAGAGATTGTAAATCAATATCTTGCTGGTTATTAGCCCAGAGGTTAAAATCTCCTAAAATAACAATAGCCCTGCTCTTTTTACATGAGCCTTCAATGAGTGCTAATAACTGTTCCTCAAAGAGAGGGTTATCTCGTGGTGGCCTGTATATAATTATTATACTCAGTGAATGCATTGCATCAACATTGAGTTTGAGTTGGATTGCTTCGCATAAGTCCAATTGAGGGGGTGTTGATACATAAAGATCAAATGAGGTTTTAAAAATCATTGCAACTCCTCCATCATGTCCCGATTTACGGTCAGAGTGTAGGCATTTGTTGCCTTTGGGTGTAGCGAGTGCTATAGCATGTAGTGCTGTGTCGTGAAGCTAGGTCTCGGTTAGTATAAGGAGATCAAAATTATTTTCCACAATACTATCACTAATCTCCACTGCGTGCATTACCATAGAGCGTGTGTTCAGGAGACCACATTTAATAGTGGTTTCCTTATTAGATGGCATTGATATATTTTGTTTTGTCAAGACATTTTTTCCACAATTTGGTAGTGGTATGATAATTTCGACTTTGGTGGGTGCAATATTTGCATTTTACTCCTGTATAGTATACAATAGAGTAGAGTCAGGCATACCCCGAACTGTTACTAGGGATGGATCAAGGTCTTGGTTAGCATATTTAGCTTCATCTGCTAGAAGTCGTAAACGTGTTCTACGATTCCTCTGTATTGAGGATACAAGGTCACAGTTAGTGGATCCATATGTATACATAATAGGTCTACTGAAAAGATATTATGTAGAACTTAAAAACAGGTAGATAATAGAAAATAAACAGAGTTAGCAGAGCAGAGCACTCACCGGAACGAAACCGTAGTACACCGGCCCCAACTTGCCGGCGCTTCCGCGCCTGACGTGGAAATAAGTACTGGCGTGGAACTACAATGATTCTGGGTAATGTAGTTTGCGACCAGTAGATTAGCACCGAAGTCCAGCAGAATGCAGAGTGTTTCCTACAAACTAAGTATAAACCACACTATAGCAGAGGCGTGTGTTACACAAATATTTCTAACAGTCCAAAAGGTCTAAAAAAGGTATTTAAAAGTAAAGTAGAATTTCTAGACAAAGCTTGCTAAAATCAATTAAAAATAGAATACAAATGGCATATGGCAGCAGCGTTCTAAAACTAAGCAAATTCAATGAAATGAAGGTGAGAAGGCAGCAGGGCACCTCTTACGCGCCTGACGTGGAAATAAGTACTGGGAATTTTTAACTATGGAAATAATGTATATATATTTAATTTTTAATAATTATTTAAATCACTGAGGATTTCCAGTATGACGACGGGGAATATTCAAGCATCTGAATCTATGAAAGATACCAATGCTGGAGAAATACAGTTACAGGTAAGTAACTAAAACTTCTTTCCATTTGATTGCTAATTCCGGTAGAGGATCATGTTTAAGTTTTTCATAGCAGTTTGGATCATTCAGGTGTTTTCTGCCTTCTTCAACATAGCCCAATCTATTCATTAGCACTACCTTTCCGCCTTTGTCTACCATCTTCATTATAATGTTCTCATTCTTAGCTAGATCTTGTCCTGCTTGCCTTTTTTTCAGTGTGAGGTTATGGAGGATTTTTCCTTTTTTGTTCAAAAGATAGTTGGTTCGTAATTCCTTTCGGATTGCCTTATGAAACAGATCTATCACATTGTCAGAGTTAAATAATGGAGTAAATCTTGACTTCAGTTTGAGTGATGTTTCCTCTGACAGAAAAGTATCAATTTGTTGTTCTTCAAGAAATTGCTCAGCTGTAAATACTTTCTCCCCAGCTAGATTAAGGAGATCAATGGTCTGTTCTGTGAGTTTCACTATAAGGGCAGATGGGAACTCTTTTGCAGATTTATTATTAGGCCTTCTAGGTGTTTTTTCGAAGAATTTCTCAAGTTTCAACCATCTACAGAATTTATAGAGATCTGGTTGTGTTTGAAAATAGTCTAGGTGACATGAGGGGCTAAAAGAAAGTCCCTTGTTTAATGCTGAGGTTAGGTGTTGGTTAATTTCCAGATCTGAGATATTAAGAATCAGGTCTACCTTGTGTTTCCTCTTTGTTTTGATCGTGTTTGCATTCCCTGAGGGTATTGCCTTTGAAAGGTTTGACCCTCCTCTCTTGCCCCTCTTCCACCACCAGGTCGATTGAGCCGAGGCTTGGAGAGTATCTTGGAGCCGTCAGGGAGAAGGGAGTCAAAAGCAGTGACTGAGCTGGCATTGAACAACGTCTCCGTGAGAGCGAGGATGTTGAGATCAAAGTCTTCAAGAAGGAGGCAGATGTCAGAAGAATGTTTGATAGCAGAACGAGCGTTCAGAGTGGCTAAGTGTAGCCGGTCACCACCTTTGAAAGTTTTCTGAGGAAGGGTACATGGAGGTGGTACACCCGTCAGAGGTGGTGAAGGATGTGCAGAGGGAGAGGAAGGAGGAGTAGCAGGAGAAGGTAGGAAGGTAGGAAGTTGAAGAGAAAAAGATTGGGTTGAGGACCCTGGGCCATGACAGTGCCATTGTGATAGACATTAATGATGCACCTAGAGGATGAGAAGTGCACCAAGAGTACTTCCCATCTAGTGTCACCATTAATGGGTGAAGAGGAAAAAAGGGAGAGGGTAGAGATGAGATGGGAGGTCCATAGCTCTGGAGAGGGGACAGAGAAGAGAATGTATTTATTTATTTTATTTATTGTGCATTTGTAAGGCGCTTATACATCAAGTAAATTGTGTTTCAAAGCTCCCACAGGGCAACATGGAGGGAACATGGGAGGAAGGGAAGGATGTGTCATGAACCCACTTGGAACACAGGTCACACCTTCACATAGCAGCGTGGGGAAGAACTGGACATTGAAGGTGGCTGGCGCAGGCATTCATTGAAGAGTATTGGGAGTCTCAACTCCCCCCAACATGGCCACAAAGGCAGGACTTGGAGCAGAACTCAAGATGGCCCCCATTTGGCCTATGTTTCTGGGATCTCTGGTGGTCTAGTGTTGCAGGGTGCAACCCGAGACTACAAAGCCACGCCTTGGGCCACATCCGGTGCTTAGCGTTTCTTCTGCTACCTGTGTGAGCAGTCTAATGCTTACCGATCCCATTTCCATGTGCATGGAGGATTTCAACCTTTACACTGTTTCCTGCAATCTTTCTTACCTGGTATCCAGTAAACTCCTGAAGCACTTCTGTGCTCCGGAACCGTTCCTATTGCAATACTTACTCGACCAGCGAGACTCTTCACCAATCGGGCTCTGCAGCAGCTCCAGCTCCTGAAAATGAGAAAGACATGCAGTAAGAGCTCAATAGTCAACAACACCCACTTGAACCTCTCCCTGTGAACTCGCTTACCTGCGCATGTTGCCGGTCAGCCAGGACTCTCATCAGCTGTTGCTTCGATCATCCCAAGCGCAGCAGCTCCAATCTGGCACGGCATTTCGCCGCATCACGCACCTTCAGGGATAAAAGGAGACAAGACATTATTTGCATTAATCGCGCTCCACGCCACCAACAGACAAAGACAGAAGAACAATACTAACAAGAGACAAGAACAATACAAATCTAGACGATCTTCGCGCTGCAAGCTGCTAGAACTCCTTACACATGCAGCGATATATGAACACTTACCTCCACACTTCCAGGGCATCTGGTGCGTTGCAGCTGGCCTGGGCCACTAATTCCAGTGAAGGAACTGGATTGTATGCTTACCTGGCACCTTCAGTCTTCAGCTCCATACCAAAAGGTGAGCCAGTCTGCCTGCGCGCCAGCCAGCAAACCTTGGGGGAGAATAGGAGGGAGGTGGAAGGAAGCAGGGGAAAACATACTAAATCCTCTTGCTTGTTTACCCAAATGTCCTCATCCAGGCTCCTCATAATCCTTGCTAGTGGCTCCAAATCCTACCTGGCCACTCCCAACTACACTGGTCACTGGGCTATAGCTCTTCAGTGGTACAGTTGGAAAGGAGTGGTTTGGGAATTCATCATATCAAGTCCATTTGTTGAGGGCAATGCTTCTGACAGTCCAGAACAGGTGCTCCGGCAGGGCAACTGAGGTAAGCGTTACAGGATGAGGTGAAAAGGAAAGTCTTGAGGAGCTTCCATAATTTGACGAGACGAAGAGGAAAGGGGAGGCTGTTCCATAGGAGGGAGCCTGCTGAGGAAATAGATTGGCCACTGGCTCGCTGTTTAGTGAAGCGCTTCACACACAAAGAGTTGGTGCCGGAGGAACGTAAGGATCTGTAGGAAGGATATTTTGTGAGAGCAAGTTGTAAATAGCGTGGTCCTTGGCCCCGGACAGCCTAATGGATGATGCAGAGGGATTTGAATTTGATCATTGCAGCACCCGGGAGCCAGTGTAGAGGTTTTAGGGCTGGAGAGATGTGGTCCCTGTGAGGGAGAATAGTGAGTAGTGAATTATGTGAGGGAGAATAGTGAATAGTGAATTATTGTGCATTTGTAAGGCACTTATACATCAAGTAAATTGTGTTTGAAAGCACCCACAGCGCAACAGGGAGGGAACATGGTAGTGAAAATCAAATATAGCAATCACAAAGATAGAGGCGGACCTACTAGGCCTTGTGAGCATTCAGAACGTGCAAGTGCAGAGAGAGAGAGAGAGAGAAGGGGTGAGGGGTGAGGGATATAAGTGCAGGGTGCACCAGGAGGGAAGTGCTAGGGAGTGAGCAGCTCTAAGTGCCTAGGTGAGTGGTCAGCTGCCAATAAATAAGTGGAAGCCTGTGGTGGCATAGGCCAGTGGGTGCAAAGGCAAGTGCTGGGAGAGGGCGGAGACTGAAGACGATTGGGCGTGAGGGAGGCCAGGGCCCATGAAGACACATAAGGGCCCTGGTCACCAATCTCAACAGCTGTGGGGTTTAGCAGAGGAGGGAGGAAGGGAAGGATGAGGTGAAAAGGAAAGTCTTGAGGAGCTTCTGGAATTTGAGGAGATCCGGCCAAGACGAAGAGGAAGGGGGAGGCTATTCCATAGGAGGGAGTGTACTGAGGAAAGAGATTGGCCACCAGCTCGATGTTTAGCGAAGCGCTTGACACACAAAGAGTTGGTGCTGGAGCAACGTAAGGATCTGGAGGGAGAGTATTTAGTGAGAGCAGGTTGTAGACAGCATGGTCTTCGGCCCCCCTGTTACCCTTATGGATGATGCAGAGGATTTGAATTTGATCATTGCAGCACCAAGGAGCCAGTGGAGAGTTTTTAGGGCTGGAGAGATGTGGTCCCTGAGCTTGAGGCCAAGGATACGTCTTGCAGCCTATTCTGGATTAGCTGGAGGGGTCATATAGACGAGGAGGGTAGGTTACGGAAAAGGCTATTGCAGTAGTCTAGCCTAGACAGAACCAGAGCTCAAGAGGCATTAAGCTTCTGGGGGAAGTGAGGAAAGGAAGAATTTCTTTGAGGTGGTAGAGTTGAAAGTGGGCCTTCTTGGCAAGGTCCAAAATGTGAGCGAGGAAGGCAAGAGAGGAGTCAAATATGACTCCCAGGTTTCTGGCTTTAGATGATGGAGAAGGGGGAGAGCCCATAGAAGACAGTCGGAGTGGGGGGAAGAAAGAAGGAGCAGGAGTCCCAATCGGAAGGATCTAAGTCTTGCTGATATTGAGGTAAAGATCATTGGAAGTGCACCAGGACTGGATGGCAGATAGGCAATCAGGAATGATGGAGGAAGTAAGGAGAGGATAAGAGGGAAGTTTGGAGAAGAGTTGTGTGTCATCTGCGTAACACTGGAAGCTAGGGGAGAAGGTGGAGATGAGGTATGCAGAGCAAGATAGGTGTTAAAGAGCCCGGGTGAGAGGTTGCAACCCTTGGGGACACTGCAGGTGGAGATAGTGGTGGGAGAGGAGAAAGAGCCCAGAGTAACCTGGGACAGACGGTCAGTGAAGAAGGAGATAACTAGGGTGTCCTGGAGCCGTTCTATGAGGGTGGAGTAGTTGACCGTATCAAATAAAGAAAAGAGATCATGTAGAATGAGAACAGTTGGAGAGTTGGAATCAAGAGATGCAAACAGTTCCTCACAGGTGTTCAGACAAGCAGTTTCCGTGCCTCTGGATGCTGGGAATCCAGATTGATGGTCGTGGAGGCAACCAACATGTTCAGTATGCTGTGTAAATTGGGGGAAGACGAGCTTCACCAAGATTTTCCCAAGGAAGGTGGTGATAGATATGGGGCATTAGTTGGCTGGACAAGAGGGGTCTGCAGAAGGTTTTTTCAGCAGGGGGCGCACAAGTGAGTGCTTGAGGGAACAGGGGAAAGATCCAGTGGCAAAAGAATGGTTGCAGAAATCAGCCAGTGCAGGTGCAAGACAGCCAATATTGCTTAATGGTTCTGGAAGAGCAGGGGGATACCTGTTTGGAGGTTCGGTGACCTCATCAGGTGTGATAGGAGAGAAAGAGGAGAGAAAGGCCGAGGGAGGGTGGGAGGCCATAGGAGGCAGGGGGTTGTGGAAAGGGGAAAGGGCTTCAAGGGTGCTCAGGATGTCCTGAGTTTTTGCAGTGAAGTGTGTGGCCAATGCTTTGCAGAGGGCCTGTGAGGGAAGAGGGGAGGAGGAGACTGCAGAAGGGTTGGATAGTTCCCTGCAGATTTGAAAGAGTTCAGCCGTGTTGTTGGATGCACCAGTGACGCAAGCCTGAATGTGGGCTCTTTTCTTGGTGTGGGTGGAAAGTCTATATTGCCTTTGGAGCAAGCAACAGGCCAGTTTGTCAGCGGTGAGCCTGAGGTCTGCCACTTCCGTTCCGCAGCTATGCACTTGCGTTTCAAGCCATGCAAGTTCGGAGTTGTTCCAGGTGTTACGCTTGGAGGCATGTTTCAGGCGGATCCTCATGACTGGGGAAAGAATATCAGGGGTATTAGTAATGGCAAGATGGAGGTTGCTGAGGGCATAGTCATAGGTAGAGTCTGTAGTGGGGAGAGAGGGGGGATGAAGGTAGATGCGGAGCCAGCAACTGGCACTCATTTCATCAGACGGATGTTCGTGAACTAGGTTGGCAGGACTGGGAGAGGTGCTGTCAGAGGGCCGAGAGGACCCAGATGAGAAGAGAGGAGGGAGTGGTCTGACCATGAGAGTGGGGTGATCAGTGGGGAGGAGAGTGAGAGATCAGTGTGGATGAAGGCATCAAGAGTATGTCCAGCCATGTGGGTAGGACCAGAAGGGAGAATGGAGAGGGAGAGCGAGGAGCAGAGGTCACGGAAGAGAGTGGATGCCGTGATTGATGAGTCCAGGTGAATGTTGAAATCACCCAAGAAATGGAATTTAGAGGTGGTTGTGAGGAGAGAGGGAGAGAAATCAGCCCAATGTGATAGGAACAGGGTGGTAGAGTAATAGTCTGTCTGGAAGTGGCACTAACGTAGGTGTCAGCAATAGGTAGGCCAGGATTAGAGGCCAAGAGATTGTTCAGATAAGAGTTTCATACAGCAACAAAAGCGTAATCAAAAACTTTAACATGAAACACAAGAGAGTACATTCCAAATTTCCCCCCCCACCCCCCGTCTCCAATGTTCAAACGGGGCACCATTGGGAGCCTTGATGGCTAATCGGGAAAGTACATTTGCGACTGGCACGGAACAGTGTTCCTCTCGATTATTTGTAGGCCTCAATTAAAGGAGCCCATTCCATTTCTCTGCTTGGTGTAATATCATGTAGGAAGGCCGTTATATTTTCAATCTCATAGAGGTCCTTAGCCTTTCTAGCCCAAGTTGTTTCCGTCAGGAGCGTTTCAGATTTCCAGCATATCGTTAAGCATGCACTTGCTGCCATGAGTAGGAGGTGTATTATATGGGGCACCCTTTTCCACCTATCGTCTTGTAATTCTAGGCCGAATAAGACCAGTCTGGGGTCGCTGTCTCTAGGGATCCCCTCAATCGTTCTGATCCAGCCCAGGACTTCCTTCCAGTATGCTTGTGACTTAGGGCATGCCCACCACATATGCCAGTAGTCTCTCCAGCACATTGGGCTTGTTTGGGTGAACATTTTCAAAAGTCTTTTGGGGTCAAATTGCCACCTATGTAGTAGTTCCAGTCCGTGCGACTTGTATTGGGAAGAGATAGATGTTTTGTGCGTTGCAGTGCAAATTTGCACCCAAACGGCATCTGTCATCATTGGGCCCATGTCTCTCTCCCATCTCTTTTTGAGGCCCTCCATCTTGTTTCCTTTCACCTCAAGCAGGGCCCTGTATATCGTCGAGATGAGGCCTTTAGTAAGGGTGGACTTGCTTAGGGTTCTTTCCATGGTGGTAAGTTCTCTCTCCAGCTTTTCCTTCCATTTACCAGACAACAAAATCCCCTTGAGCTGCATGAATTTGAACACATCCAATGGCCCGATTTGCAAGCCTGTTTCCAGCTATTGAATTGTTATGCACCTGCTTGGTTTTATCATCTGACCTGCCCTTTCTAGCCCTGCCTCATACCATTCCTGGAACCGTATCGGGTCTTCGATGTCATCCTGAATCGGTGGCGCCCATACACAGCTCATGGGAGATGGCCAAGTTGTAAGTCTGCGCATTTCCCCCTTGCTCCACCACAACTTTAGGAGGGAACCCATTGCAAAATGATTGATGGCACTTTTCGGGTAGGCTTTCCTTGGGGCCCATAACGATTCCACTAACGAGACTGGTCTCAATCGATGGTTCTCGATGCCCACCCATTGCTTTTGCTTGTCTCCCCTCAAGTGCGGCACCAGTGCTCTGAACTGGGCGGCTCGTAATACGTACACATTTCCAGTAGACTCACCCCTCCCTTCTCATTTGGCTGTGTCAACACCTCGTACGCTACCCTCTGCCTTTTTCCCTGCCATAGAAATGTACGGATCATCCCTTTTACGTCAGTGAAGAGGTGACCTGGCATACTATTCGGGAGCATTTGGTATAGGTACATAAACTTTGGGAGCACCACCATTTTTAAAGCATTCACTCGGCCCAGCCACGATATAGTAAGCTTGGCCCACCTCTCCAGATCGTTGGCTATTTCCTTTAGATGGGGGGGCAGGTTTGCCTCGTAAAGTTTATCAGTGGTTCTCGTGATGTTGACTCCCAAATACCTAAGACGCTGGTAGTTCACCGGTATTCCCTCTATGACTGAGGCGTTCCCACCCTCACATTCGGAGGCCTTGTACAGAAAGAGATTAGATTTGTCGTTATTCACTTTAAGTCCCGCCCACTTCCCGTATTCCTAGATTGCTTGTAGGACATTCGAAATATCTTCCTAGGGTTTTGGCAAATATAGCAGAATATCGTCCGCAAACATGGCCAATTTATACTCTGCTAATATTGTTCCCCAGCAGCTCCATGGACAAAGTGTACAGGAGTGGCGAAAGGGGGCACCCTTGTCTAGTCCCTCTATTCATAACAATCTTGTCCGACACTTTGTTGTTTATCACCACCCTTCCTTTTGGAAATCTATCAGGGCTTGGACCCCTCTTGTGAATGTTTCCCCAAATCCCATGTTCCTTAGCACAGCCCAGAGAAAATCCCACTCGACTCTATCAAACGCCTTCTCCGAGTCCATGCTGGGGAGAGCATGGTTTCCCTCGATTCCTCCTGTATGTTCCATGATATCCAGGGTCTTCCTTATTGCGTTAGCTCCCTGTCTATCTTTTATGAAGCCTACCTGGTCTGGATGGAACAGCCGTGGCATAACGTCCTCCAGGCGTGAGTCCAGCACTCTCTTATAAACCTTGGCTTCTGTGTTCAGGAGCGATATGGGCCTGTACGATTTACAGCTCGTGGGGTCCCTTCTCCCCTTAGGGATTGCTGCTATGTGTGCTACTGAAAATGACGGTGGTGCCAAACCCTTCTCTTGTATGTGATTGAACAGACTTGCTAGGTGTGGGGCCAGAGTGTCTACAAGTTGTTTATAGAACCTCATGCTATAACCATCCTCTCTAGGAGCCCCCCCCGGTGGGAGCCTTTTTATGGTTGCCTGCACCTCTTCTGCAGTGATGTCTCACTCCATAAAGGACTGCTCTGCGTCAGTCAGATGTGCTAAGCCAGCTGCTTTGATATAATCCTCCATCTCACCTCCCCGTCAGACCACCTCCGAGGTATAGAGAGTTTCATAGTATTTTGCAAATTGCCCTACTATTTCTTCTGGTGACCTCACCAGCCCTTTCCCCTCTGTTTGTATCCCATCCACCCATCTTTCTGCTTTCTGAGCCCGGAGTCTAGTGGCCAGCATCTTGTCGGCCTTGTCCCCTTTTTCATAACATTTTTGTCTTAAGAATTGGAGCTTTCTTATTACCTCCCCATTCCCCAGCGCCTTCAATTCTTCCTGTTTTCCTTTGAGAGTTGCCAGGTGTTCTCTGCGGTATGATCCCTGAGCATGTAATTTCTCCAGCATTGGATCTTTCATGGATTCACATGCTTAGAATATTCCCCGTTGACAGACTGGGAACCCTCGGTAAGCTTATAAAGCCTTTTCCCATAGGAATACGTTCAACACTTTTGTGTCCTATCTATGTCGTTTTGGGCCGCGCACGCACGCCCCTCTAGGACGTAGTGGTATAAATGCCCCGCCCCCGCGGCTCCCTTCACATTTCAACCGTCTCCAAAGTGGGAACACCTTGTGTATTTTCTACTTGGTTAGGTTGTGCTGTTGTGGTTTTTCTCCTAATGTCGGGGAAAGCACTGTTCCCCCCGTGCGCTACGTGCAGACTAAAGAAGTTCTACGAGGGGGACGGACATATGGACTGCATTTACTGTCTGCACCCTCATCACTCGGCTGACAAGTGCGACATATGTAAGGGCTTCTCCCAGAAGACTCTTAAGGATCGGAGTCGCAGACTTGTCGCATGGTTGAACGACGGAGGGGGGGCATACCCGCCTTCGGAAGTGGGCTCCACACGCAGCGCAGCCTCGGTGTCAAAATCTTCAGGGGCCCCGCGCCGCTAATCATCATCGGAACCCCCGGTAAAGAAATCGCGACCAGTGGACAAGGAATCGTCGGTAGGCCATTCCAGGGACTCTTCTTCGAAGAAGCCCTCTTCGTCCTCATCTTCAGCAAGGAAAGACAAAGAAAAATCTAAATCCTCCTTGGGCGATCATCATAGATCGACCTTGAGTCGAGAGACAGAAAAACGCAGGACGAGTTCAGAAAAGGCGGGAGCAATGCATAAGCCTGCGCGACCACCACCGTCGTCGACGGTTGGGCAGTCGTCAACTACTTCTCTGCCGCTGACGCAGTTGACATCAACCGTTCCTGGATTGCAGGCGACGATGACGTCGACGACGGGGCCGACTATTGCTTCGTCGACGGATATCCCGCAAGAGGCCTGGCATCCAGAGGTCTATGACCCAATTTTGCCAGACACACTTCTACAGCAGGAGGCCTTGTCGGTGTCCTCGGGAGACGAGGGTGAAAGGATAGCTGCCCCTGTAGACCTGGGGTTACAAGTTACCACACCTTTCTCTGGGAGAATTCCGGGTTCTGCCCCCCTGCTCAATCCGCAATCGTTTTTATCATTGGAGGTTTTGTCCACCTGCAAACGCTGCTGAAAATACTGGATGACAGACTGCCCCGAACAACTCCGGCCAGGTCGGTCGTCGACGACCCGGGCCCTTCTCGCCGCCCTCCACCTTCAACCCCCGCGGCAGAGCCTCCGGAAGCAAATCTCTCGGCCCCACGCCGCGAGGAAGGGGAACTGTTGGATTCGAAATCAGGTAGCAGAGCGTCGTCAGTGGTCTCCCTGTCCCCCTCCAGGTATCCGACCTGGGAGTCCAATGCAGAATTGGAAACCCCGAGGAGCCCGGCTCAGCCGTCTCCCCCAGACGATATCGTGTCATTCCACAACATGATGGCCAGGGCTTGCACGGAATTTGGCTTGGCCCAAGAAGAAGAAAAGAAGGACTGTTTTCTTTTCGACCACATGGGTAAAAGGAGGAGGTCGGTGTTTTCAGTGCCCATCCTGGATCATGTGTGGAAGGAAGGTCTTCAAACCATGCGTCACCCTTTCTCAGAGCCAGCGATGAAGGGTCGCCTAGAGAAAAAATTCAAAGCCCCGGACTCTACTCCCAAGTGCCTTTCCTCACAACCAACACCTGACTCTGTGGTATCGGCGGCGGTGGCGAGAAAGGCAAGGGCTCAACACAAGTGTACGACCCCTCCGGAAAGTGATGCTAGACGCCAGGATGCATTTGGCAAAAAAGTCCTGTCGGTAGGTGCTACCACAGTGAAGGCGGCCATTTCTCTCGCCATAGTTGCTAGATACGACAGGGAGATGTGGCATTGGTTGGCGCCCATACTCAAACACCTTCTGGATGAACATCGAAAAGCAGCTATGTTGCTGGTCAGGGAAGGTGAGGAGGCTTCAAATCACGCCATTAACATCGCAGTAGACCTTGCGGAGTCGGGGTTTAAGCAGGTGAACAACGGCGTAGTTCTCCGACGACAGGCATGGCTAAAATGCACCAACTTCCGACCGGAGGTGCAGTACAAGGTACTGGATATGCCTTTTGAAGGAGACCTCCTCTTCGGCGAGAAGATCGACGAAGCCCTGAAGGGCATAAAGGAGGACTCGGACACGGCGCGTTCCTTGGGGGCCCTCCAGAGTGGTCGGAGTTTCCGGTCTTTTCGTCCCTTCAGAGGGGCATCGGGGAATTCCAGATTTTCATCGAGGGACCGACCCTTCGGTAGGCCAGCATATTCCTCTCAGGGATACAGGCAAGCTTCTCAAGCGGCTAAATGTCGCCGGGACTACCAGGCCCCCAAGAAGAGAGCAGGTTACTCGTTGCCGACGAGGGATAAACAGAGTAAGGACCAGCAATGACGGGCATCGGAACGTTCTGGGGGGCAGAGTATCATGTTACATCAACGAATGGGAGCTAATAACAACAGATCAATGAGTGCTGGACACTGTAAAATATGGTCATTCCCTGCAATTCAAGAGCAACCCTCCGCATATTCCACCCGCGTGTGTAGCTCAATCCCATCTGAGTGTGTTGCTGCAGGAAGTAGCACTTATGCTACAAAAAGGGGCTATAGAACTGGTCCCGTCGTCACAAAGGGGTCAAGGGGTTTATTCCCGATACTTTGTGGTGAAAAAGCCAAATGGAAAGTGGCGTCCCATCCTAGACCTGCGCGAGCTAAACAAGTCGCTGAAAATCATAAAGTTCAAGATGCTCACGCTCCAGGAGGTGATCAGGTCAGTTCAAGAAGGGGATTTTCTGGCGTCTCTGGACCTGCAGGACGCGTACTTCCACATACCGATGTGTCAGCGACACAAGAAGTACCTAAGGTTTGTGGTAGGGTGGACTCACTACCAGTTCACAGTTCTTCCCTTTGGACTGAAATCTTCCCCCAGAACGTTCACGAAATGCCTGGCTCCGGTGGCAGCCTGGCTGAGAAGGCAAGGCCACCATGTATACCCGTATCTCGACGACTGGTTGGTGAGGGTGTCCTCCCCGGCGTCGACGCACAGGAGTCTACAGGACACCATGAGCCTCTTGCAACGATTGGGGTTTGCGATAAACTTTGAAAAATCCTCGCTAACGCCGTCCAAAAGCTTGGTGTTTCTGGGTGCACAGTTCGAGACCCAGTTGGGGTTAGTCAGACCATCCCTCGACAGGATCACCAGGCTCAGTCGATTGGCAAGTCAGTTGAAAATCAATTCCAGGCTGTCGGTGAGAAAATATACATCAATCCTGGGAGCTATGGCGTCCTGCATTCCTCTGGTGTCCAACTGCCGCCTTTTCATGAGGCCAGTGCAACAGTTTTTGGCGGATCGTTGGATGCAGACTCAGGGCCTTTGGTCAGACAGGCTGAGCGTCGACAACGACAAGCTCCTATCAACTCTTCGGTGGTGGAAGAGAGTTCAGAATATTTCCAAAGGAGTACCCCTACAGGAGCCGGAGTTCCGGTTCACCGTGGTGACGGACGCGTCCCTAACTGGCTGGGGAGCGCACATGGGCACTCTGCAGACACAAGGCCGTTGGTCTCAGAAGGAATCTCTCCTGAACATCAATGTTCTGGAATTGAGAGCAGTCCGCTGGGCCCTGTGGGCGTTCCTGCCTCACATCAAGGGATCCACAGTGAGAGTTCTGACGGACAACACCACGGCAGTGTTTTACTTAAGGAAGCAAGGCGGCACGCGATCCAGAAAACACAATATATCCATCGTAGCTCATCACCTGCCAGGAGTGAGGAACGAGCAGGCGGACTCGCTCAGCAGAAATATGGACCAGATTCACGAGTGGGAAATAGGCACTGATGAATTGTCGAAAGTCTTCGAAAAATGGGGGCGACCTCCCCTGGATCTCTTCGCCACGACGGCGAACAAGAAGTGCGAGATGTACGCCAGCAGGTGGCCACAGGAAGATTCGGTGGGAGAAGAGTTTTCCTTCCCGTGGACGGGCAAGTTCCTCTACGCCTTCCCTCCGTTCCCTCTGATACGGAGGACTCTGCAGTGGATACGCAGGTACAGGTGCCGTGTCATCTTGATAGCGCCGTGTTGGCCGAGGCAACCATGGTTTTCCGACCTGCTTCATCTGTCAGCGGATCGCCTGATAACGTTCCCGAAGGTGCCCAACCTCTTGTCCCGGGAGGAAGGAACAGTGTGGCATCACAACCCGAGCAGCCTCAACCTCACAGCTTGGCTCCTGACTTTTCAGAATTTGGTGCCTTGAACATTCCCTCGGACTGTCGGAAGATATTACAGGTTGCGCGGGCCCCGTCCACCAACAAGTCCTACAGGTGTAAGTGGAGGAGATTCTGTATGTGATGCCAAGGACAGGCAGGAGTGGAACCTCTGAGGGGTACTCCGGAACAGCTTCTCCCGTACCTACTACATTTGGCAAAGAGTGGTTTGTCTTTTTCATCACTAAAGGTTCACCTGGCGGCCATCTCTAGGTTCACAAGAGGGAGGAAATCAACGCCCTTGTTTAGTGACAGGTTAGTGAAACACTTCATGAGAGGTCTATTCCGGACGTTTCCCCCGGTTAAGCGGTTTCCACCGACATGGAGCCTTAACATGGTACTTGCAGGGTTATGATATGATATGATATGATAAGGCATTTGTAACGCACCTATACACAAGTGTTTCAAGGCGCGACGAGGCAGGGAGGGGGGAACAAGGGGAAGACAGACAACGATCCTACTAGGCCAGGTGTCATTCAGACCGCGCAAGTGCAGGGGTAGGGGGAAGGGAAAAAGTGCAAGGGGAAGGGGGAGGGGGGGAGTGCAGTACAAATAAGTAGAATAGAAATAAAATAATAAATAAATAGGGCCAGCTGGTGGCAAGTGCAAGGTAAGTGCAGACAAGTGCCGAGGGGGGGGGGGGCTGTAGTGATACAGAGACAGTCCCGCAGTGCAGGGGTTGCCAGGGTGGCAGTGCAAGTGAAGAGTGACTGGGCCCAGGACCGAGGTCGGTGAGAGTGGCCCAGTTGCAGAATCAGTGCAGTATTGGTGAAGAATTTAGCAGGGGAGAGGGAGAGAGAAAGCAGAAGTGAAGAGGAAGGTTTTGAGGTGCTTCCGGAACCGGAGATGGTTCTCCTCAAGTTTCAGGGAGGCAGGAAGGCTGTTCCAGAGGGAGGCCCCTGCCGCGGAGAGGGATCTACCCCCAGCTCGTTGCTTCAAGAAGCGGCTGACCCTGAGGGAGTTGGAGACGGATGAGCGTAGGGCTTGGGAAGTAAGATATTTAGGAAGAGAGAGTTGAAGGTATTTAGTAGTTAATGAAACCACCCTTTGAGCTGATGGCCACGTCGTCGATGAAGTTTTTATCATGGAAAGTGGCTTTTCTAATAGCCATAACATCGGATAGACGGATCTAAGAGTTACAGGCATTGGTCATAGACCCTCCATATCTCGGATTTTTCAAAGACAAAGTGATCTTGTCAACGAGTCCTTGTTTCATCCCGAAAGTTCCTACGACTTATCAGAAACATTCATCCATTGTCCTGCCCACCTTCTTCGCGACTCCCTCATCAGCTGCGGAAAAGGTCTTGCATACCCTGGATGTCAAGAGAGCTCTAAAATTTTACCTTCTTCGAACTCAGCAACTTCGATCTACGCAGCAACTCTTCGTTGCATATGGGCCTTCGGCAAAGGGGAAGGCAATTTCAAAACAAGGACTGGCCCGATGGGTCTCGTCGACGATTGCCTTCTGTCACTCAAAAGCGGGAAAACCGCTACAAGGACGTCCGAGAGCTCACTCGACCAGTCGTCGACGGCGTTGTGGCCGGGGATTCCACTGACAGACATTTGCAGGGCGGCAGCATGGTCAGTGCCCCATACATTCACCCGCCACTACTGCCTCGAACGACAGCATGCGGACGAGATACAAAATGGGACGAGCAGTCTTGCGACATCTTTTTCAATAAGGTAAGCCCTTTCTCTTCGAGAAGGGTCTATGCTGGTTTGGATATGTATTTGTATATAGATATATGTACGAATATATGCATGGAGGTAAACGTGTGTGTTTTATGTATGCTTTTTTGGCTTATATAAATGTTACTCGGTGCAGTACTGTGGCATGTTGTTAGTTTCGAATCTTATGTGATCATGATTCGCCTTTTGCAGGATGGGGTGGATGCTGGATTGCATTTACACCTCCTCCATTGTTTCAAGTTCACTGCTGTGCATTCTATTCTAAGCATATGAATACATGAAAGATCCAATGCTGGAGAAGGGAATAGTTTCTTACCTGCAACTCCATTTCTCCAGCATTGGTATCTTTCATGGATTCACATGCGCCCTCCGGCCTCCCCAAAATGCAATCATTTTGTAATTTTTGTTTCACCCCGTTCCACTTTGGAGGGGTCGAAATCTGAAGGGAGCCGCGAGGGCGGGGCATTTATACCACTACGTCCTAGTGGGGCGTGCATGGCCCAAAACGACGTAGATAGGACACAAAAGTGTTGAACGTTTTCCTACGGGAA
The DNA here is from genome assembly GCF_040938575.1 of Ambystoma mexicanum. NCBI lineage: Eukaryota > Metazoa > Chordata > Amphibia > Caudata > Ambystomatidae > Ambystoma > Ambystoma mexicanum. Next base: position 187,808,501 of record NC_090922.1, read on the forward strand.
AAGGCTTAATAAGCTTACCGAGGGTTCCCAGTCTGTCGACGGGGAATATTCTAAGCATGTGAATCCATGAAAGATACCAATGCTGGAAAAATGGAGGTACAGGTAAGAAACTATTCCCTTCCCCTCTAGTTCCATAATTTCCCCCCTTAGTTTGCCCTCCATTAGCTTACGTTCCCTCTTACGTCTAGAGCCTTCTCTCATAAGGTGACCTCTCCACACCGCCTTACCCGCCTCACATATCGTGGCCATGCCTACCTCTCCATTGTTATTAATCTGGAAGTACTCCTCCACTGCTTCCTTAAGTTCCTGGCATATAGCTTATCCAACCATAAGGAGTCGTTACATTTCCACCTGGTGTCTCTGTGGCCCACCCCATCTATCTCTATTGTGGCTATGACCATATTGTGATCTGTCCATGTCACTGGTCGGATTATAGTGCGTTGCACCCTGGATCTGTTTTACTTTATTGATCAACAAGTAGACAATCCGTGTGAAGGTATCATGAACCTCTGATTTAAACATATAGGGCCTCATTACGACCCAGGCGGTAATCTTCCGTCATTACCGCCATGGCGTAATGAGCGTTTACGCCGTGGGCCGATGGCGTAAAGAGCGCCACATTACGACCCATCGCGCACGAGCATTACGCCATGGCGGTAATGCAATTAACGCCATGGCGGAAAAGGCCCCTACCGGCATCGTAAAGCGAGCAAGGTGCACTTCCGCCACCGTAATTAGCGGCCACCGTAATTAGCGGTCACTGTAATTTGCGGTGGCCGTAAAAAGCAGAACCGGAAATAGCGTCATCGCGCCGGAACGGGAAACAGCACGTCGGCCATCTTTAAAAGCACAATCCATTGCCATCCTACCGAACAACACCAGACCCAACCCTGACACCTGTCCCAACCAATCAGCCACCCATCCAAGTACCCGAAAATGCCAAAAGTTGTAAAGAAGGCATGTGACCGGCAGCGCCAGGAGAGATTCAGCCGGGAGGAACTCTGCATGCTTGCGGAGACCCTGCAAGACAACGCAGGTGTCGTTTTCTCCCCGGAAATGACCAGGACAGCGATAGCGAAGAAGAAGGCCATCTGGGCCCTGGTGGCCGAGCGCGTCAGCGCGGTGGGGACCGTACCCCGCACCCCATAGCAGTGCAGGAAGCGCTGGGATGACCTACGCATACGGGTCAGAGCCGTCATCTCTGCAAACCGCAACCTTGCCCTGGGTACCGGTGGAGGGTCGGAATCCCCACTAAAACTCCAACCGTGGGAGGAGGTCTGTGCAACCACGATTGGCATGGAATCCATTGAAGGCGTTGGAGGGATGGAAAGGGGAGCTCCGACATCAGGCGATGAAGGTAGGTGCCTCAAACAAGACATGCCATAGTCACTGCAGTCCATTCATGTGTAGCACAAGGTTGCCCTACAGTGTAAATGCAACACATTTCAACACTGCCCATAGCCACATGCGAGCACCACCCTGTATACACTGCTGGCACCCGCATACCTGCATCCACATTCCACACTAAAAGGAGACAACCTGCATGGCCCTGCCTGAAATCTGCCTCATCTACTGACCAGAATAATGTCAATCATTGTCATTCCAAAGTCCGCAGACCCATCAATAACGCCCTCCCTCCTTTGCTCCATCACAGGCACAGATTCACACCCCGAGGACCAGGACACCCCTGCGACGAAGAGAGCCAAGAAGGCCATCAATACCGTCCCCGCACCCTCAACCTCAGCTGCAGTGAGGCAGACCCCACAACAAGCAGGACCCACTGCGAGCATACCGGACGTCCCACCGGCAAGCACCCCTGTAGGCAGCAGGCCAGCAGCAGCTGCTCCACCTCTACCGACATTGCTTGCCACAGAAGGCACCGGGGTCAGCGGCCAGCAGCAACATCGGTGAGACAGCTGCAATAGCTGCATGTTCAGACTCGGACATGGAGCACGAGGTCAGAAGCCCCACTGACCTACTACATTCCCCCTGTTTCTCAGACGCCAGCCCCCATGAGGATCACACACAGGGGCACACAGAGGTAGAGGAGTGGCCTTCCACCCCATGCCCAGTCCTCACTCCACAGGAGGGGAGCAGCCCCTCCATCACACCACCAGCACTGGCCATGGGCCAGCAGGGGCAGCAGTCCCTCGAGGACATCACAGAACGGCAGCAACAACTGTCCACGATGCTGACTGAGCATGCCGCGGAATGTGTGGGGGCTAGGGCAACCATTGAACAGGCCACGGAGACCCTAAGGGCAGAAGTAGCGCAGAGCACTGCCACCCTGAGGGATGCCATGCAGGCCATGTCCAGGGACATCTGTGCTGAACTTGCCGGATTGCGTCGTGCGCTCACTGAGCACACCCACACCCTACAGGACGTGCATGCACGGGGGCAGGCAGGGACAACCTCCACTGCCAGTTCTGCACAGAGCAGCCCCGTGCGACGTTCCGGACGTAACCTGCGCTCCACAGCCAGGGGTGCCCCGGGGGCCGGGAGAGGGGGCTTGTAACAGCCTGTGGCCACTGTCACAGGCATCTGTTGACACCTACATGGGGTGTGTTGGGGTGTGCAGGGGGGAGGTGGGGGGGTGTGTTGGGGTGTGCAGGGGGGAGGTGGGGGGGGTGTGTTGGGGTGTGCAGGGGGGAGGTGGGGGGGTGCTGGGGTGTGCAGGGGGGAGGTGGGGGGGGTGTTGGGGTGTGCAGGGGGGAGGTGGGGGCGGTGTGTTGGGGTGCGCAGGGGGGAGGTGGGGGGGTGTGTTGGGGTGTGCAGAGGGGAGGTGGGGGGGTGTGTTGGGGTGTGCAGGGGGGAGGTGGGAGGGGGTGTGTCACGACGTTTCATAGTTTGAATACACTTTTTTCTTTCCGAAAAAGAATTGTGTGGACATTTTCATTGCGTATGTGTGCTTTATTGGTGTACTGTCCACAGTGTGCATGTCCCAGAGCCACACAGTGCCCCAAGTGCAGTCACCATGTGATACACACCAGCCGTGTGTGCTAGAAGCAATGGTCGATGATACTTTGGCGCATTACACGCCCCTCCTGTGCATCGCCTCCTCCATGGGGTGCCGCCCCATCTGCACCATCCTCATCGTCAGGTGGTTGCAGTTCTGCGTCAGGGGGCAGGGGCACATTCCGTCTGACGCACATATTGTGTAGCATGACACATGCCATGACGATCTTTGCCACCTTCTCATGGCCATACAGGAGTGCCCCACCAGACCTGCTGAGGCTTCGGAACCGTGCCTTCAATAGGCCGAATGTCTGCTCTATGACCACACGAGTACGTGTATGTGCACGGTTGAAGTCCTCCTCGTGCTGGTTCTGCGGGTTCCGGACTGGTGTAAGGAGCCACCTCTTCAGGGGATAGCCTGCATCACCTGTATGTAGGCGAGAATGTATGTGTCAGTCATGTTGTCTGATCAAGAACATGATGTTCCCCCATGGCTTGCATCCAACTGTTGCTTTGGATCACTTCTACATGCACTAATTGATTCACACAATGCTACCAGTATATGCTCATGGCTCCCATGGCCTGTTTTGCATGCCATCACCCAATGTATGCAGAGGGGTTGTGTGCATTGTGAGTGCCCGTCCTCTGTCTCCGTTCTCTGTGTTACTCACAGCCAGGTGGAGTATGCATCCCCCCCTTTCAGCCAGGTGGAGTATGCATCCCCCCCCCTTTCAGCCAGGTGGAGTATGCATCCCCCCCCCTTTCAGCCAGGTGGAGTATGCATCCCCCCCTTTCAGCCAGGTGGAGTATGCATCCCCCCCCTTTCAGCCAGGTGGAGTATGCATCCCCCGCCCTTTCAGCCAGGTGGAGTATGCATCCCCCCCTTTCTGCCAGGTGGAGTATGCATCCCCCCCTTTCAGCCAGGTGGAGTATGCATCCCCCCCCCCCTTTCTGCCAGGTGGAGTATGCATCGGTACGTCATTCACCTGCCCACTTCCATGACATTGGACTCACCGAGTAGCCAGGATCTTGGCCCTGCATGTCGCTCCATGTAGCGTGGTATTGTGGAGTTCCTCAGGACCATAGAATCATGGGTTGATCCGGGGAATCGGGCACAACAATGCGTGATGATCTTGTTGGAGTCACAGACCATTTGCACGTTGATTGAGTGGAACTGTTTCCGGTTGCGGTACGGTACCTCCATGGCACGTGGAACCACCAATTCCACATGGGTGCAGTCGATGGCACCAATGCAACCGGGTATGCCGGCTAGTGCATGGAAACCCACTTTGGTGTTTGCAATCTCCTGGCCAGTCCGTGGTAATGAGATGTGGTCGTCTGTGTGCTTGAGGAGGGCATCGAGCACTTGGATGAGTGTTCGTGAGAATAATGGTTGTGAAATGCCATGCAGGTGCCCCACTGTGTGCTGGTAGGTGCCTGTGGCCAGGAAGTGGAGTACAGACACTACCTTCAGTAGGGGGGGGATGGCGGTTGGAGTTTCTATCATGCTGATGATGTCGTTGTGTGTCATGTCTACGATGGCGGTGATGGTGTCCCGGTCCAAACGGTACAGGGTGTGGATCTGCTCAGCAGTGAGGTTGAATGGATTGGCTCTGATGCGTGGGATTGGGGGCTGCCTGCGTGGTGGCACTGGCTGTGCTGGTGGGGCTTGCTGGGCCTGCCTTGCCCTCCTTCTCCTCCTGCGTCTCCTCTGTGCTGCCTGTTGTTGTTGTTGTTGTTGTTGTTGTAGTTGCTGTTGTAGCACATGCATTGCTATCAGGTCCTCCAGCCCCAACATTGCTAGTCGTATTGGTATCATTGTGGAGTGTGACTGGGTGTGGGAAGGGGTGGGGTGTGCTCTTTTTGTACTTCCTGAGTCTGTATTGCCTTCATCTGGGCTGTTTCTGTGCACCTTTGGCAGCTGCATTCACTTGACATGGCCCTTTACGGTTGGTTCGCGATGGCGTTATTAGCACCATGGCGGTAAGGTACTTAACGGGCTGGGTGATGGCGTTAGGTGCATGTCCGCTTGGGTCGGCATTTGCGTACCTTTCCGCCATGGCGCTAAGTACGGTGTGGGCGGTCGCGTGCGTGCACCCTTAGCGCAGTTAGCGGCAGCGTTAACTACGATGCCGCTAATGGCATCGTAGTTAACGGTCACGGGTCATGATCGGACCTGGCGGAAAACGATGGGGGTAACCGTTCACCGCCATCGTTTTTCACTTAGCGCCAGGGTCGTAATGAGGCCCATAGCCTTTTCTCCCCGGGTTGCATGCCCTCCAGAGATCAACCAAACCCTCCCCCTGCAAGATGGTTGCGAACTTACTGACCTCCACTCGAGGGGTGCTCTTTTTCTGAATCTTTGTCTGCTTCCTGTCCATTTGGGGATCTGCCCAGGTGTTAAAATCGCCCCCTACCACCACAAGTTCTCTGTTGCTTCTTCCCAGGGATGCCAGGGCTGCTTGGTTAAAGGGGGCTTGGCCTTGATTGGGCGCGTATACCCCTACTAGAGAGATTTGTGCAGTTTCCCATTCCCCCCAAACTATTATCCGTCTACCATCTGCCGACCGTTCCACTACTGGGTTTTCCACCCTTAACCTTTCACTCAGCGGGATCCCCACTCCACCTTTTTTTTTGGTTTCCTGATGCCCAGAACACTTGCCCCAGTCCTCTACCCCTCAATGGTCTCTCCTCCCCTGCTTTAAATCTAGTCTGTAGCATATAGAGGACGTCTAATTCTGCTCTTGCAAATTCCCTTATTAGTAGGGATCTCTTTGTTGGCGAGTTGAGCCCCTTGACATTCAAAGTACCCACCCTTAAGATAGGCCTCCCTGACACTTGGTCAGTTCGTTCCGCCATTTTTAATGTTGGGTCCCATTGTCGCCTTCTGCCCTTCTCGCCCCTGTTCCGTGATTGCCAAAGCATCTTCACCCTCCATGGTATCCCGTTGGTGTTGCTTACCCGTCTGATTCCTCCCCATGTTTCCCCCATAACAATAAACTTGGTTAACTGTGTAAACTGAATCGGTGCCCCAGATGGCTGCACTGGTCCCAGGGTTTTTGACGCCCTCCTTAAACTGAGGGCCATCAGGGTTTGTACACCGCCCTCCCCTGGGGACACAATTAGTTATCCTGTCCTTACTTCTCATTTTTCCCCCCTCAGATCTCTATTTCTGTGTTCCGAAATTGTTCTTGAGGTTCAGCTACACACGTCTCTTGCAACATCCACTTTCATACCTTTTTCATGGCGGCTTTGATGGCGACAGAGGATTCGGTTTACAGTATTTCCTCCCCACCTTCGCCCTCCTTTGTCTGCGCGGGGTGCCTTCTTGCTCTGCCAATTGAGAACTGGTGCTCATCTGGTCCGTTAAACTATTGACGACCTGTTTTGCTTCTTCAGGTGTGGTAATGCTATAATCCTCCCCTTTTGAATTCAAAGGTTAGGTCAAATGGATACCCCCATCTGTATTGAATTGCCTGCTCTGTGATCCACAAGGTGAGTGGCCCGCTTGCCCTTCTTTTTGACAACGTCAGGCTTGAGAGATCTTGACATTTTTTTATTTTGGAGCCTTGGAAGTCTATGTCATGTTTCTGCTTTGCTTTGGTGAGGATTTCTGTTTTTTCCTTGTAACAGAGGAACTTGACCACAATTGAACACGGACCACTTCCGAATGCCCTGCCTCCCCTGTGGGCTCTTTCAATTGTTACCACCTTTCCTCCATCCTCGAATAGGTGGTTAATTATGTCCTGAACCTATCTTTCCACTTCCTGAGGGGTCTCCCCGTCTTTCTCTGCTAGGACCAGGATCTGCAGGTTCCACCTCCGTTTCTTGTTCTCCATGTCATCCAGCTTGAGCGTGATTTCTTCTTCTCTTAGATCAATGTCCATGCTCATTGTGTTTACTCCTTGCCTCCCTTGTCCTTGTTTCCAGCTTGCTGCTTTCCCTTGGCTGGGGTTTCCACAACAGTTTTGGGATCGGTATGCTTTGGGGCGAGTATGGAATGTGGCTATGAGAGAGTTTTCGTGCCTCTCGCGGTGGGGAAACTCGCCCGTGGCATGCAGGGTGGGATCCCACAACTTCCTTGCTGTTCCCAGTCAGTGCAAGGCTTTAGTCTCTGGGCCCACTGCTTGCTTGCCAAATGTTCTGGGGTCTTTCACCTTATGCGCCCAGGGACACAGAGGGCAATTATCTTTCGCCCGCCCCTGTCATTAGGGCCTCACCGTCTCTTGTTGTCAAGGCCTTGTGGCCTTGTCACTTATAGCACCTCATCTCAGAGTGTAAGGAAGATCATTCAGAGGCATTGGCATGTCCTCAGAGTGGATAAGGATTTATTGCCATTGCTTTCACCACGGCCTGTCCTTACATTCATTCGTGTCTAGTTTTCTTCAGACCACTACCAAAACACCTGTACAGAGTGCATGGCTGTCCGTGTTTCCTGTGGGTTTTTTCTGAAATGTTACAAATGCAAGGTGTATGCTCATGCCATCAACAGTTGATCACATGTGACAGTACATTTGTGGTTTATGTACTCTGTTTCCCTTGTAATAAATGGTACATGGGCCGCACCACTTGCAAGTTTAAGATTAGGATTCTTCAACATGCCAACGCTATTAAAACCTCTCATCTGTTTTATCTCATAGCTAAACATTTTAAGGAACAGTATGACAACAATTCTCAGCTGTTACTTCTGTTGGTGTTGCCCACATGACCATTCATCCAATAGGCCGATATTAAACTCGAAAACTATGTCAGCAGAGACTAAATTAATATTGGACTTCAGCAATGATTTATATTAGGGGGTTTCTGTCCATATGATCTTATCTGTACTATGTCACCTCATGTTTTTGCGTTGGTAGGTTTGCTGCTCATTTATTACTGCTTTCCCATTTTGTTTTTAACAATTCTTGATGTATTTGTCCAAGTTGCATGGTTTGCTGTTGCTTCCATCATGATGTCCTATGTTTTTTTTTTTTTAATTTTTTTAGTTAGTTGATCTCTTTCCTGGCAACCCTTATTTCAGGTCCCTGTCGTGTATTCATTTTTGCCATCAATTTTGAAAGGTATTTTGAACCATTTGGTCATTGATTTTTGTTATTCAGTCCCGATGCCCTCATGTTGGCATTGTGTGATATGCCTCCTCTCCCTGGCCTTCTGCCACCATTGCTATACCATGGCTCCATTTGTATAGCCTTGTCTCCCACATTTGTGCCACATTCAGCATTTTCCCCTGGCCTCTCTTTGACCTTACATTCCGTTTCTGACCACTTGGTCTTTACGATCTCATGTTCGGAGTGATGATACAGTGGAGGGGGGGGTTGGGTCGAACCCCCGGGAACGGGCCAGGCCACAGGGAAGTGTCTCTAATGCCGCCTGGCCTTTGAGTCACACACCGATAGCTGAAGCAGGTGCATTAACCCTCTGTCCTGTATCGACAGGCAACGGACCCCCAGAGACAGACGCCCACAGGTGAACCGCACCGCTCACTGTCACAATGAGCGCACCCCAAGATCAGCAGGCCCTGGCCCCCCCCCCGCCCCAGCGGGGAGCACAGCAACCACGGCATGGCGCATGCCCCCCTTCTCCATGATGCCGCAGCAGACAAAGGCCCAAGGTGGGTCGATTGGATGGAAGACTTCAACACCTTCATTGACGCCGCGGGAGAAGAGAAATCCCCAAGACTACGCAGCATGTTTCTGAACCTTGCGGGGAACGACATTAAAATACTGTTGAAAACCATTCCATCAGCAGAACAAGCTGACTTCCCAGCCCTTATCGCAGCACTGAACAGACGGTTGGTGATTGAACCCAACAGGGACTATGAAAGATACATTTTCAATCAGTGCACGCAGAGGGTAGACGAAACGGTCGACGAGTTCATCACCCGCCTACGAATAAAAGGCGCAAACTGCCAGTTCCACGCTTTCTCCCTAGATGAGGCCATAAGGTTGAGAGTGATTGAAGGGTGTGTATCCCAAACACTAAAGAAGCAACTTTTAAAAAAACCTGTCACGATTGATGAAGTTAGCCAGATGGCAAGGATTCTGGAGAGAGTCGAAAAACAAGTGACGCAGATAACTGGCACCGCCTCCTCCAAACATGACAAAAACGAGACGATCGCAGCAATGCAGGCCAATAATGCCAGAACAACAGATAGAGGACCCAATCTCAACTACTCAACGACCCCAAGAACACAACGCCAGTGTTACCGCTGTGGAATGCTGTATCCCCATGCAGGGACATGCCCCGCATTGCCCCAGAAATGCGGCAACTGCGGGAGAGAGGGACATTTCCAATCGGTCTGCAGAGAGGGCAAACCATTCCCGACCCAAAGACCACCAGTCGCCCCGCAGTTCAAAATACCCTACAGGAATCCACAAGGCCAAAGCTACCCATCGCGCCCTTTTCAACAAAACCCGAGAAGGTACGTCAGAGTAGTTGAAGACGTCTACCCATCGGAAGAACCCCAAGGCAATGAAGAATATGAAGAAATATCCAGCATAAGAGATGAATACGACGGGCCCCCAGCTTCCATCTCTCACTACGAGGCAGACCAACAGCGCCTCGAAGATGAAGGTTATCAATACTATCACTATCGGCAAGATGAGTACGTCAACCTCATCATGGACGAAGAACAAGCACGTGAAGCACCCAAGATACCAATGGAAATAGGAGGCCACCAATTCTGTTTCCTGGTTGACTCAGGAGCTACGGTCAACATAATGGGTGAAAAGGAGTTCCACCAAATTCCCAAGAAACCAGCCTTAGTGCCGTCTGAATCCAAAATATACCAATGGGGCGCCGACACTCCACTACAATCAATTGGCTTCTTCGCCCGTCACCTCATCCACGGCAACCGTGCCATAACGACAAGCATACACGTAATTCGCAGTCCAACGAAAGGAAGGTGCCTCATCAGCTACAGGACGGCCTCCTCCCTGGGACTCATAGACATACACGTCCGAGACAGTGACAAGATCTATTCATCAAAGCCAACTCAAGTAGCGAAAGAGAGCGTGTCAAACGTCCAAGCGGAACCCAGGGAGATGGACGTGATATCAAAAGACACCATCGTGGAAGAATTCCCCCTCATCTGCAAAGGCCTAGGAAAATTGAAAGGACCCTCAGTTAAACTACATATTGACTCCACAGTTCGGCCCATCCCCCAGCACCCGAGGAGAGTTGGGTTCCATCTCCAAGCTGCAGTGTCAGCCGAACTCGGACAACTCCTAGAAAATGATATAATCGAACCAGCGACGGGTCCGACCCCATGCGTCTCCCCACTGGTCATCGTGCCAAAAGAGGTGGGACAGCTCAGACTCTGCGTTGACATGCGTGTCGCCAACACCGCGATCCAGCGTGAGTGACACCCCGGGCCCCGAATCGAGGACATGATCGTTCAGATAAACAAGTCCACTCTCTTCTCAAAACTGGACCTTAATGAGGGTTACCACCAGTTGGTTCTCCATCCAGAATCCAGAGGCATAACCACGTTCGCCACGCATGATGGACTATTCCGTTATAAGCGCCTCAACTTTGGCATTTCGTCGGCCGCAGAGATTTTTCATGAAACCATCAGACAAATCATTCGCCCAATCAGAGGGGCACTTAACTACAGCGACGACATCCTAGTATTCGGGAAGTCGAAGGAGGAACACGATGTAGCTCTCCGCGCCACCTGCAAAGCCATTCAAGACGCTGGTCTCACCCTCAACGTCGACAAGTGTCGATTCAGCAAGACCAAGCTGAAGTTCTTTGGCCACATATTCTCTGCGGATGGAATGACACCAGATCCCGACAAAGTGGTGACAATCTTCAGCCTACAAGAACCAAGGCAAATAGCAGACGTGCGATCGTTCCTGGGGATGGCAGGATACTGCGCGAGATACATACCACATTATGCCACAATCACGGAACCGCTCAGGAAACTCCTTCAGAAAGACATGCTTTTCGCCTGGACGGCAGAATGCCAAGATGCATTCGACTCTATCAAGCAATATCTAGCGGAAGCCAGAAAACTTGCCTACTTTGACCCCAACTGGCACACTGAAATCGTGGTCGATGCAAGTCCAGTCGGGCTGGGTGCCATCCTTGCCCAAACAAATGGAGCAGACACCCACCCGAGACATGTGGTGGCCTATGCCAGCAGAGCTCTCTCAAAACCTGAGTCCGCATACTCGCAGGCGGAAAAAGAAAGTCTAGCAGCAGTCTGGGCATGTGAACACTTTCACAATTTCGTCATAGGAAAAGAATTTACCCTAATAACGGACCACCAAGCCCTGCTCTCACTGTTCGGCAACCCACGAACCAAGATGCCGCCAAGAATTGAACGTTGGGGCATCCGCCTGCAAGAATATGACTATCAGATAATACATCGTCCGGGGGGGGAACACAACCCAGCGGATTACCTGTCGAGACACCCCACAGGAGAAGCCACGCCGAAAAAGGGAGGTGTAGAATACATTAGTTACGTCACCACGAACGCACTGCCTCCTGCAATATCACTGGAGACTGTCGCAGAGGCGTCAGCTGCCAATCCGTCCATAGCACTGGCTATCAACCTCACGGAGCACAACAGATGGAAGACATACAGGAAGTTTCTGACGGAACATCCAGACGCAAATCGAGATGAACTGGAAAGGCTGGCAAAAGTTCATACGGAGCTGGCTGTCAAGGACAAGTCCATACTCCTCCGAGGGTGCAGAATAATAATCCCTGCAGCCCTGCGGTCAGACATTATAAAGACGGCCCATGAAGGCCATCGCGGGGCGGACAACACCAAACGGCAACTTCGGTGCCACGTATGGTTCCCATTCCTTGATGCGCTAGTAGACCGTTGGGTACGAAATTGCATGGCATGTCAATGCACAGCCAGGGCCGAAGCTCCAGCACCGCTACAGTCAACTCAGATCCCTGAACACCCGTGGGAAAGAGTGGCAATAGATTTTTATGGGCCCCTCGAGTCCGGGGAGTACCTGCTCTTGTTCATTGATGAGCACTCTCGCTTCCCAATCGTGAAGAAGTCGCCGTCAACAGCCTTCGCCCACATAGCAGCTGTATTTGACGAAGTTGTGAGTGAGTGGGGCATACCAGAAGTCATCAAGTCGGACAACGGCCCGCCGTTTTGTGGCCACAACTTTGCAACCTTCGCCAAGCATCTGGGATTCAAACACCAGAAAATAACACCAAGGTGGCCACAAGCCAACGGGATGGCCGAGAGGTTCATGTCGTCTATCAAGAAGACCCTACAAAGAGCCAGACTAGAAAATGTTGACCCTCACCAGGCCCTGTGCAGGATGCTTCGGGACTATCGAAACACGCCACATGAGGCAACGAACAGGACACCGGCTGAGATGATGGTGAAATACCAAGTTCGCACACGTATCATAAGACATCCCACCAACAAACCGGAAGTAGACCCGGAAGTCCTAGCGAGAGATGCAGAACGGAAGGAACGGGCCCGCATCCAAACAGATGAGAAAAGAGGTGCTCGCCCAAAAGAGATCCAGGTTGGAGACGAAGTACTGGTCCAACAGACGATGGTCAAAAAGACTGACCCAAGGTTCTCCCCACAGCCGCTCCTCGTGACGGCCACAAAAGGAACCATGGTGACAGCTGAAAATGAAGAGCGGGAAATAACCCGGAATTGTTCGCAATTCAAGCTCACTGCCATCCAGGGCCAGCAGGAGCAAGAACCCCCGGATCCGGAACCGATGCCTTTGGACCCGAGAGACTCACTGTGGTCGCCACCGAGATTTTTACCTCGCCCAGGAATGAAGAGAGCGCAAGGGCCAGAAGATGATTCAGGAGAAGCCACCAATGGTCGACCCCATCGTGTCGTGAAGAAACCGTCACGCCTAGTTGAAGAATGTTAATGTTGTTGTTGCAAGGACATTTGTCCGGGGGTGATGTTACGCCGGGCTTGTCTCTTTAAGAGACACGGACTGTGTCACGTGGTCCCGACACGTGACGCGTGACGCTGGGGGGAGGGAGTTCTTACGGGCAGTTCGAAAGTTGTAAGAGAATAAAGAAGACGTGTTTCCAGACCCTCGGTGTGCCTGTCTTTATTGTGAGGGCCCATCCGGGCTCAACAGCGACCCCTACATTTTCCTTGTCTCCCCTCCTCCTGATGGCGGTTGGGGGAATATAAATACCCACAAGCGGGTATATATAATGACGAGACCCTGTCTGCCCACGCGACTCTCCCGGGGTAGTGTGTGTGTGGGGGTTTGGGGGCGGTAGATCTGGGCTTATCTCCTCCTTGGATACTCAACCTTTTTGGAGGAAACAGCCCAGTCCAAGGGTGCTTGGGGCATGTCAAAGGCCTTGCCTCGGGCACTGTGCCTACTGGGCATTGTTGAGAACCATGCTAGGTGAACCGGTATACCCAGGGCCCGACCCCCAGAGAATGGGCCCAACCCGTGTAAGGACCTGTGGAGAATTCGAGCTGCAACCGTGTGAAGTTTGCTGTCTGGGGACACAGAGGAAGGAGCGGCTCAGTAGGTAGGATGCACCATTTTTTTTACTGACTAAAAATGGAAAGTGACTTATTTTTATATAGTCGCTGCTGTCGCATTGAAGTGATTTTGTAGTAATACGACTACACAGCTGTGGCTTTTACACTTCTATTATCGCCCTCTAAAAGTCTGAGCTATTGTTTCTGCGAGATTCGCCCTGCAGATTTCCGCAGCACGTGCATTGATCCACTTAGCTACTTTGCAGTAAGTGGAATGTCAATGCGTTATCTATTCAGCTGCGCAAGATGTTGCCATTTGAGCAGCCCGAGTTGACTTCTTGCGCTTAATGTAGCACGCAAAGAATCAGTGGCACAGCAGGGACAGACACGGGGGCTCGAGATCACAGAGACGTCCGGTCTCCAGTTCAGAGCTTTTCTGTAATACACTGATGCATCCCGGGAGTTGATGTCTTGCTTTGCGTCACTATTGATAGATGAATATTCTCTGGCCGGTCAATGGGTGCCCTGGGGTCTGTGCCATCGGCGTGTTTTAGTGTTCCCCTGCTTAGCAGCAGTTGGCCACTCAGGACCCCCGGGGTGCTCAGTGTGCAGACTAAAGACGAGTGGATGCCATTGGCGCCGAATAGAGTCTGGGTGGGGAGAGGCAGGTGGGAGTTAGAGATAGTCATTAGCTCATCCAGTCCCTGGTTTTCCACTAACATTATGGTACTTGTAGTTCTGTGTATCTGTGTGTGAAAGCACATACATAGTGTGGCTTATTAGCGCAGTGCATTTTGAGCAGTGCGTGATATAAATAGCTCGGTGTATGAGCAGTGTTTGGACCAAGTACTTCAGTGTCGTGAGCAGTGCAGGAGCTAAATAACTCAGTCTCTTGTATGCAGTGTTGGAGCTAAGTAGCCCTGTGTCGTGAGCAGTGCAGGAGCTAAGTAGCTAAGTGTTTTGTGAGCAGTGTGCGAGCTAAGTAGCTCAGTGTACGAGCAGTGTTTGGTCTAAGTAGCTCAGTGTCTAGTGAGCAGTGCGGGAGCCAGAGTCGGACTGGCACGTAACATTGTCCCGGGCACCAATTCAAGTGGCCCACATGCGCCCATTACTAATGATCAAATCAGGGTCGGCTGGTGATGTGTAAGGGGGCCACTAAACCTATCATAACAATTGTTTTCCAACTTTAGAGCATTATGCTTCCTCGTCCCATTACTAGCCCTTGCCAGCAGTTGCTGCAGCGTCAAACACGTGACATGGAGCAGCAGCAGTGTGATGGGCTGGTGGTGGGCCGATCTAGCACTGAGCCGCGAGGGCAGCGCCGCCGGGGCAGCATTAGTGAGCCCAGATTTTGTGGGCCCTGGCACTTATTTTTTTTTACAAATTAAGCACTGATGATGCATGTTTGCATTATATCAGTACATAAAGGCATTGGACTTTATTACTATAACATTGACTAGATATCTTTACTGGTACAGTGTCAATTTATTTGAATGGACCCCCCTACTCTTAGTACACATAGTTATCCTGGCAAGGCACTATTGCCTATATTTGACTGGTAGTTGCTATTGTTTTTTATATCAACATTTTTTACCAACATTTTTTACCAACATGTTTTATATTCTCATGTTTTATTGTAGTATGCGCTCAGCCTTGTGTTATTGCCAGTTATTTTTGCACATGCACCTTAATACATTGCCATCTGAAGCACGTGCACTTTATTAAGTGATTTTTGCAAGTAGTACTTTTACTATCTTATTCTTTTTGCTTTATGTACTCATATTTGTGGATTTGCCAGCCTTTCATGCGTTTGCATTTTATATATTGGCAGCTGTTAGCACTTGTACTTTATGATGCATATCTATGCATTATAGTGGATTTATTAGCTATTTAGGCATTTGCACTTCGTATATTGGCAGCTGCAGGCACATGCACTTTATTATGTGTATTTATGCATTCAAAATAATGTTTACTGCTGGTGGCACTTGCACTTTTGCCTTAAGTTATTGCATTTTATGTAAGGGTGTCTGTTTAATTATTGCTTTTTTCAGATTTCCTATGCACATACCTTTCTTTGTAATGTTGTGTTACCAAGCAACTCACTAAGACTGTTATGTTTGATTTAGACTGTCTGGCATATTTACGATCTTGCTTGTAGATGGATTACTGCCCTGTGCAGCTCTCCATTCCAACATGTCTGCCTGCATTACCTGTTCTAAAGGTTCCATTACCACGTTGCCAAAAGAGAAAAGAGAAAAGGGACAACGTTGTATTATAACACTGTGGCCACATGAATCGTTGTGTGAACAAGCACTTTTGAGTGCAAAACGCGTCACCCAGGACATTCTGTCTCGGTGCACCCTGCTTCATGAAGTTTTTAAACAATAACATTTACGTGTTATTCATTCACAGACTTTTGTGGTTTTTTAGCACCCGCAGACCTTGGAGTGCGGTCTGTCTGCTTTTCCCAGCATTTCTGTTTCGTTTATATATTTCAGTGAAATGCCTCATTCATCTTATTTTTGTATCTCATTATTGATCCCTGCTGTGATCTCATTCTCATTGTTCATGGGTTGAGCGACTGGGGGAAGACTCTGGGTTAATATGGTTACCACTTCCCACACCCATTGAATTTCATGTTTTTTTTGTTACGATGGTTGGAATTATCTTAACTATGTTCTAACTACTTTCACAGAATTTCAAAGGTTAGACAGGCCAACACCGAAACTGTTCCAGCTGCCGCCAATTTAAGATTGTGCAAAACTCCCCACCATAAAGTCTTCGTACCCTCAGAGGTCGGTTTTAGAAACTTAGCTGGATTTTGTGGCTTTCAGGACCAGAAGTCCTGACAGCCGAACCACTCCCCTAGTGGTCACCGCCGCAAACAGCAAACGGCTGCAGTGCGAGAGTTTTTCCCCTACTTAGCTAGTTCCTTATCAGGAGTGACCACTCCAGTTGGGGGATGCATTTCTCTACATCTGGAGGCTTTGTGGAGCACAATAAAAGATCTTTGGGTCGTTTTGGTTGTCCGCATGGGCTACCGCCTTCCTTATCTGTCTTTATTTCCATCACTGCCCCCTCGGGCTCATTCAGGATCTCCCTCTCTCTGCTCAGAGATTCAAAAACTCCTTGCTATGATTGCAATAGAGAGAGTTCTTCTGGGTGAAGTGGTGAGTGGGTTCTATTCCCGCCTATTCACAGTACCCAAACCCAGCCAGACCGGCCTGCGCACTATCCTAGACCTGTCAGACCTCAACCTCCATCTTCCATAGCAGAGGTTCAAGATGATCACCCCAGCAGAGATCTGCTCTTCTGTGCAGAGGAAGGACTGGGTCTGTGTAGTGGATCTTCAAGATGCATATCTCCAAATAACAATAGGGCCACAGCACTGGAAATGTCTTTGTTTCTCTATCGGGAACAATCATTTCCAGATCTGAGTCTTGCCCATCGGTCTGAGCTCAGCGCAGCAGGTCTTTACAAAAATGATGTCAGTCATAGCAGCCTTCCACAGGCAGTGAGGAGTCAATTTGTATCCATATCTGGACGATTGGCTCCTCAGATCCCATTGTCCACAGAAGGCTATTTCCAAATGGCAAACCTTACTTCATCTTCTGTTCCGCCTTGGTTTATCAGTGAACTGGAGGAAGTACTCTATGAGGGGTAACTAAGGACCTGATTTTGATTGGATTTCGCTGGAACACAATAACGGACAACGTTTTGTTTTGGGAGGATAGCTCAGAGGCAACGTACTTGTCTTGGAAGCAAGACAGTGAGGAGCAACACAGGTTCGATCCCTGTGTCAGCGTTTAGAAACCTCTGGGTATTAAGCGTGTTATAAATAACCAATTATAGTTTATAAAATTATATTACAGAGGAACGGAGGAAAGATCTTCTTCAAGCTTGTACTCTCTTCCTAATGTTCACCCTCATGACAGCATGGCGGTTTCAGAGGCTCCTGGGTCTGATGGCTTCCTACAGGTTTGCAGTCCCATTACCAACGCTCAAGAAGGGACGCACTCAGCTGGCCTTAAGGCAAGCTTGGTCCCAGGCAACGGTTCCCCATTCTCTCTTGATCCCAATACCACCAGAAGTATGAACCGAGAAGTGTGCGACCTCTGGTCCCAGCAAAAAGAAAATATCACATAAATTACCTAGAACGGTTTGCCATGTTTCTGGACTTCAAGGCTTTTCAATTAAGCATCATGAGCAAGGTGGTTCACACCAGAACACGACCCCCATGCCCCTCTTAATCCTACTGTCCCTTCAGTTGTGGGAATGGGCCATTCAGAAAGGGATATGGCTATATGTTGTCCACATCCCGGTCTAGGATAAGTCAGTGGCGGACACTCACAGCCAGTTGGCAACAGAAAACCACGAATGAGAACTGAACAACAAAGTCCTTTCCCACATTTTCTGTAAAAAGGAATTTCCTCAAATATACTTATTTGCAACATACAGCAACAAAAAGTTCCCCTTTTATGCCTCCAGAGATGGTCCAGGTCCACATAGCTGGGAGACGCTCTGGAGATCTCCTGGGACGATGTGCCACTGCTTGCTTTTCCACCAATGACCATGATTATTTTGTGCTCTTCTGAAACTAAGGGAGTCAAAGAACTGCACAATGGCGTTTATAGCCCCACGGTGGCCAGACAGGTTCTGTTCTCAGACCTGACTAGCCTCTCAGTCCAACCTCCGATTCAATTGCCAGAGATCCTGAACCTCCTCCATCAAAGCAACAAACAGGCGTGGCATCCCTTCCCACAATCACTGAACATGGCAGCCTGGTTCCTGAAATCAGGTCCCTAGCAGACATGGACCTTTCCGAGGATAATCTTGGCATCATACAGGCAGCATGCAAGTCATCTATACATACTCAGAATAGGAGCAAAGGGCTCAGATTCTGCCATTGGTGTTTAGACAAGGGTGTCAACCCTCTGTTATCTTCAATCTACACGTACTTAGTATAGGAGCAAATGGCCCAGGTTCTGCCATTGGTGTTTGGACAAGGGTTTCAACCCTCTGTTATCTTCAATTAATAATATTTCTTTCACCTGGTCACCATCACCTCATTAAGGAAGATTAGTGAATTTCAAGCTCTTTGCACTGAAGAATCATTTAAGTCCTTTCACAAGGATAAAGTTGGTATTTGCACACATCCTTCTTCCCTTCCCAAAATTGTATCAGATGTTCATATCAATGAATCTATTGTTTTACCAGTATTCTCTCCGAATCCATCATCTGAAGTGGAACGAGTCCTATATAATTTGAATGTGAGAAGGGCCCCTCAAGTTCTACCTAGATAGGAGAAAGAACTTCAAGTCGTCCTCCAACCTATTCGTAACATTTTGGAACCAGGCGCCTTGGTGGGTGCAGATTGAGTCGCAGAAACTACTACCTTTTGACAATACATGTTTGTATTCATTTGGAAAGTTGCCTGGGAGATTGAGGTCACCGAAAACAATTCTGGTGACAAAGGCGGCACTGACATCGCTAATAGGGGGAAATGATCAGGGATTATTTGTATACAAAGGGGCCTCTCTTTGGCTCAACCCAGGTCTCCAGATTAATAATAGACCTTTGAATTGGAGAGGCTGGATTAGTAGAGGCATTTTGAAGGTTGGAGACGTTAGGGGGAAGACTGGAATAGTTTCATTTGAGAGGCTGGTGGAAAAGTTTGGGTTACAAAATAGAGAGTTGAGGAGATATAATATATTGGTGGATTTGGTATTGGAAAGGGTTCGAATGTTGGAAGTGCCGATATTGCAGGAGCCTGAGGTTCTTAACCTATTAGTCTGTGGACTGCGTAACGTGTCTGACATTTTGAAATTCATGAAGTTAGATGTGCGGTTGACCGATTCGTGGGATAAATTGAGGTTTACATCGACAGAGGAACTGGGTAGAGAATTGACCCCAGTTGAATCGGAAAGGGTTGGGAAGATCCCGATTAGGGTGAAAGTAGATATGCAACTGCGATATATTCATCAGAGGATTTTGGGTAGAATCTATTGGACTCCGTCTCGTATGTGTACTCTAGGTATGACTGATAATGATAGTTGTTGGGGTTGTGGGAAGGAGAAGGATACGTTAATCCATATGTTATGGAGCTGTGAGAGAGTCAAGAACTTTTGGTGTGATGTGGTTGATAGGATTGATCGGGTCTGGGAAATTACTTATCCAAGGAACTCATCGCAATTATTGACCGCGGGTTATAAAATTGATTGGGTAACATCGAGTTGGATCGCCAAGGTTTTGTTGGTGGCTACAAAACAGATATTGAAAGTCTGGAAGACGAGGAAGAAACCTTCGGTAGAGGACTGGATTTTTGATGTGCAAGTTCATTCTGCCTACGAAAAGACTATGTTCTGTAAATTGCACAAGGAAACATGTTATGATGAACAATGGGGGACATTTAATGATCTTTATGGGTGAAGGTTGTTTGGTTTGATGGGGTCTATAGGTGTTGTATCTTGTCTCAAGAATGATATTGTGAGGGTGGGTGTTTGTGTTTTGTTCTGTGTGGTTGTGAATGTGGGGTTGTTATTTGTGAATAGGGTTTAACGGATATGTGATAGTTTCTTTGATCGAAGCTTTAATGACATGTATTTGACAGTGTATTACTGATTCATCTGCTGTTTATACATATGTAATATTTTCATTATTGTTGAAAATGGAAATAAAGTTAATAAATAAATAAATACATTAAAAAAAAAAGGAGCTCAAGCTTCTAAAGCTACCATTTCCCCTTGGATTGTTTCCTGCATCATAGAAGCTCATACCATTCAAGGCATATCCACACTCAAGGGTCTTCACGCTCATCTTTTGCAAGGAAAGGCTGTTTCAGTGGCTTTCCAAAAATAATCCATCGCTAAAGCAGCTACATGGACTTCGGCTTTGGCTTTTTGTAAGCATTATTGTCATGATCTAAGTTCTAGAGGGAATGCTCAGTTTGGTGAAGCTGTACTCAGAAACCTCTTTAAGTAGGCTCTGTTTTATACCTCCACCCAATATCTGTTCGCCAGTGCTTGGAAATCACCCATTAGTATGGAGGAAAGGGGAAGAGACATAGGGGAAGAGACATAGGAATAATACAAAGTTGCTGTCATCCGCCGTCCTGTTTGGCGTTTGTATCCGCGTTGGCGGCTACGCGCTTGAAGGGCGAGCGGAGGTTCCGCTACGTGATTTCTCCTCAGCGCACCCTACGGTCAACATGGCGCCGCTGGGAAGTATTTCTTTCCTCCTCTCCCAACGATCGCCGCGTTGCAACCCCCTTCACTGCGCTAGCTCGCATCTTTGGGTCTACACGCTAGTTTTCCAGCCTCGACCGCCCCGGTCACTTCCTTGTTTCTTCGGTCTGCCTTCCTCGGACCACCTATCCATTTCTCTCCCCTCCTACCTCTGCCTTGCCTCTCCTTCCCGCTTTCTCCTTACCTCTCGGCTTGTTTTCTCCTGCGGCGCGTGGCCCCTCCGCGCCCGCCTTCTCTGCCTTACCTTCGGCTGCGCTGTCTTCCAGCCGCCTCGGGTTCTGTTGCTCCGGAATAGTTTTCTCCGCTGGTGTTCTTTCCGGTGGCTCTCCCTCTCTCCGGTTCCTTCTCTACTTTGGATATCCGGCTTCGCCTGCTCCCATCAGCTACCTACCTCAAGAATGCCACTTCAGCTGCTTGCTCCGGACCTTCTCAAGCTGCTTCACTCATCGGAGGGTTTTTTTCTGCCTGAACAGGCTTTTTCCCTTCGCTACTGTCTGATCGCGGGAAGGAGGCCCCAGGTTTGCTACACTTTAGTGCTCACTGTGGCTTCTTCTCGAGACAGATATGTTCTACACAAAAAGAAGAAGGACTATCTCTCTCACAGGCAACTGCAACCAGAGGACTTGGAATCAGGTGAGGAGAGTGGGGAGGAACGGGAGTTGGCGGAATCATCCAGACGGGACAGATTGCAACGCCAATCAGAAGAAATGTCGTCAGAAGAGCAGATACAAGAACTATGGAAGGCCATTCAGGGAATGTCCCAAGAGCTACAAACTGTTAAGGCAGAGAACGTGGTCTTGAAACAGATGATTACAGCCCGCAAACCACTATCCCCAGAACTTCCTGTCATGACTCTTTCAGCAGGGAAGTTCGATGGAACTCCTAAAAGAGTCAAAGAGTTTTTGGAGGCCTGCATAGTATATTTTACTTTCAGGCCCCGGCTGTTTGCCACTGATCAGACTAAGATCGGGTTCATGATATCGAACATGACCGGCAATGCCCTGGCATGGGTTACTCCCCTGGTTACCGGGGCTAACCCCATCTTACACGATTTTGCTGGTTTTTAGAACCTGTTGAAGCAAACCTTTGAGAGGCCCGAGTGACTTACACCGCCTGTGAGGACCTGTTGGATATCCGACAAGGGTCATCGGATGTCCTATCGTACATTTCTGAGTTCAAGAGATTGGCTTCGGGTGCTGGGTGGTCTGAACAGGCACAATTTGCCATAGTCCAGCGAGGCCTCAAGGAGGAAATTAAGGACGAACTCGCCAGAGCATCCAGACCGCCTTCTTTTCCGGATTTGCTCTCCGCAGCCTTACAAATTGAATATAGACTGCAGGAGCGACGATCAGAGCGTCGGAAACAACAACCTACTGTTCATTTTGCCGATCCCGCCCCATCCTCCACCGTCTTTTCCTCTCCTTCCCATACTTCAGACGAACCCATGCAGATTGGATCTACTGGACGACCTCTATCCGCTGCTGAAAGAAGAAGAAGGAAGGAGAAGGGTCTATGTGCCTATTGTGGGTCGGATCAACATCTCCTCAAAGAATGTACCAAACTTCCTCAGAAACGGCAGGGAAACGGTTTCCCTCGGCGCCAGTAGGGACCTGGTTCCGAGGGACTTCTGATTCATCCACCAGTCCCTATGTTTCTCTCTCAATTTCGGCTCCTTACATCCCCGAGGATTCCAGGCTTATGGTCCTACCTGTTCTTATTGAGGTCAACGGCAGGGCAGTTGAGTGCCTTGCACTTCTGGACTGCGGGGCCGCCGGAAATTTTGTCGACATCATCTGGACCAAAAAGATGGGTCCCCGCACACTGCCTCGCAAAGAAGATCAAAAGGTTGAAGGGGTCGATGGTTCTCCTCTCTCTTCAGGACCCATTACTCACACCACCGAGGACCTATCGGTTACCATTTTTCAACATTCCGAGACAATCCGGTTCGACATTATTCAAGCTGCTCATTTTCCGGTTATTCTTGGCATCACATGGCTCAGAAAGCATAACCCTCATGTCAATTGGGCGGACAATCAGCTAAATTTTTGTTCCTCCTACTGCAAGCTTAACTGTTTTTCTGACAACGTTCTTCCTCAGATTGTTACAGGGTCTACCAAACAGCTGGCTGGGTTTCATGCTGTACCTCTGTACTGTTCCCCTTACTTGGAGGTGTTCGTTGAAAGAAAGCCAGCGACCTTACCTCCCCATAGGCCAGAAGACTGTACCATAGACCTAGAACCTAATGCTCTGGTTCCCTTCTGTAGGATGTTCTTTTTAACTCAAGCAGAAAGAAAGGTTCTAAGAGATTATCTTGATGCCAATGTTCAGAATGGGCTCATTCAACCTTCCAAGTCTCCTGCCGGGGTTTCTTTGTTCTTTGTCAAGAAGAGAGACTCTACTGACTTGCACCCTTGTATCGATTACCGAGGCCTCAACAAGGTTACCACCCGGGATCGGTATCCCATGCCATTAATACATGAGATCATCAAAGCTGTTCAAGGTGCACGTTGGTTCACGAAATTAGACCTCAGAAATGCATATCATTTGTTAGGCATCGCCAAAGGAGATGAATGGAAGACTGCCTTTCGCACTCCGTTCGGCTTATTTGAGTACCGAGTCATGCCGTTCGGTTTGGTGAATGCTCCTGCTGTTTTTCAACGGTTTATGGACCGGATGTTTTCTGACTTATTGTCTGTCTCCATGATCATATACCTGGACGACATCCTGATATATTCCGGCAATCTAGAGGATCACAAAACCCATGTCCAACAAGTTCTGGAAAGGCTTAAAGACAACCAACTCCTTGTCAAACCAGAGAAGTGTGTTTTTGCTGCTACTTCAGTGCCCTATCTAGGGTATCACCTTTCTGAAAAAGGTATCTCCATGGATCCCAGCAAGGTAGCAGCTATTCTGGACTGGCCTACTGGCCTTCTCCGACATCGATCAAAGAGGTCCAAAGGTTTCTCGGGCTCTCTAATTTCTACCGCACATTCATTTCAAACTTCTCTGAAGCAGTCCTCCCTATAACTCGTCTACTCAAGAAAGTCAACAATCCCTTTCGCTGGACTTCCGAAGCAGAACAGAGTTTTCACGATCTCAAGAACCTCTTCTGTACTGCTCCCATTTTGCGCCATCATGACCAGAGCAGACAGTTCATCGTCGAGGCTGACGCCTCGGCCATGGCCATTGGAGCTGTTCTGCTACAAGTTTTTGAGGGACGGGAGCACCCCATTTGTTACCTCTCTAAGACGTTGACTCCCAGCCAACTCAACTACTCCATACTGGAAAAAGAATTGCTGGCCATTAAACAAGCATGTGAGACTTGGCGACATCTACTGATGGGAGCTAGGCAGACCGTTATCATCAGAACGGACCATAAGAATCTCAAGGTTTTGCAGAATATGGAGTGTGTCAACTCCAGGCAGGCCCGTTGGGCATATTTCTTTGCCCAATATGATCTGCAAATTACTTACTTGCCTGGTACCAACAATACGCTTGCGGATGCTCTCTCTCGGAAGGGTTCCAAATGTGAGGAGAAAAGACATACCCCAGAGCCGATGTTCCACAGGAATAGGATCCTGAATGTTACCAATACCTTTTTGCAAGAGGTTCGAGCTGGTGTGGCTTCGGAAGGTACTGTTCCACAACCCAGAGGAGAGACACCCTACACCAAAAAGGAGGGTTTGCTATACCTCAACCATCGGTTATACATACCTTCCGGTCCATTACGTCTCAAGATCATAAATTGGTGTCATGATTCACTCACTGCAGGCCATCGAGGAAAGCTTAATACCACTGAATCTATCACTCGTTCTTTTTTTTGGCCAGAACTCAAGAAGGAATATTGAGGAATACATACTCAGTTGCCCTGTTTGTGCCATGACTAAATCCATAACTGGCAAACCCTTGGGCCTTCTCACCCAACCTGAGGTACCCTCTTGGCCTTGGGGATTGATTTCTACTGATTTCATCGTGGCACTCCCTGTTTCCAACTCCTGCACATGTATTATGGTTACAATTGACACCATGACCAAACTGGCTCATTTTTCCCCATTGCCTGGTCTACCTACCGCAACCGAGATGGCTGAGGTTTTCGCCCAGGATATTTTCCGTCTTCATGGTCTCCCTGACAAGATCATCTCTGATCGTGGCAGCCAATTCATCTCGAAGTTTTGGAAGGCTCTTTGTTCTCGCCTAGGTATGGAACGTGCCCTGTCTTCTGGTTTCCACCCACAGACTAACGGTCAAACTGAGCGCCTTAACGCCACCTTAGAACAGTACCTTAGATGCTACAGCAATCGTCTTCAGGACAATTGGGTTTCTTTGCTTCCTACGGCGGAGTTTACCTATAATAACTCATCTCATACAGCCATTGGACTCTCTCCTTTCTTTTGCACCTATGAGGTACACCCAAGATCACTTCTTCCCCACATTCCGTCGCCCACCAATTCCCCGACGGCTGAAGAGGTTCTGCAGTCTATTTCTGATGCACACGTAATAACTCATCTCATACAGCCATTGGACTCTCTCCTTTCTTTTGCACCTATGAGGTACACCCAAGATCACTTCTTCCCTACATTCCGTCGCCCACCAATTCCCCGACGGCTGAAGAGGTTCTGCAGTCTATTTCTGATGCACACATCACTGCCAGAAGGTGCTTGGAGAAGAGTCGTCAATACAACAAAATCCAAGCGGACAAACATCGTAGGCTTTGCCCTGATTGGAAGGAAGGGGACAAGGTTTGGCTGTCCACCAGATTGTTTCCGCGATGGGTTCACCCTTCTAAACTTTCCCCTCGCTTTTTGGGTCCTTTTCCCATTCTTTCCAAAATAAATCCTGTTACCTTTCGGCTTAAACTACCTTCTTACCTCAGCCGCATTCATCCTGTCTTCCATGCTTCTCTTCTCAAACCTTTCATTCGGGACGTCCACCAGAGAGCTGTCTCCGAACAGCCTTTTCCTCAGGTGGAATCCTCTATAGAATATGAGGTCTCCACTTTGCGTGACTCCCGCCACTACCGTGGTAGGTTGGAATATTTGGTGTCCTGGAAGGGTTACCCTAGGTCGGAGGACTCGTGGGAACCAGCTTCCAACATTCATGCCCCTCGATTGTTGGCTCGGTTTCATGCCCGCTTCCCCTTTAAACCAGGGGTTCTGCGCTCTAGGAGGGGGCATACTGTCATCCGCCGTCCTGTTTGGCGTTTGTATCTGCGTTGGCGGCTACGCGCTGGAAGGGCGAGCAGAGTTTTCGCTACGTGATTTCTCCTCAGCGCACCCTACGGTCTAGTGGTTTTCCAACATGGCGCCGCTGGAAAGTATTTCTTTCCTCCTCTCCCAGCGATCGCCACGTTGCAACCCCCTTCATTGCGCTAGCTCGCATCTTTGGGTCTGCACGCTAGTTTTCCAGCCTCGACCGCCCCGGTCACTTCCTTGTTTCTTCGGTCTGCCTTCCTCGGACCACCTATCCATTTCTCTCCCCTCCTACCTCTGCCTTGCCTCTCCTTCCCGCTTTCTCCTTACCTCTCGGCTTGTTTTCTCCTGCGGCGCGCGGCCCCTCCGCACCCGCCTTCTCTGTATTACCTTCGGCTGCGCTGTCTTACAGCCGCCTCGGGTTCTGTTGCTCCGGAGTAGTTTTCTCCGCTGGTGCTCTCTCCAGTTCCTTCTCTACTTTGGCAAAGCGAGCAGGGCGATGGGCCTGTAATTTGCTGGGTTTAACATGTCCCCTTTTTTGTAGATAGGGAGTAATATGGATTTTTTCCATGACGTAGGCAAACTTCTAGATTCAATTGCTTGCTAAAAAATGACCATTAGTATTTTGGCCCATGCTAGCGAGTGCTGCTTAATCACAAAATTGGAGAGGCCATCAGGGCACGGGGCACGCGAAACACTTAACTTTGAAATATAGTATAATATATCTTCTATATCAAAACTCATACATTCTAAAGAGGCGGTTCTTTTGCCCTTATATATTTGGGTATATGGTATTGCAGCGTAGCTGGTTTTGTAAAAGGCTGCCCAGACCTCCTTCTAGCTGTCTCTTGATTATTTTCTATCTGCACACTACTCCCCACTCACCTCTCTTGTTCTTCTCGACTTGTCGGCCACCTTCGACATGGTCAACCACACTATTCTTCTTTCTTGTTTGCACCAACTCGGTTTTCATGATTGTGTTCTCGAATGGTTCCACTGTTACCTTTCTAATCGCTCCTACTCTGTCTCTTGGGCTGGTCACGCATCTTCTACTTATCCTCTCTCTTACGGTGTCCTCCCAAGGATCTGTTCTGGGTCCTCTCCTTTTTTCCCTTTACACGGCTCTGCTTGCGACTATTATCTCTTCCTTTGTTTTTTCTTATCACCTATATGCAGATGACTCTCAAATCTTTTTCTCCTTTTCTTCACACTCAGTCTCACTGCAGTCTTTCCTCACTGCTTGTTTGCTCTCTATTAAGACCTGGACATCAAACCACTATCTTTACCTCAATTTTACTAAAACTGAGTTTCTTTTCTTTCCTGCTCCGACTATTCCCCGCCCTCTTCTTTATCCTTTCCCCCTCCATCATACCCATTTCTTCTTCTGCTCATAATCTGGGTGTCATTTTTCATTTTTCGTTCACCCCTTTCTTTCTCCACTCACATTTGGACTATTTCCCATTCCTGCTGGTTTCATCTCGTTAAAAACATTCACTAATCTCGCCGATTTCTCACCATCAAGGCGGCCGAGCTCTGTATTTCTTTTGTAGTCTGTTACTGCCTTTTTTACTGCTCTTCTCTCCTTCTTGGTCTTCCTGCCTATCAACACACCCCTCTCCATTTCATCTATCACTCTTCGAGTCACACTCTTTGTAGTCTGTCCCCTTGTGCTTCCATCTCTGCTGCTTTACTTTCTCTGCGTTGGTTATTTTTTTTAATACAATCTGCATTTTAATTTTTTTTGTCTTGTTTTTAAGTGTCTATATGGTCTAGCCTCTTCCTATCTGTCTTCTCTGGCCTCTTTCTACTCCCCGGCCCTTGCCGTTTGTTCATAGTCCCTTTTTCTTTTGTTCATTCCTCGCCCCCTTTGTTCTTCTTCTCGTTTTCGCTCTTAAGCACTGGAATATTCTCCCACTGTCTTTACGCTCTATTTCCTCTTTTCGCCTCTTCAAATCTCACTTGAAATTCTATCTTCTTTCTAATTAACTTGTACTCCTTTTTAAGTGTAGACATTGTACCTTTTTGATTACTCTGTAGAGCACTTAGACATCAAGCACTATAAAAGCTCAATAGCAATACTAAATACAAATACATGTCTATCTTTTTTGTTAATTACTGTTTATTATGTTTTTTAACACTATCAAAAAAGAAAAATACATCAGCAAATCAAGATGCACATAAAACAATTCCCCATCATACATAAACAAAACAAATATGTATAATGCTTCAGTTATTACTCAGTGTGTAATTCTAGGATTAGTCAAACAACCCTGGAATATCAGCAATATTCAAGTGATCTAATACAAAGAATTCTCACAAAAATTGTCTATTAACATTAAGGATCATTACAAGAGAAGGAACAGAAGGTACATGCTTTGGGGTTGCATGGGTGCACCCCCATTTTCTAATGGATTGTGTCCTCCCACGGATTCCTCATTTTAGATATAGTCTGTGGCAGCAGCACAATTTCAGAAACTTTTTTCTTCCACAAGAGGGGGGGGTGTGGGGCGGGGCGCTGTGAGACTTCAACTTTAAGAGCCCTCGACTCTCATCAGCATCAGGTCCGGACGTGATACAAGTAGCTGGCGCTGCGCCCGTGGCCTCAGTTCCTTTTTTTCCACATGCTCCGCACGCTACGATTTGAATACCTCACACCTTAAGATAGCTTTGTTTTTCTGAAAAACACCTGAACTATTCGACACAATGTTGTCGCTGAAGCATTCAGGCTTTAAGTGCTGTGAAGATTATGATTAAAACATGTTGCTAAACTATCTTCACAGGCTATTCCTGTGGGTTCTCTGTGTTGAGGCCAGACTGAGGAAGAGATCCCTTCAATGGACCCTCAGATCGCAGTGGTCGCAGTTCTCGGGCAACATGACGGACCTGGTGCAGCTCCCGACCGGGATCTCACAGGACCTCCTGTGGTGGTCCAGCAAGGAGAAGTAGATAAAAATAGAACCCTTTTGGCAACCCTGGCCGGATGTGGCATTAGTGACGGATGCCACACTGAAGAGCTGAGGTGTGCACCTGAATGAACTCAAGGTTGCAGACAGTGGTCCCCAGCAGAAGCAAAACTCCATGTAAATCATCTGGACTTGAGGGCAATCAGACTAGCTTGATAGCCATTTTGCCCTCGATACAGGGGAAGACGGTCCTGATCATGACAAACAACAAAGTGGCCATTCACTTTTTCAACAAGAGAGGCGGCGTAGGGTCACTACGACTGCACAGAGAGGCAATGCAACTTTGGTTTGGGTGTTGCAAAGAAAAATGCCCTTGTTTGCAATCTATCTGGCTGGGGAGGAGAACAAGTTGGCGGACACCATGAGCAGGCAGGGTTCGGTATCTGGGGAACCCTTCGAGTAGATCTGTTCACATCCCTCTCTAGCAAGAAGTAGGAGCTGTTCTGCTCCAGGGAATTTCCCCCAGAGGTGCACTGGAGGACGCATTTGTAGTAGATTGGAATTATCCACTGATTACTCCTTAAAATGGCTTCGGTAAAAATTCCACCTTTATCCTCCACCTTTGCAAAAATTACATCTATGGTCGAATATTCGCAGCTGTTGGAAGAATTTAGCATCAACCCAAACCCAAAGGGTTAGCTACTAACACCGGTAATCACTCATTCGACCTAGCTCTGGTAACCAAAAGAAGACAGGTCCGAAAACTGTGGCGGATCGCAAAGAAAACCAACTGAACCAGGGACGTCAGTGAGGTCCAGTTGACCCAGCTTAGCTACAAAAATTCACTTCGCTCATCTGAACATCAAATGTACCAGCACGACGCTGAGTCAATGTTGAAAACATTGTCGGAAAAGATGCCTGTGCTTTCTGGTCACTTATTACAATGGACGCAGCCTCTTCGATGGCAGACCAATCTAACCCCATAAGTGTGACCACGTGGATTAACCATTGTGCTAAGTTATACACCTTGACCCTGGCAAGAGAGGCCGCATAGCCCTACTTAAAGATCTCGGGTTCATGGGTTACGACCTCTAACATCAATGACATTATAAATCGGATTAAGAAATTAAAGATCTCCCGTGCCCTGGGCCCCAACGGCCTAACGAATGCTATGCTCCGGGAGTACCCAGAAGATTGGGCTTCCTTCATAGCCACCTTATTTGGTCAGATCCCTAAAAGCCAAGTGCAGAGTTCTTGGAGGAGTGTGATAGTGGTTCCGAGCCAGAAAAAAGGGGATCGGAAGGATCCAAAGAACTACCACCCTATCGCTCTCTTTGACGTTATTGGCAAACTGTTTGGTTCGCTTCTCCTGGACTACTTTCATGGTTGGTGTACGTCCATTGACGGTTACGATTTTTTTCAAAGTGGCTTTGTGAAGGGCTTGGGAATGGCCGTGAACATCTTTCTGCTGCACGTTTTGAAGGAAACTTCCCGGCGAAGAAAGGCAAAAATGAACATGGTGTTTGTGGACCTTGTTCCCGCCTTTGATCAGGTAGACAGAGGCTTGCTTTGGTCTAAAATGGAGAAGAAGCAATGTCCACCAGCTATACTGGAACCTATCAAGGCCATGCACTCTGACACCTCCCTGAGAGTCAGACTAAATGAAGTGGGGCTTTTGTCCAAAGAAATCAGAGGTGTGAAACAGAGGTACCCAATGGCCCTGCCACTCTTTAATTTTTACCTGCCAGATATGCCCGACGTTTTCCAGTTTATAAGATCATTTCCCCCCAAGGTGGGTGGTGTCTATCTTCCCCGATTATTATATGCCAGTGACGTAATGCTCATCGACCATACTCCGGTGGGCCTACAGAGGCAACTCGATGCCTCCAAAACTACATCACTCAAAACAGGCTTGAGATTAACTAAGGGAAGACTAAAACCATGAGCTTTAGCCTTTTTATAAACACCAAGAATCGACCATCATGGCACATTGGTGGTGAGAACATCGAGCAGGTCGAATCTTTCAAATACCTGGGAGTCTGGTTAAGCAACCTAAGATCAGAAGCACCCATGCTATCCCACCTCGTTGGTAAAATGAAAACATTAACTTGCCAGGCATGTGTGATAAACAGGAAATTTTGGCACTTTTCTATCCTTCCAGCTGTCCGATTCTACAAGAAAAAAGTAATTCCAACGGTAACCTATGGAGCGGACGCTATGCTGTCTATTTCAGAGCCCTTTTGGTCAAACCTTGAGGGAATCTTCTGGAAGCGAGTGCTGGGAGTCCCACAATCCACACCAATTGTGATCCTCCGCCGAGAACTGGGCCTTTCATCCTTGAAGTGTTCAGTCACTTGGAATAGATTAGCTTCCTTTGGCAAATGTTTCGCCACCTCAAGATCTTCAACCTTGGACCTGATCTATAATGAAACAGAAACAAAGCAGAACGGCAATCCATTCCTGCAAGTCTGGTTCCAAGATATGACCAGTTGCCTGAACGTCATTGGCAGTCGCTTCGAGCAACTGGTGACCAATCCTACTCGAGTGAAAATAAAACTGAAAACCTTTGAGTGGATTCAAACTCTTGAAGCAGCAAGTAGGTATAAATTAGTGACGCACTTGCCTCTGGAGGGTTGGAAATTGAACAACGTATGTCCCTACTTGAAACAATTCCCGGACAAGAAAGTAAGGGACCAATTTCTTCGAGCCTGTTTGAACTTATTTCCCACGTATGAAATTCAAAGGATCTGGGGATTGTCCAAAGAAAACTACTGTCGGTTATGCAGAAATACTGATGAGACTGAAACATTGGTCCATATCGTGACGAGGTGCGCAGCGCTAAGAGACGTTCGCACAACTTATTTTAGACCTCTCTTCTCTGATTCTATAGCCTCAGACCCTTTGGTTTGGTGGAACCTATTGATAGACGGACTGAGAACTAAAAACGTAATTGCACTCGTTCAATTTCTCGAAAGAATATGTTTCGAGACTGGCACAGTGATTTGATTTAACTTCTGAATTTTATTTTCTTGGTTAGCAGTTAATTGTTGTTTCTCCAGCAATGGATCTTTCATAGATTCAGATGCTTGAATATTCCCCGTCGTCAGACTGGGAATCCTCAGTGATAAAAATAATTATTCAAATGTTTTAATATACACACATTGCTACATAGCAATGCATGTACATAGCCCATTATGGCCTATGAGCCATTCTATTGTGTAGTACCTCCACCTCACTTTGGTCCTTTATGGCCCCAACCAATGAGTGGCAGGGCTTATGCTCTGCCCCCGGCAGCCATCTTCCGATTTTTCACTGCTGTCTAATTGACACAGGGAATTCTCAAGCTCTCTGAGCTTTTTCGAATTTACTTCAAATTTCACAGTAGTGTATATTTTTGATATACTCTACCACATTCCCCTGGCTAGAGGCTATCACCACTGCTTTTTGGGGTGTTAAAAAACTTTGTTTTGACCCAGAATTCGTCGAGTGAACTTTCTCTTCAGATGGCTGACATCAGACTACCAAGAAGCCTTCCCTCTTCAGGGATTGCAGTAGGTGCAAGAGAAAGGTGGTTTACATGAAAAATCCCTATGATCATTGTATATACTATCTTTATCCTCATGACATCCAGAAAATGTCACATGTGCAAGTCTTTTTCAACTAAAACCCTACAAGACAGGCATAGAAGACTTCTCCTTCATTTGGAAGCTAAGGAACTTTCTTCTGTTGAGGAATCTGCGAAGACAGCCCCTGTTCACTCCAGCAAGTTGGCTGAGAAGCAAACTTCTAAAAGAAGGGCTTCTTCAGTGTTAAGGAGCTCCTCTCCCACTCCCAAGAGCAAGAGGAAGCTGGTAATTATACATTTCCCTCCTCCCCTGGACTCTACAAGCCATAAGATGAAGCATTCTACAGCAAAAACTACCTCCAACGGTAAGGAGGAGTTTGCAAAAAACCGGGGGGGGAGTCGTCAACAGAGAGGCCGTCTACGAGCGGCAATAACGGGAGAGGCCCGTCGTCCACCAAGCCGTTGACGGCATCCTCATCGACGACCATCACGCAAACCGCATCGTCCACGACTAAGTCTTCGTCAGCGCGTTTATCGTCCACAAAACAATCGTCGACGAAGGAGGCTCATCACTCGTCCACGTAGCATTCGTCCACGAGACATTCGTCCACGAAGCACTCGTCGACAGAGAAGTTACCGTCCACGAAATCTTCTTCCTTGCACTCGTCGACGGATAAGGGCAAGCCACCGTCCACGAAATCCTGGTCCAAAGATTCACCCTCGACTAGGCTGTTACAGACAGAGGAAGTAGGGCCCAAAACACCCCTCGCTGACGCCACTGTTAGGCCAACCAATGAAGACAGTCTCCCTGAGTCATTAGAAGCGCCGCCTCAGTTTGTGGACACTCTTGAACCACAGGGAATGCAATTATCTCCTTTAGGAGAAATGCCGGACGTCATCCTGCAAGAGCAATTTTCAGACACTGAGTTTGTTGAAGAACAACACTGTCTTACACCTAAGGAACACAGTCCTCCTTGGCAACCTACTACAGAGATGCCTGCTGATCCTTATGATCCTGTGCTAATGTTATCAATGCAAAGGATCATTGAAGAGTTCAACAGACAGAATGAAAAAACAAGACAACTGTACCGAGAGAGTCTAACCTTCCGCAGACAGAGTTTTCACCTCGACAATGCACGCCAAAGCACAAAGCTCGACAAAGCACGCCAAGACATTCGCCTTCCAGGAGTAGGCCACAGAAAAGGGTGCGTTCACCCGAGCCACTGCGCAGGTCTAGGAGCAGGACACGCAGTGCTTCACCGACAAGGGTCCCTTCTCCGGCATCGTCGCACAGGACAAGGTCTCCACCTAGAGATCCAACGGTTGTACCATCCTCTGTCTCGGTCTCAGACTGGCAAGAAGATCCTTTCAGAGAGTTTTCTGAACCGGAAGAAGGCGAGATCACACAAGAACCGGACACTAGTGAATGGGACGATTACATTGTCGAAAACCCCAGAAAGAAAGATTCTCTGGGTGGTTCTTCACCACCGGATGATCTAGTCTCTTTTCATACTATCATCGGCAAAGCCGCAGAATTGTTCCAATTACAGGGCACATCGGAGGAAAAGAAGTTGGTGCTCTATGAGCACAGGGACAACCGTAGGAGAACTGTTACTACCATTCCTCTCCTCAACACCATTTGGGAGTCCGCTTCCAAGATATTGGCCGCACCCTTATCCACTCCGGCTCTAGTTTCCAGGCCAGAGAAAAAGTACAAGGCACCAGAGTCTGCTCCTCTTTGTCTTCGAGGTCATACAAAACCAGATTCGGTTATCACAGTAGCAGCTAGGAAAAAGTTGGCTAATCCAGCATCACCTCTATCAGCCCCACCGGACAAGGACAGTCGCAAACTAGAGGCTATGGGCAGGAAAGTGTCCGCAGCAGCATCGCTTACCATCAGGGCGGGCAATGCGCTGGCCATGATGGCGAGATTCGACCGCGAGCTTTGGCTCCGTATGTCCAAGCTAGCCAAACAGCTACCTGTAGAACTCCATGAGGAAGCCAGGTCGATTATCGCCGATGGGGCAGCAGCTTCGGATCATATGATTGACGCTGCAGTCGATGTGGCGGAGTCAGGTTTCCGGCAGATGGCCCACGGTACAGTCCTGAAAAGACAGGCTTGGATGAAGGCTACCAATTTCAGACCTGAGGTCCAAGCGCAGATTTTGGATATGCCTTTTGACAGTCAAGAACTCTTTGGGAAAAAGATTGATGACCGCCGCAAAGGGATCAAAATGGATACAGACACGGCACGTGCCATCAGCTCCTTGAAAAGAGAAAGACAAGGATCGCTGGTCGTTTCGTCCCTTTCGAGGTTCATCCTAGAAGTACAGAGGTTTCAACCACCCATCCTACAGCCAGAAGTCGCAAGGTAGTTCATACCAGGACTCCAAATACCATTCTTCCAATATGTATGCCCAGAGAGGAAGGCGGGGCGCCGCTCAAGGGAAGTCGCAGAGCAAGCAAAACTGACAGTCTAGCTCCTCCCCCTCAACGTCACACCCCGGTGGGGGGAAGGGTGAGCCAGTTCTTACAATGCTGGCAGTCAATAACATCAGACAAATGGGTGTTACAGGTGGTGCGTGAGGGACACACCTTGGAATTTCTAGACCAGCCCCCTTCCTTACCCCCAGCTCCGTGCAGGGTACATATGTTAAAGCAAGTCATGTCTGAAATCCAGAAACTGCTGCACAAAGCAGCGATAGAGCCAGTACCTTACTCTCTAAAGGGTTTCTACTCCCGTTTCTTCCTTGTCAAAAAGATGAATGGTCAATGGCGACCCATCTTGGACCTGAGAGCGCTAAACAAATATATCAAGCACATCAAATTCAAGATGACAACTCTGCAAGGAGTGCTCCCTTTGCTAAACATGCACGATTTCTTGGCCACTCTAGACTTGGAGTACGTATTATTCCACGTACCGTCCATCCAGCACACAGAAAATTCCTCAGATTCACTGTGGGCGATCTTCATTTTCAGTTCTGAGTGGTCCTGTTCGGTCTGAGCTCAGCACCGAGGGTGCCTAGCACCAGTGGCTGCAAAACTCAGGAGGACAGGAACAGAAGTCTTTCCATATCTGGACGACTGGTTGATAAGCGTGAGTTCCGCCTCAAGCGCGCGCTTGGCGGTTTCAAGGACAACAAATCTCCTAAGAGGTTTCACCATAAACAAAGCAAAGTCCTGTCCAGTTCCCAGCAAGACAGTTTCTTTCCTAGGAGCCGATCTCAACACCAACATTCCCAGAGTGAGACCGTCGGCAGAAGGAGCATCAGCAATTCTCCACTTGACTTCTTGTTTCTTAAAGAGAGAAACAACATTGATGCGCTCTTACAAGTCCCTCCTGGGCATGATGTCCTCATGTATATTCCAAATTGCAGACTTCGCATGAGGCCCGTTCAGGAGGCACTGGACCACCAATGTGAACAAGCTCTTGGTTTGTGGGAGGACATCGTCCAGATTCCTACGTCTATGCACAGGGCTCTTCGACGGTAGAACACTCCGCAGAACCTTTTACAGAGAACGCCGTTTCAGGCACCAACGTCAACCCTTCTCTTGAGGACGGACGTGTCTCTTTGGGGTTAGGGCGCTCATCTTGCGGGCCTACAAACCAAGGGCTCCTGGTCACCCCAAGAGTCACAACTCCACATCAACGAGCTGGAACTCAGGGCCATTCGGTGGGCACGGAAAGCTTTCCTCCCGGTAGTAGCGGGGCAGGTACTCACTGTGCAGACAGACAACACGACCTCCATGCACTACACAAACAAGCAAGGAGGCACAAGGTCAGAGATCTTGTCTCAAGAAGCTCAACTACTATGTGCATGGGCCCTGTACCACAGAGTCCAGATCAAGGCGGAACATCTTCCGGGAGTGGACAATGGGCCTCATTCCGGGTTTGGAGCTAACCATGGAGTAATTAGCTCCATGGTTGCCTCCGAAACTGTCCCAAATCCGGCATGGTGAATGGAGTAATTACCGGTCCATTCCAGGGTTGGAGGGACCGGTAATTCCCCATTCACCTTTTGCCCTTCCCCATTCCCATTTCTGCCCCATAGGGCTCAATAGGAATGGGGAAGGAGGTAATTACGGCACCGTAAATTACGGTACCGTAATTACCTCCGAAGTACCTTTGCGGGTCCCGTACTTAACTCCTGCTAAAAGCAGGAGGTAAGGAAGGACCCGCAAAGGGACCTCGGAATACGGAGGTAAGGGATTACCGGCATCGGCACCCTTACCGGTGCCCGTAATTCCTTACCTCCAACCTCGGAATGACCCCCCACGTCTTCTCACGAAAGGGAGCTGGACGAGAAGGAAGCCCAACGGATTTTCGCCTTATGGGGCCATCCACATCTCAATCTTTTTGCCAACAAAGCCAACAAGAAATGCGAAAGGTTTGCCTCCAGGTACCCAGAGAGTCAGTCAGTAGGAGACGCGTTCTCAGTGGATTGGACTGTAGTGGCAATTTTGGAATGTTACAATATAGTGTGCCAATCAGTCCCGGAAGGACTGAAGGCACACTCCATAAGGGGAGTGGCAACTTCCTCAGCTCTGTAGAGGGGAGTACCTACCACAGACATTTGCCAAGCAGTGACATGGGGCCTCATTACAACGCTGGCAGGAGCCGTGCCTATAAAACAGGCATGGCTGCCGCCGGAGTTGCATTTCTTCCGGCGCCCAGAAATGGGCAATTACCGGGTCATTACAGCCTTGCCGGATGCGGTATTTGCCCATTCCTGGGCACCGGAAAAAATTCTTCATCATTCCCATTTGAGCCCGTAGGGCTCAATGGGAATAGGGAAGCCGGATGCACAGGCACCGTTATCAACAGTGCCTGTGCATCCGAAATGCTGTGCTCGCGGGTGCCTTTCATTCCGCCAGGTCAGACCTGGTGGAATGAAAGGCACCAGCGAGCACAACTCAGAGTTTGCCGGTCCGGATACAACAGTACCGGCAAGCTTACCGGTACTGCTGTATCCAGACCGGCAAGCTCGTAATGAGGCCCATGGTCTTCTCTCCACACGTTCACTAAGCATTATTGCCTGGACACCTGGAACGGTCACAATGCCGTTTTGGCGCAGCAGCATTACAGAATACTTCGTAATGGGATTATGACAAGAGTGACTGTCTTTCCTACCTCCTGAAAGAACACTGCTATGGGAGTTTATCTAAGATGAGGAATCTGTGGAAGGACACAATCCATTAGAAGAGCAAATGACTTACCCCTGGTAATGTTCTTTCTGATGGATGTTCCTCCCACGGATTCCCCATCACCCTCCCAACCTTTCCCTCGATCAAAGAGTTAACTGCTCAAATAAATCTCTCCTTATCTGCCGGAAGGCCCATGCTGGTCTGCATAAGACATGGGCTTCATTCCACGTTTGGCAGTATTCCAGTGCAATATTCACTGAAATCACACCAAACTCAATTACCGTTACTGCCATTTGGTACTGTGGAGTTACCACGGGAATACAAGTGTTGGTAATTCCCCATTTTTTGAGTCCATAGGACTCCATAGGAATTTCAGGTGGATTAACCATGGGCTGAATTACTGTGCCATAAATACAGTGATTCTTTTGAGATAAAGTGGAGGATTTACCTCCAGCAAAAAGCTGGAGGTAAGTCTGCCACTTTTCCTCCGAAAATCAGTGGATTTACTGCACGGTATTTCCACCGGTGGTAATCCCGTCCAAAATTATAATTTGGTGGTACAGGAAAAGTGGCGGTAATGGAATTACTGCCATTATCTTGCCGCAACGGCAAACTTGTAATTAGGCTATGGTCTCTGAGAAGTACAAAACACAATTCCCCAGCACAACTGAGTAATGGGAAGAAATGAGAGAACTGAGGTCACGGGGTGCGGTGCCGGATATTTGTATCAGCGTCAACATCACGTCCGGACCCGAGGAAGATGAGTGTCGAGGGCTGTCAATGTCAAAGCCACACAGCGGCCTTTGGTGGACAGAAATGGGTCTGAATTTGTGCTGCTGCCGCAAATTATATCTAGGATGAGGAATCGTGGGAGGAACATCCATGAGAAGAAACATTACCAAGGGAAAGTTATTTTTTCTTTTCCCTTCAGTATATATTCTAGCTATAAGATTGAGGGCTGTATTTCTACATTTGAAGTGTGCCGAGGCGTTACCTCAAGACTTACTCAATATCCCACCTATTTCTTTTACTGAATTTCCGATGTGTGATAGTAGCGTGTATTAAAATTCTCTATAAACGCCCCTCATTCCTTGTTAAATGTAGATAAATCCTTGTGAATCATGTAAGTTAATTTCTCCAAAGAGTATAAATATTCCAAGCTTTTTGTAGCCAATCTAGTATATCTGGTGTGGTAGGCTGTCTCCACTTTTGAGCAATCGCAAGTATCCCCGCACTCAGAAGTGCATTACACATCCTGGGTAGTCTATAAGTGTCATATTGTTTCAGGTGTATCCCCAGCAATGTTGTCAATGTTTCCAGGAGAAGAGGGAACCTTGTAATGTCCAGCTGAATACAATTCTGCCCAAAATATCTTTATAACAGGGCACGTCTACCACATATGAATTGGGGTACCCACCAGGTCACATCTTCGACTACAAAATGGCGTGGATCCCATAAACATCTCAGATATCCTCACTGGGTCTCTATGTCATCCATGAAGGACTTTAAGGTTGTGTTCCGTAGCATGGGTTGAAAGATTGCCATGGAATGTAACCTTATGTATATTCCTCAAGA
This sequence comes from Ambystoma mexicanum, assembly GCF_040938575.1. Classification (NCBI taxonomy): domain Eukaryota; kingdom Metazoa; phylum Chordata; class Amphibia; order Caudata; family Ambystomatidae; genus Ambystoma; species Ambystoma mexicanum. Next base: position 187,847,530 of record NC_090922.1, read on the forward strand.
CAGCATCTGCGACCATATCCCCTTTGATTAGTTCCCAATAAGCTTTAAACTTCTGTCTATCTTCTAAACTGTTTATGACAAGTGTTTTGTATATTTTTGATATAATACCTTTTCTTGTCCCGACTTCATCAAAACCTTTTCAAATGGTGTAAGGTCCCTCATAATATTCATTTTCCATTTGGGGTCCAACGCACATTCCTTTAGCCTAAGGTAGTCAAAAATACCTATGGTATCACCTACCAACAACTCTTGGACTACCTCAAATCCCTTAAATCTCGCTCCTGATAGCAACTGTCCAACTTGCTCATGCCCTAAATCAGACCATGCTTGCGTTGCTCTTAGCCCTAGTTGTTCCAAATCTAAAGGGGGACCCCATATAGAGCTCAAAGGGGATGGTGAGGTAGACAGATTCCTCGTTCATCTTGTTATCCTTCCACTGCATCTATATCACCCCCAAGGTGGGATCGCCTCAGATTCCCAAGAGGACTAGTTTCTCAAGTGTCCACAGAAGGTCTCTGACCTTTCTTGGATGGACTACAAAGTCTTCGAGGTAGGTCCAGTAGGTCCTTAAGTCATCTCAAATATGCTCCACCATGACCCTTAGTTGGGCTGACTTATAGTAATTGAATGAATCCGGGAATCCTTATGGAGGGTCAGGGTGGATCACCCAACTATCGCTCTTTTGCCTGGCCAAATAAATCTATAGATCAGAAAGTTTGTTTCCTTAAATAAAATGTCAGAAAGGAGTATAAGGAGCATGGTAAACTAGAATAGGAGTCGTGAGAGGATGTTCATCTTGAACATCTGCTGTCTGATGACAGCTGTCATCTGGTCAAACAATGACAGGGTAAGACCAATTCATCTTTGTAAGTCGTTCTTTAAATCTTTAAAACTTCTTCTATGGGATCAAAATTAAGCCTGCAGAGATTATCAAGGAATCAAAGGTGTCGAGGCACCTAAATACCCAGGTATACTATTGCATGTTCTTCTATGGTCATCCCAAAGCTTTCACTTGCCGCCACATGTTCATTCGCTTCTTCACCTATTGGTAGAATACTTGATGTTGCCAGATTAATTTTAAGACCCGCTAGTTTGCCATAAACAGAAAAAGCAGCCATCATCTCTCAAAGCGATTCCTTTGGGTTCCTCAAATATCCCAAGATGCCATAAGTGAAAAGGGTGAGTTTAAACTCTACTTCACCACATTTGATTCCTTTAATATGTGTGTTCCTCCCAATGGCCGCCACCAGGGGTTCTATCACCAGGGCAAAAAAGAGTAGAGACCAGGGATCACCCTGTCTGGTGCTCCTGAACAGGGAAAAAGAGCTGGACATAACTCTGTTGACCATAACTTTAGCCATAGGACCGTCATAGAGGGATGCAACCCATTTAAACATTTTTTACCCAAATACAGATTTTCAAAGAGAACACACATAAACTCCCACTCCACGCAATCAAATGCCTTCTCTGTGTCCAAGGAGGCCAGGTATGTCTCCTCCCCTTTTTTGGGTGATGTGGATTAGGTTAAGTCTTTTCTGAGCCCTGGTTAGGGAGAATTCTCATTCTATGGCTAATTTCCCTTACCTATAGAGTCCCCCAGCAGCTTTGCTGGATTTGAAGGGTTTGTGTTTTTCTCCTGCTAAGAGTGAGACTCTTTTTCCCACTGTTAGCCATATTTGCTATGTGTGTTCTAGGCTATTTTTGTGTGTTTAATGTATAAGGGGTTTATCTCACCCTCATAGGAACCATCTTTATCCACATGTGTTACACAGCACCCTCCGTGCAGTCACACAGGGGTGTCGTAGCGACCCCCAAACATAGACTCCATACCCTGGGACTGACTACTGTCTCCCAGGGCATGTAAAGTCCCCATTGACTTTACTAGTCAGTCTTTATGAACAAAACCAGTACAACCCATCTTACTATGGAGGTACTGGCAAGGGTTAATAATGTTTCCCTTATGTTTATTTTCGAGAGGGTACCGTACAGTCCCTCTCTCAAAAGTTTCTGGCTGGTGGCAGTGGTTACTACCAAAAATATTCGACCGCAAATATTTCCCTATGGGATTTTCCCATTGTTCGAGGCGACCACATTTACTGACAGCCTCTAACATACTGACGGTTTATTTTTATATTAACTTTACTCCAGTAGGTTTTTATTGCCAGAACTTTTATATAAATTCTTTCTCGTGTCTTTCTCTAAACTCCTAACCCAGGTCGGGGATCCTTTCTTTGTCCTTTTGGCGGGCTTCTGCCAAGAAGCCCTCCTTTCGGCGCCACTGATTCTGGGGTGGAACCATTGTGTGGGAGGTGTAGTAGGACCCCTGGACAGGGTTGCCTCAGCAACCCATGTCGCACTCTGCCCTGATAGGCTGGAGGGTCTCCCGCCAGGATGACCACTCCACTGTGTTAGTGACAGCTAGGCTGCATGAATAGGGATCTTTTTGCATAAGAGCAGGGTCCTGAGGACTGGAAGAGCAAGACGTCGCCACTGGAACTAAGAAGCCGAAGAGGAGAGAAGCCAAAGACATCTGCCTCAGCTGAACCACTGGTGAAGCCCTGCTGCAGCGTCTCACCACTTTTCTCCACACAACGAGAGAAGATATTCATCTGCAAGAGCCTTCTTCCCTTGAGCTGGTGGGGCCAACCAGTTTGCCAATCGCCTTCCCTGACCTGCCTTGGTCGAATCGTCAGCGCCCCGCCAGGCACCCGTCCACCCGGACCGCGATTTAAAGGAGCGTACCTTTCATTTGTTTGGCAGCACCGTGGCTGGTTTCATCCTTGGGCAGTGCAGTAACTCAAACCTTCCTCCACGACGAGAGTCTCTCTTCCTCTGCTGGATCTCCCGAACTGCAGGAACTGCCAGGAACAACCGCCCCCACAGGAGCCTCTTCTACATTTCAAGGTACTTTGTTCCGCCAGGCCTCCCTTTTCGTTTGGTAGCGCTAAAGGTGTTTTAAATCCTTTACCTACCTGTTGGGTTGGCCGCCCCTATCGTCTAACATTGTCTTTCACCTTCTGCAACCACCTTTTCGAATCGTTTAACAAAGACTTGACTGCAGCTACAAGAACATTTTGCTCCTGGGCTCTTGGCCCTGTACCACTGACTCTGGCACAGGCCTATTGACTCTGGCTGAATTTGTTAGAACTGCCTTCTCTAGATTGCTTCTCAACTAGAACTGTGTTGGTGCACCTAACTCTTATAACCTCCTTTTCCTTCCCACTTTTAAAACTTGTGAAGTGCCATTTTGCTCGGTTTTCATTTAAGTATTCTACATGCTAAAGAACTGCCTTGCCTAAACTTGTTCACAAACCTATTAGGAAGTGTTGCTAGGATGGCTAAGAGTATATTCCTGTATAACTTGTTCCTTCCCTCCCTTGTGAGAAATTGCTAGAGTGCCATTTGTGTTTGGTTTTGCTCAGTTTTCACTCTTGCTCAAACTTGTCTACAATTTAACCAGGGAGTTGTGTATACTTTCCTTGACTGATTTTAACTTGCTTTAATAACCGTGATTAATGTGTTGAACTAGAAGTGTGTAAAATAAATATATATATTCTTTTTAATACAAAGCTTTGGTCAGTGTTTACCATAGTACTGTAGCCCTATTGTGTAAACCCTGACTACTGCTCATCCCCCTCTTGAGATAAGTCTGACTGCTTAGCCACAGCTACCAACTAAATCTTTGTGGTACAGACTGATACCGAAGAGGATTTATTGCTCATACCTATAGTCTTAATCTTCTGCAGTGCTCCCTAAGGGAACTGCACATGATTCTGCCTAACATTGGTGTACAGCGGCAAGGATAAAAGTATTAGATTTACATTTTAGTGTGCTGCTAGTACCTTGGTTCAGTTAACCACAAGGCTAACAATCACAAAAAGTCGATTTTAAACAAAGCAAAAGTATGGAAAGTTACAGCCAGGAGATCCTCCTTACTAATACTGCTAATTATCTAAGGGATCTGTGTAGACAGAAAGGTCTTCCTGTCAAAGGCAAGAAATTAGAAATGATTGATAGACTGTTAGAAAAACAAAGTCTGGATGGTGGTGCTGTAGTGCCCACTACTCCAGCAAATGTAGCAAACATTGAGGGTGATAATGTTAATGATGTTATTATTGAAGCAGATGAGGAAGAGGAGGATAACAATGTCACCCCCTCTGGCCCCCTGCCTGCTCAAAGGCCTCAACCTGTGGCTCCTGGACCATTGTCAGGTCCCACATTAAGTCCTGAATTTATCACACTAGAAAAATGAGACTTGAGCTAGAATTCAAAGGAATTAGTGCACAAACTGAACAGAGACATCAAGAACTAAGGCTCAAAGAATTTGAGCTCAATCACGAGCTAGAGATGAAGAAATTGTCTTTGGAAAATGCTTCTATTTATTTATTTATTTGCATTTGTATAGCACACTTGCAGCCCAGGGGCATCGAGGCACTGTTACAAGAAGATGTAGGACTCATTATTCAGGGGATATACGGAGGGTATACATTTAACCAAAGGTCTCTTGGTTACACAGATACAGGCAGGGATACAAAGGATGCATGACACGAGTTATACAGATCCATACTGACGTAAGGAGCATTTCATACAAATAGTTTAGTCTTTATGGCTTTGCAGAAGGCTTGGTGGGACTCAATCATTCTAACGTGAGATGGGAGTGCGTTCCAGTGGGTAGCTGCCTGTGTGGGAAGGCTAGACCCCCCGGCGCGCATTTTGCACGTTTTAGGGGTGACAATCGTGTTGGAGTAGCACATTCTTAAGGGTCTAGTGGCAGTGTGCTTGGTAATTCTTTGGGTCAGATAAGGAGGAGCAAGTTCATGGAGGCATTTGTGGGTGAGTGCGAGTGTTTTAAAAACAATTCTTTCTCTGACAGGGAGCCAATGGGCCTGTCTTCTGATTTCGGAGATGTGATCTCTTCTTGCGGTGCCAGTGGCTGCCCTAAGTGTGTTATTTTGGACTAGTTGGAGTTTGCCAATGTTTTTATTGGAGGTCCCAACAAGAAGAGCATTGCAGTAGTCTAGCCTTGATCCGATTATTGCCCTGGCGATCGATGGTGAGGCAGTTCTCTCCCCGAATCCTCTAGATCTTCCAGTCCAAAAAGACCCCGGATGCCTAAAGAGATTGTGGGTATGTATGAACCTAAGTTGGATGTATTAGATTGGTTAGCTATGTTTGAATACAATCATGGGCTCCAGGATATCACAGGGAATCAGTTGATCCCCTGGTTATTCTCCAGGCCCCCCCTGTTGCATCTGATGTGGTAATGGAGTTGGGGGAGGTGGAAAGAATGGATTATGAATGTGTGAAGCTAGCTTTAATAGCTAGATTTGGGAAGACTCCTTCCCAGTACCTTAAGAGGTTTAGGACCCTCCAAAAGCATGATAGTACCCCTTGGGCTACTTGGGTGAATGAGTGTTTGAAGAACTTAGAGGGATGGATTAAGGGTTACCGAGTGTAGTGAACACTTATGAAGGAATGAGAAATCTTGTAATGTTGGAGTCTATTCATGATGCCTGCTCTCCTGAGCACAGACAGCACTTGGCTGATTCTAAGGAAATGGATCCTAGGAAGTTAGGGAAGGCTGCTGACTTGTGGGTTGCCAACAGGTCTACTCACAAGGAATCTGGGGCAACTCAGAAGAAGGATGAGGGGAAGCAGCCACCACCAGAGAACCAAGAGAATTCTAATACCTCCCATCCCAAAGAGGGCCACAAACAACAAAATAGCCAGGGTAAGCCACCTGGGAAACCAAATAGGGCTAGTGAACCCTCTGGGGCCCAACCAGAGGCAGGTCAGCAGAAACCCCCATTCTAGAGAGCATTTGGAAAATGCTATGTGTGTGGGTCTACTGACCATATAAAGGGTGATCCCAGATGCAAGGGTAAACCTACAGGGATCAGCATAGTCTCCTTAGCCTTCGCTCCTGAGGAGGAAGTGCAAATGGCTAGTGCCCATTATGAATTGTTTGCTGAAGAACCCTTGGGTCTTCAAGCAACTGCATCCTTAGAGTCCATGGGTCCGGTTAGCAAACAGAATAGGGGTGTGTATGACTCCCTACCAGAAAATTCTAAAGTATATTACATGGACAGTGTTCTTGTCAATGGCCAGGATACTCCTGCCAGGAGGGACACTGAGGCCAGCAGGACAGTAGTGGATGAAAGCTTTTTCAAACCTGAGGATGTTGCTAAGTCACCCAAAGGTCCCACTAAGTTTTCTAGAGGTCCTGTCCAGCTGGTTCCTATTCTACCAGCCCTCATTCAGTGTAATAACATGACAGTAAGGATTCCTGTCAGTGTTCAGACTGAGGGGCCTGGGAGAGTCCTGTTGGGGAATGATCTAAAAATTCTAGGAGTACTATCCAGTACCCCCAGGCCTCCCAGTATGGAGAAGCAGAACCAAACCAAATTGGCTAGAGAGGCCACCTTAAGGGACCACTCTAAGCCTGTGGGAACCTCTACAGAGAACCCCACTACAAGCCCTGGTGTTAGTAAGTTGACCTCTAACCCAGGCACATTTCAGGCTAGTATATTAGGGAAATGGGAGCCCCAACCAAGCTCCATCATTGTTCCCCCAGTTTTAAAGTCTCTGACTCCCCCTGCTTCTGAGGAAGAGGTGGATAGACCAACTGGGCCCCTCTCTAGGCCTAAGAGAACTGGTAATTCTCAATAAAAGTCTAAGGCCAAAAACCTTCAGTCTGTTGGACCTTCGACAGAAGATTCCAACCCAAATCCTAGTATAAGGAGCTAAACTCCTAAAGTAGGTAAGGTGAGATCTGAGAGGAAGGGGAAGCATGTACCTTTCTTATTCCCCAGCCCCTCCAACCAAGATGCCTAAGACCCAACCTGCTCCCAACAGAGAGATGGGGAGGAACCCTGGAGGACCCTTTAGATTTAAGGGAATCCTTGATAAGGACCCCTTGAAAAAGCCTATCACAGGTTAAGGAGTTGTACCAACTTCTGAGGGACTGGTCAACCAGATCCCCTATAGATTTAAAAAGAAAGGTGTTTCTCAAAGGGCTTGTAGGTCATATAGCTTACAAAGGAAAACCTTTGATTTTACCATTGAGCACAGGTCAGGATGTCACTACCAAAATGCTGATGGTCTCTCTAGGATGTTTATACCCAACTAGAGGTAAGCGACTCATCCAGGAGTGGATTAGATCCTTCTGTCCCTTAGTCTGTGGGTGGGAGGGGCGAGTGTTAGGGAGAATTCTCATTCTATGGCTAATTTCCCTTACCTATAGAGTCCCCCAGCAGCTTTGCTGGATTTAAAGGGTTTGTTTTTTTCTCCTGCTAAGAGTGAGACTCTTTTTCCCACTCTTAGGCATATTTGCTATGTGTGTTCTAGGCTATTTTTTTGTGTTTAATGTCTATGGGGTTTATCTCACTCTCATAGGAACCATCTTTATCCACATGTGTTACACAGCACCTTCCGTGCAGTGATACAGGAGGGTCGTGGCGACCCCCAAACATAGACTCCATACCCCGGGACTGACTACTGTCTCCCAGGGCATGTAAAGTCCCCATTGACTTTACTAGTCCATCTTTATGAACAAAACCAGTACAACCCATCTTACTATGGAGGTACTGGCAAGGGTTCATCATTTTTCCCTTATGTTCGTTTTCGAGAGGGTACCGTACAGTCCCTCTCTCAAAAGTTTCTGGCTGGAGGAGTCGATGCAGAGTCTCGTGAGTCTCTGTCACTCTGTTTTCAAGTTTCCTGGAGCTGCTGCCTAGTGGACTGTCTATTGTCCTCTTTCTATTTCCATCAATTTGCAAGGAGTGTGGAGCTCATAAAACCCCCTGCAACCCGCGGAGCGGCACAGAGTCGGTGCAGAGTCTTGTGAGTCTCTGGAGGCTCACGAGGCTTGGCAGGCACCAGGCAATTTTCAAACACCTTCTCCGGCATGATTTGTCAGAAGTTCCCTCAGCGAAAATCCCATCATCCGTTAACGCGGCTGCAACTACGACGTACTGAGCGAGGAGGTTCAGAACAGTAGTCCGACATCATGAGCCGGCCAGAAGTGGCATGCGGGGCTCCCCAAGTAAGGAAAACACTTTGTAATTCTTCCCCCACGCCTCGTACAATTTTCTTACCTCATAAAGTAACACACAAAAACAATTTAAGTGAATTAGACATTTCTGATAATGCTGATGACTGTTTACACATGCTTCATATAAATCCCCATTCAGCCAACACAGATCTCACCCCACATCTCACCTCAAAAAATCATGAGCCCTTGTGCCCTTATGAGCACTTATCTGTGGGGTTGGGGTTTTTGAGTACTGCAGGGGCTAGTGTTGCTGCCGCTACCGACCGCTGGTCTGCCGTACCGGAATTGGGGTTCCGTTCCTGTCCAGTGGATACAGTTGGCGGTAATCTAGGTGGACGGGGGAGGGTGGATGTCCCCCTCGTGGCGTTCGAAGGAGTCGCTACAGTGGCTTCCTTGCCTCAGCTCCGTATGTTGGCTGCGCGTGTCGCGCAGACATCCAGTCTAGTTGCTGGCCCGGAGCACGGCGTGCCTGATCCCAGAGAGAGGCGTCTAACTTCTGAGAGTACCGGCGCATGGTTGGAGTGTGTGATGGATTCCACAAATACAGCTGTCCCCACACGCTTCTCAGAGCAATTTGAAAATGATAAGGAAACCACTGAGGATCAGCTAGTGGCGCAAGTGCTGGATAAAAATGTGGAAAGAAAAGTGCCCCGTCAGAAAACACAGACATACACAAAGTGGGCTTGTGTCAAGATGAGGTGGTGAGTGTGAGTCTACAGGAAAATGTAGATCCCTCACCTCTCACAAACAATATCACATTGAGGGAAACCTCACAATTGCCAGCTAAAAGGCAATTCCTTGGCCATTGTTAACACACTATTGCTAGACCTAACAGAATTAAATGGGTCATTAATCTCAAAACCACCCTCCTCCAGTGAACTGAAATTCGACAGAGAGGAGCACAAGAAGGAGCCAGGGAGACCACAGCAACTATTTTTTCCAGTTAAAGAATCTATGCCATTGAACTACTGGCCAATGGACTCCAGAAAAAGGAGACATGTTGCTTCAAGCACTTCACCTCCCTTCGAATGCTCACAAAACAGAGCCAGGTCAAATCATAAAACTCCTCCACCTAAATCAATGCATAATAAACAGAGTGTAAGATCTCCTTCTAAGTCTCATGTCATCTGGAGCCCAGATGAGAGGTCAGACTTGTCCTCCAATGATGAATCCATATTGAACCAGCCAGAGAAACAACGGATTGATTCAAAACCAAAACGGATGCTTCACAGAGCCTCTTCAAACCAAATCATGAGAGATGCTCATGTGCAGAAGCTAATTAAGGAAGCGATAAATGACCTAAAACCATTTGTCATGTCTTCATTGACAATAGCGATGGCTCCTATGCTCAAGATGTATGAGCAAATCAATGATAACATAAAAGACCTTTCAACCTTGTCTGCCCTCCTGAATTCCAAAATGCCTTCGGTCGATCCCCAAGGAGCTTTCGAAACAGCCAAAATATGGGGAAATATGCAAAGAATAGATCAGTCACTGAAGGACTTAGTAGATCAAAAGCGTGTCAGCTCTGAGGATAAGAGAGTATTGGCTGAGGTGACAAGAGAAGCCTTGGGATTGCTGAAAATAAATCAAAAGTTGAGAAGAGACAAAGCTGAATTAGCTGCACTCTTTACCTCGCACTTGCCCTTGAGAGCAGCTCAAAACAAAAATCTATTTGAGAATGGTCAGAGTCTACAGAATGAGAGACACATAGAAAGATCCATAACAGCATTCCCCATTCAAATTGGGAAGGAACCGGCACAAGCACGTCCAGAAGAAGCACAAGTTATTGCTTTGTTTAATCTGGAAAATCGCGGTTGACACAGGCCCTTCAACCACCTTCCTCTGGCCTTCCCCTCATTTCCCTGATCAATGACCATCGCTCACAGGCTTCACCTTCAATACAAATTAACATCAACCATCAAGAAAAGAAGAAATCCGCTGAGGGCCCCAGTGCCTCACTCCTCATCGAGGCTCTACCATCCACCTCATCCAAACGCTGATGGCATCATAGGCGAAGTCAACTCGCAGGGTTTACAGCCTAAATCAAATTTTACTGACCAACGTGAAAAGGAAAAGATTTCAGGCGCTCCCAAGGATCCAATCGTGATCGATATGCTCTCTCCAACTTCAAAAAATGGAGATGGCTGTCATGGATCTAGCACTGAAACCTTACCCGAGCAAAATACAAGTAAGGACAAAACCTATGAAATTTTTCAAAAGCCGTTGCTAGCCAACTCAAATCAAGCTCAGGAAAAAAAAAATCAAAAATGTAAAAGGAAACAAAACAATCTGGGCTCATGAATATTTCTTAGACATTTAAAGGCTGTAAATGTCTTTGTAAACACTGAGCAGAGCATTGAAAATCATAAGAAAGATGTCACAAAACCAAAAGTAAATTATAAGACAATCACCAAAGAAACAATTATAGTGGTTAAAATTGTGGAAACCTCACAGAGCGAGCTTCTTAATCTATCTACATATGAAGAAGAGTCTTGCTATGAAGATAAGTTGAGCAAATAGTTGAAAACTGTGCTAAACCCACTGTAGCACCATCTGAAGAGAACCAAACGGCAAAACCACATGAAGATTTGACTAAGTGTGGAAGAATCTGCCAATTGATACTGCCCTTGGTTGACTCTAAACCACAAAATACAACACAACCAGAAGCAAAGTTTGAGACTATGGATGAGAAAAGAAAGCGGCAAGGAGTATCAAGTGGTTTGGCAAAAACATCACATGACAGAAACTCTTTAAAAACCTTATTTAATTAAGTGAATGTGAAGGACGTCGCAGAAACTCACAGTCCTAACATTCCTTTTTGTTCCACCTCTACACAATCTTGCCCAAGAGATCTCGCACCAAAAACAACACTTAACAGAAATGATGGAACACGAAGATGTTCAAATCCAAAAAACAGCCCACGAGATGAAAAACACAAAAAGTCGGGAAGATATATCTTGATTCTCGAACGAATTTTAGACACAAAGGATGGCTTAACGCTAAACATAAACAACGTACTACGCCTATTGCACCACGTGCCTGGTCTTTGCTCCATAGAATCAAATGACATCCAAACAGTTGAGTTTGTCAATGATCAACAGAATGACAAAGTCAGACTCCACATAGACTCTAGACTACTATGTGACCTCCTTTTGAATGCAATCCAGTTCTTGCTATCTCTAGGGTTTGACATTCATGAGGAAGTCGTAGCATCCTTGCAAACCACAACTTCAGAAGAGTCACTAAGAGAGTGTGAAGAAGCAGACAGAAATCAAACAAAAAACGTTCAGAGAATTGTGCTTCCCATGCATCGAGTGTGATGGTACAGATAGCCACCCAGAGTGATAGGCAGCAACCTGAAATAGATAAAAGCGCCAAAAGTCAAGCACACTTCACACCCGGTGAACAAATCAAAATCACGATAAATGGAAATGTCAACACCGTGAGAAATGAAAATAGTGCAGCAAAAGCCACAGAGGATTTAAGTAAGAACTCAAACTGCAATTGGCTGGCTGGCGTTTTGGGTGGCAATTCAAGCTAATGCCAACAAGGGCCATTTGGTCCTACCATAAACATCCTATCCTGGAACACTAGAGGATTTGCACACCTGTTCAATTATACAAAAAGTTGGAGTGACGATTTAACTGCAATCTGTTTTCAGGAAACATGGATGGCAACTTGCCCAATTTCTGATGATTATGAGCTGGCAATAAATCCAGCTATAACAAGAACTAAAGGACGCCGTCTGCTGGCCTTCTGACTATGATCAGAAAAAACTCTGGCTGGAAACTGGTAAAATCGTCAAGCCACTCACCGTTCATACAGCATACAGTGGTTGCTGCTAAAAATGAGATGAACAACATCATTAATCAAATCCACATCATTAATCTCTACTGGCATCACAAAAACTCTGGAAGATTTACATTTATCAAAATGGTGTGCGACTTGATTGATGAAATAAATAGTGTCCACCAAAAACAGAATATTATCTGCTGTGGTGATCTCAATCTAGAATGTTTGAATGACAGCAAAAATGTTTCCGGTCTCCAAAATTCACTTCGAAAATTGGTTAAGAAATGGTGTACCGATCTTGACGAAAGAAACTTAACCATCGTCAACGGAAACATTACAGGTGACATTCCTCCAGAGAAAACATGGAGATGCATGAAGCAATCGTCAACTATAGATTACTTCTTCATATCAGATAACCTACAACAACGAGCCGTGTCACTACAAATTACAGCTGTCTCAGCCAGTGATCACAGCCAACTTAAATTATCGCTGCAGACATCAAACATTACGAAGCCTCAGCAATGGAATAATCAAGTCACAGTTGAACCCAACAGATCTCGGCTAAGAATAAAACCGCAGGAAGTTAAGATTCTTATAGAAACATACGATAAGTATATAAGTGATGCGACACATAAAAAAGTAGAATATACCTGCCTTCTGGAACAGTTCATAATCAAGGACAACGGAGCCAAAAAACCATCTTTCCAACCGACACACCATTTTGACGAACAAGTACGCAGGCAAATAAAATCAGCAAACAAAAGTACAAAAATTGGCAAATTTCCCATAAAGCAATCATGTACCAGCACGACAGCGAATCTATGCTGGCCAGCCTTAATAATAAGAACTCTTCTGAGTTCTGGAAGTTGATAAACAACATTGAGTGTCGACAAGATGCAATCCAAGCTAACATGGTGAGCGAATGTGAGTGGATTAAACATTACCATTCAGTGTATGAAAAAAAAAGTACCTCCATTGACCCACCACTTCCACAACTTGCAAAATGGGATTTGCAGTTTGAGAGAGAGGACATTTTACTGACTATCCAACAATTCTCCTCTTCAAGGGCTCCAGGACCCAATCGTTTAACTAACTTTGTTATTAAACAAAACCCTGAAGAGTGGGTCGACTTTCTAGTAAAATTGTTATCCTCAATCACCAACGAAGGAACAATTCCCACAAGCTGGAAAACAGCGATTGTTATTCCAATTTTCAAAAAAGGCAATAGAGCTGAACCGGAAAACTATAGGCCAATTGCCCTATTAGATGTTTTGGGAAAAATCTTTGCCACCCAACTACAGAAACAACTTCTCAAGTGGATCCAAGTTTCAAACCATATGGATTACCGACAATCAGGCTTCGTCAAAGGTGTAGGGTGTGGCCTAAATCTTTTTTTGCAGAACATACTGAAAATGGATGCAATAAAAAGGAACAGAAAAATCTATCTTGCATTTGTGGACTTGTCACAAGCTTTTGACAGTATTGATAGGGAATTACTTTGGAAGAAAATGTTCGACTGGAAGTGCCCAATTAGTCTACTATTGGCAATAAAAGCTTTGCACACCGATACTAAGATAAAAATAAGGATGGATAAAAGGGGCTCCTTATCCAATCAAATAAAAACTTATAGAGGACTAAAACAAGGTTGCCCTCTTGCCTCGATCATTTTCAATTTATTCATCTCAGACTTAGGTGACGCATATGAAAACGCAAACATATTCCCTCCAAAAGTCAACGGAAAAGAAAAGACATCAACTGGATACTGTATGCGGATGATCTAGTCCTTTTGGATCTCACTCCAATAGGTCTACCACGCAAACTCTGCATCCTAGATCATTATATCCAACAAAATGGTCTGAATGTCAGCACACAAAAATCAGAAATATTAATTCTTCAAGACCTGCAAAAGAACAAAGATCCTATCGGGAAAAAAAAGTTTACTTGGAAACTGGGTGAAGGAAAGATTGAGCTAACAAAACAGTCGATGTATTTGGGCATGTTGCTGAGTTCAAGTATCAATGACGCCCCATGGGTTGAAAAAGTAAAGGACAAAGGCAAGCAATTGACAGCGCAAACCTGTATTGTGAACACGAAATATGGTAAACATTCACTAAAACCTGTCCTGACCTTCTATAAAACGAAAGTAATTGCGGCTTTAATCCATGGAGCCGAATGTGCTTTTGGATGCCCTGCAGAAGTGTGGGCCTCACTGGAACATTCATTGTGGTCCAAAGTGCTGCGATTACCATTAGGCGTTCCTACCGACTGTATAAGACATGAACTCAGTCTTCTATCCATTAATGGAAGGATAGCGTGGAACACGCTAAATGAATACTGCAAAGCAACTGCAGAGAAACCGCAACCCCAATATAACATCCTTAAAGATCTTGCCAAGGGGCCTTGTGATACTGTACTATCCTTGTGGGTTCAACGTTGCAAACAACTCTTAAATGACATAGGAGCGGACAGAAGCCTGCTACAAGAAAATCCAAACAAGGTCAAATCAATGCTTTGGGCTCAAGACTGGATAGACACTGGTGATTTGTGTAAAAAACATAGAATCATGAAGCTGATACCCAGTGAAGAGAGAAAATTGAACGAGATTCAGCCATACCTACAAAAATTTCCAGATACAAAGCGCAGAGCGATCTTTATGAAATATCGCCTAAATCAATTTCTCACTTGGGAAAATTTGAGTATACGGGAAATAGCAGGTACAAGATACTTGTCATGCAGACTCTGTGGAGAAGATACTGAAACCTTGAAATATCTAACATTACTATGTTCCAACTTGAGGCAAGAATGCACAAAACATTTGGGAACGTTCATATCAGCAAAACCATCATTGACCATTGATGAATGGTGGAGACAATCCTTTCAAGACTCGGATCGTAGTTTAACAATTGAGCTCACGTTTTTCGTGGAATCATTGGAGAAAAAATTGTGAAAGGCAGAAGCAAAGTCTGAACTCTAATAATGAAAGCGTCTCGATATAGTTTGGGCACTGGCAATATTAGTTAGTTTTGCCTAAGCTAGTCCTTTACCTCTGCCAAATTCCAAGAGTATGCCTTGTTCCTTCCCATTTGTACATTCTTGGCGGAACTTCATTTCATTGTCAAACTTGTCTTCTAGTTTCGGCCCTTTGTTGTTTTCTTTTTTTTAAAGGTTTGTAACAAACCAATAAAAATGATATTAAAAAAAAAAAGTTTCTGGCTGGTGGCACTGTTTACTACCAAAAATATTCGACCGCGAATATTTCCCTATGGGATTTTCCCATTGTTCGAGGCTACCACATTTACTGACTGCCTATAACATACCGCCGGTTTATTTTTATATTAACTTTACTCCGGTAGGTTTTTATTGCCCGAACTTTTATATAAATTCTTTCTCGTGTCTTTCTCTAAACTCCTAACCCAGGTCGGGGAGCCTTTCTTCATCCTTTTGGCGGGCTTCTGCCAAGAAGCCCTCCTTTCGGTGCCACTGAGTCTGGGGTGGAACCATTGTGTGGGAGGGGGAGTAGGACCCCTGGACAGGGATGCCTCAGCAACCCATGTCGCACTCTGCCCTGATAGGCTGGAGGGTCTCCCGCCAGGATGACCACTCCACTGTGTGAGTGACAGCTAGGCTGTATGAATGGGGATCTTTTTGCATAAAAGCATGGTCCTGAGGACTGGAAGAGCAAGACGTCGCCACTGGAACTAAAAAGCCAAAGAGGAGAGAAACCAAAGACCTCTGCATCAACTAAACCACCGGTGAAGCCCTGCTGCAGTGTCTCACCACTTTTCTCCACACGACGAGAGAAGATCTTCATCTGCAAGCGCCTTCTTCCCTTGAGCTGGTGGGCCTAACCAGTTTGCCAATCGCCTTCCCGGACCTGCCTTGGTCGAATCGCCAGTGCCCTGCACTCGGAGACCGGATAGCCAGGCACCCGTCCACCCAGACCGTGATTTAAAGGAGCGTACCTTTTATTTGTTTGGCAGCACCGTGGCTGGTTTCATCCCTGGGCAGTGCAGTAACTCCAACCTTCCTCCACGACGAGAGCCTCTGTTCCTCTGCTGGATCTCCCGAACTGCAGGAACTGCCAGGAACAACCGCCATCGCAGGAGCCTCTTCTACATTTCAAGGTACTTTGTTCCGCCAGGCCTCCCATTTCGTTTGGTAGCGCTAAAGGTATTTTAAATCCTTTACCTACCTGTTGGGTTGGCCGCCCCTATCGTCTAACATTGTCTTTCACCTTCTGCAACCACCTTTTCGAATCATTTAACAAAGACTTGACTGCAGCTACAAGAAAATTTTGCTCCTGGGCTCTTGGCCCTGTACCACTGACTCTGGCACAGGCCTATTGACTCTGGCTGAATTTGTTAGAACTGCCTTCTCTAGATTGCTTCTCAACTAGAACTGTGTTGGTGCACCTTACTCTTATAGCCACCTTTTCCTTCTCACTTTTAAAACTTGTGAAGTGCCATTTTGCTCGGTTTTCATTTAAGTATTCTACATGCTAAAGTACTGCCTTGCCTAAACTTATTGGGAAGTGTTGCTAGGGTGTCTAAGAGTATATTCCTGTATAACTTGTTCCTTCTCTCCCTTGTGAGAAATTGCTAGAGTGCCATTTGTGTTTGGTTTTCACTGTGCCGTTTTGCTCAGTTTTCACTCTTGCTCAAACTTGTCTACAATTTAACCAGGGAGTTGTGTATACTTTTCTTGACTGATTTTAACTTGCTTTAATAACTGTGATTAATGTGTTGAACTAGAAGTGTGTAAAATAAATATATATATTCTTTTTAATACAAAGCTTTGGTCAGTGTTTCCTTGTACCATAGTACTGTAGCCCTATTGTGTAAACCCTGAATACTGCTAATCTCCCTCTTGAGATAAGTCTGACTGCTTAGCCACAGCTACCAACTAAATCTTTGTGGTACAGACTGATACCAAAGGGGATTTATTGCTCATGCCTGTAGTCTTAATCTTCTGTAATGCTCCCTAAGGGAACTGCACAGGATTCTGCAAAGCAGCCCTACCTTCCCTTGATAAACTTTATAAACACAGTGGACAAGGAACCCACTTCAAATGAACAATTCGTCATTCAAGCTAACACTAGCTATATCTCCCAGAAAGAGCTAACTATCTCTATGTGTGGTGCATTTCCCTAGTGGGTGGTAGTGTCTTGCCTATCTAGGAAAGGTTTGGTGACAAAAAATGATATCTAACTGTTCACCGGATAGAGACACACATTCATACCCACAAACACACATTCATACTCTGTTGAATGGAATGAAAGGGGAGAACTATCAAATCAATTTCCAGTAGAGATAGGGGTAAGAAAGGGCTGTGTCCTGGCACCCCTCCTGTTTTTATTGTATATCAACAGCTTTGCTGCTGATATGCAAATACTATCGCTGGATGCACCAAGGTTGGGTTCTGTCAAGTGGAGTCTCCTCCTATTTGCTGACGACTCTGTGCTTTTGGCCAAAAGCCCTAAGGGCCATCAACAACAACTCACATCCTTTAGACTGCTTTGCATGGCCACACATTTTACTATTAACCTATCAAAAACAAAGTCTATGGTGTGTTGTCTGCTGACTGGTCCGGGCAGACCCAAACAAAAATTCTACCTGAACAACTCTCCACTATCTTCTGTGGAGATTTTTGAGCATTTGGGGATATCATTTGCGAGGGACCTGAAATGGACCAAACTGCTTGAAAAGAGCAATTTAACAGCTGGCAGACAGACTGGTGCAGTAACCACCTTTTCAGCTCGCTTTGGAGGCAGATCAATGTCCTCAACAATGGCGGTATACAGGACCCAGGCAGTCCCAACCATAGGGGCATACCTCGTGTCATGCTCTTACCCACAGTGCAGTGGTCCAAGCGGACCTCCTCTGTGCCACGGGGGGTCCTGCCGTGACCACAGCCATGCTTTTCTTCTCTGCCCGGTCTTCCACGATGGCGCTCCTGGAGGTTGCCAATGCGCCTTTGAGACGCAAAACAACGTGCACAGCAACGACGCAACACGAAGCAGTCCCACGGCAATGCCATATCACGTAATGTGTCTTCTGATGTAGCAGGAAGGAATTACTTTCTGCTCTATTTAAGCGCTGCGCTTTAGGACGGCAGTGCTTCTCAGCTGTGTTGTGGGTGGCCCCTTGTCTTTTTGCATTTATTATCATGCCCGGCTTTTTGGACTTCTGGCTTTGGCATTTCCTGGTTTGCTACTGTCTTTTCCCTGCTGGATTTGTCAAACTGGATTTTCACTGGCTTTTTGGACTTCTGGCTTTGGCGTTTCCTAGATTGCTACTGTCTTTTCCCTGCTGGATTTGGTGAATCCGGATATTTACTGGCTTTTCAATAACTTGGACTGTGTACCTGACTTTGGATTACTTATGGATTTTACCTGGATTTGGTACTTTTTACATTGGACCCTGTGGAGGTTCTTCTTTTCTGGAACTTGGGTGAGACTAATACAGTGAACATACTTCCCTCATTAGCTTGCGCCCTCTTGTCGTACGGGTTAGGTTTTCTTGATCTGGAGTGCTGACGACATATGGCTGGATCATTTCTTCAAAGCCTGCCTATTCCCGCACCAGGTATGTTATGTATAATGGGGGGTTTACATAATTCTATAAGTTAGCAGCCTGTTCAACTAACCCCTGTTTTCTTCTAACTACCGAGTGCCTGGCAGTGCTGTATCCTGTCTCACCTTTTGCCTCAATTTCTGGCCAGAGATTTTGCTTGCTTTTCTCTGGCTGGTACTTGTGGGAGAAGGCATAAGTTCACCTGGGACCTCAGTTCATGACAGACTGAGAAGCCTTGCTACCCATTTGAACTTATGGAGGCTGCTGAGGACCCGATAGCGGCTTTGATTAAGGCCATTTCTGCACTCAAGACAGACATGACTGCTGCCTGTATGGTATTACATCAACGATTAGATGCAATCCAGAGTGGCCGGTACCCATTACCTCTAGATGATGAATTTGGGAAGGGAGCACCCCCACAATCTGGGGTTGCTCCAGTGCCAATCCCTCAGGCTCCGATTTATGTACCTACTCCTTTCCTTTGACTCCTCCAGAGCATTTGGAGAGTCACCCAAATTCTGAACGTTTATCAACAAGTGCAAGCTACATTTCTTTTGCAGACCCCAGGCCTTTCCTGATTCTACTACTAAGGCTGCCTTAACATTGCCACATCTGGGTGGGATAGCGGCCACCTGGGCTAATCCCTTATTGGAAGGCAATAGTCCTGTTCTTTTTTTATTTTGACCTCTTAGTAGCACAGATGACTAAATCTTCGACACTCATTTCAAGGCAGACACGAGACTCTTGCTTCTCGTCATACAAGGGAAACACTCTGAGCAAATAACATTTGATATCATTGCGGCTCCCCAATTTGGTATGATATTAGGGATTCCCTGGCTGAAAAAGCACAAACCTGTCATCGATTAGGAGCACAGTTCCTTAATACTGCTTATTGCCATGAACACTGTCAGACCATTATCAATGCACATCAATCACCTTGTCAAGCCTTGGTTACAGTCAGACACCTGGTGTGCACCATAACCTCAGGTGTACCAGAGGAATACACGTCCTTCTTAGATGTTTTTGATAAACACAGGCTGAGTCTTTACCACCACATTGTTCGTACGACTGCCCCATCGATCCTATCCAAGGTGCCGAAATACCTTGTGGTCGTATTTATTCATTAACTCCAACAGAAGACAACGCATTGAAAGAGTTGACTTGGCCTTGCGCAACAGGCATATCAGGCCATCCCAGTGCCCCGCTGCAAGTCCTATATTCTTCGTTCCCAAGAAGGAAGGAGACCTCTGACCATGTGCAGATTACAGGCTGGTGAACCAAATCACAATCAAAAACAGGTATCCTATCCCTCTGATCTCTGCCCTATTGGATCCACTCCAGGGAGCTGTTATATTTACAAAGCTAGACTTAAGAGGAGCATACAATCTGATCCATATTGGAAAGGGTGAAGAGTGGAAGACGGCTTTCTGCACAGGTTTTGGCCTGTTTGAATACACCGTCATGCCTTTCATTCTATGTAACGCGTCTGTGACATTTCAGCATTTCATGAACTACATCTTTTATGACATCCTGGATTCTTATGTTGTTGCATACCTCGACAATATATTGATATTCTCCCCATCATACTAGACACAAGTCCCTCATGTGACTGAAGTACTATTACGACTATGTCAGAACGCTCTTTTCGCCAAAGCAGAGAAGTGCGTTTTTCATGTCCAAGAGATTGAATTTTTAGGTTTCCTAATAGCCGCAGATGGTCTTTCTATGAATACCTCCCAAGTGAAAACCATACTTGACTGGCCGATACCAACCTCAGTCAAGGCCTTGCAATCCTTTATTGGTTTTGCTAACGTTTAGCATTGCTTTATTCTGGGATTCTCTACCATTGCTGCTCCTTTGACCAAACTTACAAATCCTGCAGTTCCCTTTTGTTGGACATTTATCCAACAGGATGCATTAAATATTCTAAAAAACGCTTTCAATGGATTGCTTTTCTCCCGCAGATTCCTCATCTTGTTAGATATCCCTCCATTGCTCTGCTGTTCTTAAACTTTTTCCACAGGGGGCGTAGTGGACCTTGACTCGGCTGTCGATCATTGATCCGTCTTGCACGGTGGTCGATGATCAGCTCCGAAAGTGACGACAGGCGCCATACATATACCACGTCACTGCGCCCCATGCCTCAGTTCCTTTTTTCCGCAGGCTCACACGCTGCATCAGGAACTTGCTTGAGTTTCACTCTACGGTTTTCAGTACATTTTTTTTGATTACCTCGATGATGTCTTCACATCGGCTCTCGGGTTTCAAGCGGTGCTCAGATTGCAAGGCCAAAATGTCAGTGACGGACCCACATAACGTCCGTTTATGTTGTCTGGGTTCCACTCACCACATGGAGGGCCTGCGTATCGTGTTCCAAGATGCAACCCAAGTCCCTGCGAGACAGAGTCGGTAAACTGGCCCTGGGACGACCGTCGCTGAAGTCTCCGGCACGGTCTCTCGTCCAGTCGTCTGTGGCTGAGGAGCCCACTTATCCTGAAGAGAGCCGGCACCGCAAGAAAACGAAAAAGAGGTCCCACTCCAGAAGCCATTCCTCGTCCTCTTCCTCGCGGAAGAAGAAGCAACACCACCATCGGCAAGAGTCAGATTCTTCCTACGAGCGAGGTAAGCCCTCTATGGGACCGACCACTCGGGAAGAGTGAGATTTGTTTATAAAAGAAATGCTTGCCATGTTTCATCAACAGGCAGCTGTCACCGCAGTTCCCACCCCTGACAAGCAGGCCTCAGCAGCAAAAGCGGCGTTCGGTACCCCCGACTCCATGCTCGCCAAAAAGTCGATGCTTTCGGTGCCCACTGAGCTTTCGAGCTCCGTGGCCTACGAGGCCAGGACATCGCCCTCTAGAAGCCTCTCCCACAGCACCCATCGCCCATCGGAGCCACTGGTGTCGATATCTAACCCTTCGGCCTCTAAGGCAACGCTGCAAGCTAAGCCCTCGGCATCCGGACCTGTGGAGCCAAAAGATAAGCCTTCGACGTCGACCATCAACGTCAGCACTTTTCAACCACTGTCACGGACAGGGTTTTTCAACTCAATGAGGTCGATTTTCAGCGCTGATCAAGCCGAAGAATGTGAAGAGGTCGACCCCATCTTTGTGGGATCTGACAGCATCAACTATTTTGAGGACCAAGACAACTTGATGGCACTGCCTCAAGGCCTTCAGTATGCCAGTGGGTTGGACACATCTCCAGATCTTTAGATGCAACAGAAACAACCCTACACTCACTCTCATGTCAAATCCAGGACATTGGTCGAAAAAGTGGTTGACACACTCAGCCTCAAGTTGTCTGCCATTCCCCATCAAGGGTATGATCTGACGGACATCCTGGATGAGGGCCCGGCTTTTGAATACAACATGCCCTTCAATCAGGCCATTGCTGACCCTTTGGCTTCGATCCGGCAGACCCCATGCACTTTGCCCCAGCGAGTACCAATGTCACTGGGAAGTACAGGCCGGCAAGAGGGGATCCCTCCTTCCTCTCAACACACCGTTCCCCAGAAGGGCTGGAAGTTCAGGCTGCCACTATATCCTCCAGGCCTGCGGCATCCACGTCGAATATACCTATAGACAGGGCAGGGAAAAGGATTGCCGCTTTGGCCAAAAAGGTGTTTACCTCCAGCAACCTGGCTCTTAAGGCCACAAACATAGCTTGCGGTTTCACAAAGTTTTCTTACGGTTTGTGCAAAGCAGTAGATCATGCAGCAGAATACGTCCCGGAAGGTCATATGTGGGACGGATTTATACAGCTGGTGGGTGATGGGATGGAAACTGCCAAGCAGTCCTTGGAAACAGGCCTGGATATTGCTGACTGTGTTGGCCGCTCCATGGGGTTGTAGTTATGTCAGATTCTCTTCCCCTAACTCCAGCCACTCTTTGGCTGTTGGAGAAATGTCTGTCTTTCCTCAGCCTTTCTCAGGCTTAAAATTCCTTCCTTTGGGGTCCCAGACCCTGGTTGGTAGCTTTGGCTTAGCCTCGGCAGCTACTGCGCTGAAAGCCTTACCTGTATGCCCTCTGCAAGCTGGCTGGTTCTCTGACCCTTGGGTGTAGACCTGGTTTGCCTTCACCAAGTGATGCACTAGAAACGCCTGGCCTGGACGCTCTCGCCAAGCTGGATGAGTCTTTGACCGTTGGGTGTACACCTGGTCTCCTTTCACCAAGTGATGCACTGTAAAAATGTGGCCTGAATGCTTCCTCCAAGCTGAATGGGGCCCTGACCCATTGATGCAGGTCTGGTTTCCTCCCACAGAGTGATGCACTTTGAAAACGTTGCCAGGACGCAGGGGTGGAATTTGAACCGAAAGAAGCCCTGCAAAAGAAATTGGAAGTGGCCCCATGTTACACATTTTCAGCAAGCCCAACCCTTTTCCTGGGAATACGACACAAAAGAGGCGCAGGGTGCAGAGGCCTACCGGGATTATTTCCAGAGTTCCCTATAGGCCAGTCCACCACTGCCTGGACGCTCTCTCCAAGCTGTAGACCTGGTTCATTCTCCTGCCAAGCCTTAATACCGTTACATGTACGATTTGGGTGTGAGTCTTTCTGGCTGTATTTTCATTTTTCTGCAAACTTGGTTTATTCTTTTGCTGCCTAAGCATAGTTCCATATATGATTTGGGTCCCAGACTTGCCTGTCCAGTTGCTTTCTCACTTTCTGTAGACTTGGTTCACTCTCCTGCCAAACCTTAGTGCAAGTCTGTGTACTATTTGGGTGCGAGTCCCAGACTTGCCTTTCCGGCTTCTACGATGACCTCTTTCAGGTATCCGATCTCCTGTGACTTCCTGCATACCTTATTACGTGGTACATGCAAGTGCTTGCTCCCTTTATGTAGCTGGACTCCCTCACTGTACTCCAGTAGCTTCCTGCAGCTTCTCTCCCCTGCAGCGGCTCTGCCGGTATCTTCCCTTCGGTGATGGCGTGCTGCTGTGCCCTCACAGCCCCCGATCTCTGGGACGCCTGCCGTCTCGTTCCGCTTCTGGGCTGCGCGGTCCTCCCTTCCTGGACTAGCCCCACATTCTCTCCTTCTCTGCACAGCATCCCGGTCAGCACCCATCTCCTTGCTCACGTGGTTCCTCCTGGCAGGGCTTGATACTGTACTCCTTCGCCGGTTTGTATCTTGCTTCTGCCAATCACTGACCATGAACCACTAGACTGCTGAAAGTGGTTCCAATGCGGATTCGGTATTGCTCTGCATTCCCTCCTCGTCTCAGTCCCACGAGAGTATTGAGATGGTAACTCACTAGTCCTCTTCCTCGTCTCAGTACTGAGTGAGTATTGGGATGCTAACCCACTAGTGCTCCTCCTAGTCTCAGTATACTGTACTGGAGTGGGATGAAGTATGAAGAGGAGTGAGGGGAGGAAGGAAAGGCATGGTGACTCTGGAAAAGGACATCTGGGTCATGCGTTCTGTGGGTCCATGTTCTCCCAATGTGGTCATCACTAGTCCCAAAGGGGGTCTCCTCTTCCATGAAATCCACCCGCTGAGTACCAGCCCCAGGGGGACCATCGGGTAGAGCCTCACCACCCTGGCCTCATGGGAAGGGGTTCTCCCTTCGGAGGCTGTGACAACATCATTGGATTCGTCACAGTTCCTACAACTATAGGTTTCATATTAAACCCATATAAATACTAGAAGAACATCCGTAAACCATAACCAAATCAATTCCATCCAGATCCTCTTCCCACACCATTTCCCCCCTTCCTGCCTTCTTCCCCCTTTCCATCCAGCTTGCAGGACTCACAGTAAAATTGAAAAACATTAACAAAGGTAGATTACAGGAATCTAATCATGTGCTGACCTCAATAGTGAGCTGTGAAGATGCGAACAAAGGCCCATAAGCTTCCCAGAAGGGGAACTTTGTGGCCTCCAGGGTTAGGGGACATTCCTTAAATTGGGCAGTGGATGTCTCCATATGGCAGAGCTCCAATCCTTTCTGGATCTTTCTCATTTAGTGGGGAGTCCTCTGACATCTCCAAACTGTGATCAGACCCGCCATGGTGAACCATTTGGGAAAGGGCAAAGGTCCACTATTCCTTGATTAGAAGACCAAAGTGAAATAACACTGGATCAAGGTCCCTCACAAGGCGATCTAAATCTTGGATCCATCGAAGGACTTCTGACCAGTAATGCTGTACACATTTTCACTCCTACAAAACATGCCAGTAAGAAGCCCTGGCACTGCAGTCCATCTAACATCTATCACACTGCCCCAAATACATCTTGGCCAATCTGATCGGAGGGAGTTGCCGCCTATGGAGATCCTTGATGGCAAATAGTTTATATTGATTGGTGAAGGTGGACCAGACGTTTTTTTTTCACAAATTGTGTTCCAGAAGTTATCTGACAAAGTGAACTAAAAGTGCTTCTGCCATGTGGCTTAAGCCCCAATCAAGCATGGGGTTAGACCTGCAATCAGTATCTTTACAATTTTAGATATGAAGCCCCTGTCATGTGCTGGTTCAAAGTCTGTTTGAACCCTGTCAATTGTCCTGAAATCTTCTGTTTCCACTTTTCTTGGGGAATAACACCCTTAAGCTGAAAGTGAGGAAATTGTGATTGCTTTCCCACACCTAGTGTCTGCATTAAAATATCAATGTACATAAAGCACCCATCTTTCTTTTGACCAACCCTCTGCAAACACACCTCGAAATCAGCTCTGGAATTGGATTGCATCATTAAATTCCTTAATGAAGGAACGGCCTATATGTTACAAATTAAGAGGTAATAATCAGAGCACTACCCCTTGTCCTCTCTTCCTTGTCTAAGTAATAAACAAGTACACCAAATAATTGGTTGATCGCCTTGATTACTTCAAACAAGCAAGACTCAAATTTGTTGCAACAGGCAACTTTATTCAATGAAGCTGAGAACTCTTACGGAATAGCTTCTGCATAAGACAGAAGCAGCAATGTTAATGTCAGCCTGGCCTGGTAACTGAAGCTGATAATGATGCATGTATCTGGAGTAGCCCAGGATGCAGCTTTACAAATGTACATAAGTGTGGGCCTTTTTGGATCAGCCCAGGATGCCACCAGGTTCCTAGGTAGTGTGCCCAGGTTGTGTTCAGGGGCAGGAGATCCTATGAGGGAATAAGCTCAAGAGATAGCATCCTCCAGTCAGTGACTGATGTAGAAGGAGTATGCCTTGTGACCCATTCTGGCCCCCCAACAGGCTTTTGGAGGTTTGGAAGGAGGCCATGTGGACAAGAAAGGTAAGAAAGGACCGATCAGACATTTAGTGTGGTGAAAGGTTCTCCCTCCCCTTGCATGAGGTCTGCGAGGGGGGAAGGAAGAGCAATCTATTAGGGGTCATTATGAGTTTTGTGGTGTATGATAAAAGTGGCAGTAACCAGAATGATTGCCACTTTTACTATACCTCGGAATCATGAGTCGCCGGTAATACCGTCGCCGGTAATACCATCAGCGCAAAATCCGTCGAATGTATTATAGTCGGCAGTATTACCGGCGATGGTAATACTGTTGAAATGCGAAAGCCGATATTACCGGCTTATTACAAGTTGGTATATGGCGATAACACAGCCAAAATTGGGCAGTAATACTGCCAAAAACACAGCAGAGATACCTCCACCTAGAAGGTGGAGGTAAATGCATACAAGTGATGGAAATGAAGCCAAAGGTAAACCGAATGCACTAAAAAATCAAACATTCAAAAAATCAAATACTCTGCTATCAAACATTCTTCTGACATCTGCCTCCTCCTTGAAGACTTTGATCTCAACGTCTTTGCTCTTACCGAGACATGGTTCAGTGCCAGCTCAGTCACTGCTTTTGACTCCCTTCTGCCTGATGACACAAGATCATGGGCCTCATTCCGAGTGTGGAGGTCCTGAAACAAGGGTGCCGGTAAACCTACCGGCACCCTTGTTTCCGGATCGCCACACTACGAGTCTGCCTGCAGGGGCCGTTGCGCCCGGCAGGGTCAGACCTGCCGGGCACAATGGCCCTTTCAGACAGACTTTTCACTGAAGCATCAGCACCGTTAGCAACGGTGCCAGTGCTTCCGTCTCCCTATTCCCACGGAGTCCTATGGGACTCCACGTGAATGGGGAGTTACCAAACCTGCCGCCTGACTTCCCGTGCCGCCAGGACTTCTAATGTCCCAGTGGCACTGGGAAGTCTGGCGGCAGATTTAGTGTTTCCGCCGACCTCGAAATGAGGCCCCATCTCTAAGCCTCAACGTAACCATGCTGGCAGTGGGGTTGCCTTGATCTTCCCTGAGTGGGTCCCTTCTTCCCTCATACCCACCCAGCCCTACTCCTCCTTCGAAAGCCTGGTCTGCTAGCTTAGCATCTCTCCTACTTCCTCTCTGACCTTTACCACTATCTACAGGCTGCCTGGCCCTATCTCCCCGTTCCTATCAGAATGGGCCGATTTCTCCTCCTCTATCCTGACATCCACCTCTAAACTCCTCCTCCTAGGTGACTTCAAAATCCACCTTGACTCCTCAATTGTGGCTTCCACTCTCTTCCATGACATCTGCACCTCTCTCCCCCTCTCTATTCTCCCCTCTGGTCCTACCCACTCGGCTGGACACACTCTTGATGCCTTCATCCATACTGATCTGTTACTCTCTGCTCCACTCTCCACGTGCTCCCCTGGTCAGGCAACTCCCTCCTCTCCTCCCACCTTGTTACTCTCTGCCATCTGACCGCACCTTCCCCAGCTCTGCCAGCCTCGTTCGTGGACATTTGTCCAATGAAACGAGTGTCAGTTGTTGCCTTTGCTTCCACCTTCATCCCCGCCTCTCCTCCCACTGCTGACTCTACTTCTGACTAGGCTCACAACAACCTTCATCTCGCCATCAATAACACTCTCGACATTCTTGCCCTGTCATGAGGATCCGCTTGAAACCTGCCACCAAGCGTTAAAACCTGGTACGTTTCTGATCTAGCAGCCCTGAAACGCAAGTGCAGAGCTGCTGAACAGAAGTGGCAGACCTCGAGTTCATCCTCTGACAAACTGGCCTGCCTCCTTCTTCAAAGGCAATATCATCTCTCCATTTGTTCCAAGAAGAGGGCCCACATCCAGGCTCGTGTCCCTGAAGCATCCATCAACACGGCTGAACTCTTTAAAATCTGCAAGGAACTAGCCAATCCTTCTGCAGTTTCCACTTCGCCTCTTCCCTCCCAGGCCCTCTGCACAGCACGGGCAACCCACTTCATTGCAAAAACTTAGGACATCCTGAATACTCCTTCTTCCTCCCTGTCCCCTGCTCTTCCTCCCATCCCCCAGCCATCTGTGGCCTCTCATCCTCCCTCATCCACCCTCTCTCCTATCACATTGGATGAGTTCACTAGAGTTGTTTGCTCTATCAAGGTCTCCTCCAAACAGGTCTCCCCCTGATCTTTCAGAACTATTAAGGACAACATCGGCTCCCTTGCCCCTTCACTTGCCGATTTCAGTAATCATTCTCTTGCTACCAGGTCTTTCCCCTCATCCCTCAAGCACTCCCTTGTGCTCCCTGTTCTGAAAAAGCCCTCCGCCGACCCCTCGTGTCTGGCTAACTACCGCCTGATCTCTATCACTCCCTTCCTTGGGAAACATCTGGAGAAGTTGGCCTTCCCGCAGCTAACCCAGCATACTGAGCTTGTTGGTTCCCTACACAACCATCAATCTGGATTCCGAGCATCCAGAGGCACGGAAACTGCTCTCCTGACCACCTGTGGAGAACTGCTTGCATCTCTTGAATCTAACTCACCCACTGTTCTCATTCTACTCGAGCTCTCCTCTGCTTTCGTTACGGTCAACCACTCCATCTCATAAAACGGCTCCATGATACCCTGGGTATCTCCGAGCATCACTGGACTGGCTGACCTCTTTCCTCACTGACCGTCCCTGCCAGTTTATCCTAGGTTCTTTCTCCTCTCCCACCTCTATCTCCACTTGTTGCATTCCCCAGCGCTCTACCCTTTCGCCCTGGCTCTTTAACATCTATCTTGCCCCACTTGCTCACCTTATCTCCACCTTCTCCACTTCCAGTGTTATGCAGATGACACCCAACTCTTTTTCAAACTTCCCTCTGAACCTCCTCTAGCATTCTCGACAGCCTGTCTGCTATCCAGTCTTGGTGCGCCTCTAATGATTTCTGTCTCAATGCCAGCAAGGCATTCACTCTTGCCACCCTCTATGGGCTCTCCCCCCTCTCCTTCCTCTGTAACCAGAATCCTTGGTGTCATCTTCGACTCTTCTTTCCCTCTTTCCTTCCTCACATCCTGGACCTTGTCAAGAAGGCCCATTTCCAACTATACCTCCTCAGAGGTACCATCTCTTTCCTCACTTTTCCCCAGAAACTCAATGTCTCAAGAGCCTTGGTACTCTCTAGGCTGGACTTTTTCAACAGTTGCTTCCTTAATCTACCCTCTTCCTCTTTCCCACCGTCCAACTAATCCAGAATAGGGCTTGCAAGACATATCCTTGGCCTAAAGCCCAGGGACTGTATCTCTCCTGCCCTAGAATCTCTCCACTGGCTCCCAGTTGCTGCAAGGATCAAATTCAAATCCCTCTGCATCATCCATAAGGCTGTCTGGGGCCTGGGACCACGCTACCTACAACTTGCTCTCACCAAATACTCTCCCTCCAGATCTCTCCGATACTCTGGCTCCAACTCTCTGCTTGTCAAGCGCTTCTCTAAGCAGCGAGCAGGTGGCTGATTTCTTTCCTCGGCTGGCTCCCTCCTCTGGAACAGCCTCCCCCTTCCTCTCCGTCTTGAGCTGGATCTCCTCAAATTCTGCAAGCTCCTCAAAATTTTCCTTTTCTCCTCCTCCTCCTGAGATTGGTGGTCTGGGCTCTCAAGTGTCCTTCTTGGTCCTGGCCTTCTGTTCAATTGCCTGCAGTCTCTGTCCTCCCCCTGCACTTGCCTTAGGGCATCCACTAGCCTGTGTTGTCTCACAGGCCTTCACTTATTGTACTTGCATGTGACCACTCTCCTTCCACGTGGTCACTGCCTGGCACCTCTCTCTCTCTCTCTGTCTGTCTGTCTGTCTCTCTCTCTCTCTCTCTCTCCCCCCCCCCTTCTCTCTCTCTCTCTCTCCCCCCCCCCCCCACTTGCATGTTCCGAATGTTCCCAAGGCCTAGTAAGACCGCCTCTGCCTTTGGCTCATCATTGTTATTTTATTCCATTGTCTTGTCTTTTTCCCTTGTACCCCCCCCCCTTTGCCCTGTGTGTGCTTTGCAACACAATTTCTTGATGTAAAAGCGCCTTACAGATGCACAATAAATAAATGGATTCAGGAAGGGTACATAAGGGCAACACCTTCCCCAAACACACTTTCCAACGTCATGCTGCCACTGGTTTCTGTGCATGCTGACATGCAGCTGCTGGAGCTCCGCATTTAGCTGCAGGTGCTGGAGGACCAACATAGGGTAAAAGAAGTAGAGGAGCGGAGGGGCATGCAAGGCGAGCGCCCATACCCCGGGTCAGGCCCTCACCCTGGACCCTGACTGACAGCCAGCTACTTACCCTGTACGGGCTGAACAGGGAGACAATTGCTGAGCTGCTGTTCCTGATCCAGGATGACATTGGAAGCAGGATCAACATAAGAACAGCCATGCCACCGCTGGTGAAACTTGTGTTGGTCCTGTGCTTCCTGGCAACTGGCACATTCCAGCACACCGTGGGCACACTGCATTACATGTCGCAGACCACATTTTCTTCTGTTGTCATGCAGGTGCTAGAAGCACTCCTGCGCCATGTGTCACAGTACATCTCCCTACCCACCACCCCGGCATGTTTTTACACCTTTGCCCACATGCCCAATATCATTGCAACTCTGGACTGCACCCATCTGGAGTTGGTGGTATCCCAGGCATCGGAAGAGGTCTACCGGAAGCAGTACCACTTCCTTAATGTCAATGTCCAGGTCACCTGTGATCCAGACCTCATCATCACGCACTTCTGTACCCACTTCCCTGGTTCCACCCATGATGCCATGGTTCTGCGGAACAGCATGCTGCTGGGATACATGGAGAGGCACAGAGGGCAATGGACCTGGATATTGGATGAGCACAATTGCCGTTTCACTATTCTCACAGCACAGTTGACATGCAATGTGAGGGGGTCAGGTCCCTGCCCGCCCATTTGCATACCTGCACTGCCTCCCGGCAACCCTTGCACCTGAGTCTGTATCTGTAACCCTACAGGCCCCCTACCTGCACTTTTCGACACCTGCTGTCTGCACTTACCCTTTCACCTGCCACCTGCTGGCCGCACTTCTTGTTATTGTTTTGATCCCATGTACAGCACTGTCCCCTCCCCTTTCCCCTAGCACGTTTCCCCTTCCCCTCCACTGCACTTGCGCGATCTCAATGTCACTTGGCCTAGTAAGATTATTGTCTCTGTCCTCCTCTATCCCTCTTTACTTGCCTCATTGCGCCTTGAAACACTTGTGTATAGGCACGTTACAAATGCCATATCATATACAATATAGAAGAGGTACAAAAACAAGGCCTTTATTTGAAGAGCTTGGGCCCCCCTAGACATCCTTTGGCTCTCCTAAGGGAGGGGACTAAACCCTGGGTGGAGGGCCACAAGCACAATTAGATCTCCAGTGGGTCTCGGTATGAAAAGGTTTAAAGACCAGTGCTATGCGTGGAATGAGATGCTTCTAAACTGCAACTAAGAAATTTGACACTGGCAGATGACATGCCATGTACGCAGGTCACCATGGATTGAAATCCATCATGGAATAGACAAAGACAACCTGCACAAGTTAAAACAAACTCCCATCATGGGAGCAACTCACAGGCCCAACACACGCACACTGGCATGCTGCCCTGTCAGTCACAGACCTGAAAGTAATGAGTGCTGGCTGTGAGCTATGTGGTTGATTTACCACGACAGAGCAAATGCACCACCTAAGTAGATGATTCCATATGCAAGGACTAGTGTTGGAAATCATGTTGTGTGACATTACTTTTGAAATGCATGCACAGACTGTCTATCAACATGCTGTTGTAATAGGCAACACATCCAAAATGCACTGTGACTGACACCTATGACCTTTGTCATTGTCGGTGACTCTGGATACCCCCAGCTTCCATGGCTTATGACACCACTGAGGAATCCACAGACGCCACAGGAGGTCGCCTACAACCTGACACATGTCTGGATTAGGGTCTGTATTGAGCGTACCTTTGGCCTGTTGACGGCTCGCTCCCAGTGATTACACCGCTATGAAGGGCCCCTCATGTACAGGCTCAATAAGGTGCGACAAACTGTCCTTGCCTGTGCAATGTTGCACTACATTTGCATCAAGCAGAATGTTCCCCTACCCCGGATGAGGACATTCCACCACCTGATGAAGACGGCTCAGTACCTTCGGGTGCTGTGCTGGCAGGCACTGAGCGGGAAGAGGGCATGGACGGATGCCTGGTTCGCCAATAACTCATTGCCATTTGTTTATCACCATTGTTATTCACTTGCCCTGCACCTAAGTACATATTCACATAATTAATTAAAACTTGCACACAATAAGGAATGTCGTAGCATTGCTTCAAGTGAAAAACAATTTAATGTTGGAATGTTTAACAACCCCAAAGCACCATCCCCTCTCCTCAAAAACCCTCCACTAAAATATACTCCCCAAAAACACCCTCCTTGTGTCCAACAGTTACTTTCTGTCCCTCTTGGGCATGGGGGCCTTCTCTGGCTACTTGCCTGTGAGGTGGCGTTGTGTATAGCGCCTTGGGGTGCTGGGTAGGGAGCCCTCTGTGGGA
This sequence comes from Ambystoma mexicanum, assembly GCF_040938575.1. Lineage (NCBI taxonomy): Eukaryota > Metazoa > Chordata > Amphibia > Caudata > Ambystomatidae > Ambystoma > Ambystoma mexicanum. The sequence continues at coordinate 187,879,698 of NC_090922.1, forward strand.
GTAACAGAGGTGGAGGGCTCTGACTCCTGGGCTCAGATGAGCTGCAGGATGAGCTGCATGCATTGGTTGAGGATCTCGGCAGAGGTTGAGGATGTCTCTGTGAGCTCCCGCACCCTCTGTCCCACTGAGGTCATGGTGGCGGTGGCATGGACGATTGACCGGGACATCCTGTGGCTACACCCCTACAGGCAGTCACGCATGGGCTGCATTTGTTGAAGCTGCTGGCCATAGCCTCACTGGATTCCTGCCGCTGCTTTATTGCATCCAGCCTCGCCCATACTGCTGACATAGTGGGCACATGCACAGGTGGTGGGCTGTGTGGAGGGCCTGGGCTGAAGCAAACTGATGCAAATCCCATGCCATACTCCTCCTCATCCCCCTCATCCTTGTCGGTGGTATTCGACATGGGCCCTGCCACGATGGACAGGTCCCTACACTGCCCATGATGGTGAGTAAGGCATGCTGGATCCATGATGACTTCCAGCCAGGGCAGGGACGGCAGCAGTATGTACCACAACAGGTGCTGGCTGTGGCATGGCAGTGACAGCTTCAGTGACAGCCATGCCACCTGCCTGGCTGGTGGAGAGGGCACTGAACGCCGCTGTGTGAATGATGACATCCTACATACTTGCTGGTGTATCCATTGCAGTGGTAGGTGGTAGTGGTGGAGGTGGTGGCCTTTCTGCCCTGCTCTGCTGCTTGCTCCTGCTGGCAAGGGATCTGGCCTGAGCAGGGCTGGAGGTGGATGATGTGCCTGCAGTGGAGGGACCTGCCATGTTGCTGTCCGTGGACTCTGTACCTGTTGGGATTAAAATAACCTGCTGTCATTCATCTTGCAGGCATGTCTGTGGGCTTGCAAGACGCTCATGCAACATTGTGTGTGTTCCAGAGATGCACATTTTGCATAGTTGGAATGGGTGATATCGGTCCAGTGAGTGCTGCTACTACTAGGTGGTGGTAATGCCTGATGAGGGTTTACGCGGTGCATGCATGTGCACATTGCCTGTTAGCCTGCCAGGTGGTTTGTTTTTGTGGGTGAGGTGGGGTGTCACTTGCCGACATGGACTATTATGGCACACATGGGTGCTGCTCATGTGTTGTCATGATCTCTGCTTCCAAAAGGTCAGGGTTTTCCCAACTCCCTTGGAAGCAGATCCATAACCCAGGTTCCGAGTGCCAACCAGTCCCAATTGGGACCTTTTGGACCCAGTCCTGGCGCCAGTGGCGCCAGGCTCATAAATATGCCCAGTCCCAGCGCTGGAAGCGCCGGGCTCATAATGCTTGGGTGGACTTACCTGCAGCAGACCATGCTGCTTACTTGCCTGCCAGTTGAGCCTCTGATCCTCTTCTGTTTGGAACTACTTTTCCTGTTGGGTGGGGCTGGAGCTACTCCCTAGATTCAGAACACTGGAACTCTTCTGGAAGGCAGGAACTCTTTTCTTACCAGGAACTCTTTTCTTACTTAGGCGTGGCTGTGGAAGGAGACACCTAAGCACTACAGGAGGCTATTTAAACCACACCCGGTGGATGAATCTTGCTTTGCGTTATTCTGCACCCTCTGCAGCAGAACGCTCATCGTGTCTTCTGCATCCGGTCCTGGGCCTAAGTCCTGAATCCAGTCTTCAGCAACACCTATAAAGACAAGAAAGAACAGGTTAGCATTGCGGCATCTGAAAGGCAAAGGCTTACCTACTCTTCGTGCGCTCCGGAGGTCTTCATACTGCATTCCGGGATCTGAAAGACAAAAGCTTACCAACTCTTCGCACGCTCCGGAGGCCTTCGGCGCTGCATCCCGCATCTGAAAGACAAAACAAGGTGCGTTTAAAGACATTGGGGAACTTTAATACTCACGTGCCATTACTCCTTTCCACATCTAATCCAGTGGGTATTCCGGCACCCTGCAGCCGCTCCGAACTCGTACCTGCAAAATAAAAAGACAGTTAGAGCGCATCGTGAAGCAGGCAACAAGCGCTTACTTACGTGCTTCCAGGCGCTTCTATTCATCACACGGGCTCCATCTTCAACTCACTTCAGCCCGTCATCCGCCATCGCCAGAACCCTGCAAAACAAGAGACATCATTACTAAAGACTTTAAAGACATTTGAATGACTCGAAACTTACCGTTTGTGCAGTAAACGACGGACAGCAGTTCTCTGAAGTCAAGAGGCCTGCGCTACCTATCCAGTGAAGAAACTGGTTACAGCACCCTGCCCCGAGGCAGATGGAGAGCTCGGCATTCACTTACCTAAGGTGAGAGCATTAACCTTTGGGGGTCTACAGGAGAGGAGAAGAGGAAAGAGATAGGGACACCCCAATAACCCCAGTTCATTAACCCCATATTTTCTATCTGCAGACATCTTACTCTACACGTCAGGCATACAGTGCACAGAGGTCCAGCCCAAAGAGCCAACCGGGTGCTACACATCACCTTTGAAGATACGGTAGTCGCCCAGTCAAGACCGGCGCCTCTGCGAGAATCAGGTGAGCGTTACATGTGTCCATATGTTGGCATGCACGTTTCACCTACAGTACATGTGCATTGCTAAACGATTCCACCTCCCATGGCACATGTGTGTACTCACTGAGCATTTGCTGTGATTGCCATGTGTTGACCCATTGTATTGCCCATTTTGCACATCTCTCCTTGGGGATGCATGCTTTTGGACACTACATTCACATGTACATGGGGTCAGATAGAGATACCGCCTTCTTTGTGGGACCCTGCTCCGGCCTCTGCGCTTCCAATCCCCTCAGTGCGCTCCATGTGGAGGAGGGAGCTGACCGTCTCCTCGCAAGGCATGAGTTGGAGGGGTTCCACCATGCCACCTCCTGTGGCAGCACTCTCCCTCCTGTGTCTGGCAATGAGGTTGTGCACCCTCGTCCAGAGGTCATCCCAACTCTTGTGGCATTCCTTAGTGTGACGGGTTACTGTGCCCACTGCTGTCACCCTTGCCATGATGTCGTCCCATATGGCCATCTTCCTCTGTGCCAAGGTCTTCCTTTGCCTACTCCCAAAGACCTCCTCTGCATGCTCCACATACTGCATCTGCCAGTGCAGTGAGATGTGCCTAAGTAAACCTGGGCTTCTGCAGCCGGAGTTCTGGGAGAAGTGCCTTTTTCCCCTGTGACATGATGCTACCACAAGTATGGGGACTGGATGGCAACAGGAAATGGGATATTCGGAGTGGATTGAGTTTTTAAAGATGGCCACTGCTGTACTACCTATTCCGGTGGTGACGTTATTTCCGCCACCGGTAATACTCATGGTGGTAATGGTGGAAAAACCAGCCGGTGTGCCTGTGGTAACGATAATACCGGCCAGTGTGTCTGCAGTAATGGTAATACTGGCATGAGTTTAGCACTATTACCACGCAATGGCCATTGCCGCCGGGTAATACCACCAGAAGGTATTACTGTTTCTGCCGGGGGGTGTGCTCATGCCCACCAGGTCATGATACAGCAGAAAATCTGACGATAATCCCAGTGGGAACAGTAATACCACCAGAGCAGAATTACTGCATGCATTAATGGCAAACTCATGATGACCCCCAATGTCCTCACACATTTGAAATGTGAACACTACTTTGGGGTGGAAGAAGGGATCAAATCGGAGGATGACTGCCTCAGGCGTGATAACAAGGTAGGGAGAGTGCATAGTAAGGCACCTAGCTGGCCAATTCTTCTTGCTGAAGTGATAGCCCCCAGAAATATGTTTTTTCTGGTCAGGTAGCTATCGGCTGCAGATATTAGAGGCTCAAAGGGAAGGGCCTGTAGGGCTCTGAGAATGTAGGGAAGATTCCAAAGAGGTGTCAGGTTCTTCACAATGTGGTGTGAAATGGCACAACCCTCAAGGAGCTTGACAACGTAATCAGCTGGGGACAGGAGAACCCAGGGGGTTGAGAATTCTTGAATAGCTGCCTACTGGGCCTGCAGGGATGAGTTGGTCAAGCACATGTTGAAACATTCTTGGAGAAACTGGGCAAACGGGAGGACCACAATCTATCTGTAGTAAATCATTCTGTCCACACCAAGCGACGAAGGACTGCCAATGAAGTGCATAAGCGCGTTATGTTATGTTATATGGCATTTGTATAGCACCCAATGCCATTGGTATAGCCTGAAAGCTTTTTGGGGTGAATGCCCTTGGAGGACCAAAGCCCGAGGTATGAGGATGTTTAGAATGCGTGTGTGCATTTTAGCCATCACAAAGGTAGGGAGGTGTTACTAAGTCCCTGATAGCGACCCATGGGGATCTGGCTAGTGGATGGGTGCTGTGATAGACTATCAGGAGAGTAGGCGAGTTAAGGAGACTGATTATGTGCCCAACTCGACCTAATTTCTGTTGTGGGACTAAGCTGCATTCTAATGGCAGAGGCAATGGGCGTTATGAAATCGAGTAGTGAATTGCTGCAGATGTATGTGGGTGAGTGGCCGTTCCCCAGGGGGGATATGGCTATATTCCATTGAGATGGAGTGCTATACGTACCAGAGAGTCCCTGTAGGCTTTGAAATGCAAGCTTACAGCACTATCCCTGTGGGAAAAGATATAGGGTAGGGGCACTTGACAGCAGCGAGATTAAAAATGCAAGCCTACAAAACTGTCCCTGTGGGAAAAGATGCAGGATAGAGGCACAAAACAGCAGCAAGATTCAAAGTGCAAGCCTACCACACTATCCCTGTGGAAAAAGGTGCAAGGTAGTGGCAGGAAACAGTAGCTAGATTCAAAATACAGCTAGATTCAAAATGCATACATACCCAAAGTACATGCCCATGGCACTATCCCTGTGGAAAAGGAGGCAAAGTAGTGGCACAGAACAGTAGCTAGATTCAAAATACAGCTAGATTCAAAAGGCAGGCCTACATCACTATACCTGTAGAAAGAGATGCAAAGTTGTGGCAGAAAAACAGTAGCTAGAATCAAAATGCAGCTGGACCCAAAACACAGGCCAATGGTACTAAACAGTAGCTAGGCTCAAAATACAGACCTACAACAGTGCTAAAGGGTACATACATTCCTCTTCCCTTACCTGATTTTTGCAGCAGACAGGGATCATTACCTGGCAGAGATGGGGCATGTGTATGGTAGTCCTGGATTGTTAAGAAGAGGGCTCCTGAAAGTACCTGTCACAGGAGTACTGCCCGCTCACTAGTCAGGCCACCAAGCTTCATTTGTTTAATGGCCCTTGAGGATGGAAAGCTAGGGAACTGAGAAGGTGGAAGAGAAGAGAAGCAGAGAGAAGCGCAATAGCCTTGTCTGCTATGGGGCAATTAGGAGGACTCTGGTATTGCTGTACTTGATCCATCCGGGAAGTTGTGAGTAGAGGAGTGGGCAGAAAGTCATAATAGAGAAGGACTTTCTACTATCTGCTGGAGAGAGCATCTGCTCCTCAAGCTCTGACATCCGGGAACCTCGAGAAGTAGAGGGGGGCTTTTGCAGTGGATGTTGTTGCAAACAAGTCCAGAGATGGCGTTTCAAAGTGCTCTGTGATCTTCCAGAATGCTGTCAGGTAGGTGGACAGGTCCTGAACGGAAGGGAACACTTTGCTGAGGGAGTCTGCTAGAGTTGTGCCAGCTCCTTGGAAGTGAGATGCCTCCAGGGACAGATGGTTCTGTTCCATCGAGGCCCAAACAGGAGAGACTATTATTGCTAGCTGGAGAGAACCCATGCCCCCTTATGGTTGACATAAACCACAGTAGTTGTGTTGCCCATAAGGATTCACACCAGGCTGTCCCTAATCTCCTGGTTGCTTCCAATTCCCTCCAATTGGACGATCTGAGCGACTTCTGGGAGCCCAAAGTCCCTACATAGTCATGCTCAGAGAGAAGGCACTCCAGCCCTTGGCACTTACATTGGTGGTAAAAGGATAGGTTTATGGGACGAAGGGGAAAACCTCTCAGGTAGAGCCTGCCTAATTTGAGAGATGAGGGAAATCTGGAACTCATAATTTCCTGATGGCAGAGTTTAATGCCAGTAGAGGTGAAAGAGCAGGTGGTGAGAGTAAGATGAACCCAAGGCATGATGAAGACTGTAGCTGCCATGAGACCCTGAGTTCTTAACAAACGGTAGGCCAATATACTCTGGGGCTGACACAAGCTTGTCACTTCCCAAATTATTTAAATGCTCTTGTCTAAAGGGCAGGAGAACAAGCCCTGTTTGGTCAGAAAGTGTGCACCAATTATTGGATATCTATTGTGGGTGAAGGGTGTGACTTCCTGCTGTTGCTTAGGAATCCAGGGGAGGTTAAGCAATTGGGATTTCTGCACACACCATTGTGACAGCTTTGGGGTAGGACCAAGAATCAGAAGGTCATCCAGGAAAAACGTTTATCCCGTATTCGGTGCCTCCCCATCATAGGGGTCTGGATTTTGCTAAAGAGTCTTGGTGGATGGATTGCAGGCCAAATGCATACAATGTAAATGCTGGCTCTCATTGGTGAACCTCAGATATTATGGCTGTGCTGGCCTGAAGGGCACATGGAGATCTGTCTAGCTGAGAAACAGTGATGCAGCCAGTACTCAATGGAGACCAGGGGAATGATTAATTGAAAAATCACCATATTGTTGATAAGAACAGACAGATTGACCACTGTGAGGTTGATTACCAAACAGAAACCCCCAGATGCCTTGGGCACCAGAAACACAGATCTTTCATCCAGATGCATCCAGTTGGTAGCCCTGTTCTGAAACAGAGTGAGGTTCTATTGATGCAAGCCCTCTCTCCTCCTCACATTACCTGGCCATGCAGTGTTCCATGTTCCTGACCTGTAGGAGGAGAGGAGAATTCATGACATGCCCCTTTCTTATAGTGTCCAGGATCCATGTGTCTGACGTGCAAAGTGGCAATTGGGGCACACATTGAGCGAGTCTACCTCCCCCAGGGCCCCGGGTGAGAGAGCTAGACTAGTTAGGAAGGAGCTGTCTTGGGAGGAGGAGACAATTTCTGCGTCAATATCCTTGGCTTCCCCCTAAAGCAACGACATCAAGAAGATGCTTGAGAAGGACGCTTAGTTGATTTAGAGCCTTTTAGCCCTTTGTCCTTTATCTTGTAGGCTTGGATTCATGCTTTCCATGGGGGTACCTGAGTGTTTTCTTACCTTGTGTACTCAGTGGATCTATTCCTGCTCAAACAATTTTGCCTCCAGGAAAGGTAAGTGTAGTGCAACCGACTTCTGCACTGATTCGGTCTGCCAATCTCTTAACATGTATGTGTCGTCTGGCTGGGACAGCTGTGCCCATGGTGAGAGAGGTGGCAATCAACCCATCAAATGCTAAACATGAGAGAAAGTCAGCCTCCCTATGCATGGTGTCAAGTATGGCCTGACAATCAACTCCCTATTACATGCAGGCAAATAAAGCACAAAAGTCTCCATGAGTGCATTGGGATGGTAGGAGGTAGTGGTAAAGGCTTGCAGGGACAGGTGGAACCTAGCGTAGGTCTTCCTCAGGGCACTGTCAGCCTTCTTGTTGTCATGATCTCTGCTTCCAAAAGGTCAGGGTTTTCCCAACTCCCTTGGAAGCAGATCCATAACCCAGGTTCCGAGTGCCAGCCAGTCCCAATTGGGACCTTTTGGACCCAGTCCTGGCGCCCGTGGCACCAGGCTCATAAATATGCCCAGTCCCAGCGCTGGAAGCGCCGGGCTCATAATGCTTGGGTGGACTTACCTGCAGCAGACCATGCTGCTTACTTGCCTGCCAGTTGAGCCTCTGATCCTCTTCTGTTTGGAACTACTTTTCCTGTTGGGTGGGGGAGGAGCCACTCCCTAGGTTCAGAACACTGGAACTCTTCTGGAAAGCAGGAACTCTTTTCTTACCTAGGCGTGGCTGTGGAAGGAGACACCTAAGCACTACAGGAGGCTATTTAAACCACACCCGATGGATGAATCTTGCTTTGCGTTATTCTGCATCCCCTGCAGCAGAACGCTCATCGTGTCTTCTGCATCTGATCCTGGGCCTAAGGAAAAAGGCTTACCATCCTGAATCCAGTCTTCAGCAACACCTATAAAGACAAGAAAGAACAGGTTAGCATTACGGTCTTCAGTGACAGCTCTTCACTTACCTGGTCCATCGGCTGTCACCAACGCCTCGCGCTGCATTCCGACATCAGAAAGACAAAGGCTTACCTACTCTTCGTGCGCTCCGGAGGTCTTCACACTGCATTCCGGCATCTGAAAGACAAAAGCTTACCAACTCTTCGCACGCTCCGGAGGCCTTCGGCGCTGCATCCCGCATCTGAAAGACAAAACAAGGTGCGTTTAAAGACATTGGGGAACTTTAATACTCACGTGCCATTACTCCTTTCCACATCTAACCCAGTGGGTATTCCGGCACCCTGCAGCCACTCCGAACTGGTACCTGCAAAATAAAAAGACAGTTAGAGCGCATCGTGAAGCAGGCAACAAGCGCTTACTTACGTGCTTCCAGGCGCTTCTATTCATCACACGGGCTCCATCTTCAACTCACTTCAGCCCGTCATCCACCATCGCCGGAACCCTGCAAAACAAGAGACATCATTACTAAAGACTTTAAAGACATTAGAATTACTCGAAACTTACCGTTCGTGCAGTAAACGACGGACAGCAGTCCTCTGAAGTCAAGAGGCCTGCTCCCCTTATCCAGCGAAGAAACTGGTTACAGCACCCTGCCCCGAGGCAGATGGAGAGCACGGCGTTCACTTACCTAAGGTGAGAGCGTTAACCTTCGGGGTTCTACAGGAGAAGAGAAAAGGAAGAAGAGAGAGACATTCAATAACCCAGTTCATTAATCCCATATTTTCTATCTGCAGACATCTTACCCTTCGAGTCAGACATACAGTGCACAGAGGTCCAGCCCAAAGAGCCAGCCGTGTGTTACACATCACCTTTGAAGATACGGTATACGCCCAGTCAAGACCGGCGCCTCTACGGGAATCAGGTGAGCGTTACACTTGTCTATGGAGGATAGCCTCCTCAGGGGGCTTAAAGGGACACCCTGTAAGGCTAGACAGAAGTAAGTCTACTTCTAGAGAGGTAGGCCTCTCTCTGAAAAGTGTATAACTTTCTCATGAACCTTGGAAGGGAGATTATGTCAGGCTCCTTCCACTGCATGCAGATCTTGTCATGATTGTCCAGTATGATATTTAAGTGCTTCCTTCCAAATATTTGCCCCTGGGATCTGTTAGGCTCACCTGGTATCCACGGGGGCACCACACAATACTGGATGGAGGTCTAAGCGCTATCCCGGACCCCTCTCTGCTTGGTTATGTGCCAGACGTTGGGTAGAGCCTACAACAGGAGAGTGGAGGGTTAAGATACTGGTTCAGTGATGGGTGGACTGCCACCTCCCTCTGGTCCAAATCCCCTCCCATGGGGTTATAGCTCACCTTAGGTTTTTGTGCATGGAACTCTCTATCCTGCGTCTCTGTGCAGGGGCGCGTGATTGGTGCGCGTTCCGTGGACCTAGTTGCTTTACTGGTCCGTGTGCCCTTATGTCGGGTCCAGACATGCTGTGACTCCGACTTTGCTTGCTGTCTTCCAGATGAGTTATAATGTCTTTTCTGTCTTTATTATGTCTTTCTTTCCCTCCATTTTCTGTCTTCTCTGCGTCTTGCTCCACTACGCTGTTCCCTAACAATGTCTCTTTTTGTTTTCACGGGGATGGTTGCGATCTCGGAGTTGCCGCGCCGATGGCGAAGACCACGGTGAGATATTGATGCGCGGAGCACTGCGCTGTTTATTGGTGTTAATTGCTAACCTGTGTTCTCTTCTCTTTGTACAGGCTGCAGTAATGTTCCGGAGTGATGAGCGATTGAAGCCCAGGTAAGTGCTTTGTTAATGCTGACCTTGTTCCTTCTCCCTTGCAGGTTGCGGTGAAACCCGGAGATGGGCGAGGTAAGGGAAGCGCAGGGTGCTGGCAGGACTCGCTGCTTGCCCAGGTAAGAATTGTTATTAATGCTGTCCTTGTTTCTTTACCTTTGCAGGTTGCGGCGAAGTAAGTGAAGCGCAGGATGGATTCAAGACCGGTTACTTCACAGGTAAGTGTTCTTGCTCGCTAATGCTTTTCTTGTTCTTCCAGGATATTAATGGAATCCGGATCTAGGGCTTCAGGATCGGGCCGCCGGAGAAGCAGATGAGCAGGAGCTGGACATGGTGAGCGTTACGCTGCAGGAGTGCAGAATAATGGGAAGCGTGTTCTGCTGTTTCGGTGCGGTTTAAATAGCCCAGGTAAAGTAGTTCCAGGCCAAATAGTTCCATTACACAGCTCAGTTCTTTAGAACCAAGCCATGCGGTCTAGTGTTTTGGGTGTGGCTGGGCCTGGGCTCCGGCTCGGAGGAGCCTGAGAAACTTGGAAAGAAAAACCGCAGCGTTTTCCAACACAACCGCGTGTGTTTCTGCCTGCTGTGGCTATCACTTTGGGTCTCCGGTGCTCAGCACCGGAGACCCAAAGTGAAAGCCACAGCAGGCAGAAACACACGCGGTTATGTTTACATGCCGCTTAGTGTTTCTACCTGCAGCTGATTTCCCATTTGGGGCTCTCGGGCTCCCCGTGGGGAGCCCGAGAGCCCCAAATGGGAAATGCTACGTTGTCTGCCTGAATCTGCTTTTCCATTTGGGGCTCCCGGGCTCCCCACGGGGAGCCCGAGAGCCCCAAATGGAAAAGCAAAAGCAGATTCAAGTAGACACAACGCGGTTGTTTTCCGCCATGCCGCGTTGTGTCTGCCTGAATCTGCTTTTCCATTTGGGGCTCCCGAGAGCCCCAAATGGAAAAGCAGATTCAGGCAGACACAACACGGTTGTGTTGGAAAACGCTGCGGTTTTAAAACCGCAGCGTTTTCCACCACAATAACGTTGTATTTATGTTTGCGGTCGCTTCAAAAGCGACCGCAAACATAAATACAACGTTTTTAAAGCTGCGGTTTTATTTCTAAGTTTTCCGGGCTCCTCCAGCCCGGAAAACTTAGAAAAAAAACCGTAGCTAGTGCTTATTTTTTGTAAAAAAAAAATAGCACTTACCGAGATTCAGCTCCAGCTTTCCTGCTCTGGTCTCCGGTCCGCGTCCTCCGAGTCCCGGCACTAATGAAGGGAAAGCCACCCAGCGGTAGACTTTGTGTACTACAGCTGGCTGGCTTTTCCTTCATTAGTGCCGCAAAAGCAAAAGCCAGCACAGGAGGGCCTCCATTTCACAAAATGGCGGCCCCCCTGTGCTTGCTTTTTCGAATTTTGCGCTTGAATAGCTCAAAATTTTACATAGGAAGTTTTAAAACGGAGGATGCGATTTTTCTTTTTTTTAATGTGGCCTATCTATTTTTGAAATAAAATTTTTTACTAGAGTATCCCTTTAAGAAGGCAAAGAGAGGGGAGGCCAAACAAAAAGAGCACCAAAAAGAGTGCCAAAAGTTTAGCAGGTGGGTAGGACACTCTCTCATCCTCTCTTCTCACGATCAACCTTACACTTTCCCCTTTTCACTTTGCACTTTCAATGCCTTATACCCGACAATAACTGATGGTTGGTTTTATAGAGAGCATACCCACATTCGGAACCACGCTAATCTGTGGTGCCCCAAAGACTGAGCACGGGGATGGGTTGCCATATTTCCAAAAGTTCTTCACAGCTGGTTTGGGTTGCTCTGCACCTCTGAGTATGGCTCACCAGACTGAACCCTTAAAAGGGTTGTCCACCAATTTGAATTTCACTTGGGTCTGGTATTTACTGTTGTCAGCCTCTTTTGTGGCCATCAGTCAAGATTTTGAAGCAAAACAGAAAATGGGTAGACCTCTACTTCGCTGACAGAGAGGAAGTAACAAATGTAGAAAACACAAAATGTGTCAGCGGAATCAAAACACAAATTATAAAGGAAACCGGCAAGAAAACAGGGAGAGGGGCCCCCAAATTCGGAATCACAAATCAAACCAACCAAAAGAATAATAATTTGTTAGAAAACATGAATATTTTATTTAAATTTCATTATTGGTTTAACATATACATATTAAATCTTATTTCGAGCTCATATCTAATAACAGCATTTTGTTAAATGAGAATATAATACATGATAAAAACGAAATGCTTATGTAAAAAAGAGACTGATAATTCAGTCAATGCTAACTAAATGATACCGAACTGTCTGGACGCCAAACCGGATGAAAGGGATCATCTGACAGGTGGTCAGAGGCTACGGATACATTTACCAGTTTAGAAACAACCATAAATATATAAACAAAACAATGATGGTTTCTTCTAGAACTAAAAGGGGTGCCGTACGTCAACTACTAAACTGTCATGACCTACTATGTACACTAGGTCTGACATGTAAGAAGGAGGTAGTTTTGATGGTGCGAAGCATCTAAGCTATTTCTCAGTTGATGCCCATCTTCTTCAGGACGGCGCACTCACATCAGCGTATTTGCCAGCAGAAAATTTAATATATATGATATATATAGGGCAATAATACATTCAACTATAAAAATGATGCAAACTGAGTCCGTAGTTGTACCATTATCTCAACCTTGAGCTGGTCACCTCTTCCCGAATATAAATCCTGGGAAATGAATATGGACCAACAAAGCAAGTTCTCTACAAAGTAGAACTGAATGCTAGTAAACAGGATAGAATAAAATTCAGCCTCGACATTGTATCGATCCGTTTGGGCTTTGCTGCAGAGTTTGCGTGAAGGACTACGCGTTAGCAAATTCAAGCTATTTGCGCGTTGATTACACCGTGCTGGATACTACTCTGCCTTTGCAGGTCACATCATTCCAGATGTGCTATTGTTAATCGCTGATTGTGATACAATGTCAAGGCTGAATTTTCTTTTCTACATCAGTCAAGATTTGACCACAGGATGCACTTACTGGTTCTTCTTACATAAGCCATTGTGAATTGTTTGTTGCCGAAATCAGCAGGACCATTAGGTTGAGTATTCCTTCTCAGGTCCCGCTGTCTCATGCTGCTCTTCTTGTAAACGATGCTGATGCCAAATCCCACTTGGTAAAATGCTCTCTATACAAATTTGCAGCGTGTCCCATGTCTGTTTCTCAAAGGGGCACTGCAAGCTATGAGGTATGACAGTGTTTTGGGCAACCAGAATTTCACAGCATGGGTACATCAGTATGGATGGTGGCCGGTAAGAAAAAGGGGAAGGATTAGGAAGATGGAGTGAACTCATCCCTAATGGTTCAGTGGGCTCCTTGAAGAGTTGAGTTGCACGCCAATTATAATGGGGACCATACATTTTAGGGTTCATGACCAGGAGACATGTTTGACTGAAGGGATGTTTCTTTTTCTGTGAGGGGCATCCGGATGGTGGCAGAGGAACTAGGCCTTGTTCTATAGGAAAAGCACAAGGCTCTGAAGGAACAGGCAAAGATGGAGTAGGAAGAGTTTTGATCAAGGTCCGGGACCAGCATCTGCAATGTGGACAAGATATATATGGATACAACCCGTGAGCGTGAAGGAATAGGGACTTGAACTGGTCTTGAAGGGGTGTCTGGCTGAGCAGTTGTCTGCTTGGGATCTGCACTGGGAGAGGGTTCCAGCTAAACAGGAACATGCTTAGTAGATAGCTCAGTAGATGCCAATGGAGCATGTGGAGGCAGTATGTTTGTAGGCGGGAGCATACTGCCGTCATCATCATATGGAAAAAACCTATCTTGAATGTCCATGCCTGACTCAGCCCCTTGTTTCAACAGTTCTTTAGGAGGAGTCATAGCCGGGCAGGCAGGTGGCACATATGGGGCCAGTTAGAACAAGTCCGCCTCGGGAGGCCAAACAGTGTTGACAGAGTCTCGATCCCCTTCAACCCTTCTCTGAGCTGTAGATGGAGAGACCAAAGTCTTGGTGGCAGACAAGATGTTTGTTGTCAAAGGGGTGGATCTGGTCGTCGATGAGGTAGTAATTGTCGACGGAGTGGACGTGGTCATCAATGGAATGGATGTGGCCATCGCCAAGGTGGTGGTGGTCATCGATGAAGTGGACTTGGGCCATCGACAAGGTTGTCGATGAGGATGACGTGGGTGGAGCAGTCGTTGCCGTGGACGATCGTTGCTTCTCAGAAGTAGAGCGCTTTGTTGCCGAGAACGCTCTGGATGCCATAGCCGTCACCAAGATAATAGAAGCCATGATGTTCCAGTCAACTGACCCTTTAAGGCCTCAGCAGATAGAAGCAGGACAACAACCCTGGAAGCAACAGAACGGGCCGAATTTCCACACCTGCCGGCGAGGAGACAATTTGGCAACAAATGATGCAAGAATCTTGAAATGAAAATTAAGTAAAGGAGACAAAATCATCAAAGATTGAACAGAGATTTTTTGAGGACTCTCAACAAATAATGTGCAGTAAATAAATCTGAAGATGGTCACCAGTGGTGGTGCTAAGGGAGACTTGTCTAATTGTCTTTGTGCAATATGACCCAGAATTACTCTAATAGACCACTAAAGCGACAAGCAGTTTTAAAAAAACGTAAAGGTAAACTGCTTTAATCTTACTGAGGATTCCCAGCCTGACAGCAGGGAATATTCAAACTACATGTGAATCTATGAAAGATATCAATTCTGGAGACCAGGAAATTACAGCTAAGTAACGTATTCCTTACTGTGTTTACAAAATATACCAAGCCTTATCAGCAGTGCAAGATTCTCAGTAGATTTTGGAACACCCAGTCATGAGTTCTAATCCATTGTTCTCTTTTAAGTGTTACTGTTTCTCTCCACAGGAGCCACTGTGACATGTCCTTAGTACCTGTAAACAATCGACTAGTGCCTCTGAGTACCCAAAGGTGCAGAGATACCACAGTTCCTTGGTAAGCGTCAATTGATCCGAGACATGGTGTTGGTCAAGAAGAAGGGTACATGGTCCATATCCGGAGAATCATTGATTAATTCAATGAGTGATGTAGTGGGGATGTGGGCAGATACCCATTGCAAAGAACGTACCTATTAGGCCAGGGTTAGAAGCATGCAGTGCATCTCTGTTCTAGATAGCCACAAGCTAAAAACCTTTATTTTTTGTTTACAGCACTCCTTCATCACCATACTAACATACTAAGATGCACCTTCCACTGGGATGTATAATAAACAAAAGAAATAAATATATGATTGATACAGTAATTAGTATTTTAGGTATGTCTGGAATAGACTGTTAATGGCGAAGTGAAAGAATGTCACTTTGTAAGGTCTACCTCTATTGTCTTTCTTTCCTGCTCCAGGAATTGGACAAGTTGTCATATCTTTAACTTGCGACAATGCCTTAGTTGGCTGGCTGCTGGACTTCTGCTGCTTCTGCTGTTTGGGATATTGCTGCTACTCATCTCTGTTCCACAGTCAGGCCGAGAGCACATGTGGACATCAATGAAGATGACGGTCTGGCCTCACATCCAGCTGCGTTATCTAAGGCCCCCGCCAGTGTAACAGGAATAACCTCTGACAGTGTAAAAAACATGGTAATAGACCAAACGTATGGGAGTGCGACTCATTTGAAAGAATGAATCGCATACTGACGCTCATACCATGTTCATTTTTAAGATTCATTCTTCTGGTGCATTTCTCATTGGAACAGTCTCTAAAAAAGGGAGCAAAAGGAGCACCTTCACATCACTATCTTGTTAGAAATGTATGCATTGTGAGTAATCTGTACTATCTTTCAGAACAATATCCTTCTTAACATCCCAACACTATATTTGAACATCATATTTTTAGAGCAAATGTACCCTGCAACAATTTCACACTGTTATCTTCCAAACACATGCGCTGTCTTCTCACCACTCTAACTGCTAGGGATAAAAACACACACTACACAATCACAGTGAGAATCTTTTCCTTGCCATAGTGCACACATATGTGATGCCCATTTCCTATTGTCCATGTTCTATTGTTGTCCACAGTAATAGCATTCAATAAAAAAATATTAACCAATAAGCTTTTCTATGTGGTAATCCAAGGTGAGTATTTGTTTTTGTAATCTTCTCTGTTTAAGGGTTCATTAAAAACCTCAATAAGAGAGTATCTCTTCTATTGCTGGATAAAATGGTTAATAATCATAATGATACAATGGGCCTCATTCCGAGTATGGCGGTAAGGGATAGCGGCCACCGGTAACGAGACCGGTGGCGGTATTCCCTTACCGCCATACTCCGAGTTCCCTCTGCGCCCTCGCCCTTAACGCCTGCTTTGAGCAGGTGTTAAAGTCGAGGGCGCAAAGGGGCCTGCAAGCCAATAACGGTGACCGTAATGAACGGTCACCGTTATTTGCATCTTCCCCATTCCCATTGAGCCCTATGAGGGCTCATTTGGGAATGGGGAAGAGCCTTGGTGAATGGGGAATCACCGCCCCGCCAACCTTGGAATGGGGCGGTGATTCCGCCATCCACCAAGGCGCTGCCGGTCCGGGTACGGCGTCAACCAAGGCGTTAATAGCGCCATTGGTTAGCGCCGTACTCGGAATGAGGCCCAATGCCTGAAATCATCATAACCTTTCTGCGTAGAAACTTAAGTGTAGTGTTCCTGTACCGCTCTTGCAGCCTGAAATTGTACTATGATAATGCAGTGGTAAAGCATAGAGGACATTTTCTACAGTTTTTCCCCCTGTATCTGTCAAAATGAGTGTTCATCATGTTATAGAAATTCCCAATAACACATACAACAGAAATTCCAACCTATTTCAGATATGCATAGACCACACAGGGATAGCTTCTGCATGGTGGAAGGACAGAAACGATCTCATGGTTTGTGAGAAGATAGCGATAATTTTAGCCATTCTGTAATTAATACAAATATTTCATTTGTAACACACCAATGGTACAATTAAGAGCCAATGTTTTGTATTTTGATGATCTCCAATAAGTGCATGCACAGCAGTGATTGTATGGAATGAATGTATATGTATATGGATGGTGCAAAGTTTTGCTATGGCTCTTAAGCAACAAGAGGGTCTAACTAACCCAACTGGGAACTTGGGTAAAATGATCAATTCCTTAGACATATTCCTAAAGGGGTATAAAATCTATACCACATGACCCCTATCTTTTCCCCCATTAAATCAAGCAAGGTCTATATTACTGAGATACTAATCACATCAATAAACCTTCATTCCAAACCAGATGCTAGCATATTGTTAAGCTCACGACTAACAAGATAAAAAGGAAAATATTACATTGATGGCATTAAATCTCTAACAGGAATAAAATTAAAGCTAATCAATTCATGGGATTGTTAGTGACACTGAATATTGGAAAATAGGTTTATTAAAATAATTCAATGTATGAAAGTAGATTAGTGAAATAAGTTTAGAATATGAATGTGACATATGATGAAAATGGAACTAAGCAGTTTTTAACTTTTAGGTATGATTGTTTATTGATTCATGACTGAATAAAATGTACACATACAAATTGTTTTTCTAATAATGAAATAAACATGTATTGATTCGATGAGTATCTTATACACATTGCTTGATTTAATTAATTAATAGGTAAGAATAACGATGTTGAGTTTATACTCCCTTTGCAAATACTTCAAACAGTTAGGTTGTATTATGCAAGCAGGAACCTGGCTCAATCCACATAAATTATAGGGGCAAAGATGGCTCCATGTGTTCTCTGGTAGCCCT
The DNA here is from genome assembly GCF_040938575.1 of Ambystoma mexicanum. Classification (NCBI taxonomy): domain Eukaryota; kingdom Metazoa; phylum Chordata; class Amphibia; order Caudata; family Ambystomatidae; genus Ambystoma; species Ambystoma mexicanum. Next base: position 187,897,273 of record NC_090922.1, read on the forward strand.
CCACATGTTCTACGGTAGCCACCATTGGAGATCTTGGCTGCACGCAGGGCAGCATGCACACAGTATTGAAGATATGTGTGTGCGTGCGATGCAGGGCACAGAAACCAGTGTGGATCCCAGAATGCTGCGACTTACACCACACACGGGAGAGGAGTACCTGATCAATCTCTACCGTGCCTGGAGGCAGACAAGAGTAACTGGTAAGAACACAAAAAGACATGCCTGTACCCATATTGTTTTATTTGCTCTGTTCACTGCCACCATTGAATATTTAAACTCTGTTATGTGACAATTAAAGAACAACATCAAGTGTGGCATTCCAGACTATCTCCAAAAGCAGTCCAGGAAAGCTGCTATCATGTACCCTTTTTGATTCCATAGAAAATAATAATTTTTTGGCACATTCCCTCCTGAAGAAGAATTATTCACTAAAACCGTGTCAAAAATACAGCTAAGATAAGAGATCATATATTGGTATAAACTCAAAGAAGATAATTCATAAATGCTGAAAGATAATTGAGATGAGTAGTTTCCATCCAAAAATAAGACTAGTAAAAAGCCTCTCCTGAGGTTTTTGATGAGCGTTTACAAAATGCATATTATTTATTATCATTATTATAAAACAAACTTTGTTTTAAGAACTATTATTAATCACCATGAATTAACAATTAGTGAAGTTGGTTATTGCATATTATTTGCATTACATTTAGTTATATCACTAAACATACAATGTAAGTGTGCACTTAAGAGTCAGGTTCTTACTGTCTCGTGTGTGCTAACCGAGTTAGTGAGAATATATTAATTTCATTTGTGCAGTATGCTATGTACTGGCACTCAATTGTAAATCTTCAGACTGCAGCAGCTTCAGCAATGTACTGCCTGTAGATGGCAACTGAGACCCTTGGAATTTACTTTGCCTAGAGTAACCGAAGATTCCAGAATACTCACTATCTTCCTTTGAGCTCCAACCTAGGACATTTGGGACCGTCACCAGAGATGCATTTTCTTAACTCCCAATAGGCAGTTCGTAAGGATTTGTGATAATATGCTTGCCATTGTTGACCATTCTAACTCCACGTCCAATTAAATACATTTCTCAGTGCTGTGATCACCAGGCATTCTCACAATATTGCCAACTACAGCAAAAACCTTTTCAGTGTAAATGTGTTTACATCTAGAAGAAAGAATGCAGAACTGGCACACACATGTTTTTACGAAAAACATATCTTATAGCATATTGAGAGCAACTCACAGTAAATTGAAGGTTTACGATTGTACTTGAATTCTAAAATGAAAGCAAAATGAATGATGGAGTTGAAAAAATAATATAAAAACATGTTCAAGTTAAATTTAGGGACTGCAGTGATCTTGTTTATACAAAACTACATGATGCCATGTGTCCTTCCAAGATGTTTTACAAAATTCTAAAATTATCATACATGGAAAATGTGTGCTGTACATAATATACATTTGCCACCCAAGCAAGTCTATCATTTATTTTATTTAAAGGAGTTTAACTAATATCCTAACTTTTTAGGAGTTTCATAATTATCTCTCTTACCAGATTTTCACTATATGGTGTTGGGACAGTTATCTTCCATTTCATTTTTTCTTTTTACAGCAAAGCGATGCCCTTGCCTTTAAATGACAGCTGTACAAATTCTGGATATCTTACAAATGACATAACATGTTTGCTAGTTCTGGACTGTATACAATTCACACCCAGAGGCAGCAGGTGAGTGCACCCCCCCCTCCCAGGACCCTCCTGGGCCCTGGGGAGCAACATCTCGGCCTATGTGGCTGACCCCCTGCCCCCGATCACCATCCTGCTTCCCCTTTCTTCCCGCGTCCCTTCTCCCTGCTCCCGCCTCCTGGCCCACCCCCTCCCGTGATTGGTGGAGCCTGACTCCTCGTTGGGCCTAGCGGCCGCAGTGCCCCCTGCCCGCCTCCTTCACACCCAGAGGCAGCAGGTGAGTGCACCCCCCCCCCCAGGACCCTCCTGGGCCCTGGGGAGCAACATCTCGGCCTGTGTGGCTGACTCCCTGCCCCCGATCGCCATCCTGCTTCCCCTGCCTTTTTCCCGCGTCCCTTCTCCCTCCTCCCGCCTCCTGGCCCACCCCTCCCGTGATTGGTGGAGCCTGACTCCTCGTTGGGCCTAGCGGCCGCAGTGCCCCCTGCCTGCCTCCTTCACACCCAGAGGCAGCAGGTGAGTGCACCCCCCCCCCAGGACCCTCCTGGGCCCTGGGGAGCAACATCTCGGCCTATGTGGCTGACTCCCTGCCCCCGATCGCCATCCTGCTTCCCCTGCCTTTTTCCCGCGTCCCTTCTCCCTCCTCCCGCCTCCTGGCCCACCCCTCCCGTGATTGGTGGAGCCTGACTCCTCGTTGGGCCTAGCGGCCGCAGTGCCCCCTGCCTGCCTCCTTCACACCCAGAGGCAGCAGGTGAGTGCACCCCCCCCCCAGGACCCTCCTGGGCCCTGGGGAGCAACATCTCGGCCTATGTGGCTGACCCCCTGCCCCGATCGCCATCCTGCTTCCCCTTTCTTCCCGCGTCCCTTCTCCCTGCTCCCGCCTCCTGGCCACCCCCTCCCGTGATTGGTGGAGCCTGACTCCTCGTTGGGCCTAGCGGCCGCAGTGCCCCCTGCCCGCCTCCTTCACACCCAGAGGCAGCAGGTGAGTGCACCCCCCCCCCAGGACCCTCCTGGGCCCTGGGGAGCAACATCTCGGCCTGTGTGGCTGACTCCCTGCCCCCGATCGCCATCCTGCTTCCCCTGCCTTTTTCCCGCGTCCCTCCTCCCGCCTCCTGGCCCACCCCCTCCCGTGATTGGTGGAGCCTGACTCCTCGTTGGGCCTAGCGGCCGCAGTGCCCCCTGCCTGCCTCCTTCGCACCCAGAGGCAGCAGGTGAGTGCACCCCCCGCAGGACCCTCCTGGACCCTGGGGAGCAACATCTCGGCCTGTGTGGCTGACTCCCTGCCCCCGATCGCCATCCTGCTTCCCCTGCCTTTTTCCCGCATCCCTTCTCCCTCCTCCCGCCTCCTGGCCCACCCCCTCCCGTGATTGGTGGAGCCTGACTCCTCGTTGGGCCTAGCGGCCGCAGTGCCCCCTGCCTGCCTCCTTCACACCCAGAGGCAGCAGGTGAGTGCACCCCCCCAGGACCCTCCTGGGCCCTGGGGAGCAACATCTCGGCCTGTGTGGCTGACCCCCTGCCCCCGATCGCCATCCTGCTTCCCCTGCCTTTTTCCCGCGTCCCTTCTCCCGCCTCCTGGCCCACCCCCTCCCGTGTTTGGTGGAGCCTGACTCCTCGTTGGGCCTAGCGGCCGCAGTGCCCCCTGCCTGCCTCCTTCACACCCAGAGGCAGCAGGCTTTTGTGGCTGACCCCATATCCAGAGGCCTTTCTGATCCCCCAGCAGCCCGCTCCCACTCCGCACCCTCTTCCTTCTCTCCGTTCCCTCCCGGCTCCCAACCCGCTCAGGCCCGTTCTCATTGGTCCTCTCACCCTTCATCACTGGTCCTCCCAGGGCAGCCCTCTGCCCATGCAGCCCCCGGCTAAGGGCCCCAAGGCCAAGGGTGGCTCCAACAGAGGCGGCTCCAGGAAGTGTCAGCAGGTGTCCGCAAGGGGACGCCAAGGAAGCCAGCAGCCAACAGACACCAACAAAAACCGTGAGTGTGGCATGGGTGGGGAGTAGAGCAATCACTCTACTCCAGAAAACCCCTGCCACTCTATCTTACCTACCAATAACATAGAGTGCCATAATACTTCCATGCCCACTCTTAGATAGAATTGTGAACATTGGCCTGCGTCGCATTTAGATTGAATTGTGATACTTAGAATGTCCACTCTTAGATAGAATTGTGAATATTAGCATGCCCACTCTTAGATAGAATTGTGAACATTGGCCTGCGTCGCATGTAGATGGAATTGTGAATGTTAACATGTCCACACTTAGACAGAATTGTGAATATTAGCTTGTCCACACTCACACAGAATTGTGAATATTAGCATGTCCACACCTAGACAGAGTTGTGAATATTAGCATATCCACACTTGGACAGAATTGTGAGTATTAGCATGGCCACAGTTGGACAGAATTGTGAATATTGGCCTGCGTTGCATCTAGATAGGACTTTGAATATTAGCATGTCCACTCCTAGACAGAATTGTGAATATTAGCATGTCCACACCCAGACAGAATTGTGAATATTAGCATGTCCACACCCAGACAGAATTGTGAATACTAGCATGTCCACTCTTAGACAAAATTGTGAATATTGGCCTGCGTTGCATCTAGATAGGACCTTGAATGTTAGCATGTCCACACTTAGACAGAAAGGTGAATATTAGCATGTCCACACTTAGACAGAATTGTGAATGTTGGGGCAGACTAGAGTACGCAGGGCGGACCCGAGCGTGCAGGGTGGGCTGGAATGCATGAGTGCATGGAGCGGACCGGAATGTATAGAGCAAACTGGGGTGCATGGAGTAGATAGGAGTGCATGGAACGGACAGGAGCGCATAGAATTGCGTGACGTGTATACTATGGTCTGAAATGCAGATAACGTTTGAAAGAGCATATAACCCATCATATCACACCATCATGCTTACTCTCTCCTTTACATCACCACTCAACTAGAACACAGGGATACTATGACACCATTCGGTATAACTGTTCTCATATCAACATCCGCCGCTCACTCCACATCATTCTAAGTAAACACTGCTGGTTACACACCCCCCAGCCAGGCGTTCTCCTCAGGCCTAACGCAGCCACATCCGATCTGGATAAATCCTGCCAGAACGAACACATACTCCTGACCTCTAAACCATCACACCTACCGCTAGAAAGCAGCTATTACACGGATACCGCACGAGCTGCACACATACCCGGTGCTCACACGCACCTTTTGACCCTCTCTACTCCCTCTACTGATATGAACTTCGGTTCCCAAGGGCGTTCAACCTACCAGCGCCTTCAGACCATACCAATGGTATATAAGGCGCTATATAAATGCAAAATAACATAACATAACATAACATTCCTAAAGGGACTACAAATGCATTGCCCTCAATAAGGAGACAGCCTTGCTCCAAAAACACTGCACACAAATAGCTTATAATGACAGCACTAGCACCATGTTAGAACTGGGATTGACATTCTTTGTGGTTTCACTAACTCTTCTTCACAGATCATCTTCACAAACGCTACTTCCTTTGCCTCAGTTACAAATGTGAAATGTCTTAAAATCAAGAACTTACCATGGAGAAGGCCATTTAGCACTGTGACCTTTGTGAAATAATACAGAAGGCTACTTTCCCCATTCTAAGGTACAATTCATTCTGGGTTTATCTAAGGCATACATTCCTCTTATCTTTCATTTTCCCCACCTCCTCCAGCACATTTGAATTCAATGGCAATGGCAGTTGGAGGTAGAAATTCATTATCCATCCTCCAACCAGTCTTGTACAAAGAATGTTATCATATACCATGTCCTTCACTCCATCATTTTGACCATTTTAAAAAGGGGATTTTCGTCTAAGGTCCTCAAGTTCTTGTGGCTGGTTAATGGCCCAGGTGTGTCTAAAAATTAAAGAAAAAGTTTGAGGTATGTTTATCCACCTCTGAGCCATTTTGTTAAGGGACCCCTAAAAGCTACATCAATATCCGTGCATGCAAAATCACAACATTTTTTGAGAAAGATCAAATTGTTGAGAACGATCTTGCTTACAGAGATGTCTTATGCATTGCTCGATGGAAATATTAATTGTATGCATCTGTTAATGCCTCCAGTGATCGGTACACAGCCTTTATTAAACATACATTTTAGAACGTTTTTTACCAGGCCCTGCTCATTGAACACCTTCTGGGGGTACTGCCTCGAAAACAAAGCTCTGTGGGCCTACAACACCCATGACTCTGCCTGCAAGTGTGGAAGCCATCTGAACCACTGTGACTGGTTCCCAGAGGGAACGGTTGCAGGCCTTTATGGCCAGGAAAGATCCTGGAGAAAATGGTGACTAAGCAGCTCCAAGACCATGGGGAGAAATATTAATTCCTGGACACTTTCCAGTCCGGCTTCCTCCCGAAACATGGACTGGAATCGGCACTGGTGGCAGAGTGGGATGGTCTTCTTGATTGTTCAGATAAGGGTGAACTTTCCCTTTTGGTAATGCTGGATCTTTCAGCAGCATTTGATGCAGTAGACTACAGTATTTTATTCTCTCTCTTAAGAACAATAGAGGAGTTATGGAGAAGGACTTGTTAAGGTACAACTCCTTTTTGTCTAACCGTTATCAACAAGTTAAATGCAATGGTTACCTTTAGGATACTCTCCTATTGAGTTGTGACGTTCCCCAGCGCTCTTCTCTCTTGCCTCTCCTTTTCAATCTTTATATGAAACCCCTATCGATTATTTTCAGGCAATTCAATTTAAGTTTCCATTCAGGTGCAGATGATGCTCCGATTTGTTAGAACTGGGCAATACTGATGATTTTTTCCAGAGAATTGACGACTGTCTCAATTAAGTTAATCTCTGGATGTCCCATAACTGGTTGTAGCTGAATGCAAACAAAATGGAAGTGGCCTTGTTTGGACCTAAACATCTGCTTACAGATGCTTCCAAACTACCTTCCCGTCTCAGCTTTTTGGGCTCAAGCTTTGTTTATGCATCCAAGATTTAAAAAACTTGGGACTGTATTTGGCAAGTGAACCGCAGGTTTGAAACCAGGTCAGTGCCAAGGTGCAGTCTGTTTTTTATTCTTTACATCTGTTTCGTCTTGGTCTCCCTTTTACACCACAAAAGAATCATGCTACGGTAGTGGGAGCATTAGTCAACTCCCACCTGGACTATGGTAATAGTCTGCTTGCAGGCAGTCCGGAGAAACAATTGACTAGACTCCAGAGAGCATAGAATGCCACAGTTTGGCTTGTTTTTAAAGTGCACAGCCATTTCAGCCCTTTGCAGATCTTTAAATTGGCTCCCGGGAAAAGAAAATAATCAGTTTTAAGATTCTATTTTTGGTTTTCAGGTGCCTTCACAACCTTGCACCACATTATCTTGCAGACAAATTGATTTCTTACCAACCAAGCCAACCTCTTCAGTCAGCAGATAAGCTGTTGCTGGTGGTGCCACCCTCTCGTTGTTCTTCCAGGGGAGATCGGTGGTCCTAAATCTATGGCCCTAGACTGTGGACCACCTTACTTTTGCATCCATGTAAAATGACAGATTTAACATGCTTTTGAACATCCCTTAAAACATTTTTGTTTAAATAAACTTTTCAATGAATTGCATTCTCCTGCCGATTCCTGATCAGATAGATATCCATTCCAGCGCCAGCTGCTCGGAAACCTTTTCGACAGGGGGCATAGTACGACTCGACTCGACCATTGATCCCTCTTGACTCCACTTTGCCACTCGTCGGCTACGGACGTGACGTCAGCTGCCATAAATACTATGTCACTACGCCCTAGACCTCATTTCATTTTTACGCTTTTTGGAGAAATTGCTAATTCGATTAAATGAATCTAAAATTGTCATTTTTTGACTGCTTATTATCGATATGTCTGCTCCTAAGGCAACCGGGCTCAAACGGTGTGAAAACTGCAACACCAAGATGTCGATCACTGACCCGCATGGAATCTGCGTGTGGTACCTGGGTAAAGATCTTGTCATCGAGGATTGTGGTTCTTGTCAGCAGATAAACCCCAAGTCGTTGAAGGAACGGTCAGGAAAGCTAACGCTCATGTGACTTCTGTCGAAATCACTGGCTCGTTCGACCGCCAGGTCATCGGGGCAAGAGACAGAGGGCCCTACGCCCGAGAAGAAGGACAGGTATCTGAAGAAGACCAAGAAAAGGTTCCATTCTCTGAGCCATTCCTTGTCCTTATCTTCCCATAAAAAGATCCATTGCCACTGATACAGCCACAACTCCAATGTGTCGGAGGGACACAGTAAGACCTATACTAGCCCAGGTGTGTTGAAAGCAGGGTGGGAGGCTTTCAAGGAGCAAATGCTACAAATGTTTCAAACGGCCAGAACCGGTACAACTCCAGTCTCGATGCAGGCTCACACTGCTCCAATTGAATTGTGCCTGGAGGTTCCGACACCAATGAAGCCAAGTCTGGTCTGACACCCTGGTGCTCAACCACGACTACCGGGAAGTCTGCCATACCGCTTAAGGGCCTGATGTCATTGGTGCCATTAGGCCTGGGAACTACGACATAGGCGACGGTGGACAAACGTTCCTTTGTTTGCGAGTCTCGATCAATGTTCTTCGATACTATGTGGCCAATTTTCGAAGCCGACGGGAACCAAGTACCTTTTGGCTTTGGGCATCTGGGTGAAGGGGCAGTGGGGATGACTACTTTGCCAAACAGGCTGATTTGGCCGCTATTGCAGAAGGGCTCCATGATGCAAGTGGCCTGGGCACATCTCCCGACCTAGACATGCAACAAGCCGTACCATATGGGCATGGTGATGCCTAATACCGCAGGCCAGTTGAGAGGGTGGTGGAAGCATTGGGTCTGGGCACTGTTCGGGAGAATTCTCAATTATGGCTAATTTCCCTCACCTAGTGAGTCCCTCAGCAGCTTTGCTGGATTTCTGGGGTTTATTTTTCCACCTGGTAAGAGTGTGAACCTTTTTTCCCACTCTTACATATGTTTTGCCATGTGTATTTCTACTGTTGTGTGATCTTGGGCTCTGGAGCTATACCACTCCATGAGCCCCACTTTGGTGTATGTTACACAGCACCTTCAGTGCAGTGACACAGGGTTGTCTTTGAGACTTCCCACCGACTCAATTTTTCCGGGGCTGACTACTGTCCCCCGGAAACCTGTAAAGTTGCCATTAACTTTATGTAGTCATTTAAACTACAGACCCAGTACACCCCATCTTAGATGGAGTACTGGAAAGGGTTAATTCCTATCCGTTTTCGTCTCTGCCTCTCTGAGCTTTATTTTGCTCTCTTAATACTAATACTTGGCTGGTGGCAGTGGTACCTACCCTATCTTTTCTACCGCGATTATACTATATAAACATGGTACTGTTTTAGGGTATTGTATTAGCCGCGAACTTAAACCCGCTTGACCAAATACTTTTTATTTCGGCTCCGGTTGGGTTTTATTGCCATTTCTTTTTGCTAATGTCCTACTTGTGTTTTACTTTGCGCGGCAAACCAGGTTTGCCTCCTTTGTTCGCCGACTTTTGGCGGGCTTCTGTCCAGAAGCCCTCCTTTGGCGTCTGGGTGTCTAGGTGGGCTGAATGTGAGGGAGGGGTTTAGTCACCCCCTGCACAGGGTCTCCTTGGAGACCCGAGTCGCACTTTGTGTCGATTGGCTGAGGTGGTTGTCCGGGCCGGACAACCCCCCTGCTGAGTGATTGACTGCCAGACTGTGTGAATGGGGGATTTTGGCATAAAAGGCAGGACTCTTGGGCTGGAAGTCAGAGTCGCCACTGGAACTGCAAGGAACCGAAGAGAAGCAGAGAAGAAGACGGCTGCTGCAACTCCCGAGTCCCGGTGAAGCCCTGCTGCAGTCCTGAGCTTGCCCTTATCTTCCTTCCCTCTTATAGCTTTTGCTTCCTCGTTTGACAATATCTAAGTACTCCTGGGAATCTCGAATCGTGAACTGTTCTAACCTTGTGATCCTCGACAACAGGACCCCTGTCCGATTGGCACTGGCGGAGGCCTATTGACTTTTATCTACGTTTTAGAAAGTGTCTCTTGATTCTATCTGCCTTGACAAAAGTATTGCCCATGATTTTTATCCCCAACTCTCTTGTGTTAATTCATGTGCTAAGTGTTTTTGACTACGGTAACATTTCTTCTCGCGGGTACGCTTCTCTTTCATAAGACCGAACTGTCATAACTGTTAAAAAGTGATTGCGTAGCAACACCCGGTAACGTCTTTGTTTCACAACACCGGTCTGTCAAAACCACAGGTACTTACCTTGAATCGTTCTGCACAAGGGGAATTGGTCGGGTGTAGTGTATTTGAAGTGTGGTTTTAATTTAATAGAAGTGAAGTGTTTTGTAAACAGATGGTCTAAAAATAAATGTACTTTTACTTTTTAACCAAAAACCTTGAGTCAGTGGTTGCTTGAGTCACAGTAATTGTAGTCCTTTGTGTAATCTCTACTACTGCTCATTTGCTCTTGAGATAAGTCTGGCTGCTCCGCTACTGCTACCACTCTAACTGTGTAGTACAGGCTTGTACCAAAGGTGAAATTGTACTACCACCTGTAGTCTTAATCTTGTGTAGTGGTCCCTAAGGGCACTGCCCAGGATTCTGCCTAACAGGCACCCATGCAAAGCCCCTGTCAGCCTATAACCTGACAGATATTCTAGACAAAGGCCCCCCAACAGAAAGGGTGTTGCTCTTCAATGTGGCTAAAACCTTGCTCCACTACAGCTGTGGATTCGGGGCTCACCAAAAAGTACAAATCGGCAAGGAGGGACTTGCCGTTTTTCTCTACTCACCCTGCTCCTGGTGGTCTAGTAGTGTAAGCTGCTACGGTGAGCTCCAGACCAGACACATCTACCTCCAACTTGTCAACAGACAGGGAGACTAAGAAGATTGATACCCACAGAGCAGGGCATAGGCTGGTGGAAGCTACATGCAGATAGATTCTGCAGTGGCTCTGGGTTTCCCCCATTTTTGGACACCCAGTCCCTGCCATAGGAATCAATGGATTCCTAAACAAAGGCAAGAGGTCACCTTTCTTTCTGTCTTTTCCTTCCTGTTTCTCAAAGTCCTCAGAAGCCCTGGCTCTATTCGCTTCCCCTGATTGGATGATGGGTGAAAGGACCATATATGGCTCTGGGGCTGCCCCTGCTAGACTGGCTAGGACCTTCCCACGGACTGCTTGTTATGGGTACACCCTAGGGGTGGAATCTGTATGAATGGGGAGAAGAGTCAATTTGCATTCTGTGTTGTGGGTGTCTGGTTTGGGCTGTGTGACACAATGCTCGTGGTCTGCCTGAGCCAGCCCTGACTGAAACTGGAATGAATGCAGTGTGTGCTCTGAAAGGTTGGGAGTTTCACCAATACACATTCACTGATTTGGGTGAATGGCCTAAATGCCTGTGAACCTGGTTGCATGCTGCCTTCTGAATTCACTAGAGCGTGATTGGCTGGCTGACCCTAGCTCCTCCCGAGTGAATGGGGGACATTTGTGTATAACAAGGGACCCCTCACCCACATCCTGGTCAGAAGCTGAAGTCAGAAACCAGAAGCAGAAACCTGGAGTATTCCTGAAGCTTGTATCCTGAATACTGCTGGAGGAAGAAGTATGTGGCTACAACTCTTCAACAAATCCAAAGGCTGCTTTGCTGATTCAAGGACTGAACCAGCGAGCACATGGAGAGGGGACATCGTGCAACTGCTGCTCTTCATCCGAAGTGGCTTGGAAGCCAGTCCTGTGCCTGCTGTCCTGCAGAAGTATCTTTATGGGTTGTAGAGGAGTGTCCAGATATCTTGAGCCCAAAAAGTCCACCAGCATCATCCAGGGTCTGGGGGCTGTTTGTGACCGCTCGGAAGCCAGATTTCTGAGTATCACCCAGAAGAGGGGGTACACTGGCAAAGTGCTGCCCGACGCCCAGCGCTTGCCAAGTTCCAACCAGCTGAAGAAATCTTCAAGGGGCACTGCGACCACGACATCTGTCCACTTTTGCACGGCTGAGGAAGTCCAGAGTCGGCACCTGCAGAGAAGTGGCAGCTGGTATGGTCTCCCGCCATTCCGAATCGAAGATCGAAACCTGAGGGTCCAGACTTGGTGAAGGTCTGCAGAGCAGTCCAGTACTCCGGTCTCACTCGCAAGAAGGCATCCTGCAGCAGGGGAGGTGGCACGCCTCATGTTTTTCTGGCTAGAGGGAGAATTTGTGAGCATTTGCCCCAGTAGAAGGAGATAATCTCCGACACCTAGGCATTACAGCTCGTCGAATGAGGGTACTGTCTACCATTTTTAAGCAAACCTCATACAGACCACCTCCCCCTCACCAACAACCGGCTCAGGAGATCCAGGAAGAACTGAGGGCCCTGTTATTGAAGGGTGCCGTGGAAGAGGTACCACCCGAGCAGCGAGGATCGGGCTGGTATTCCCGTTATTTTCTTGTACCCAAGAACGGAGGAGGACTTTGCCCCATGTTGGACCTCAGGTACATGAACAAGTTCCTGAGGAAGGACAAGTTCAAAATGGTGACGTTGAAAGAAATTCTCCAGGCTCTGCAACTTCGGGACTGGTTGGTGTCGCTGGATCTTCAGGACACTTATTTTCATGTGCCGATCCATCGGAAGCATAGGCGTTTCCTAAGATTCGTCATAGGGGACACTCATTACCAATTCAAGGTGCTCCCCTTTGGGCTAGACTCCGCACCCAGGGTCTTCACCAAGTTGATGGCAGTGGTGGCAGCACACCTCAGGAGATCCGGTGTCCATAAATTCCATTAATTCCCACACCTTGACAACTGTCTGATCCAAGGGAGGTCGCCAGAGTGAGTATTGGCTCAGCTCGGGGACACCTGCTCACTGCGTCACAGGTTGGGCTTCTCCCTAAACGCCCGTAAGTCCCACGTCACACCAACACAGAAGCTCCAGTTCATCTGAGCAGTCCTGGAAACGAGGGTTGGGACGGCTTTTCCCCCAAAGAGAGCATCACCGGCATGCCCAAAAGCGACCCAATTCTGGTGGAATGTCCTGGACCAAATCAAATTTATCACAGGCCTCACAATCCCGTGGGACCCCGGAATAGTCCTGCTGGGAACGACAGGCGATGGTCAATTTCTGCTAACAGGTCGCCTGGCAGACCTCTGCTTGCACCTCCTAACGGCAGCAAAAATATCTATCGCCAGGCTATGGAAACACCCCGAGGGTCCTTCAATCCCAATGTGGTGGGCCAAATGTTGGGACATAGTTGCAGCAGAGAAAATCACGGCCGTGCGCTTCGACAACAGAAGCAAATTTTACCAAACATGGGCCCCATTCCTAGATTATACGCAGCAATTCCCGGGCGTAGCAAGGCCGCCCCCAACCCTGCGATGGATGGAGAAGCTCGACTGAGGACAATCGACGGAGGCAAAGCGGAGACCCTCTCCCGAGACCAGGCCGGAGCCCAGCACTGTCCATCCCCCAACCTCCCGGCCCGCAGGGCGTACCTGAACCTAGGGGGTGGCCTCCCTCCCGCCCTAAGACTGCGCAGTAAAAAAGACTCCCGATACAGCTCATTGTGCAAATTGATGCTCCATATGTCTCCTCTCCCCTCTCCCCTCCTATTGTTTCTTTTCCGGACTTCTGTCCTGTTGTATTGATTGTTTTGTTGAAATGGAGCTTCATTATCACATTAGTTCCGAGGTCTGTTCGAAAAGCTGCATGTCTCTTTTCATTTTTGCTCTGCTTTTTGGTTTCTCCTTGTGGCCGGGCCGAATCATTTATGTGCAGGCGAGTCCCTGGCGGCCGGTTTCTGCCCACGCCTGGGCTGGTGAGAAAAAAAAAAGCAAAAAGCACCCGCAGCACCCACAACTCGCAACAGCATAATTAGTAACACCAGGCTGTGTGGGCAGCAGGAGTTTGGATGCTGCCTGCAGGGCAGGGCTGGGCCTGGCTGGGACCACGGCACAGTGGCGCCAGCGCGCACATTAAGTTGCTTTCAACTTTGCAGGAAGCAACAAATTAGTTGCACTTTGCAAAGTTGAAAGCAACTTGTTGGTGTGCCTGGGGGCCACCGGAACAAAAGGCGGGCCATTGGGCCAATGAAAATGCAGCTGCAGAGTAGAGGATGAAAGGGCAATTAAGACGTGGAGAGATAGAAAGTGACAGCAATGGGGGAGGCGGTAGGAGAGCCGATGATCATGTTCAGAGAGTTTCACGAAGGTGGGGCAGATACCTTGCTAGAAAGGAGGAGGGCAGGCATTAGCGAGCTTTACATCAACAAGTTAAGATGACTTTAGAGGCTCGCAAGAGCTTTTGCCAGTTCACTGGTCAATGGCACACGCAGTAGGAGATGGAAGAACTTCCGGCCTGTGTCGGAATGGACCCCCTGTAATCCAGCCATCCCAGGTTGGCATCAGGGCTGTCTCTGGGATCATGTCCCATCAAGCTCTTTGCCACATACAATGTTTCAGAGCAGGCTACAGAGGCCATACACAGGCCACGGGCATCCGAGCTCTGCAGCCAGGACTGCACACGCTGGCTGGGAGGTGCACAGGCCACTTGCGCCCAGCCTCTGTAGCCAGCTCGGCACTTATTGCTTCAGAGCACAGTATGCTGGACGGTGCACAGACCTGTATGCGGGCTCTGCAGCCGCCCCTTGTACATGCCTTTCATCTAGTCAGTGACCCGCTCTACCAGCTGGGCCCAGCATACACACACAGAGAAGGCGCAGGCCCGTTCGCCTAGGTTGCTGTGCATATATCTCGCTGTTATCCCTAAGCACCCGTCCCTTCTGCAGTACCCCTTGGTCCCCATTGGGTGGAACAGATAGTGCTATCTCCATTTCATTGTCATGTGTGCCCTCCATTGCATGGAAGGGGCTGGAAGAAAGCAACTCACCAGGGTGACATTGGCAGCCGGGCACTGCTTTGTCCTCTGGAGCAGACACAGCTTTCACCTGAAGAACACTGCAGCAAGGGCAGCTTTAGCAGGGAATGTGCAGCCTTCTCCATCAACCCATTAAATGGCTCCATGAATTGGAGGAGGCCAGCCAGCAGTGGAGCACCGGCAGCGGCCAGGCTGAGGCCAGCCCAGGGCACACAGGCAGGCAGCCAGCCCAGCAGCCAGCCGGCCCGGCCACCCACAGGCGCCACAGCCTGTCAGCGGAGACAGAGACATTCTAGGAGCCTGGCCCTGAGAGCTGATGTAAGAAGACATCTTTGGGTATGTATTGTCCAGCCACCCCCAGCTGTGCTGTTGTATTATTGATAAACTACCACTTTTAGAGTAGAATAAGCATCAATTTCGACTATGTATTTTGCTTTTCGCAAGTTGCATTAATAGCATGTTTTTTTCTGCCGTTGTCTCTTACGATCATCACAAGACATTCCATCTCGGTGTCCTCGGTCACTTGACAAAATCCTTGTGCCTAAAAACTTCTGTGCAGTGTAGAAATATTTGACCATAGAACATCAAGTGGCCATTGACTTCATTGTGCCACAATGAATGCTTTGTTGCAATGTGCCTATCTTTCCCATCTCCCTGGCATGCTTTTCAGGATGTTTGTTTGCATGTATGAGGTAACGAGTGCTCTGAGTATGGGATGTCCTGTGAGTGTGCTGCTTTCCCTATTTTGCCAACCTCTGAAGCCTGAAAGTAGATAGAAAGTAGTTGACATGCGGCCAACTTTGCACCAGGCCTGCAAATGAATTTAACAGGTCTGCTGTTAAATCTCAGTTACCAGTTTAATTGTATCCACTACAGAATAATTGCTCATTTTACTATAGCCGATATGATAGCTCAGTGGGTTGAGCGTTCACTGCTGCGATGTGTGTGTGATTTGCAGGTTCGCATCCCAGCAAGAACATCTCAGCTGTTCATCCTTTTGAGGTCGATAAATGAGTACCAACACAGGTTGGGTGATATTGTATGCATATTTGTTCTATAAAAAAGAGCTTAACCTTAAGTGTTATACAATAACATATTATCATTTGGCCTTGGACGTCTGCTTGCATTCCCACTAAGAGCACACCATGAAGCTTTAATTGACCCCATTCATGGCAGCTCTGGTCTCCATGTAAGCGTTCAAACCTGATCATAGGGTCTTCACCCGACATCTGTGTAAACAAAGGGGCTTATGATGAAACAACCCTTAAAACCGTCCCCGCCCGATCCTACGTCCTTGCTTTTCCGACCACTCTCGCCATGGGAGGATTTAAAGGGAGTCTCGGACCGGTAAAGTGAACTTTCAGCCATCACTTACTTTCATAATTGACGACATCCTAGCTCTGCATAGTCATGTGTTCTGACTGAACCTGAAGCAAACACGCCTTGTCGTGGGCGATGAAAATATTTAGTTTTTAGAGTATCTTGCTACAAAGAGCTCGTTGGTCTGGAGGATATGCACGCCACTTGCCTAAATAGCAGCTGACATGATTCAGATGCAGGGAGCGTTCTGCTCGGAGCCTCTAATAAATATTTGATTGTGTAGTCAAGTGCATCATGTAGTAGCTAGCCATCGATTAATGGCGCATGTAGGGTGTTACAGGTGCTTGGAAGCATCCGGTCAGACGTATACATCGGCAAATGTGTCTTACCAGTGGAGCAGGCAATTAAAATTGCTTAGTGTCTAATTTAAATAATTGCTAAACAAATAAGCAAGCCTCAAACACACAATTCATTTTCATACATAAAAATGGATTTTAATGTTATTGACCTTTTCTGGTGATGTTTCTTTCTTCCTTATTTTAGTTTCCAATGCGCATCTGATTTGTATGCATTGTGGGTCTCAGAGTAATTTGACAATATGGATCTATACACACAGATATTAATGATACATATGGTGATCCATCCATTATTGTATGAAATGTATATCACATTAGTGAAATCATAACCATATTTTTCGTAGTGTACTTAGAAACACTGCTATTTGATGCCACTTCCTGTTTTGTCAAGGGGTGAAAGGTCGTGTTTTATCGCTTCCCGGGATGTCACTTTCGGGTGGGGTCAAATGACATAACTTCTGGTGATGCCATCAGAGGTCAAGGGTCGTGAGGCGAGGGGTGGGCCACTTTTTTTGGGTGTCCGGGCCTATTTCTTGTCCCAGTCCGACCCTGGGTCCCAGTACTTCGATGCTATGAAGGACATCCTCAAAGTGTCAAAGTCAATGGCCAGCTACGTGGGTTGGTGGGCCAACATCGAAAACATGAGGATGAGGGTGTTAGGGAGAATTCTCTGTAAAGGCTAATTTCCCAAACCTAGTGAGTCCCCCAGCAGCTTTGCTGGATTTTTGGGGTTTATTTTTTTTCTCCTGCTAAGAGTGAGACTCTTTTTACTCCCACTCTTAGACATGATTTGAGGTGTTCCTTTGTCTTTCCATGTGCTTTATGGGCTATGGGGTCTTTTACTCCATAGGGTCTCATGTGTTTTTGATGTGGGTTACACAGCACCCTCCGTGCCGTAACCCAGGGGTGTCGTAGCAACGCCCAAACATAGACTCCATACCCTGGGACTGACTACTGTCTCCCAGGGCATGTAAAGTCACCATTGGCTTTACTAGTCCCAAATTATGAACAGAAACCAGTACAAACCATCATATTGTGGACGTACTGGTCGGGCAATTCGATTGCCCCAGGGTCTGTTGTTCAAGGGGGCACGTCTTCGTCCCCCCCTGATCGAGTTTTGGCTGGTGGCAGTGGATACTACTTTTTATATTCGACCGCGAATATATCTCTATGGGATTTTCCCATTGTTCGAGGCTACCAACTTTAATTATTTAATTCCTATAGCCTCGAACATACCGCCAGTTAATTTATTTAATATGAATTCACTGGTTGGTATTTTTTGCCAGAACTCGATTCTAAAATGGCGTTTGTGTTCTCTTCTGTGACTCCAACCCAAGTCGAGCCCTTTGTTCCACTTTTTGGCGGGCTTCTCTACAGAAGCCTCCAAAAGTGGTCCCACTCTGTCTGGGTACCACAGGGGCTGTGGGAGGGGTTTAGGCACCCTGGACTGAGTTGCCTTGGCAACTCAAGTCGCACTCTTGTGTGATTGGCCGGCTCACCACTTAGCATGTTTGATTGACAGCTAGGCTGAATGAATGGGGGTTTGCTGCATAAAAGCAGGGCTTTGGGGACTGGAACTTCAGAAGTCGCCACAGGACCGAAGAATCCGAGGAGGGAGAAGCTGAGCCGACCTGCATAGACGACACACCGGTGGAGCCCTGCTGAACCGTCTCACCACTTTTCCCGACGACAGAGGAGATCTCCAGTCCGGAGAGTCTTCTTCCTTTGACTGGTGGGGATAACGAGTTTTGCCTTCTTTTCACCTTCCTGGAGCATCTCGTGTCCGCCTTGCCCGTGCCAAGCACCCCAGCAACCGCCGGAATACCACGGTTTACCACTACCGCGAAGAGAAGAGTAGTACCTTTTAACCGGAGAACTCAGCGGCTGGTTTCTTCCCTGGCAGTGCAACGACCTTCATCTTTCCGCCATGGCGAGACCTCCTCTTCCTCTGGACGAAACACCGACTTGCACCCGCTGCCAGGAACAACTGCCCCCGCTGAAGCTTCCTTCCCACTTAAGGTACTGTGTCCCGCCTGGCTTCCCTTGCGACAGATCGTTCGGGGTGACAGTAAAGCCTCGACTTTCTAACCTGGGCTGGCCTGGGACAACCTAGCTAACTTTTCCTGAATTTAATTTCATTCTTTGTGTGCAAACTATCTACAAGACTCTTTGGGCATAACCCCACTGGGTGAACCTGGACTCCTTCTGCTTGCTCTCTCCAAGAGTGGGCCTTGCAACTGACTTCCTTGCTCTCCAGTAGAACTCTGCCTATCCTGCCTTACTGTGGTTCTTTTAAAAAGTATTGAAATGTGTGTGCTTCCATAACTCTGCCTGTTTCCCTCCCTTTTTAATAACTTATTAGAGTGCCATCTTATGTTAAGCGCTCACCTCTGTTTGAAAATAAGTGGTGTTTCTCATTAAGACTTTTCTAATCAGTAATTAGGGTTGTATATATATAATAGTGACTGTGTGTTGAATTTACTTACCTCTTTGTGCTAGTGTAATCTACAAGTGTGTCTTTAAATAAATAACTATATACTTTTACACCAAAGCTCTGGTCAGTGTTTGTTTGTGCTACTGTATTTCTGTACCTATTGTGTATACTCTATATACTGCCCAACTCTTCTTGAGGGAAGTCTGACTGCTCAGCCACAGCTACCAAGTGAATCTGTGTGGTACAGACTGCTACCAAGTGGGTTTACTGCCAAACACCTGTAGTCTTAAATCGTTTGCAGTGGTCCCTAAGGGAACTGCACAGGTTTATGCCTAACAGATGGAACGGACAATTCGGTGGCCATGCACTACCTCAACAAATGGGGGTGTTCGGTCTCTACCCCTTTGCAAGGAGGCACTGCACTATGGTTCTTGTTGCTGGAGAACCAGATCTCCGCTTCAGCTGTCCATTTAGCAGGAACAGAGAACGGGCT
The DNA here is from genome assembly GCF_040938575.1 of Ambystoma mexicanum. Taxonomy (NCBI): domain Eukaryota; kingdom Metazoa; phylum Chordata; class Amphibia; order Caudata; family Ambystomatidae; genus Ambystoma; species Ambystoma mexicanum. The sequence goes on from NC_090922.1 coordinate 187,916,403, forward strand.
GGTGGACGCTCTAAGCAGGCAGAGCACGGTCTCACAGGAGTGTGAAGTGTGCCAGAAATTCTCGAGGAGATCTTCACTCAGTGGGATACCCCGACGGTAGATCTGTTTGCCGCGAGAGCCAAATCAAAGCTCAGACACTTTTGCTCAATAGAATTCCCAGTGAAAGGCCCACTGGGGGGATGCATTCCTAGTGGAGTGGGTCTTCAACGTCCACTTTGTTTTCCCTCCGATACCTGTCATCCCATAGGTTTGCAGGAGGTTGAGGCGATTTTGAGCCACCAGGATCTTGATTGCCCCGTATTGGGCGAGGAGAACATGGTACTCGGAACTCCTAGAATTGACCACATGCCCACCTCTCTGGTTGCCTCGATGGCTGGACCTCCTATCTCAGGTGGGAGGTTGAGTACTCCACTCAAACCCAGAATCCCTCAACCTACATTCATGGCTCTTGAGAGGATGAGATACGATGACTGGTACCTCTCAGAAATGGTACTTGAGGTTCTATTAGCTGCACATAGACCATCTACCAGATCTCTGTACATGTGCAGATGGAGAAGATTTGAGGTGTGGTGCAGGGACCGCAGGATAGATCCTATCGCTTGTCCCACTACTTCAGTGATGGAGTTCCTTTTGTCACTGGCCTCCTCAGACTTTCAGGTTGATACAGTCAAAAGCTACTTGGCAGATTTGCTTTTGTTTTTAAGAATTCTCTGGATCAAGGATCCTTCTTCATGATACCAGATATTCCTGAAGGGCCTTGACTATAGGTTTCCGCCTAACCCATTTGTGGTTCTGGGCTGGGCACTAAACTTGGTGCTCACATTTTTGATGACATCTCAATTTGAGTCCATGCGTTCATGTTCGATCAGGCTATTTACCTTGAAAACTGCCTTCACGGTGGCAATCACGCCTGCAAGACGTGTAAGTGAGCTGCAGACTTTATCCTGTAAGCCACCCTTCCACCTGTTCTTTAAGGAGAAAATCACACTCAAGGTGCGGCCATGATTCCTGCCTTAAGTGGTCTCTGAATTCCACGTGACAGCATCGATTTGCCAGCGTTTTATCCCCCCCTTCATCCTTCCAAAGTTGAGGAGAGGCTGCATAGGCTGGATCCCGAGAGGGCTCTCAGCTTTTTATGTGGCAACGATGGCGGAATTCAGACGCAATTACCAACTCTTTGTGGCTTTCTCTCTGTCCAGAAAGGGGTTGGCTGTGTCAAAACAGACAGTCTCTCAGTGGATAACTCTCTGTATTGCAGTGTTACCAGGAAGCAGGGAAAGATATGACACCTGGCATCAGGGCGCACTCCACCAGGGACATGGCATCATCATCTGCTTTACAAAGGGGCATTCCAGTAAAGGAAATTAAAGGAAATAGATTGCTTTTCTCACGCAGATTCCTCATTTTGATAGACATCCATCGTCCAGCTCTGCTGCTCGGAAACATTTTGACAGGGAACGTAGTGGACCTTGACTTGGCTGTTAATCCGCCTTGCTCGGTGCTCGATCGTCGGCTCCGGAAGTAGCATGAGGCATCGTATATATAACACTTCACTACAACCCATGCTTCAGTTCCTTTTCCCTGCATGCTTGCACACTGCATCGGGAACACGACTCGAGTTTACTCAACATTTTTTCTCACAAAATTGTTTGTTTTTGTAGAACCTCGACACGATTTCCACCCACCGGGTCTCAGACTTTAAACAGTACACTGATTGCAAGGCCAAAATGTCGGTGACCGACCCTCACGATGTCTGTCTGTAGTGTTTGGATACGACTCACAACACGGAGGCCTGTGCGTAGTGTGCGAAGATGCAACCGAAGTCCCTGTGTGAGAGAGCCGGGAAATTGGTTCTGGGCTGACCTTCCTTGAAATCTGCAGCGTGGTCTCTCGTCCGGTCAGAGAAATAGGAGCCCACCCCAAGAAGGGTGAAGAAAGACATCAAAAGAAAACAAAGAAACAGTCTCACTCCAGGAGCCATTCCTCTTTGTTTTCCTCTCGGAAGAAGAAGCGACGCCACCACCTGTGAGAAACCCGAAGGTGTCTCCCTAACTAGTCCCAGCGGGTCTGTCATCCAGGTTGCCAGTACATGGCCATCGCTATTGGATCCAGTTCCTGGGGGTGGACCAGTGAGGGAGGATCACCTGGATGGGGGGTCCTTGCGGAGTGGAAGTGGGACACCGACGGGTGAGACGCGGTGTCCCCCTTCTCATGACAACTTTTCCCCAACCTTCCACATAGGATACACAAACACTTTACCCCCTGTTTTTTCAACGCAAACACTTTCGCACATGACGAAGGATGGACTAACACTCGAGCCATTCACCTGACATGTCCCAACACCAGGGTCAGGCAAAGTCAGGCACTTGACAAAACCGCACACACCTGATGGCCGTTTCCCTGCCCCACATGGATAAAAGGTGGAGCACAAGAGCGCAATACGAGCAAAGCAGACCACACAACGTGAGAGCTAACTCAGCACACCAGTTCAAGAGGAGGAGAAAGACAGTGCCTACTGAGAGGGTGACAGGGAGAGAAGCAACCTTGCTTTTTCCGACCAAGGCCTGTGAAACCTCAGTAGAAGGAATCGTAAGTCGACGAACAATAGCCAGCGTGTGTCGCAGCAGATGCCAACGGTACACGAGACCCTCCTCTGCTGATAACCAAGCCGGGGAGAGACGCTTGTCTCCGTGGTAGCAACCTTAACTCCGAGCAGAAAGAAAGCCAAGAGGTTCATCACAGTCGGTGAGTCGAGCGGAGAGTCGATAAAAAACCGAACTGTGTCGAACGAGAAGTAGCAAACAGCTAATTGAACTGTGAACCATTAAAAGAGCTATTGATGAGAAAGAGGGGAAACCAGCAACAGAAAAGTCCAGCACCACATGGTTGCTCACTCAGGAAACTCTGGGCGATTACCCAATTGTTGAAAGTACCATAATCAGAAGGCCTTGGGAAAGGCGAGAAGGGGTCAAAGTGGTCATACAGGGGTCTTGTGAAATCCTCTGTACAGTCGAAAAACTTTGACCGACAGATGATTGTGAAGCTAAGGGAAGTGAATCCGGCATTGTAAGAGTTGAATGAGAAAGACACGATTGACGAGATTGAGGGATGCAGATAAAAGGGAGCAAAGTCTAAAGTCTCAAAATACAGTGGGCCTCATTACACGGACGGCGGTAACCATGGTGCTATTACCGCCATGGTTGCCGCCGGTATTTTACCGATTCCGCCTTGGTGAATGGGGGAATTACCGCCCCATTCCAAGGTTGGCGGGGCAGTAATTCCCCATTCACCAAGGCCCTTCCCCATTCCCATTTGAGCCCCCATAGGGCTCAATGGGAATGGGGAAGGAGCAAATAACGACACCGCTATTAGCGGTACCATTATTTGCCCTGAAGTCCCTCAGCGGGTCCCTTCCTTAACGTGTGGTCCTGCCACACGTTAAGGACGGGACCCGCTGAGGGACCTCGTAGTATGGCGCTAAGAGATTACCGGCACCGATGCCCTTACCGGTGCCGGTAATCCCTTAGCGCCATCCGTGTAATGAGGCCCAGTGTGTTGACAAGAGTGAACCCGGCCGAGGGATGTCCAAAATGAAGTGTTTAAAAAGACATTAAGATTTGTGAATGACACAAAGAAGATTGTGTTGAAAGCCATAGTGAACCCTGCAGAGGGAGGCTAACAATTGAGAATGGTCTGAGCCCAGAAGTGGTGACCCAGGGGTAAAGGACATCACCCAACGTGCAAGCAGAGAGGAACTTTTTGTTTATAATTTTGAATACATCAGGCCCACGGCGGCAAGAGAGGTTTTGTAGAAAAGAGACTTAACCACCAAAGGCCCTGATTGCTGAGAGCAGTACTGTTAGCTTGTGCTGGGTAAGCTCAAGCATGTGCTCTTCTCCAAAAGTCCTACCTTGTCCCGTGCTGAAAACGTGGGGATGGGAGACCCCAAGTACTGCATCCTGACCTATTATTTGTGAACACTTCCTTCTTTCTTAAGAACATTATCCCATACTTCTTTTTGTATTTAGCGTAAGGATAGGCAATTGTTTTTTTTATTTGACAAGACGCCACTAGGACTGCCTTATTATTATTTGATGGTTGTAGCTTGCTCCCATCTTAGGGTTAGGTTTAGATTAGGTGTTTTCCAACCTACCTATACAGTTTAATAAACACCCATGGACTATGATCACTTGTGTCTGTCTTTACTGTTGCCACCTTGAGTTCCTTACACACCACTCGCGAAGAGTGGGAGATTTAAAAAAAAACGAATGCTTAACATGTTTAAACAACAGCCTGCTGTCTGTGCTGTTCCCCGCCCCCCCCCCGGCCAGCAAGCCTTGGCAGCGAAAGCGGCACTCAGGACCCAGGACCCCACGCTAGCCCCCGAATCGAGGTGGTCAAAGCCTTCGGGGTCAACGCCAAAAAAGGCGGGAAAGTTGCCTTCGGAAAGCCAGCTAAAGGCTGCCTCCCACAACGACCTTCGTCCATCAGAGCAATCGGCGCTGGTAGCTATGCGTCGGCCTCGAAAGCTGCACTGCAAGCGCTAAAGCCCCCTACATCGGCAACCAAGACTATTGCATAGGGGGACACACTCTTGACGTTGACTACTGATGACAGTTCTTTTCAGTCTCTATCGAGGTCAGGGTTTTTCAATTCTATGCGGTCGATCTTCGGCGAGACCAACCCGATGTCCATGATGATGTTGACCCCATTTTCGCGGCAGCCGACGGTGTTGTTCAGTTTGGTGATCAGGCTAATATATTGGCACTGGCCCAAGGGCTCCAGGATGCCAGTGGTCTAGACACATCTCCAGACCTTGACATGCAGCAAAGCCAACCCTACACTCATGCTAGTGTTAAGTATAGGGCATTGGTAGAGAAGGTTGTAGACACCTTTGGGCTGAAGTCATCCACCACACCCCTTCAGGGGTACAACCTGACAGACATCTTAGATGAGGGTCTGGCAGTTGACCATAAAGTGTCTGTCAATCAGGCCACTGCAGATCCCTTAGCCTCTTTATGGCAACACCCTTGCACATCTTCCCCGTGTATGCCAATTTCACTGGGAAGTACAGACTATCAAGAGTTGATCCTTTTTTCCTCTCTACACATCCTTCCCCAGAAGGGCTTATGGTGCAAGCTGCCACAATATCCACCATACCCGCGGCATCCATGTCAAATCTCCCTCCGGATAGGGAGGGAAACAAGTTAGACGCTTTGGCCAAGAAAGTTTTCACTTCTGGCAGCATGGCACTCAAGGCCACAAACATAGATTGCAGGTTCGCAAAATATTCTTCTCCAGCATTGGATCTTTCATGGATTCACATGCTGTGAATATTCCCTGTCATCAGGCTGGGAATTGCCGGTTACTTTGATTTAGTACTTTTCCTTTGGAAAAACTTTGATACCTTGAGTGTCCCATCGACGTTGTTGTGGGTGCTTTTGGTCCCCACCAATAGGACGTTGAATGTATAGCTCCGCCCCAGCAGCTTCCCCTGAGATTTAAACCGTCTTTCTAGCTGCTGGGATTCCTCGAGTTCTTCTCTTCAAGAAGAAATTATCTTTACACACAAAAAAAATATATTTTTTCACACTACATTCAAACCTGAGCAACCGATTACTCTGCTACGGTGTCGGCTATGACCATGGAGACGGTTGGATCTAAAAAATCCTTGTTCAGGCCCTGTGGGACGTGCCGCCTAAAAAATGTCCATGAAGGTGACAGGCATGTAGACTGTATATAGTGCGTATACCGCAACCATTCCTCTAAAGAATGTGAGATCTGTCAGGGTTTCTCTCAGAAAACCCTCAAAGACAGGAAGCATTGACAAATTTGTTGGCCAAATGAAGGGGCATACCCGGCGTCGGAGGGGGGCTCATCAAGGAGTGGGAGAGCTACCACCCACTCTGATAGGCATTTACCATCAAGCCACAGGTACAGGTCGGAAGAACGACCTACGAAGAAATAAAAAACAGGTGAGCCAAAATCGCTGAGGAGCCAGGATAAGACTGCCTCACAACCCCAGTCTCCTACTAAAAAGAAACTGGTTAGCAGCGAAGGATTCCAGTCCACGTCTAAACAGTAGTCGAAAATACCATCAAAATAGACGGATAAGGGCTGACGCCCATCAATTAAGTCAACCTCCTATTCGTCAAGAACATCCTCTCCGACGGAGGAGAAGCATAAGACCAAATCGTCCACGAAGACTCCACCTTCATCGACAAAGAAGAAACATCACTTGTCAGTCTTGTACTTCTAGAGAAGGGCATAGATCCTCCTCTAGACAAGAGTCCTCCACGAGACATCCGACAAAATCGTAGATGGTAAATACTCTGACGATGAAATCGGGACATCACTCGTCGATGACCCACTCGTCAACGACAAAAAAATTAAAATCTCCAGGGAGTGAAGCAGTAGTTCACACTCCCCCATCAACAACTTCTACCACGGCTCAAGCCATGGTTCATACTGGACAACCTATCCTACAGCTACAACAGGAAAATATGCTATCCTGTAGTAAAGGAATACTGAGAACTCCAACGGAGAAACCAGCGGAGCCCAGGCTACTCCCTCTAGGTGTGTCACCCATAAACTGCACCAAAATCATGCCTGATGAAATCCTACAACATGAGATAACATCTGACTTTGAACCTCCAAGAGAGGAGTGTCCAGAGGTCAATGATTCCGATTCCAAAGAATGCAGGATCCAACCCCATGTACAGGACAGTTCTTCCAGTCGGAGTGCACTCCTTGGGTTTCCCTCTACACCATCGGGAACAGGAGGTATGGCACCAACATGCCCTCTTATAAATCCACAATATCTACTATCCCTACAAGTACTTTCAACTCTGCAAAGTCTACTAGGGCAACTCAATGCTAGGCTCCCACCTCTTCAGCCTCAGGGGATCCATCAATACAGGAAAGACCAGGCAAACAGTACAAGAAAGAGATCAAGGGCAATCGTCCAGGGACCAAGCCAAACGGTCACATTCGGCACACAGGTCGCAATCTCCACCCAGGCCTCCACCTCCAAGAAGAGATAGCCCGTTAATAGGCGAGCAAGAAGAAGGGGAGCTAGTGGATACAGATCAGGACACAGGTCCAAGGGACACGAGCTCTACCACCTCTTCCAACTCTCCTCACCAACATGATACGTTGGATACAGATGACCCGGACCAGGAAACACAGGGTAGCCCAGCACATCCCTCTCCAACAGACGCCATTGGTGCTTTCCACGCCATGGTATCAAAGGCATGCCAAGAATTTTGACTAACTCCTGTAGAGGAAAAGAAAGACAGTTTTCTTTTTCATCACATGGGTAAGCGGAGAAAGGCTGTATTTGAAATACCCATCCTAGATCATGTTTTGCAAGAGGGGTTGCGAACCCCGAAAACATCCTTTCTCTGAACATGCAGTAAAAGGAAGACTAGACAAGAAATCCAAGGCACCAGACACGACCCCAAAATGTCTATCCTCTCAACCCTCTCCAGAGTTGGTAGTGTCAGCAAGTGCCAAAGTACGTACACAGCACAAATACGCTACACCATTGGAGAATGAGGGCAGAAGAATCATTGATTTCGGCAAGAAAGTGCTAACCATCGGGGCAACAACAGTTATAGCGGCCAACGCCCTGGCAATAGTGGCTTGCTATGACCCCGAAATGTGGCACCGGCTGGCTCCCGTATTAGAGCATTTGCCAGAACAACAGCGCAAGGAGGCCATGACAGTTGTACGTGAAGGTGAGGAGGCCTCAAACCACATTATCAACATTGCAGTGGATCTCGCAGAGACGGGATACAAGCAAATTGGTAATGGGGTCATCCTGAGACGTAAAGGATGGCTATGTTGCACCAACTTTAGACAGGAGGTGCAACATAAGGTTGTTGACATGCCATTGGAGGGAGAGCGCGTTTTTGGTGACCGAATCGATGAGGCCCTTAAGGCAGTGAAGGCAGACTCCAATACTGCTAGATTATTAACTGTCTTACAGGGCAGAAGGTCTTTTCGTCCCTTTCGAGGAGCTTTAGATCAAACCAGGTAGTTGTCCACAAGGGACAACAAAAACCACAGAAGATCGGTCTACTACTCCCAGGGATATAGAAGGAACTACCAGTCCTCCCAATGCAGCAGGGATTACCACCAAGTACAATGCAAATGCAGATCGGCCACCTCGTAAAGAGGTAGGCAGAACAAAGCCCAGCAATGACTGCCTCAAAGGCACACCAGTGGGAGGAAATGTGACGTTTCATTTCGATAGATGGTGAGCAATTACAAAGGACAGATGGGTGCTAGATGCCATCCAACACAGCCATCTGTTGGAGTTCAAACGCACGCAGAAAGACTTACCTCCCGTAACGGTGTTACATCCTCACCTTCAAATTCTCCAACAAGAAGTGTGTCAAATGTTTAAAAAAATGGGCAATAGAAAGAGTTTCTCCTTCCTAGAGAGGGGAAAAGTGGTATGCTCAAGATACTTTGTAGTAAAGAAGCCAGACGGGAAGTGGCGTCCAATCCTGGACTTAAGAAAATTAAAGCAAAACATCAAGAAACAAAAGTTCAAAATGGTCACACTACAGGACGTCATAAAGGCTGTACAGCCTCACGAACATCTTGTATGCCAATTTCACTGGGAAGTACAGACTATCAAGAGTTGATCCTTTTTTCCTCTCTACACATCCTTCCCCAGAAGGGCTTATGGTGCAAGCTGCCACGATATCCACCATACCCGCGGCATCCATGTCAAATCTCCCTCCGGATAGGGAGGGAAACAAGTTAGACGCTTTGGCCAAGAAAGTTTTCACTTCTGGCAGCATGGCACTCAAGGCCACAAACATAGATTGCAGGTTCGCAAAATATTCTTCTCCAGCATTGGATCTTTCATGGATTCACATGCTGTGAATATTCCCTGTCATCAGGCTGGGAATTTCCGGTTACTTTGATTTAGTACTTTTCCTTTGGAAAAACTTTGATACCTTGAGTGTCCCATCGACGTTGTTGTGGGTGCTTTTGGTCCCCACCAATAGGACGTTGAATGTATAGCTCCGCCCCAGCAGCTTCCCCTGAGATTTAAACCGTCTTTCTAGCTGCTGGGATTCCTCGAGTTCTTCTCTTCAAGAAGAAATTATCTTTACACACAAAAACAATATATTTTTTCACACTACATTCAAACCTGAGCAACCGATTACTCTGCTACGGTGTCGGCTATGACCATGGAGACGGTTGGATCTAAAAAATCCTTGTTGAGGCCCTGTGGGACGTGCCGCCTAAAAAATGTCCATGAAGGTGACAGGCATGTAGACTGTATATAGTGCGTATACCGCAACCATTCCTCTAAAGAATGTGAGATCTGTCAGGGTTTCTCTCAGAAAACCCTCAAAGACAGGAAGCATTGACAAATTTGTTGGCCAAATGAAGGGGCATACCCAGCGTCGGAGGGGGGCTCATCAAGGAGTGGGAGAGCTACCACCCACTCTGATAGGCATTTACCATCAAGCCACAGGTCCAGGTCGGAAGAAAGACCTACGAAGAAATAAAAAACAGGTGAGCCAAAATCGCTGAGGAGCCAGGATAAGACTGCCTCACAACCCCAGTCTCCTACTAAAAAGAAACTGGTTAGCAGCGAAGGATTCCAGTCCACGTCTAAACAGTAGTCGAAAATACCATCAAAATAGACGGATAAGGGCTGACGCCCATCAATTAAGTCAACCTCCTATTCGTCAAGAACATCCTCTCCGACGAAGGAGAAGCATAAGACCAAATCGTCCACGAAGACTCCACCTTCATCGACAAAGAAGAAACATCACTTGTCAGTCTTGTACTTCTAGAGAAGGGCATAGATCCTCCTCTAGACAAGAGTCCTCCACGAGACATCCGACAAAATCGTAGATGGTAAATACTCTGACGATGAAATCGGGACATCACTCGTCGATGACCCACTCGTCAACGACAAAAAAATTAAAATCTCCAGGGAGTGAAGCAGTAGTTCACACTCCCCCATCAACAACTTCTACCACGGCTCAAGCCATGGTTCATACTGGACAACCTATCCTACAGCTACAACAGGAAAATATGCTATCCTGTAGTAAAGGAATACTGAGAACTCCAACGGAGAAACCAGCGGAGCCCAGGCTACTCCCTCTAGGTGTGTCACCCATAAACTGCACCAAAATCATGCCTGATGAAATCCTACAGCATGAGATAACATCTGACTTTGAACCTCCAAGAGAGGAGTGTCCAGAGGTCAATGATTCCGATTCCAAAGAATGCAGGATCCAACCCCATGTACAGGACAGTTCTTCCAGTCGGCTCCAATCAAGACTGGAAGAAGCACCAGTAAGAGTGCACTCCTTGGGTTTCCCTCTACACCATCGGAAACAGGAGGTATGGCACCAACATGCCCTCTTATAAATCCACAATATCTACTATCCCTACAAGTACTTTCAACTCTGCAAAGTCTACTAGGGCAACTCAATGCTAGGCTCCCACCTCTTCAGCCTCAGGGGATCCATCAATACAGGAAAGACCAGGCAAACAGTACAAGAAAGAGATCAAGGGCAATCGTCCAGGGACCAAGCCAAACGGTCACATTCGGCACAGAGGTCGCAATCTCCACCCAGGCCTCCACCTCCAAGAAGAGATAGCCCGTTAATAGGCGAGCAAGAAGAAGGGGAGCTAGTGGATACAGATCAGGACACAGGTCCAAGGGACACAAGCTCTACCACCTCTTCCAACTCTCCTCACCAACATGATACGTTGGATACAGATGACCCGGACCAGGAAACACAGGGTAGCCCAGCACATCCCTCTCCAACAGACGCCATTGGTGCTTTCCACGCCATGGTATCAAAGGCATGCCAAGAATTTTGACTAACTCCTGCAGAGGAAAAGAAAGACAGTTTTCTTTTTCATCACATGGGTAAGCGGAGAAAGGCTGTATTTGAAATACCCATCCTAGATCATGTTTTGCAAGAGGGGTTGCGAACCCCGAAAACATCCTTTCTCTGAACATGCAGTAAAAGGAAGACTAGACAAGAAATCCAAGGCACCAGACACGACCCCAAAATGTCTATCCTCTCAACCCTCTCCAGAGTTGGTAGTGTCAGCAAGTGCCAAAGTACGTACACAGCACAAATACGCTACACCATTGGAGAATGAGGGCAGAAGAATCATTGATTTCGGCAAGAAAGTGCTAACCATCGGGGCAACAACAGTTATAGCGGCCAACGCCCTGGCAATAGTGGCTTGCTATGACCCCGAAATGTGGCACCGGCTGGCTCCCGTATTAGGGCATTTGCCAGAACAACAGCGCAAGGAGGCCATGACAGTTGTACGTGAAGGTGAGGAGGCCTCAAACCACATTATCATCATTGCAGTGGATCTCGCAGAGACGGGATACAAGCAAATTGGTAATGGGGTCATCCTGAGACGTAAAGGATGGCTATGTTGCACCAACTTTAGACAGGAGGTGCAACATAAGGTTGTTGACATGCCATTGGAGGGAGAGCGCGTTTTTGGTGACCGAATCGATGAGGCCCTTAAGGCAGTGAAGGCAGACTCCAATACTGCTAGATTATTAACTGTCTTACAGGGCAGAAGGTCTTTTCGTCCCTTTCGAGGAGCTTTAGATCAAACCAGGTAGTTGTCCACAAGGGACAACAAAAACCACAGAAGATCGGTCTACTACTCCCAGGGATATAGAAGGAACTACCAGTCCTCCCAATGCAGCAGGGATTACCACCAAGTACAATGCAAATGCAGATCGGCCACCTCGTAAAGAGGTAGGCAGAACAAAGCCCAGCAATGACTGCCTCAAAGGCACACCAGTGGGAGGAAATGTGACGTTTCATTTCGATAGATGGTGAGCAATTACAAAGGACAGATGGGTGCTAGATGCCATCCAACACAGCCATCTGTTGGAGTTCAAACGCACGCAGAAGACTTACCTCCCGTAACGGTGTTACATCCTCACCTTCGAATTCTCCAACAAGAAGTGTGTCAAATGTTTAAAAAAATGGGCAATAGAAAGAGTTTCTCCTTCATAGAGAGGGGAAAAGTGGTATGCTCAAGATACTTCGTAGTAAAGAAGCCAGACGGGAAGTGGCGTCCAATCCTGGACTTAAGAAAATTAAAGCAAAACATCAAGAAACAAAAGTTCAAAATGGTCACACTACAGGACGTCATAAAGGCTGTACAGCCTCACGAACATCTTGCGGCTTTAGACCTGAAAGACGCCTACTTTCACATCCCAATACATCCGAGACACCGACATCCTTTGTTATGTTTTTTACAGGCTGATTAGCCTCCTCCTGTTGGTTTTCCACTGCAGCGTTCAGGCACGGGGGAATAAAGGAAGGAACTGAAACATAGGGCGTAGTGACGTGTTATATATACAACGCCTGGCGTCACTTCTGGAGCCGACAATCGAGCACCGAGCAAGGCGATTCAATGGCCGAGTCGAGGTCCACTACGCCCCCTGTCGAAACGTTTCCGAGCAGCAGAGCTGGATGATGGATATCTATCAAGATGAGGAATCTGCAGGAGAAGAATCCTTAGAAAGATTACGGTAAGCAGCAACGCTCCACACGTTCACCAAGTTTACTGCTTGAATGTAGCTTGTGGTGCGAATGCCCGTTTTGGTAGGACTGTTTTGTTGAGCTTCCTTGATTTAGGGCTTTCATCCCGCCTCCGCACTCTGTACTGCTTTGGGAGTCTATCTGATGAGGAATCTGCGGTGGAACGCAATCCACTGAAGGAAAAATTAGTTATTAGTCATTTTCTTTCTATGGATTCTTCTCCTGCAGATTCCTCATCACCTCAACATCCGACCCACTATAAAAGTGGTCTGCAATCTATAGGTGGTTATCCTCTTCTGGTGGGATGAGGTTTTGGAATAGTTGTATTCTAGGCAGAGCTTGAGGCCTATCTTTGGTAATGCTGTCAGTCAATGGCCTTCATCACAAGTTTGGCGGTGCAGGAAAAAAGTGGCAGTAATTATGCACTGCCAAACTAAAAGTTTGCCTGTGGTGGTTGACTGATTTACCAAGAGTTGGAGGTAAATCAGGCCCCCATTGTCAAAAAACAGCCAATATTTCCGGCACCGGTTTAACCCGTGCCAGAAATACTAGCAACCCCCCCATGAAGACCTCTGGACTACATGGAATGTGGATTTACCTACTGGTGTCAGCATCTATTATATTCGAGAAATTCTGGGATGTATGGCGCCGGTAACGGTAGGTCTCTTTGCCGGTAACTGGCAGGATACCCCCAAACATATAATGAGGGCCAATGACTTTCAGTGCAATCAAGTTCCTCATTTAAAAAAAAAAGTTTTTTTGTTTTGGCTGTTTCAGCCCAACTCCTTGGATTCTTCCTCTGTGGCTGCTGAGATCGTGGGGAAAAAGGTGAGGAACTGAGGTGGGGGGTTTAGTGACATAGTACATATGGCGACCAATGTCATGTCCGGAGCCAATGAGTGGCACAGTAAAGAGGGATATCTATCTGATGAGGAATCTACGGGAGAAAAATCCATAGAAAGAACATAACCAGTAAGTAATTTCTCCTTTTCCTCTGCCACTATAAGGGTCAGAGCATTGCTGATGAACATTCTTTGGTGATGAAGTGTTTTGTGTTTCCATCTGCACCCAGATGCAGTTTATTCTGCCAGGTAACTCAGTGCTATGTACATTCTTCAAAATTCAGGGACATATGTTAATATGACTGTCTGGAGGTTCAGTTTTCAATAACCTTTTTACCATGGCCACATCCACCTTTGCCAAAAGACTCTATGCACAATCTGAGGGTTCTGCCTACAGAATGAAGCTCCTGTTAGGCACTCTCATATGCAGTACCCTTTGGGAACACCACACACAATTAAGACTACAAGTGACAGTACAAATTCACCTTTGGTACAAGCCTGTACTACACAGTAAAGTGGTAGCGATGGCTGAGCAGCCAGACTTATCTCAAGAGTAAAGTGAACAGTATCAATAGTTACACAAAGGACAACAATTACTATGGTTCAAACAAACACTGACTCAAGGTTTCTGAGTAAAAGAATATACATTTATTTACACATCACTTGTAAAATAATTCACTAAGTAAAGCAGCAGAAAAATCACACTCTTAATATACTACACAACACCTGATGAAATTCTGGACAGGTTAAGCTCAAAATGAAGTGTGAGCAAAATGGCACTCCAGCAATTTAAAAGGGAGGGAAATACAAGGTTATACAAAATTAACCAGCACCAACAATTAAGTAGGGAGTGCAATCTAGAAAAGGCTTGCTACAATGAGGATTGAAATCAGTCGGCCTGGGCCAATGTTAATGGTACAGAGTCTTTGCAGAGGATCACACAGTTCAGAGTAGTTAGCGGTTAAGTCTTTGCCAAGAGTTCGAAACGAAGTTGGTCGGAAGAAACATTACTTAAAAGAGTAGAGAAGGAAACGCCCTTGGATTGGCAAAGGATTTCAAACACTTTCTCCGCGGTCGGACGGAACGAACAACCGGGTTTGAACAGTACCTTAAATGAAGAAGAAGGCTGTAGCTGAGGCAGACGTTCCTGGCAGATCCTTCAGGCTCACGGTTCCTGAATGACTGTCGGACTGACACAAAGTAGTAAGACTGGAGGGTCCTGCACTGCCCAGGGAAGAAACCAGCAGCAGAGCAAAGCAACAAATAAAAGGTGCGCTCCTTAAAACCCAAGCAGGGTCCGATCCTCCTGGCTATCCGGTTCACTGTAGCTGTGCACAGCAAATTCGACCAGAGGAGGGAGGCCTGGCTTGCAGTTTGGCAAACTGGTTGGTCCCACCAGCTCAAGGGGAGAAGATTCCTTGCAGATCTTCCCTGTCATCAAAGTTTGGAGATTCAGACCCGCAACAGGGCTCCACCGGGAGGTTCACTCATGGTAGTGGTCCTCTTCTTTCAGCTTCTCTTCGGTTCTCTCGATCCAATGGCGACTCTGCCTTCCTAGAACCAGAGACCTGCTTTTTATGCAGTTTTCCCCCATTCACACAGCCTGGCTGTCAATCACACAGCAGGGTGGCTGTCCTGGCGGGACAGTCACCACAGCCAGTCATACAGAGTGCGACATGAGTCTCCAAGGGAACCCTGTGCAGGGAGTCTCAAACCCCTCCTTCACATACTGTCCCCCTCAGACATTCAGGCGCCTAAGGAGGGCTTCTGTGCAGAAGCCTGCCAAAGGACGGCGAACAAAGGAACCAAACATGGTTTTGCATGCAGAGTAAAACACGAGAAAGACCTTTAGAAAAACAAATGGCGAATACACCCAGCCGGAACCAAATAAAAGTAAATGGGGTCTGGTGGATTTAAGTTCGAGGATACTAACTTAGCCTAAAACAGTACCAAGGCTATTTAAATAGACCGCGGTAGGAAAAATAGTGTAGATACCACTGCCACCAGCCAAATCTTAATGAAAGGGGAACTAAATAATTTTCCACGAGAGACAGACAAAAAGGGATAAGTATTAACCCTTTCCGGTACTCTATGGAAGATAGTTTGTACTGGGTCTGTGAATTTAAAAAGACTAATAAAGTCAATGGTAACTTTACATGTTCTGGGAGACAGTAGTCAGTCCCAGAATATGGAGTTTAAAGTGGGAAGTCTGAAAAAGACAACCCTGTGTCACTGCACTAAAGATGCTGTGGGACACACAGTAAAAGGATGATGCCTATGGAGTAGGTGAAGCTTCACAGTCTATGAACACAAAAATGTTAAACACACACAGCAAAACACATGTAAGAGTGGGAAAAAAAACTCACACTCTTACAAGGTAAAAAAAAAATAAATCTTGAAATCCAGCAAAGCTGCTGAGGGACTCAGTAGGTAAGGAAAATTAGCCATTCTGGAGAATTCGCCCTAACAGCTCGCTAGGCCTACAACACCCAGGACTGCCTGCAAGTGTGTAAGCCATCTGGAACAGTGTGACTGCCTCCCAGAGGGAGATGTGACTGTATGGAGGTTTGTTTTTCAATAAAGGTTGTTATCCCAATGGCCAGATCTTCCTTTGCCAGAAGACCCATCTGAGGGTCCTGCCTACAAAATGAAGCACCCTGGGCATACAACAACCAGGGCGCTACCTGCAAGTGTGGAAGTCATCTGGAGCACTGCGACTGGCTCCCATGGTGTGATGCTGGAAATGCATTGGAGGGACAGGGCCATGTGTGTTCTGTGTTTTTTTCTGCACAGGAGTCCAATTGGGACCACTGGCCGTGCAGCTCTTCCTTTATTTGGTCATGGTGAACAGAGACGCTTGGGATACCCTTATGTCACCCATGATATGATATGGCATTTATAACACGTCTATACACAAGTGTTTCAAGGCGCGACGAGGCAAGGGAGGGGAACAAAGGGAGGACACACAGCGATCATACTAGGCCAGGTGTCATTCAGATCACGCAAGTGCGTGGGAAGGGGGCAGGGACAGTGCAGTACATGGTAATAGATAATAACAATAAGTAAAGTAATGGCCAGCATGTGGCAAGTGCATGGGTAAGTGCAGCACCAGGTGTCAAGGGCTGGTAGGGAGACTGTAGGGATACAGAAACAGTGCCCAAGTGTGGGTGTTGCCAGGCGGGCAGTGCAGGTGTGTGACACTGGCGGGGGAGGGTCCTGGCCCCGAGATCAGAGTGTGTCCAGGTAGCCAGTGCAGTTCCGGTTACAGCCAGGAGGTCAGCTGAGGAGAGGAGGAGAAAAAGCAGAAGCAAAGAGAAAGGTTTTGAGGTGCTTCCGGAAACGGAGATGGTTCTCCTCAAGTTTAAGGGAGGCAGGGAGGCTGTTCCAGAGGGAGGCACCAGCTGAAGAAAGAGATCTACCACCAACTTGTTGCTTGGAGAAACGACTGACCCTGAGGGAGTTGGAGGCGGATGAGCGAAGAGCTCGAGAAGGAAGATATTTAGGAAGAGGGAATTGAAAGTACTGAGGCCCCAGAAGGCCTTGTGGACGATGCAGAGGGTTTTTAACTTAATCCTCGCAGCCACTGGGAGCCAGTGCAGGGATTTCAGTCCTGGGGAGATAACGATCCCTGGGCTTGAGGCCAAGGACAAGTGTCGCAGTCCTGTTCTGGATGAGTTGCAGAGGGCAGAGAGTAAAAGCAGGCAGATTTAGAAAGAGGCTGTTGCAATAGTCCAGCACAGGGAGAACCAGAGCTCTGGAGACAGTGAGCTTCTGGGGGAAGGAGAGGAAAGGAAGAATGTCTCTGAGGAGGTGCAGCTGGTAGAGTGACTTAGAGATGTCAGAGATGTGAGGAGAGAAGGAGAGTGTGGAGTCGAAGAAGGTTTTTAGCCTTGCAGGTGGGAGCAGGAAGAGGGCCCAAAGAGGCCAGCCAGAGAGCTAAAGGAAAGGAGGGAGTGGGTGTGCTGATGAGGAGAATCTTAGTCTTACTGGCATTAAGGCAGAGGCCATTGGCGGCACACCACTCCTGGATAGCAGACAGACAGTCAGAGATGAGGGAAGGAGAGGAGGAGGCCGAGGGTAACCTAAAAATGAGTTGGATGTCATCCGCATAGCACTGAAAGTTGGGGCAGACAGCAGCGATGCGGTGGGCAAAGAGTGCCAGGTATTGGTTGAACAGCCAGGGAGAGAGGTTAGACCCCTGGGGGACACCACAGGTAGCGAAGAAGATAGTGGAGCGGAAGGACCCAAGTTGGACCTGGGAGGGTCGGTCAGAGAGGAAAGAAGTCAGCCACGCCAGAGCCTGACCAGTGATACCCAGGTTATCACGGAGACGGTTGAGCAGGATGGGTGGGGGTACAACCCTGTACCTCTAGTGTATGTTGTTGCCACCTGTGTGTTGCCCACAGAGCAGGGTATGGGCTGGTGGCAGCTTCATGCTGATGTGACAGGTGCTCTGAGTATTCTCCATTTTGGTATACCCAGGCCCTACCATAGGAATCAATGGATTCCTGATAGAAGGCAAGATGACCTCTGGGACCTCTTAGTTTCTATTGCCTGTTACCTTGTTTTCCCAAAGTCCTGGGAAGCCCTGACTCTGTCCTGTTGGGTATTTTGTGTAGATTTGGGGCCTAGCGGTATTTTCTTACCGCCAAAATAAAAGTAATTTAGCAATAATCACGGTATTATGGTAGTATAGTGGTGAGCATTATTTCAGAACACAGATATATTTAGTTGGTGTGCATTTTTACTTGTGGGCATGATTTCTTTGTTTTATTTGTGGCCCCAACATCCAGATCCCCTTATTTTTGTTTAGATTGTTCGTGTGATCACTAGAGAGACCTCAGGCCTACATTTCAGAAACACCACATTTTCATATGGAGTGCCACCTTGGGATGTTCTCACTGACTTATCTACACCAGCGAGCTAAATCATGTGGTATATCACTAATTTATTACATTAGTGAACTATATCCAGAAGTCTCTCTTTCTGCTGACTCATTTACCTCCAGCAGACTATTTCATTATGTCCCACTCAAATGTCACACACACATATACTGAGTGGAACCATGCACACAGCTATTTCACAGCCAAGTCTGATTTTTAGCTACCTTCTTCTTTCTGTTTTATCTACATGAAAATTGACAAATGCACTGTCTAAAATCTTCCCCATATTACCAGAGCTATAATGATATATGCACCAAGAAAATAAAAAAAAAGAAAAACACACTACCTGTCTGTTTTCAGATATTTTAGTGTATTATAAACAATTGCATTTCAACCCCATCTTACCCTTTTAACAGAAATAACTGGAAGTTTCACAGCAGTAGAAATATTCACTTTACTTTATCTGTAACAAAATGAAAAGGAATACAGCAAGAGAACACTCAATTTGCAACATTAGACATGTTAATTAAATCCAGGAATTTCCTCTTCTACTCTGCCTGAATAGGTTTCGCACACACTCACCGCCCCCGCACTCTGCAATATATTTACCGAGCTTGTGCTGCAGGCGAATTCCTCAGGCTGGTGCCTTCTGGAAATGGCTCAGTGCCCCCTCTTAAATCACCCCAGCGAGGACATGCATCTGCCGTCACTCAAGCCAGGATTTAGTGACTGGAATTTCCCAACCTGTGTAGCAGTGCACTGGGACCTTCTTCTCAATCAGGAAACTCCCCAGCCACACCAGCCGAGTCTTTCTCCCCGCTGTGCCAAATGCCTTCCTCCTTTCTTTCTATTCGAGATTCATCAGAAGACCTCTGTTACCGCCTACATGATGACATTCAACCAATAAAATTCTATCATGTCCTACCCTCCTTTTTAAAACAATGGCTTACTTTTACAGCAAGCAACTGTAACAAAACTAATTTCCTGCTTATTCAAGTTTTTGTTTCCTGCAAATACTGTGGACAGAGCACAGAGAGAAGCAAAAAGAAAAAGAAATCGGGATGCACGTTTAAAATGAGCCTGTCTTTTCTGCCTCATTTTACACTGGAGAACACATTACAATATTAAAAGTTAGAATTATGTTAGTACTGTTAATGGTGTTAGTTCATTAATTCTCTAATGTGCCTCCTGCAACAGAGGCATTTCAGATGAGAAAAAAAAATGTGCATTTTACATGTAAAAATTGTTTGCATTTTAGATGTAGAAATCGTTTTCGACTGAATAGCCTGTCTTCATTTACATGTCCATGTCACACTGGCAACACATGCCTTGCTGTACCACATTATAGCAATGCATTAAACCCATGCAGTGGCGCTGCATAAAAATGCTAAATAAAATAATCTTACATATTCCCTCCTTTTTTTTTTGTTGAGAATTCGGCTATGATCCAAGCCAATTGGAGAAAAAAACCAACTTGCTCTTTTTATTCCTTTAAAATGTATACAATCCAACGAAATGAATATCCATATGTGAAAAATGAAAATCGAAAAATCACTGTTCAATCATCATAATATTAAAACTCATTTTTGAATCCATTAGTTCTTATAAAATGTTCTACACCTTTCTTCCCAATGGAAGTGTCCATAGTTCAGTGTCTTACTTTGCACTTGAGTTCAGTCACAAAATAATAAAATAAAACAAATAGCTAAAATAAAGAATTAATATAACAGATTAAAATAACTAATTAAAATAATAAATACGTGTCCCGACCGGCGATGTCACACCATTTGGTTCATTCGGGTGCTCTTCCATCTTGGTACTCTTGAATCCTTTTCCATAGAAGTCATCTTTTCTTTGGCATTCCGGTAATTTTGTTTTTACCTCCACCCGGAGGCAGGCATCATTCGGTCTTCATCCAGGGGACTCCAGGACTCCATCGTCTCCCGTGACCTCCGGTACAAATATGTTAATATTTTAAATCAAATAGAAAAGAAACAAATTAAGTATATAGCACAATACTAATTTCACCCTTTTGCCAAAAATAAAACATGCTTTGTAAAACATTTCGCCCTTTTTCTTTCACCTTCTGAAATTAAGCACAGGTTAAAAAGAAAACAATCATACATAAAACAGCATTCAATATTTAATACATTTTCATTCTGCACACCAACTCCATAAACATCAGCTTCTTATTTTTTTTTTTTTAAATATATATATACATATATTACAGTCTTTATGTGCCATTATAATAATCAACCATCTTTATTTAACTTCTCCGTCGCTACCTTCTGTCTGGATTCACTTATTTCACTTTTTATGTTCAAGGGACTTTATCTGTTTCTACACGCTCAAGGCGTTTAACTTCATGTCTGGGATGGCATGGCTTAATCTGATTCACATGCACAAACTGTTCTGTTGCTGTTTCACCTTCAGTCTTTAAAATTGTATAAACTACAGGAGAGATTTTATCTATAATTCGGAATGGCCCCTTCCAGGCTGCTAGGAATTTGGAATTTTTCTGTTTACTTTTTCCAAAATGAAATTTATACACCTGATCCCCTACACAATATTCCTTTACTGTTGACTTTTGATCATAATATGATTTGGCACTGTCAGCAGCTCTTTCTAGATTTCTCTGTACAAAAGCAAATGCATGTTGTAAATGCTTCCTCAGTTCATCAATGTATTCATGAACTGTGGATGCACTCACACGTGTCTGCTCATGTGTTCTGTATAGCAGGTGTTGTGGCAACACCATTTTCCTACCTATCAAGACCTCATGGGGCTAATACCTGTTGCTTTGGCAGGAGTTGATCTGATTGCCATCAAAACCAAAGGTAAACGTAAATCCCAGCTGGAACCTGCCTCTGCCACAAATTTCTATAATATGTCCATAACAGACCTATTGCCCCGTTAAACTCCACCTGAAGAAGCCGCCAGATATGCAATATGTAGTTTTCTTTTCACACCCAGTATTTGCCATACCTTACTCATTAGAGCACTAGTGAAATGACTTCCTCTGTCTGATTCAATTCTTTGTGGCAACCCGAACCTCGAAAACACATGATTCACTAGCAATGTGGCTCATCAAACACACCACACTTAAAATGTAACGGTTCCCTCTGCTCGACCTCTTCACAGGCCATACATAGTCTATTTGCAAATCTGACCATGCAAGAGTTAGGCCTCTTTTCATGAATGGGGCTCTATGCATTGGTTAAGCAGGTTTGAATTGGGCGCATACTAGACATTGTCTAGTATATAATTCTACATCTTGGGACATATGTGGCCAATAAGCATAATCTTTTAGTATTTCCAATGTTTTCTGTGAACCTCTGTGGCCTGCAGTTATAGCATCATGTGCATGGTGTAGCATTAACTCTCTGAATGAAAGGGGTACCACCCATTGTATCTGTCCTGTTATGGACTCTCTAACCATGAGTCCATCCTGTAATCTAATTCATTTTTTATCTTTTAATAGCACCCTAAATTCTTCTTTTCCCACACAATCATTTCTGTTAAAGGATTTTGTTCAGGATCAAGCAAATGATTATAATAGATTCCCAAAATTCGATCATTCTTTTGTGCCTCAATCAAATCTTGGTCTGGTGTATTGTAACTCCATTGTACCCTTGGTTGCTCTGTCTCCTTTGGTGCTTTAGAATGTGTTACTGCATCAATCTGTATTTCACCCAGTAAATGTTCAATAGGTAGTAATTCTCCCATCACAGCCCCAATTTTAGCCAGGTGATCTGCCTTATCATTTCCCTCCTTATCCTCTTCTGGAGTTTTTAAATGGCCACACATTTTTCTCCAGTATATTGTCAAATCATTTTCTGACACCAATTTATCTATGGCTTGTATCATTTTCCCATGTTTAAGTGGCTTTTTGTTGTATGTAATCATGCCTCTCTCTTTCCAGCCAGGTAAACTATTTTGTGCATAGTCAGAATCAGTCACTAGGACAAGTTCACTGAATTTATTATCAACTGCAGTAGCAATTGCTTCATAAATGGCTGCCAATTCTGATATTTGACTACTCCTAGCTCCAATTCTCATCCCAATGCTGGGAATGCCTTCACATTTCAACCAGACATTTCCTATGCCTGACACTAATTGTTTATTACTGTCATTTTCAATGTGAAAAGCACAACCATCAACATATACAGTTGACAACTCACTGCATGTATTTTCATCAAAAGCTTTGTGTGATGATTGTTCAAATTCCTGTAAATTAGGTTCCACTTCTAGTTCGTTTGATACTTGTTCAGCTGCACAGTCATATAAATCTGCTAAACCCTGAGCGATTGGGCTCTTTTTATTTTGCCCATATCTCACTTCTACAGGAAAACCCTGTAATGCCAGCGTCCATGAAGTGATTCTGGACTGCGCTAGATTACCTGACCTAATTCTTTTAGTCTCTAAAAATTGCAAAGGTTGATGATTTGTTTCAATAATCACCTTTTCTCCCTAAACAATGGGGCGGAAATGCTGTAGCGCCCACACAGTGGTTAATAGGGCTTTTTCACATTCATTAAATTTCATTTCAACTTGGGAAAATGCCTTACTTGCATAGGCAATGGTTTTGTGATTCAAATCATGTTTTTGCGATAATACTGCTGACATACAATGTTCAGAGAAACCTATTTCTATAAAGAAATCCCTATCCTTTATGGGGTATGCTAAACATGGTGCCTTTACAATACATTCCTTCAATTTGGCTACTGCCTCAGACTGCTCTTTCTCCCATTTCCAGGAAGTATTTAGTTTTAGCAGTTTAGTCAATGGTTGAGTGATTTCAGCATAATTTTCAATGAACTTTCTGTTATAGCCTGTCATTCCTAATAAACTGTTCACCCCGTTCACATTTTTAGGGTCTTTTAGTTTTTGTATGGCCTCTATTTTCTTCTTTTGTGGATTTAGTCCATGTTCCGTTACTTCATGGCCTAGAAAATTCACTTTTTTCTTGCACCATTGTGCTTTTTGTAAAGATACTTTGGCGCCTGCTTTCTGCAATTGGCCAAGAACATGTCTTATTTCATCAAAGTGGTTTTTTAAGCTTTTATTTTTTATCAGGACATCATCCACATAAACTATGGTTCCTATTTCCACTGCATCAGGCATGGCCTTCCTCAAAAATATTCCAAATTCACTTCCATTATTAACGTACCCGAACAGAGTTCTAACCCATGCGTATTGAGTCCTGTCAAATGTAAAGGAAAATAAATTCTGTATCTCCTCTGCCAATGGCATGCACCAATATCCAGAGGTGAGATCTAATGTGGTAAACACTTTTGAACCATGTACCTGAGCTAGGCCCTGATCAATGAATGGCAGTGGCCATCTGGACACTGGTACTCTTTTATTTAACTCCCTCAAATCTGCACATAGCCGCCATTGACCATTTGGCTTTAACACACCTAAAATGGGTGTGTTGGATGTGCTATGGATAGGCCTAACGATTCCTCACGATTCTAAATTTTTAATAATCTCTGCCAATGATTCTAAACATGCCAGCAGTAGTCTATACTGGCATACAAATACTGGACTTCTGCTACACCCTTCCGGAAGTGTGGCCACATGTAAATTAGTTAGCCCGCAATCATAAGTGTCTTTGGCAAATACATCTTTAAATTCCATAAATATCTTCCTCAATTCATTTCTATCCTCATCGTTGTCACACGCATCCGCTAATAAGATCTGCTCTTTTACCATTTTGGAAAATTCCGGAAAATGTTCTGGTAGGGAAATCTCGGCGCTTTCCTCTAGCTGTGTGGCTGTGTCTCTTTGTAAAGCTGCCACTTTTACATGTTTTGGCATGTCAGCTTCCATTTCAATGGGCTGATTTTCCATTTCATTTTCACTTAAGTCAAATGTTATACAATTCTCTTGATAACAGCACACTGTCTCACTTGAATCATAAGGGTACACAGAATGAATTTTAAATATTCCTTTGGGCTGAGAGTCCAGGTATTCTGGCAACTCACCCTTGGCATCTACATACTTTTCAGGGATATTGTAACGCTCACCTGATTCCCACGGAGGCGCCGGTCTTGGCAGGATGGTGTATGTGACTCGAAAAGTGAAGTGCAGGACTCGGTTGGCTTCCGGGGCTGAGCCTCTTCGCACTGTGTGTCTAACTCGAAGAGTGAGATATCTGCAGGTGAAAGAATATGGGGTTAATGATCTGGGGTTGTCGGGTATCTCTCTCCCTTTCCCTTCCTCGCTTTTCCGTGGAGCCCCAAGGTCAACGTGCTCACCTTAGATAGGTGAATGCTGGACTCTCCATCTGCGTCTGGTGCAGGGTGCCGTTGCCAGTTCCTTCACTGGGTGAAACGTAGGCCTCTTGACATCAGAGGATTGCTACCGTCGTTAACTGCACGAACTGTGAGTTTCCGGACACCTTTTAAGTCCTTACAGTCTTTAGGTGCGTGGGCACGTTAATGTGGAACAGGGCTCTGTATAATGCTTTTTCTATTTGTCTTGCAGAGCTCTTGAGGTAGAAGATGGTGTGAAGAAAGCCGAAGTTCGAGCCAGAGTCTTGGAATGAAGCGCTTGGAAATGCGTAAGTAAATGCCGGTTGCCTTCTTTTCAAAAGTTCGCTAACTGTCTCTTTTCCCTTGCAGTTGTGAGTTCGGGTGTCGAAGAGACGCTGGAAACGCCGGAGTATTTGCAGGCGCCCTATTGTGGTAGGCGCGATGGCGCGTAAGTAAAATGCCTGTCTAATGTCTCTTCTTTTGTCTTTCAGGTGCAGGATTGCAGCGTTGAAGAAAACCGGAATTCGCGGAGTGCCGGTAAGTAATTCCACACAGGAATAACTATGCTTTTGTCTTCACAGGCGGAGGAGCAGCGTGAAGAGATGGTAGCTGCCGATGGATCAGGTGAGGAAAGCGCTGCGCGTGAAGGTTGCCGTGCTAACCTGTTATTTCTTGTCTTTGCAGGTGCTACCGAAGGCTGGATACAGGAATGGTAAGCGTTTGTTCTTGCAGGTTCAGGATCGGAAAGAAGAAAACTGGAACAGACACGGTGAGCGTTCTGCTGCAGATGCAGAATAACGCGAAGCACGTTTCATCAATCGGGTGTGGTTTAAATAGCCTTGGAGTGATGAGGCGTCTTCCTCCACGGCCTCGCCTAGGTAAGAAAAGAGTTCCTGTTCCAGAAGAGTTCCAGTGTTGTATCCAGGGAGTGGAGCTTGCCCCACCCAGGTAAGAAAGTAGTCCCGGCTCACAGAGGATTCATATGTGGCTGGTAAGTAAGCAGCATGGTCTGCTGCAGGTAAGTCCACCCAAGCATCTTCATACAAATTATGAGCCCGGCGCTTCCAGTGCCGGGACCAGTGACTTTGATGAGCCTGGTGCCACCGGCGCCAGGACAAGGTCCAAAAGGTCCCAGTGGGGACTGGCTGGTGCCTAGGATGAAGGTTAGGGGCCTGCTTCCAAGGACGTTGGGCTGGTCCTAGCTCCTTGGAAGCAGTGATCATGACAGCACCCCCCTCAAGGCCCCTCCTAAGCGTGTCTTCTCCGGGGGTTTTGGCTTGTCGGGGTGATTCAGATGGAATTTCTTGACCAGACGAGGTGCGTGGACATGTTCTGAGGGTTCCCAAGACCTTTCCTGGGGGCCGTATCCTTTCCAATCAACCAGGTAATATAATTTAGATTTGGAGATTTTGGAGTCTAGGATGTTCTTTACTTAGAACTCAAGTTCTCCATCCACTAGAACAGGTTCTGGGAGTTCGATCAATCGGGTTTCTGTTTGTACTGGTTTTAGTAAGGAGACATGGAATACTGGATGTATTTTCATATGCGAAGGCAATTCCAATTTGACAGCCACCGGATTAATTATGGCAGAGATGAGATAGGGTCCTAAGTTTCTCGGGATTTAGGTGCGGGGTCCTTTTAGAGGCAGGTGCTTAGTGGATAACCAGACCTGATCTCCCACTGCGTAGTGAGGGGCCTCTTTACGGTGTTGATCCGCTCCTTTCTTGTATAGAGCTTTAGCTCTTTGCAGATGGGCAGTGGCTTCTTTAAAAGTACGAGTGATCACCGAGTGCAAGTGATCCAGAGCAGGTGTTTCGAATTCTTGGGGAGGATCCAGGTTAGAGGTCCTAGGATGGTTTCCGTATAATAGGAAGAAGGGAGTCTTCCCGGTTCCAGAATGGGTCGAATTGTTATAAGCGTATTCAGCGATCCAAAGGATATCCTTCCAAGGGTTTTCAGTTTGTTGGAGCATGCAACGTAAATATTTCTCCAGAGTTTGATTTGTCCTCTCGGTTTGTCCGTCAGTTTGGGGATGGTGACTGGTTGAAAGTCTCACATCAATTTGGGCTAAGCGACAGCAACTTTGCCAAAAGTGGGAGATGAATTGACTTCCCCTATCGGAGACCAAAACCGAGGGAAAACCGTGTAACCGAACGATGTTTTCTAAGAATTCTCGGGCTAATACTGAAGCTGAAGGTAGGCCCTTCAGGGGAATGAAGTGAGCCATCTTGGAGAATAGATCCACGACTACTAAAATGGTATTATACCCTGAGCATGGAGGTAAATCCGTGATGAAATCCATGGACAGGGTATGCCATGGACAGGGAGGGATGTCCAGTGGGTGTAAGAGGCCGGCTGGTTTCTCCTTCTGACTTTTATTCTGAGCACACACACCGCAGGAGATTACAAAGTCTCTAATATCCTTCTTCCATGATGGCCACCAGAAATGTCTTTTGACCTTTTCCATGGTTTTGGTAATGCCAGGGTGACCCTCCATTAATGAGTCGTGATAACAGGAGATTACCTGTTTTTGTATTTTCTCACAGGGCAAGTACAATCGTCCTCGGAAATATGGTAGGTCTTGGTCCACTGAGAAATCCTTCCCCTTGAATTGCCAGTCCTGTAATTCTGCCGGAGTTAGGGGTGATTTGACTGTAGTCTCGATGTCTTCAAAGGATTGAGCGCTGACCAAGCCCAAAATCCTTTGTTCTGGGATTACGGGTATTGGTTCAGGATTGGTCAAGTGTTCATCTATTCCCATCCGGGAGAGGGCATCTGCTTTTCCGTTTTTACTGCCTGGTCGATAAGTAATTATAAAGTCAAACTCATCCAAAAACAGAGCCCAGCGGAGCTGCCTGGAAGACTGAGCTTTGGCCGTCTTCAGATATTGTAAGTTGCGGTGATCTGTCATTACGGTGACTGTGTGTCTGGCTCCCAAAAGATAATGCCGCCAGGCTTTAAAGGCTGATCTGATAGCTAAAAGTTCCTTGTCTGTAATTGAATAGTTGATCTCGGGAGCCGAGAATTTGCGGGACCAAAAGGCTACAGGATGTAATTGGTGTGTGACCGGATCTCTTTGTGATAAAACTGCCCCCATAACAAGACTAGAAGCATCTGTTTCTACGATGTAGGGGAGTTCTGGGCGAGGGTGTGTTAGAACAGGTGCAGAGATGAATTTAGCTTTTAAGTCCTGAAAAGCTTGTTCCGCCTCGGTAGACCACTCAAAACGTTTGTTTTTCTTTAATAGAGCGGTGATGGGCTGGACTATTCGAGAGAATTCAGGAATGAACCTGCGGTAAAAGTTAGCGAAGCCTAACATGCTTTGAACTCCTTTTACAGAGGTTGGTGAAGGCCACTTGATGATTGCATCGACTTTCTTTGAATCCATATGGACTCCGTTTGGTGACAATATGAATCCCAGGAACTCAACTTCAGTTACGTTGAAAACGCATTTTTCAAGCTTATCAAAAAGGTTATGTTGACGTAATCTCTCGAGGACCTCTTTAACGTGTTTCTGATGTTCCTCTTCAGATGATGAATAGACGAGGATGTCATCAATGTAGACAACAACACACACATCTATGAGTTCTCTAAGGACATCATTCATAAAATACTGGAAGGCGGCAGGAGCGTTGCATAGTCCAAAGGGCATAACTTGATATTCAAACAGCCCATACTTGGTGCGGAAGGCCGTCTTCCATTCATCGCCCTCTTTTATTCGTACCAAGTGGTAGGCTCCTCTGAGATCCAACTTTGTATATATAAATGCGTCTTTGACTTGGTCCAGGAGTTCAGGGATCAAAGGTAACGGGTATCTGTTTTTAACAGTGATTTGATTCAGGGCGCGGTAATCTATACAAGTCCTAAGGTCTCC
Source organism: Ambystoma mexicanum (assembly GCF_040938575.1). Lineage (NCBI taxonomy): Eukaryota > Metazoa > Chordata > Amphibia > Caudata > Ambystomatidae > Ambystoma > Ambystoma mexicanum. The sequence goes on from NC_090922.1 coordinate 187,944,831, forward strand.
TTCCTTTTTCGGAACGAAGAACAAAGCCAAGGAAGCTGGAGATTTTGAAGGACGGATAAATCCGTTAGCTAGGTATTGGTCCAGATATTGTCAGAGGTGAAGATTCTCTGGCTCGGTGAGGGCATAAATCCTACTGCAAGGAGGAATTGTTCCGGGTAACAGATCTATTTGACAGTCGTAAGACCTATGAGGAGGCAGGGTGTTAGCTTGGTCCTTCCGAAAGACGTCTTGGAATTCCTGGTATTCGGCAGGTAGTTTGGGAACCTCAGAAGAGATTGCCGCCAGTGAAACATCAGGCCGAGGATAACAAGTGGAGATACATTCTGGAAACTGAACCGTCTTTGCTCGCCAATCGATCTGAGGATTGTGCTTCTCTAACCAAGGAATTCCCAGAATGATCTGGAACTGAGGGGCCTCGATCACAACGAACACAATTTTCTCCCGGTGTCCCTCTTGGCTCACTAACGTCACTTCTTGGGTGGCGTGAGTTCCTGGTCCGGAGGCTATCTCTGTGCCATCCACTGTAGTAATGACGTCTTTTACTGCCTTAGGGACAAGAGGTAGATTCATCCTTGATACCATTTCACGGTCCACATAATTACCGATTGCTCCGCTGTCGATGTAAGCTTCAATTGCATGCAAACGATCCGGACGTTCAGGGCTAATGAGGACCATAGGCACCACGAAATGCGAGGTCATGGAACAGATTTTAACGCTCGGCAAGAGGACCTCTACACTTGTCGGGCTAGGTCGTTTCCCTGCTCAGAATTTGTGGTACAGGTATCTGCGGCTCCTACAGCCTTCTTAGCTGGTTTCACTGGACAGTCTCGAAGAAAGTGCCCCGAGTATCCGCAATAGAGGCATAATTGCAGCTGTCTTCTCCTTTCTCGCTCTTTTTGGGTTAAAGGTCCTTTCATGCCCCCTATTTGCATGGGTTCCACGGTGTCAGCTCCCCTAGTAGAGGTCTGCGGTTTAGAAAACACTCGGGTATCAAATTTGGTACGATCAGCCTTTCTGTTCTGTAATCTGTGGTCCAATTGAACAACTAAGTCAATATAGTCTGAACATTCTTGTGGAGGATTCACAACTTGAGCTAACACATCCTTGAGCTCTCCACGCAGGCCTCTGTAGAAAAGCGTTATTCTTTTATCCTCAGGCCATTGAGTTTCCACTATAAGTCTGTTGAATGAGGCAATGTAAGTCAAGAGGTCTTGATTACCCTGTCGTAACGAAAGGAGTTCATTGTCCAAGGCCTGTCCTTGTGCATGTCTTGCGAACAGTTTCTCCATGCTGGACTGGAAGGCCTGGAAATCATGAAGAACCGGATCATCCTGAGTGACTAAAGGGATCAACCAATCTGCGGCACTGCCACTGAGATAAGAAAGCACAAAAGCCACCTTGGCCTGATCTGTTGGGAAGGCAGCTGGTCTACATAAGAAGTGTAGGCTGCACTGGTTAATGAACACTGCAAATCTCTTTGGGTCACCAGAAAAGCGTTCGGGCGGAGCCAAGGGCACATTACCGGGTAGATTGATTTGCACTGGATTTGAGGAGGATGCTGAAGGATAATTTCCTCCTGGAGCGGGCAAAGGTGTTTGTCCTGCCTGCGTTTGTAGCAATTGCCTAGCGAGGTCCTCTGTTCGCTCCTTGGATATTATCAGCTCTCTTCTTAGAGCGTTTGTTTCCTGACGAGCTGCATGTACTTCTGCTCTTAGTTCCCCAAGCAACTGGGCCAAGTGATCATTATCCAAGGTTTCCATTGCGCCTGGGTAGGAGTTTTGCGGTGGGCTTCGTGTTCTGTAACGCTCACCTGATTCCCACGGAGGCGCCGGTCTTGGCAGGATGGTGTCTGTGACTCGAAAAGTGAAGTGCAGGACTCGGTTGGCTTCCGGGGCTGAGCCTCTTCGCACTGTGTGTCTAACTCGAAGAGTGAGATATCTGCAGGTGAAAGAATATGGGGTTAATGATCTGGGGTTGTCGGGTATCTCTCTCCCTTTCCCTTCCTCGCTTTTCCGTGGAGCCCCAAGGTCAACGTGCTCACCTTAGATAGGTGAATGCTGGACTCTCCATCTGCGTCTGGTGCAGGGTGCCGTTGCCAGTTCCTTCACTGGGTGAAACGTAGGCCTCTTGACATCAGAGGATTGCTACTGTCCTTAACTGCACGAACGGTGAGTTTCCGGACACCTTTTAAGTCCTTACAGTCTTTAGGTGCGTGGGCACGTTAATGTGGAACAGGGCTCTGTATAATGCTTTTTCTATTTGTCTTGCAGGGCTCTTGAGGTAGAAGATGGTGTGAAGAAAGCCGAAGTTCGAGCCAGAGTCTTGGAATGAAGCGCTTGGAAATGCGTAAGTAAATGCCAGTTGCCTGCTTTTCAAAAGTTCGCTAACTGTCTCTTTTCCCTTGCAGTTGTGAGTTCGGGTGTCGAAGAGACGCTGGAAACGCCGGAGTATTTGCAGGAGCCCTATTGTGGCGGGCGCGATGGCGCGTAAGTAAAATACCTGTCTAATGTCTCTTCTTTTGTCTTTCAGGTGCAGGATTGCAGCGTTGAAGAAAACCGGAATTCGCGTAGTGCCGGTAAGTAATTCCACACAGGAATAACTATGCTTTTGTCTTCACAGGCGGAGGAGCAGCGTGAAGAGATGGTAGCTGCCGATGGATCAGGTGAGGAAAGCGCTGCGCGTGAAGGTTGCCGTGCTAACCTGTTGTTTCTTGTCTTTGCAGGTGCTACCGAAGGCTGGATACAGGAATGGTAAGCGTTTGTTCTTGCAGGTTCAGGATCGGAAAGAAGAAAACTGGAACAGACACGGTGAGCGTTCTGCTGCAGATGCAGAATAACGCGAAGCACGTTTCATCAATCGGGTGTGGTTTAAATAGCCTTGGAGTGATGAGGCGTCTTCCTCCACGGCCTCGCCTAGGTAAGAAAAGAGTTCCTGTTCCAGAAGAGTTCCAGTGTTGTATCCAGGGAGTGGAGCTTGCCCCACCCAGGTAAGAAAGTAGTCCCGGCTCACAGAGGATTCCTATGTGGCTGGTAAGTAAGCAGCATGGTCTGCTGCAGGTAAATCCACCCAAGCATCTTCATACAAATTATGAGCCTGGCGCTTCCAGTGCCGGGACCAGTGACTTTGATGAGCCTGGTGCAACCGGCGCCAGGACAAGGTCCAAAAGGTCCCAGTGGGGACCGGCTGGTGCCTAGGATGAAGGTTAGGGGCCTGCTTCCAAGGACGTTGGGCTGGTCCTAGCTCCTTGGAAGCAGTGATCATGACAGATATTTCCAATCACCATGTTATTTAGATCTGCAGTATAATGTGATTTTTGTATGGCCATTCCTAATGGGGAATTTTCCTCTAAATGAATATCTTGGCAACTTTTATTATTAATCATAATTTTTACAAACCCTTCACCAATATCTACCAATGGAATGTATTCATAATCCAGGCCTTGCTGTTTTATGGATTCATTCAGGCACACAAATGCATCAGAATCTTTTATCTGCTGTCCATTTTTGCATTTCAGTGTTATTGCAAACTGTTTGGTAAATGCAGGGATAATAGTATCTTTCCACATTTGTAATTCAATTGCATAAGGGACCAGTTGTGCACAGTGATAAGCCCTTCTTTTGTCTTCAAATTCAGGTACCGGCCCACCTAGGCGTGACCATATTTTTTGATTAAGAAAATCTAACACCATACACATTCTGTGCATGATGTCATTGCCCATGTAAAAGTCATCTTGTGCTCCACTCACTATCCATACATTATGGTAAATTGTTTTCTGCCCAATACTAATTTCTAATTTTCAGCATGCATCTTCCTGCAATTCGGTTTTCAAAGTCTGGACTGTCCAACCCAGAAACATACTGGTTTTTAATCCTAAATTTCGGAATCTCCTCCCACTCCATTATTTTTTGCAACAATTTCTCATTAATGAAGCTCCTTTCCTATTCAAGCGTTAAAGTGGCTTTTATTGTTTTAAAACAGTCATTTATACCAACATGAACCCATGGTTGCTCATCTTCCATGTGTATTTCAGCAAGAGTGGTAATGTGTTTTTCTGAACCTACTTTGGGAGCAGTATCCTGTTTGTATGTCTTTTCCTTTAAATAAAAACGTAAGGTGTGCTCATCTATGGCAGTCTGCCATTTTTTCCTTGGGTCCAAGTATATTTGTACAGGTAGTTTTTCATTGTCACTCTGCATTTTGTCTTGACACATTAATATAACAGTGACACTAGGTATGCAACTATTCTGGAGATACACCTCCACTGCATCATTTGTTTTGGCAACGGTGTGACATTCATTTATGTTGCTGTTTTGTGATTTTAGTTTCTTAGGTCTCAATGGTTTTTTGGTTAAGGACCACAGCACTCCATTCACCCCATCTATGAGAGGAGACAATCTTTTCAGGCAATCTGTCCCCATCAGAAATGGAATTTCACAAAGAGATGTGATTAATACCTCTTGTTTCATTCTGTGTTTTCCTATTTTTATGTCAACCTCAGTTCTACCTATAATGGGCACCTCCTCCTCGTTAAAGTTATGCACTGGACCTTGATTTTCCTTCACCGTGATCTGATTCTGTGGGGATCTCCCTTCATTGATACTCTTTACCAGCTCCTTAGACATAATTGTGGCCTATGCGCCAGTGGCAAATGTTTGGCATTTTTCTTCTACAGTGATGGGAGCACAATACCTGTCTTCAATTTCCTCTAACACACATAAGAAGTGTGAATTCTTACTGATTTCGGGGCTCACATTCCTCAGGCCTTTTTCACTTTTGTCTTAACACATTGGTAAAAGGAAAGACAATTTTCCTTCCTTTTTGTCCATTTCGGCGCGATAGACTTTATTCATTTCTCTATGTTCAGAGGTTTTTTGGAGTGTGGCCACTGTTCGCCTATCCATCCAGGTATCATCAGAGGCCACATTACAACCCTCCAACTGAACATGTGTAACAACATCACTCAGCAATCTGTCATTGTTTAATTCTGTGCATTTGTGATCAGTTAGTGTGGTACCAGCCCTTTCAGCCACTTCAAAAATATGTGGCTCAAAGAATTCTTCAGGTGATTGACCTGTACCCTCCTTTTGAGTATTTCCTTTTTCTGCCTGTGGTTGGTCATTGTTCTGAGTGTCCAGGGAAGAAATTATAGCATCCCCACTTACTCCCTGTTTACTGGTATTCCTCATGGATGAGTCATTTTTCTTAAATCTGTCTCTTTGTTCTTTTGGAGTTTCAGGTTTTCTTATTTCATTTGTACAAATCTTCAATGTTTGATTTAGCTCTAGGTTAAACCGTACCTCTCTTTTAGAAGTATTTGCACTTTCTGTTACATGTTAATTTACTGGCATTTTCACTTTTAAATCATTAAACATCTCAGAGTCATTATACGAAATTACATCAGAGCAATCTGTCTTTTCGGCGCTGTATGTATCCTGAGTACTTAGTCACTTTTCAGAAGCTCCCCGGTCATTGCTATGGCCATCTGCCCCCTCCTTTGATGACTGTTTTTGTACTGTACAGAGCCTTCCTATTTGTTCAGCCAACATCTTCACTTGGGCCTTGAGACACTGGAATCTTTCCATCTCTCTAGAATCCTCTCTCTGTGGCCTAGATCGATATTGGTTGTTTTCTCCCTGATTGGATCTATTCTGATACCTTTCAGGTGAGTGATTTCTATTGGGATGGTTTCTGAACTCTTGATTCATTTGTGGAGGGGAGCAGGGTGCGCCCATCCTTTGGTTATAGTCCCCTGGTGGGGAATCATTGTACTGCCGTGGGGTGTAATTCATGTTCGAAGGGATTGTGTCCTCCGACGTATTCCTTATCTTTGATAATACGTTTCCAGCTTGCTGGCCTCGGAAATCTTTTCTGTAGAGGGCGCTGCGCGTCGATGTCCGCCGAGTCGATGTCCCTCGACGGCCACCGTATCAGCGCCGACGTCACCATGCCCATAAATAGACAGGCGCTGCGTCCGTTGTTCAGTTCCGTTTTTCGGCGCTTCGTGGGGCCTCGGAGCGTCGTTGCTCAGTTCAGTCAGGTTTATCTATCTATTTCGACTCGAATATTCCTTATCGTCTCGATGGCTTCTTCATCAGAACCGACGATGCCACGATCCAGCTTCACGAAATGTCGAGACTGTGGTAAAAAAATGTCAATAACGGATCCACACAGGGTCTGTTTATGGTGCTTGGGGTCCGAGCACCATTGTTCGGAGTGTGAGGACTGCATTTCCATGACGCTGAAAGCCCTGAAGGAGCGAAAGGGGAAGCTCGAGAGAGGTAAGTCAGCTAAATCCTCCTCGAAGGTTTCGTCGGCTGAGTCGAGGCATTCGTCTCCTCGCCGTCGAAAACCCTCCCACTCTAGATCTCGAAGCAGCTCCCACCATTCATCGAGATCTAGACACTCAAAAAAGAGACGTCGAAGGTCCCATTCCTCGTCGTCTTCGGTGTCCCCAGAAAGAGTTTCCTGTCCCACCAAACACAGTTCTCAAGCTGAGAGGGAGGAATTCAGAAAGAAAATGTTAAGCGTCTTCGAGAATGCGGCCTCGACCCCCTCGTAGACAGCGAAGGGTGATACCCCGGATGAAAAACCCAAAAAATCAAAACGCTGCGAGTCGCAGCACCCGGCGAAACATTCCATCTGAGAGCGTCATGAGCCATCGGGTAAGAAGGCACCGTCTTCGACGACGTCATCGAAGATTCCTTCGACGCACGGGTCAGCGACACGACGCCGCTGTCGAAGGGTTCCTCGACGCATCGGTCGATCGACTCGACGCCATCGTCGACGTCGATGCCAATGAAAGAGAGGACCAAGGCTCCACAGCCAACGGTGTTTTCAAGGGCCTCTGGCAAGACGCTGAGACTGTCGTCGATGCCCTCGAGTAGGATCCCGATCCTCTCGAGTTCTTCGAGACCCCTTCCAGTTTTTTCGACGCCATTTTCAGCGCCTTCAAAGCCTGTTACATCGGCGTCGATGACTTCGACATTTTCTCGTCCAATAACGACGAGTTTGGCTCCTTCGGCCCTAGAGATGGGCTTTACTCCATTCCAAAGATCAGAATACCCTGGTCTTTCTTCAATTTATGAAGAAGGGGAAGACTCTGACCAGGAAACATTTGGTTTACAGAGATCCACACTGCCTACTGCAGAGGATTTCACCTCTGAAGAAAGAAGGCTGAAGGAACTACAGGAGTCACTTCATGAGGCAAGTGGACTTGACACTTCCCCAGAAGTGGAATTTGTAAAGCCAGACCCTGGGGAACATGCCGAAACACCATATAGAACCCTGATGACAAGAATAATTGAGTTTATGGGTTGGTCTGCACCTTCACCTGTTTTCCAACAGGATGATCTAACAGATATATTGGACAAAGGCCCACAGGAGGACCCGGTGGTCCCCTTCCATGCAGCCCTACAAAGAAAAATTGCATCCAATTGGGAAACTCCCGAAGTTATCCCAGCAGTCAATAAAAGATTGTCGACAAAGTATAGGGTAGCGGCTGCTGACCCTGAATACCTGTCAAAACACCCGACCCCAGAGAGCCTGGTGGTTCAAGCGGCTACTTCATCCAGCAGTAGGACTGCTTACCCTACTGTCCCGCAGGATAGGGATGACAAGAGGTACGACTCTATGGCAAAGAAAGTCTTCTCTGCCTGTAGTATGGCGTTGAAGTCCATCAACGCCACCTGTACACTCGCCAGGTTCAGTCACACACAATGGGAGTGTGCTTCATCAGCGACTGACTGCATACCTGATGGAGAGGAAAAGGAAGCCTTCCTTAACACCATTAAAGATGGCAAAGATGCCATGTGCGAATCACTTCAAACGGGCATCGATTCCGCTGACAGTATCAGCAGGGCCATGGCGGCAAGTACAACAATCCGCAGGCATGCGTGGTTGCGAAAGTCGGGCTTTGCCCCTGATGTACAGGCCAGACTTTTGAATATGCCCTTTGACGGCTCTTCATTATTCGGGAAAAAGGCTGATGACAGTCTGGAAAAGTTACAGACTTCTAAAGCAGCAGCAAAATCCTTAGGAGCTGCTATCCGCCAAACTCCTTTTCGCCCCTCAGGAACCTCTGGGAGAGGAAAGTCCTTTCGCTATTATTCCGCATTCGGAAAAGGCAGAGGACAGCCGGCTCACAGAGGCCAAAGGAGATCCACCCGAGGTGGACGGGTCAAAGGTACTAAGACCGCAGCAGGTGCCTCTTTACCCTCGGCATCTGCATCAGCCGCCCCCAAACCACTCTGAGGCCTTCACACACAAGACACCTGTAGGGGGCAGGTTAACTCACCATCTGACGGAATGGCAGTCTATAACCTCAGATGCTTGGGCATTGGAGACAGTTGCCCAAGGTTACTGCCTACACTTTCTACACATCCCTCAGAGTCATCCACCGGGGAACAGCTCCCTAAAGGTTCCAGATCCGCTCCTCTTGCAGGAAATTATGGACCTGCTAGAGAAAGGTGCCATGGAACCGGTACCTGTAGCGGACAGGAACAAGGGCTGGTACTCCCCCTACTTTCTCATACCAAAGAAGGACGGAGGACTGAGACCCATCCTGGACTTACGAGAATTGAACAAGTTCCTCAGGAAGGACAAGTTCAAGATGGTAACTCTTTCTCAGATCCTTCAGGCCCTCCAGCTCCAGGACTGGCTGGTATCTCTGGACCTTCAGGATGCTTATTTCCATGTGCCAATCCATCTCAAGCACAGGAAATACCTGAGGTTCGCAATTGGAAACTCTCATTATCAATTTTGAGTTCTGCCATTTGGGCTGACCTCCGCCCCGAGGGTCTTCACCAAGCTGATGTCAGTAGTGGCGGCGAGTCTAAGGAGGGAAGGGATCCACGTCTATCCCTTCCTGGACGATTGGCTGATCAGGGCCGTATCTTCGGAACAGGCCCAGACCCAGCTAGATTATGTCTGCCTCTTCCTTCACAGACTGGGCTTCTCCCTCAATTTAAAGAAGTCACAGATGATACCATCTCAGAGACTCCAGTTCATCGGAGCGGTCCTGGACACTTCCCTGGGAAAAGCCTCGCCACCAGAGGGGAGGGCTCAAGATATTCTACAGATGGTCACCAAGTTCCAAAATGCCCAGTGTCTCCCAGCCTTCGACTTTTTGAGGTTGCTAGGCCTCATGGCATCCTGCATCTTCCTTGTGCCAGAGGCTCACCTGAGAATGAGATCTCTTCAGTGGGCACTGAGAAGTCAGTGGTCACAATTCTCAGGGAGAATGACAGACCTCCTCCGGATTCCGGACAAGGTAGCCCACGGCCTTCAATGGTGGGCCTATCCAGAGAACATCTTGAAAGGAGAACTGTTTTGGCAACCATGGCCGGAGATAACAGTAGTCACAGACGCCTCGCTCACAGGGTGGGGAGCCCATGCCAACGACTTGACCATCAGCGGTCGTTGGTCTCCATCGGAGTCCAGACTACATATCAACCTATTAGAGCTGAGAGCTATCAGACTAGCGCTGGAAGCTTTCCTGCCATCAGTACAGGGGAGAACTGTCCTGATAATGACGGACAACACGGTGGCCATGCACTACCTCAACAAAAGAGGAGGCGTAGGATCACTGCCACTGTGCAGAGAGGCAATGCAGCTCTGGTTTTGGGCAATTCAGGAAGGAATCTCTCTATCGGCAGTCCACCTAGCCGGAGAGAAGAATTTGACAGCGGACACTCTGAGCAGGCAGAGCACAGTCTCCCACGAGTGGGAGCCAGCTCAGGAAGTCCTTCAAGAGATCTTCGCCCTTTGGGGAACCCCTCACGTGGATCTGTTCGCCACAAGCACCAACAGGAAGTGCGATCTGTTCTGTTCAAGGGAATTTCCCCCGAGAGGAGCTCTAGGAGATGCGTTCGTAGTGGACTGGGAGTTTCCACTCCTTTACGCATTCCCACCAGTCCCTGTTATTCCTCAAATGATCAGGAGGTTGAGAAGATTCTGGAAAACCATGATCCTAATTGTCCCGGATTGGACCAGGAGAACGTGGTACCCGGACCTTTTAGATATGTCCATCTGCCCTCCAATCCGTCTTCCACTCAAAGAGAATCTTCTCTCGCAGAAGGGAGGTCAGGTTCTCCATCCAGACACCAGAACCCTCAACCTTCACGCTTGGCTTCTGAAAGGTTGAGGTACAAGGATTGGGATCTCCCTGATGACGTCATGGAGGTGTTGCTTTCGGCCAGAAGACCAGCAACAAAGTCTTTATACCGCTGCCGTTGGAACAAGTTTTGCAGCTGGTGTAGGGAAGAGAATATCAACCCTTTTTCATGTGGTACACCAACAGTGTTATCGTTTCTACTCTACTTGGCAAACTCAGGCCTTCAAGTTGGCACTGTAAAAGGCTATCTCGCAGCGCTTTCTATCTTCAAGCGCACTGTGGAGGAACCATCGTATTTCAAAATTCCTCTAGTGGTACAATTTCTCAAGGGTCTAACTAATGTTTACCCTCCAAAACCATTCCAGGTTGCATTATGGGACTTAAATTTAGTCTTAAACTTCTTAATGGGTACTCCATTCGAACCACTTCACTCTTGCGCATTGAGATTTCTCACACTTAAAACTGTCCTACTGGTAGCACTAACATCTGCTAGGAGGGTGAGTGAGCTACAAGCTCTCTCCTGTAAACCCCCACATACAATCTTCCACAAGGACAAGGTTGTCCTACAGGTGAAGCCTAATTTCCTCCCAAAGGTGGTTTCTGAATTCCATATTACTCAGAAAATTACCTTGCCTTCATTCTACCCTCCTCCCCATCCGGGGAAAGAGGAGGGAAGGCTACACAGGCTGGACCCTAGGCGACCTCTCAGCTTTTACATCAGCAGAATGTCTAGGATCAGGCAAGCAGACCAACTGTTTGTAGGATACTCAGGTCACAAGTTGGGACTACCCATAACAAAACAAACCATCTCCAGGTGGATTATTTTGGCCATCCTAGAATGTTATAGACTAGCAGGGAAAGAGCCACCCCAAAATCTCAGGGCTCATTCAACCAGGGGTATCGCAGCCTCTTCGGCTCTCCAGAGAGGGGTACCGGTCCGGGACATATGTGCGGCTGCCACATGGTCGTCCGCTCATACATTCACAAAATTTTACAATCTGGATTCCTCCACTGCTCAAGAGACCAGATTTGGCAAGGCCGTATTACATTCGGTCTATCCCTAAGGGATACATAACACTATCACTCCCTCCTCCAATTACATACCACTGCTATGGGAGTCTATCAAAGATAAGGAATACGTCAGAGGACACAATCCCTTCGAAGAACAAGTTACTTCTTACCTGGTAACGTTCTTTCGACGGGATGTTCCTCCGACGTATTCCTTATCGCCCCTCCTATCCATCCCCGCAGTGATAACTTCCCTTGTGGTTGCAGCTTTCGCTCCTTCAATGTTACTAACCGATTCAGGCATATCTTTTCTTCTGCTACAAAACGGAACTGAGCAACGTACGCAGCGCGTGTCTATTTATGGGCATGGTGACGTCGGTGCCGATATGGTGGCCGTCGAGGGACATCGACTCGGCAGATGTCGACGCGCAGCGCCCTCTACAGAAAAAATGTCCGAGGCCAGCAAGCTGGAAACATATTATCAAAGATAAGGAATACGTCGGCGGAACATCCCGTCGAAAGAAGTAAGTAGTAACTTGTTCTTCTGTCTCATGTCCTGTCTCCCATGTTGTGGGTACTGGCTCCTATGTTGATTCCCATTATCAGCAAATCGATCCACATATCGGGGTCTATCCTGATTACCATATAACATGGTGTTGGGATCAAATTTGCTCTGTGTCCCCAATGTCTGGTAGGGACCATCATTTCTTTGATCTTGATTTTGTCTCTGGTTATTGTTCATATTGGACATATCAGGCCGATAGCCTGCCCGGGGCCTATCTCCTAAATACCTAGGGCTGATGTAGCTCTCCCTATTACTAGGATCATGTGATTGAAACATTGGTGCAGAGTGTGATGACCTTTGTTGATTAATCCTTTGTTCAGGTGCCAAATTATTTTTATCTAGACTTTGAGCAGACTCAAGGGACATTTTGGCTGACCTGATTTCCATCACTGTTGCTGAGGGTTCTTTAGATTTAGGTCTAGTATCTTTCATTTTATCACTTTCTCTACCCTGACAATAGAGTACCTCATATAGTTTTGTGCTTTGATGCACAATCCACTCAAGGGACTTGTCACGATCAAATGCACGGACCAATTGAGATATGATGTATTTCTGTAGCCCATAGAAGTAGGCAGTTTTAAATGAATTAGAATTGCGGTCAAAAGATACATCAAAGCGAGAAAATGCTCTTTTTAAGTCTTGTAAAAACTGGCGAGGGGATGTATTAGGCCCGGCAGTGATTGTGTAAGCAACTTTCTTTGCCTCCTATAATGACGCCTAATTTCTTTTTCAAACTCCGCCCATGTCATATTCTGCTGTTCATTTAATCCCCTTATGATGCTGGCCGTCGGAGCATCTAAAGTTAAATGAAAATATTGCCTGTACTGTTCCTTAGGGATCTGGAGGGCTTTAAAGATGTCATGAACCTCTTCTAAGTGATCCTCAATGCAGCACTCCCCTCCTTTTTTAAATGGTTTGATCAGGGCTTTAATAGATTTCATTATCTTTATGGGGCTACTGGTTGCAATGCATAGAATTGCACTACCTGGTGACTCAATCCTGGTTCCAGGTGTATGGGATTGGTGGCGGCCCCCAAAGGGAGTATCAAATCCCCCAAGGGCGCTGCAACCAAGTTCAGTCACCGGCCCAATCACTGGAGCACTAGCTCTTTGGGTAGAAATAGAATTCACCTCCATTCCATTGAATGTTGTACCCTGCCGCCTCTCCTGGGACCTGGGAATGCACATTTGCTGTTCTAAGTCCTTACACTTTTTAAGCAGCCTGTCGGCTTCGTTTTGCAAATAGTTGTTTTCGTCACTCATTTTATGAATTACCTCATGCATGTCGCACATTTGCATTTGGCATTCATTAAATTCTGTATTTCGCTTGTCTCTTTCTTGAAGCATTTTAATCACCTGTTGTCTACATTTTGGAGGGCACTTTCTTTTTCAAAATGTTCTTTTTGTAAAACTTGCATCTCTGAAACCACCTCATCTTTATCTTGTCTAATGTGGTCCACTAATGCTTTTAAGTGTACCAATTCTTGCTCACTGTCCTCAAACTGTTTCTTGCTTTTGGACAATTGAGCATCAAAATCTCTGCATTTTAACTGCATGTCTTTTTGGCATACATCCAACTCTGTTCTTAACATTTCCTCTTTCTTACTTGCCCCATCTAAGTCAGTCTTTAACCTGTTAATTAGCTGAGTATCATTTTCCTGCATTCGCAGGGACCTATTCAAAATAAACCAGATCTTGGCGCATAGCCGTATTAGACAATCTTTCTCTGCATTTTTATCGGCTGCATTCAATAACCTTGTAAGGCAGACCTGAATTATGCTGCCTTCTGCAAAAATATTGTCTAGTTTTTCTTTCTGCACCTCACCCTGAATGCGGTCATGCCATTCTGAGGTACTATTCGATGACCACGTCCCATGTGCAAATAACTTTGCCTCTAAATATTGCACTAGGTCTGAGAATGTGGTTTCCCTTTGTGACATTCTGAAATTCGTTTTTAGTGACACACTGCTATTATGAAATGGATTCCCTTTTATGTACAGATGGCAGTGTGAAGCACACTTGCCACACCCAGTAGGTGCTCTGTGATCACTTTCCCGGCCTGCAACGCACCATAAATATGGTGGGTATTTTGTGTAGATTTGGGGCCTAGCGGTATTTTCTTACCGCCAAAATAAAAGTAATTTAGCAATAATCACTCCTTACATTTAGATTGGGTTGGTATTATGGTAGTGAGCATTATTTCAGTACACAGATATATTTAGTTGGTGTGCATTTTTACTTGTGGGCCTGATTTCTTTGTTTTATTTGTGGCCCCAACATCCAGATCCCCTTATTTTTCTTTAGATTGTTCGTGTGATCACTAGAGAGACCTCTGGCCTACATTTCAGAAACACCACATTTTCATATGGAGTGCCACCTTGGGCTGTTCTCCATGACTTATCTACACCAGCGAGCTAAATCATGTGGTATATCACTAATTTATTACATTAGTGAACTATATCCAGAAGTCTCTCTTTCTGCTGACTCATTTACCTCCAGCAGACTATTCCATTATGTCCCACTCAAATGTCACACACACGTATACTGAGTGGAACCATGCGCACAGCTATTTCACTGCCAAGTTTGATTTTTAGCTACCTTGTTCTTTCTGTTTTATCTACATGAAAATTGACAAATGTACTGTCTAAAATCTTCCCCATATTACCAGTGCAATAATGATATATGCACCAAGAAAAGAAAAAAAAAGAAAAACACACTACCCGTCTGTTTTCAGATATTTTAGTGTATTATAAACAATTGCATTTCAACACCATCTTACCCTTTTTACAGAAATAACTGGAAGTTTCACAGCAGTAGCAATATTCACTTTACTTTATCTGTAACAAAATGAAAAGGAATACAGCAAGAGAACACTCAATTTGCAACATTAGACATGTTGATTAAATCCAGGAATTTCCTCTTCTACTCTGCCTGAATAGGTTTCGCGCACACACACACACCGCCCCCGCACTCTGCAATATATTTACCGAGCTTGAGCTGCAGGCGAATTCCTCAGGCTGGTCGCCTTCTGGAAATGGCTCAGTGTCCCCTCTTAAATCACCCCAGCGAGGATATGCATCTGCCGTCACTCAAGCCAGGATTTATTGACTGGAATTTCCCAACCTGTGTAGCAGTGCACTGGGACCTTCTTCTCAATCAGGAAACTCCCCAGCCACAATAGCCGAGTCATTCTCCCCGCTGTGCCAAATGCCTTCTTCCTTTCTTTCTCTCCGAGATTCATCAGAAGACCTCTGTTACCGCCTACATGATGACATTCAACCAATAAAATTCTATCATGTCCTACCCTCCTTTTTAAAACAATGGCTTACTTTTACAGCAAGCAACTGTAACAAAACTGATTTCCTGCTTATTCGAGTTTTTGCTTCCTGCAAATACTGTGGACAGAGCACAGAGAGAAGCAAAAAGAAAAAAAAATCGGGATGCACGTTTAAAATGAGCCTGTCTTTTCTGCCTCATTTTACACTGGAGAACACATTACAATATTAAAAGTTAAAATTATGTTAGTACTGTTAATGGTGTTAATTCTCTAATGTGTCTCCTGCAACAGAGGCATTTCAGATGAGAAAAAAAATGTGCATTTTACATGTAAAAACTGTTTGCATTTTAGATGTAGAAATCGTTTTTGACTGACTAGCATGTCTTCATTTACATGTCACGAAGGCAGAGAGGGAAAAAAGGAGCCAGCAGCAGCTGTGTTTGTATTGCGGTAAATCCGGTCATTTCCTCTGCGAATGTCCAGTGAAACCCCCTAGAAAAACAGTAGGAGCCACCAATAAAGACACAAAACTTGACTCTGAAAACTCCCGGGCCCGGCAAGAGTAGAGGTCCGCTTGCCGAGCAGTAGGAAGGAATCACAGGCCTCGCATCTAGTCATACCGGTGACCTTGGTTAATGCCAAACAACAGTCTAAAATGCATTCTTTGGAAGCGTACATAGACAGTGGTGCAATCGGGAACTACATCGACCAGGACCTGGCAAGTAGGATGGGTCTCTCCCTCCGATAGAAAACGACCACACAGCTGTTGATGGTACTCCGTTGGTCTTGGACCCGGTAACACACTGTACTGAAGTAGTGACTCTTCTTTGTCAGGACGGCCATCGGGAAGACATCGTCTTCGATCTAATTGGAGCACCCCAGTTTCGGTTGATCCTGGGAATACCATGGTTGGAGACACACAATCTGCAAATTGACTGGCGCACCAAGAGGCTGACCTTCTCTGAAGAATGTCTTGGTTCATGTTTCAAGCCAGACTCATGTTCGGAACAATCAGTTAAACCAGGGCAAGGGAATGAGAAGATGTTGGGGTTATCTGGCATGCTACCATCGGAATACCACGATTACCAGGACGTCTTTGAGAAAGAACAAGCAAACCCCTACCACCACACAGACCCTACCACTGCCAAATTGATCTTGTCCCAGGCGCACAGCTACCATGCAGTTGGATTTATGCCCTTACAGAACAAGAGAACTCACACTTGAAAACCTATCTGGAACAATACCTGGCCAACAGTTTCATCCGTCTGCTAAGTCACCCGTATCTTCCCCCCTCTTCTTCGTACCCAAGAAGGAGGGGGATTTGAGAACATGCATCGATTACCGGGCATTAAATCAAATCACGGTAAAAAATCGGTATCCATTGCCACTTATCTCAGAACTTCTGGATCAGATCAAGGATGCTCAAATATACACAAAACTGGACCTCCGAGGTTACGACGTGGTATGGGTGAAAATGGGAGATGAATGGAAGACCGCCTTCCGTACAAAGTATGGTCTCTATGAGTACCAGGTCATGCCCTTTGGGCTCTGTAATGCCCCTGCCGCATTTCAGTTTTTCATGAACGATGTTCTTCGAGAAGTATTGGATGTGTGTACATTGGTATATATCGATGACATCTTGATATACTCAGCCACAAGCCACGAGGGAGGATCATATCATCCATGTGCGGGCAGTGTTAGAAAAACTCAGGGAACATCGGCTATACGCCAAGTTGGAAAAATGTTTTTTCCATGTGTCGGAAGTGGAGTTTTTGGGCTTCATCCTCACATCACAAGGGATCAGAATGGACACTCGTAAAGTGGATGCTGCCATACTCAACTGGCCATCCCCTTCCTCAGTGAAAGGAGTTCAAAGTGAATTAGGTTCCCCATATTTGTACTGACCCTTTATTCCTGGGTTTTCGCAGATTGTCCATCCAATAACAACCTTGTTACGCAAGAACAAATGCTTCAGTTGTTCAGCTGAAGCAGAAGAAGCCTTCCAGCGTTTAAAATAAGAATTCACCTCAGCCCCGATCCTACGACATCCCCGGCCAGACTTACCATATGTAGTAGGAACTGATGCTTCCAGCATCGCCATGGGAGCAGTCCTCTCTCAACGCAACCCTTATACCGGTCAATTACACCCAGTGGCGTTCTGGTCCCGCAAGTTTTCAGCTCCAGAGCTCAACTATGCGATTACAGACAAGGAACTCCTGGCAATAAAATCAGCATTCAAGGCATGGAGACATTACCTCCTGTTGGCCAGACATACAATCACAGTAATCACCGATCACCGCAACTTGCAGTACTTAAAATCAGCCAAGGCCCAGTCATCTCGCCAACTTCATTGGACATTGTTTTTTGCGGAATACGATTACATAATCACTTATCGACCAAGAGTCTGTAACGGAAAAGCAGACGCTCTCTCGCGTATGGGAGAAGGGAAGCAGCATATGCAACTCCTGACCCCGTGTCAATTATCCCAGAAGAAATAATCCTAGGGGTCCTGGAGAAAACGTCGGCCTTGGAAAACGTGCAAACCACCGTGTGAAAATGTTTTAATGAGAAAACACCTCAAACATGGACGGCTAAGAGCAGTCATCATACAGTCTCTGATGGGCTTCCGTATTTCCAAGGGCACCTCTATCTTCCAAGTAAGGAACTGCAGAATCAAGTCATTACCAGTTACTCCTTAGTAGAAGGTCATCCAGGAACTGCCAAAACCTTGGATAAGGTTAAAAGATACTACTGGTGCCCTACTTGGCGAAAGGACGTAATCCAGCACGTATTAACATGGGGGATCTGTGCCCAGAACACATCCCAGAAACAAAAATCAACAGGATTGTTACCTCCGTTAATGGTACCACCTGCACCCTGGCGCACGTTGTCTCTTGATTTCATCACAGATCTTCCTATTGTAATGGCTACAATACCATTCTCGTGGTGGTGGATTTATTCTCAAAAATGGCCCATTTCATCCCATTGAAAGGGTTATCCACTGCTCTCACACTAGCCAAGGTTTTTCTTGAACAAATTGTCTGGTTAGACGGATTCTTGTCAATCTTGATTTCTGACCGGGGCAGCCAATTCATCTCAAAGTTCTAGAAAAGAAGCTGTGAGCTGGCTCAAATTGACATTCAGCTCTCAAGTAGTCATCACCCACAGACCAATGGTCAGACGGAAAGAACAAACCATACGCTGGAACAATATTTGAGATGCATGCTAGACCAAGCAGAAAACACCTAGAAGGACATATTATGGATAGCGGAATATGCATATAACAACTCAATTCATACTAGCACCAAACAAAGCTCATTCTATGTACTTTTTGGACATCATCCGCGCACTTCCAACTTCGATCCACCTGAAGTCCTAGATATGCCAGCAGTGACAACTCTATACACTACAATTGCTCGAGTTTTAAAGGAAGCTACAACACAATTGATCGGAGCTAAAGAAAGACATAAGACATTTTTGGATCTGCTGTAGGCTTCTTCGCTGGGTGGCACAGGAAACTCCAGTCTACCTACTTCTGATCAGTACGACAGTCGCTTCAGGAACCGTGAGCCTGCAGGAACCGCCAGGAACGTCTGCCTCAGCTACAGCTCCCTCTCCGTTTTAAGGTACTGTGAAAATCCGGTTGTCCGTTTCGTTCAACCGCGGTGAAAGTGTTTGAAATCTTTCTCCGAGGGCTTGCTCTTCTCTTCTCTTTGAACTAACTTTTCTACCAACCAACCTCGTCCGGAATCTGTGCCACAAACTTTTCCGTGAACTACCCTGAACCGTGTGATCTTGAGCAAAAGACTTTTGACCCATTACTTTGGCCCTAAGTCTTTTCTAGCTGATCCCCTCAATGTAGTCTCTCTTGCTCAAATTGCTCAGAGTACTTACCTGTTGGTGTTGCCTAATTTTTAATAACTTTGTCTTTCCCTCCCTTTTAAATTGCTGGAGTGCCATTTTGCTCCCACTTCATTTTGTGAGCTTAACTTGTCTGGAATTTAAGGGAAGTGGTGTGGTGTATTTATGATTGTGATTTTTAACTTGCTTAGAATAGTGAAATGTTATACAACTGTTGAGTAAATAAATATATATTCTTTTACTTAGAAACCTTGAGTCAGTGTTTGCCTGAATCATAGTAATTGCTGTCCTTTGTGTAACTATTTGTACTGCTCACTTACTCTTGAGATAAGTCTTCTGGCTGCTCTGCTACCGCTACCGTTACAACTGTGTAGTACATGCTTGTACCAAAGGTGAAATTGTACTGTCACTTGTAGTCCTAATTGTGTGTAGAGTTCCCAAAGGGTACTGCATATAATTCTGCCTAATAGGGACGCAGTCCGGTTGGCATCCAAGCACATTGCTCTAAAAGGACCTCGAACCTTCCGTCCCAGATACCTGGGACCATATACCATCAAGGCAATTATAAATCCAGTTGCAATGAAGCTAGCCTTACCCCCTAACATGCGGATTCACCCAGTATTGCACGTTTCCCTTCTTAAACCAGTACAACCTGGAACTCAGGTTAAAAAAAAAAGAAAACGCTCCTGTAATGATGGATGGCGAGCACGAATACAAGGTTAAGGACTCAAAAATCGTCAGGAACAAGGTATTTTATCTCTTCGATTGGAAAGGATACGGACCCCAGGATAGGTTATGGGAGCCCAGTGACCATATCCATGCGCCACGGTTAATCAAGCGCTATCACCATAATAACCCATCTAAACCCGGACCTGAGAGGAGGTCACCTTTGAGAGGGGCCTTGGGGGAGAGTGCTGTCACGACTCAGTGTTGCCCCAAGACAACACTAGGGGTCATGGCACGACAATAGGAATATAGCCAAGGTATAAGCCCCTTTAGGAATGGAAAAGGACCCACCTGGACCCAGTACACTCTTGGTGATCCAACATGGCAGGTAGAGAGCTGCATAAACTCCTTCATGCGGTCCACTGTTCAGGGTGTGGCTGCATCCTTGGGCGGGGCCGTCTATATAAGCCACACCCTTCCAGAAATCCGTGCTTCGCGTTGTTCTGCTTCCAAGCAGCAGCACATGCTCACCACCGCTCAGCATCCAAGATCCAGCAACTCCTGACCAGCTTACCTTGATCAGTAACGCTCACTGCAATGACCTGCAATGACCATCATCTCTTCATCAACCCGGACCAGCTTACCTTGATCAGGAACGCCCGCTCCAACGACCATCATCTCTTCACCAACCCGGACCAGCTTACCTTGATCAGGAACGCCCGCTGCAACGACCGCCATCTCTGCATCTACCTGGACCAGCTTACCTTGATCAGGATTACTTCTGCACGACCGCAACATCTTCACAATCCGGATCAATTTACCAGAGTCACCCGATAGAGCGGCCGCTCCATTTTGCACACGTTTACCTGTCCGCATCCTCGCTCATCTGTGATCCGGTCCAGAACACGGCTCTGAAACTGGTGCCTGCAAGACAAAAGAAAAAGGTTAGTGAGCATGGAAAATACTCGCTAACGCTCGTAACGAAAAGCTATACTTACCGCGTATTGAAGTCTCGATCCCACCAAGTGCTTCACACGTATTGGTACTACAGTAACAGTTGACACACGTATTGGTATCACAGCAACAGCAGTCATACATGTTGGTACTGCAGCAACAACTGTCAAAGGAAATGAGAAAGACATTAGTACAATAAAGATTGGCAGGGAAAAGACTCAAAAAACACAACACGTGAGAGGAACGTGGAAGTGAGAAAGACAATACAAGAAAGACTTTACAAGATAAAAAACTAATACCTGAGAAGAGTCACAGCAGGTCTGGGCACCTTACACCACACAAAGCTCCAGTGACGTTACTGGACAAACAGCGCCCCTGCTGAATTAAGCAGGATGGAGAGCTCGCCTTCACTATAAAGAAGGTAAGAAGAAGTATTCCGAGCAATAAAGTCACGTACAAGGGCAGAAGGGAGGCGGGCCCAGGGTTACAACAGTGGCTTGAACTGATCCGGAACCCTCATATTGCAGGTACACCTTCCTCTGCTAGGGGAACCATAGTAGCAGGGAATTCCAGACGCCTCAGCAGAAGTAGCCCTCCTGACGGGTCAGCTCCCCCACGGAAATAAGGTGAGTATTACAATCACCTTGTGAGAGTTAAAAAGGGGCTTTTCGAGTATCAGGTCATGCCTTTTGGATTATGTAATGAACCGGCTGCATTTCAATTCTTCATGAACGATGTATTATTGGACGTTTGCGCACTCCTCTACATAGATGAAATTCTTATTTACTTGGCTTCCAAGGAGGACCACGTCCGCCATGTAAGAGCAGTTTTGGAAAAGCTACGACAGCGTCAGCTGTTTGCCAAATTCGAAAAGTGTTTCTCCCATGTTATGGAAGTTGAATTTTTGGGCTTAATGCTCACACCACGAGAGGTACACATGGACACACGCAAGGTGGATGCTATCCTTCAATGGCCATCACCAACATCCATAAAAGGAGTACAGAGTGTGCTCGGATTTGCCCATTTTTATCATCGGTTTATTCCAAGGTTTTCGCAAATAGTTCATCCAATAACCTCCCTACTGAGAAAAAATAAGACATTCTTCTGGTCTCCCGAAGCGAAGAATGCCTTCCAGGAGCTGAAACTTGCCTTCACCACAGCACCAGTTCTTCAACACCCTCGACCAGACCTGCCATACCTGGTCGAAACAGACGCCTCCAACGTAGCCATGGAAGCAGTATTATGACACGGGACAATTACATCCCATAGCGTTTTGGTCCTGTATGTTTTCTGCGCCAGAATTGAACTATGAAATCACTGACAAGGAACTAATAGCGATTAAGGGAGTCTTCAAAACATGGAGACACTATCTTCTGGGAGCAAGATACACGGTCACAGTTATCACAGATCACTGTAATCTACAATACTTGAAGACTGCCAAGGCCCAATCCTCACGCCAGCTTCGCTGGACTCTCTTCTTTGCTGAATACGATTTTGTCATTACTTACAAACCAGGAGTATGCAATGGGAAAGCAGACGCTCTTTCACGCATGGGTGAGGACAAAGAAGCTTTCACCACATCTGAGCCTGTGGCCATCATTCCTGAAGAACGGATTCAAAACCAAATCACTGCAACCGCCTGTTTGGATGACTTGAAAACCAATCTCCAATCTCGGATGAACCAAACAGCACAACAGGCGTGGCTAGCTAGCGGAGACCAATACACTATCAAAAATCATCTACCCTTTGTTCAAGGGAGACTATATATTCCGGACAAGAAATTACAAGGCCAGATAATAGCAAATTACCATGAATCATTAGTGGAAGGACACCCAGGGATTGCCAAGACTTGAGCTCAAATACAAAAGGGCTATTGGTGGCCAACCTGGAGAAAAGACATTGCCCAATTACTTGCGACCTGTGGTGTCTGCGCGCAACACAAATCTCAGAAGTTAAGTCCAGCAGGGTTACTACATCCCTTGACTGTACCACCAGCACCATGGCATACACTGTCTATGGACTTTATCACCGATCTTCCTCCCTGCAACGGGTTTAACACGATCCTGGTTATTGTAGACTTATTCTCAAAGATGGCCCATTTTATTCCATTGAAGAGGCTTCCCACTGCTTCCGCCTTTGCCACCTTGTTTTTGGAGCAAATTGTCAAGTTACACGGTTTCCCATCGATATTGATCTCAGATCGCGGAACACAATTCGTCCCAGCACTTTGGAGGAGGTGCTGCAAAATAGCCAAAATGAACCTCCGGTTATCCACAAGTCATCATCCCCAAACCGATGGCCAAACCGAACGGACCAACCAGACCTTGGAGCAATACCCGAGGTGTATGTTACAACAAACTGAGTAGTCCTGGAAAAACATCCTTTGGTTGACCGAATTTGCCTACAATAATTCCATCCACACTAGCACCGGACAGACCCCATTCTACACAGTGCATGGTCGACATCCTCGAACGTCCACTTTTGATTCACTTGACGAATTTGAAATGCCAGCAGTTGCAACCTTGCAAAAAACTATCACTCGAACCCTTGAAGAAGCAGTTGAAAATCTGACCAGAGCCAAAGAACAACAGAAAAAATGTGCAGATCGACACCGAAGAGAGGCTCCATATTATCAGGTCGAAGAAAAAGTTTGGTTGGCATCCAAGAAGATTCCCTTGAAAGGACCACGAGCCTTCCGGCCCAGGTACCTGGGGCATCATCCATCAAAGCCATAATTAACTCTGCTGCCATGAAATTAGATTTATCATCTAATATGCGGATCCATCTGGTGTTCCATGTTTCTCTCTTGAAACCAATTAAACCAGGTACTCGGATTGAGGCACCACCCAAGTCCGACATCATAGAAGGAGAACCGGAATACGAGGTCAAGACTATTCTGGATTCCAAGATAGTATGATCTAAACTGTACTACCTTATAGACTGGAAAGGTTATGGACCTCAAGACCGTACATGGGAACCTAGTGAATTCGTCCATGCTCCATGAATAATCAGACAATTCCATCGCAACAACCGCTTCCATGCCAGGAGCAGGAGGAAGAGCATCTGTGAGAGGGGCCTTGAGGGGGAGTGCTGTCATGGCCACTGGGCAAGAACCACAAGCTCCACTACATAAAAGGTCCAGTTGGACCCAGTCCTGGGCCTTTGGCACCAGGCTCATGAGTAAGTGTGCTCTGCACACTTTATTCTGGTGCACATGCTTTTTTTTCCCTGCAGGGCCTCCACGCGCCTCCAGGTCTGGCATGGCCATAGGAGTTTATTGGGCTGCACGTGCAGCATCCTCTAGGAGTGTCAGGGTGGGGCCACAAGTCGGAACAAATGGGCGTGGCTGGGACTAGGCTATTTAAGCCTGCCCCGCCCGCATGCAGGTGCTTCGCGTTAGTCTGCTTATAGCAGCGTAACGCTCACCGCCGCCTGAAGCACATCCTTACCTGATTCCAGCAGCAACCACAGTCGGAGCGCATCCTTACCTGATTCCAGCAGCAACCGCAGTAGGAGCGCATCCTTACCTGATTCCAGCAGCAACCGCAGTTGGAGCGCATCCTTACCTGATTCCGGCTCCCAGCCACAACACTTACTCGGGAGTCCACTTTCGGCCAGCTTCATCACAGATCCAGGCATCCTTCATCCACTGGCAGATCTTCGGATAACAGCATTCCAGTCTGACTTCGCCAGACAATCCCTGCAAGAGAAAAGGACAAAATAAGGTTAGAAAAACTATAAAGACATTACGCTAAGGTCACGCTCAGACCAATCCTCGCGTTTGACCTAAAAACCAAACTTACCACCTATTGGGACATCGTGAACCCCCTCTTTTCTTCCATTGAGGCTCACTTCTTGCATCGCAACTACCGCTGGGCCTCATATCACCTATTGGGGAAAAGGAAAGACATTACAAGAGATATGGACAATAATCAAGGAAAAGACATTACAAAAGGATACGGACAATAATCATTGAAGGATACTTACCTTTGAATTGGCTCAGCCACAGCCGGTCTGGGCTGGCATGCACATGGACCAGTGAAGAAACTCGGTCTATCTAAAAGCGCCCTTGCAGTGAGAAGCAGGACGGAGAGCTCGCCATCCGCCATCATAATTAAACAGGTGAGACTATATGGGTCGGCGAATGCTCACCACATTCTGGGAAGAAGGGTTCGAGGGCGACCACAGTCATGTCACAGCATTCTCACGGCCTCTCGTATTCTCGCAGGCGCAGTACCAACAACCAGCGCAGTCCACAACACAGGAGCTGGGGAAGAAGTCTGACTAAGGGGAGCCAGTTCCAGGGAGGGCTGCAACTGTGCCCCAAAGTCCTCGCAGAGACCAGGTGAGCATAACAAGGTTTGGAAGCCACCCTTCCAGGTCCCGTCAAGAAAGTGGGGGCGGGGCTATGTGTTCGGCCTCAGAAGGATGCACAGATGGTGGGCAAATCATCAGCAAATCATAAGGCAAGCCAAGAATTTAACAAGTACTGGCATGACCTTAAGGCCTCACAAGTGGATTGGACTACAGGACAGGAGATCCTTGTGATGGAGCCTACCAAGCCTCGAGCTCTAGCAGAGAAGTGGACTGGACCCTTCCAGATAATCTCCAAGATGGTCAAAGTCAACTATCTGGTTGACATGGGAGTCCCTGGGGCAGTCCCTCAGCTATTCCATGTTAACAGGCTCAAGCCTTTCCACAGGAGAGGACGCCCCATGTCTTCTGCTAGCTTCAGAGCAAGAGGAGGATGAGAGTGAGCACCTTCCTGATTTGCTGCATAGCAACCCTCAGGATGGCTCAGTGGAGGGAGTACATCTCTCTCCAGATCTGACACCAGAGGGCCTGCAGGGCTTTGTTCCAGCAGTATGCCCCTCTGTTCTCACTGACACCAGGCCTCGCCACGTGGTGTAGGCATGAAATTGACACTGGCGACAGTGTACCTGTCAAAAGCAGATGCTATCAGATGTCAGATACTGTTA
Organism: Ambystoma mexicanum; assembly: GCF_040938575.1. Classification (NCBI taxonomy): domain Eukaryota; kingdom Metazoa; phylum Chordata; class Amphibia; order Caudata; family Ambystomatidae; genus Ambystoma; species Ambystoma mexicanum. The sequence continues at coordinate 187,970,251 of NC_090922.1, forward strand.
AGAACCACATCCAGGCAGGGGTGGCCAAGATGTTGGATCTGGGTGTAATAGAACCCTCAACCAATCCCTGGTCGTGCCCCATGGTCCTTGTCCCCAAAGCAGGTTCTCAGGCAGGCACCAAGGATTGGAGGGTTCTATGTGGACTACAGAGGAGTCAATGGCATCACCAGGACTGATGTGCACCCATTGCTAAGGGCTAATGAGCTTGTGGATACTATTGGTGCTGCCAAATTTGTAAGCACCTTTGACCTCACCTCAGGCTATTGGCAAATAGCACTGGTGGACCAGGCCAAGGAAAAAACTGCGTTTTCAACACCTGATGGGCTCTACTAGTTTAGAGTCATACCTTTTGGGTTGAAGAATGCACCTGCCACCTTCCAAAGGTTGGTCAATAATTCACTCAGTGGGCTGGAGGCCTTTTGTGTGGCCTACATAGATGACATTGCTGTCTACAGTTCTACCTGGGATGAGCATTTCACTCATTTGGATAAGGTGTTGCAGGCCTTGAAAAGGGTTAACCTCCCTATCAAGGCCACCAAGTGCCAGATAGCTCAGGGGAAGGTGAGAGCTGTTTTGGGCCTCACTGGGTATTAACGTAACTTCATGGCAGATTATGGCACCATAGCTGCCCCTCGCACAAGTCTGACATCGCCCAAACAACCTTGGAAGGTTAATTGGACGGAAGAATGCCAGAGTGTAATGCTTGCCTGACGTCTGCGGGAGCGTTGAGAGCCTCGGATCAACAGATGCTGTGGTCAGTTTCACTGGATGCTTTCTGGGAGGGTGGCCCTTGCAAATAAGAGATACGGATCACTACCTTATGGAACCCAATTGTCGTGTCCCCTCACCTCCCCCTGTGGTTCCTACTCATTTAGGAGCTTGTGTCTTGATTTGTCTCTGCCCCTTAGGTTGAGTGAGGGGTTTGATTGTACTTACTTGAGCTTTGTGGTATGAAATGCTTGTGTGTTGCCAGGTACGAATTTGCGGTCCTTAACTTGTCTTTGTCTCACACCTAATGCAGGCGAGGGCAGAAGCCGTTAGCAGCATCTAGCGTAGCGTTCGCTGCCCTGCTGAATCCGCACGAGTGTGCGCGCTCAGTGAAGCCAGTGCCGGTAAGTTCTATCAGGGAATGCTTGCGCTGTTCTTTCAAAGCGCAAGTAGAGTAAGCTTATGCAATAATTCTTACTTCTTTCTTTGTTCTTCCACAGGCGCGGATGTTCGGCGACTGGAGTCCGAAACAGGAGCCGGGAGTTTGAAGCTGAAGAATGAGGAGCCCAGCTGTGCGGCAATGCGGAACGTTCGTGACATGACTGGTAAGTCCTTATTAAGATCTGTTGCTTGCTGTTAGGCAAAGTTTGAATGCAGTACCCTCTGGGAACACTACAGACAACTACGACTACAGGTATAGACAGCCCAACCTTTGCTATAAGCTTGTACTACACAGTGTTGGTAGCGTGTTGAGCAGCCAGGCTTATCTCAAGAGGGGAAATGTGAGCTGTAGTGGAGTTACACAAAGATTCACAGTTACAGGTATTCAAATAAACTCTTATACTGAAGGTTTCTTGCATAAACAATTAATAATTTATTTATCAGTCAGTTATAAAGCCTTCTTCAGAAAAGAGCAATAGAATAGTAACACACAAATATACTTCAATACTGTACACTCCGAGTTTCTGAATCAGAAAAGGCCCGTTTGGGATGGCCCACAGACACAACCTACACCCACAGGTGACTTCAGTAACAAGATTGCTGGGGACATTAATACCTTACTGTTGGCATTCAGAATACTCTTTAAAAGTTGGTAAAAGGAAAAGGTTATTAGAACACAAGAGACCACAAATATTCCAAAGCAGTTCAGATACTTTTAGGGTTCACTAGAAGGGTCATTCAATTCAATAGGCTAAGCCAAAGTCAATGGGCAAAAGTCTTGGATAGGATAAAGCACTTCTGGTAAGTAATGGAAAAGTCTTTGCACAAGTTCTTAGGAGTCTTTGATGAAAAGAAGAATCAAAAGTTGGGCCACAAGCTGATTAGACTTGTGAGTTGTGGAATTTACAAGCACTTCTACAGTAAGAGGTAAGTTCTCTTAGACTTGTTTTACAGTACCATGTTAAAGAAGAAAAGATTCAGCTGATGACTCCTGTTCCTGTGCAGCTCTGCAGACATCACTGTTTCTGGGCCTCAGTCGTGGGGACAAGAGGGAGGACTTTGGGGGACTCCTGCACTGCACTGGCATTGTCAATACCTGCAACCGGCAAACTTCACTTCCAGTGGCTGTTTCGCGTTTCAGCTCCTTGCGGTACAGCAAATAGCAATAAGCGTGGCTCCTGGCTGTCAAGATGGACTGTCTTTGCTTCTAGGGTCCCGCTCTCTGCTGAGAGGGCTAAGGCTTGGTCAGTCCAGCTTCATGGGAGTCCAAAGGATCTTCCAAAAGCTTTAGGCCAGCTTATAAATAACGCACACAATCTGGTGTCCCTCTCCCTGGCTAAATGGTTTCCTGCAGCAACTCTGAGGAAATTCAACCAGCTCCGAGATGGGTGTCCAGGTGGCTTACTTTGGAGTTGATTGATCCCACCAACTCAAAGGGAGAAGTCGTCCTTGCAGGGGCTTCTCTGTCGATGCGAACTTGGCAAGTAGTCACTGCAGCAGGGCTTCACCGGGCAAACCAACGGTCCAGGAGTTGCAGCAGGCGTCCTCTTCAAGCTCTTCTTCGGTTCCTTCGTCCAGTGGTCGACTCTGCCTTCCAAACCAAAAGACTCGCCTTTTATTCTGTTCTCTCCCATTCATTCCAGCATAGCTGTCACTGAGCCAGCAGGGTGGCTGTCCTTGCCGGATAGTCAGCCAGCCACCACAGAGTGCATTTGGGTCTCCTAGGAGACTAAGCACAGGGAGTTTCGGCACCTCCCTCACTTCCTGCCTACCACAGACACCCTGGAGCCAGAGGAGGGTTTCACTCCTGAAGCCCGCCAAATGTGAAATGAACAAAGAGACCAAACCTGGTTTGACGCGCAGAGAAAATCTCTAGAAGGACCTTTCCACAAAGACATGGCGAAAAACAAAGACCGGGGACCATTTTGTCAAAGATGGCCCAGTGCCATTTTGAAAAAGAGGGCCCCCGAAGTTAGCGTTACCGTAGCTGTGAACAGCCGTGCTAAATGCAAACCCTGGTAGTTTGGAATGAAACCACTGCCACCAGCCATTCTGTGAGGAAAGGGTAACATAAAATATGTAACATGAGCATTTAGACACAGGGGATACTAAGTAATCCCCCCCCAGCACTCTATTGTAAGATAGGGTGTGCTGGGTATAGCAAGTATAATGCTAAGTAAAGTCAATTTCAGTTTACTGCTTTGGGAAAAAGTAGGTTACCTTGGAAACCTTGGGAATTCTAAAAGACTTCCCTTTGCCACTGCACTGAAGGTGCTCTGTGACACAATTGTAAACGATGATGCCTATGGAGTTTGTCAGACTCCATAACCAAAAGAAACACAGAGATAAAATGTACACAAAAATACATGAGAGAGTGGGGAAAAAAAGGGTCACGCTCTCTCCAGGTAAAAAATCAAGTCCTCAAAATCCAGCAAAGTTGCTGGGGGTCTCTAAGGTGGAGGGAATTTGCACACTTCTGAGAATTCTCCCTAACACTCGTTGCTCGCTGAGGTTCGAGTTAAACTGATATTCTTTGTCTTCTTTCTTTACAGGTTGCCGGAGCGCTGGTACGCGTTGTGCTGCAGTCTAGAGTCTCAACGCGAAGTGCGAGTGAGATTCTGGGCGTGGCTTAAGTAGGCAGCCACACCCAGAGACTAGACCTCCTCTGAATGAGAGCTACGACCCTCTGCGCAGCCATTTTGAGTGAACAAGGCAGTCCTGCTCCTTCTTAGAGTTGCAATGGCATTGTGTGCCTGCAATAGTGAAGAATGTCTGGAATGCCAGGAAAGAACCCATTTAGCCCCCACGTGGGTATAACAACTCATGCCATGTGAGGGTTGATTTAACAATGGCACTCCCTTAGTGATCATGACACAGAGGGCCTTTGTTGGCTTGAAGGAAAGTCTATGTAGGGCACCTGTGTTGTGTGCTCCTGATTGCAGCAAAGTCTTTATTGTTCAGATGGATGCCTGTGACACCGGAATTGGAGCTGTCTTGTCCCATTTAGATGACAAAGGGAGGGAACATCCTATCATCTTCATCAGGAGGCAACTCAAAGGTAGAGAACTTAGGTGGTCTACTGTTTAAAAGGAATGTTTCAGTATAGTTTGGAGCCTTAGGCATTTTAGGCCTTACCATATGAGGTCTACCTTCAAGGTCCAAACTGACCATAAGCCCTTAAAGTGGTTTATGCAGATGAAGGGTGAAAACCCTAAACTGCTCAGGTGGTCTATTAGCCTGCAAGGGCTAGACTTTACACTTGAGCATAGACCAGGGAAGAGTCATTATGACGATATATGAAAACATGTGTTTATTGTTGCATGCCTGACATCTTTTAAACTGTAAGGGAAATGCACGAAAATGTCACCTCCAGAATTGCGACTCCCAAAATTCCATATTCACTCCGAAATACAACAATCTACATCATAACGGAGCCAACCACCAGCCAAGTTTAAAGGCCTATTTTCCCCGTGGATGCTCAGGTAATAGGACCATCTTCCATTGAAGACATTTGCGGCAATGTATACATTGTTCTGACAGTGACCTTGGATTTAAAGAGTTCATCCAGGTGTTCACAATGCCAGCATTACTCACCAATGTGGAAGATAGATTCAGTTCAGTGACCACCCTCGTGGACAAATCCTACCCTGTAGTAGTCCTCTGTCTAGGTGAGGCGTGCCCGTGTCCGGCTGCATGATAAATCAAGAATGTTGGAACTGTGTAGTTTTTTTGTAGCAAGAGTTAATATTGTCCTATACTTCTCAAACATGCAATAAACATGTATAGGCAGTGCAGGTGGTGTGGATAGTCCCGGGCGGCTTTAGTCTCCAGATTGATATGAGTCAAGGGTCTTCCCTCGTCGTGGCACAAGTAGGCCAGATACTTCTGAATAATAACATTATAAAGAAACAGCTTGTCACGTTCTGACATATCTATGCAGTTGAAGACTGTAGCCATGTGGAATTTAAGTTATTGGTCATCATTTTACGAATGCCCCAGTCATCATCAGGGCAGTGGCAGAGCCAGGCGGGTAAGGGGAGCGCCCCCCCCTTGATTAACCCTGGTGCATAGTGCGCCGCCAGCTTCCCGCTGGTGCCCTATTATCCGCCACCCACCCCCCACCAAAAGCCTGCTACGCCACTGCATCATTAAACAACTTAGATGTTCCACCTGATGTCTGGGCAGCAGTTATTGCTTTTCCTTGTGCTCCATCTCATGTTCAGTAAAAGAGTGATGAATAGAGGAAACGCCATGCAGACCACCTATACAGACTGTTTTATCAATTTCTCTGTAGATAACACATTGGTTCTTTTGTTACTGAGCTGTGTGCTTCATTTGTATTACCCAACTGTAACTCACACTGATCTTTTCATTTTTATTTGTCTGCATGCCTGTTGTAGCCCCTGCACCAGGAGGCGAGGATTTGCCAGTACTTGCACTCACACTTATCTTTTCCTTCCCGCTGGTTGTTCATCGACAATCACCCTACGCTGTATTTTACCTACTCACCATGCATTTTTACATAGCCCCTTGCACCATGAGGTGAGGCAGTCCAATACTGCATTTTACCTACCTGACCATACATATTTACATAGACCCTTGCACCATACCATGAGTTGAGGCAGCCGAATACTCTATTTTCCCTACTTAACCATGCATATTTGTGTAGCCCCCTGCACCATGAGGTGAGGCAGCCCAATACTGTATTTTACCTATTTGACCATGCATATTTGTGTAGCCCCTTGCACCATGAGGTGAGGCAGCCCAATACTGTATATGCATATTTGTACCTGTACACTTGATGTAAACCCCCCCTCCCCCCATGAGGCAAGGCCTCAATAGTTTGTACACACCTAACTATTCTGTCTGTAAGCAATATGAGAAATCTTGCACTTCTCTAATGTACTAAGCACTTTCTGTAACTAGCGCCTAGATGCCTCTGGGTTTTGTGCACTGAAACAAATGCAAAATAAATAAATAAAGTGAATTAACTTCTTGATCACAGAGGTTTTCTTTGGCATACTGTGTAACTGCTTGGGAGATAACAGTACATTTACTTTAAGGATATTGAGGGAGATCTCTGCAGTGGTGTTCACGAAGTCATCACAGGTGGAACAAGGGAGCGTTTTTCTCAACTAAAAGATAAGTGTAAGGGATTTTTGTGGTCTCCACAAATGCTGTTAAATAGAACTGGAGTGCTGAGGGGTACAGGATGCATCTACCCACGAAATACATTCGGATCTCAAACAATATAGATTAGGAGCAGCCAAGGTTCCTAGATCTAGAGCAAAGTCCCTTCTGAAGTTAATTCTGTGACATATAGAAGGTGCACATGTTTCTATTGTTACATATTGTGTGAACATTGTTCCAGTATCTGCGTTATCGCAGGCCTCACCCATCAGGTTAGTTACTATCACTGGGTTCACAAGGGCCATCGGAAAAAGACGGTCCTTGTTTAAAGTGTCGGGTATTGCCTTTTTGCAACATGTGTGTATGCAAACCGTGTCCGTTAGCGGGTGCGACAGTGTTTCCGCAGCCCTTTTTAATATTTTGATATATTTTTGATAAAATAAGATTGACTTCATTTAGATGCCCCCACAAGGACGCACAAGGAATTATGCTGTAAACAGCAGTGCCCGTTAAGAGGTTGATAACATGCCCAATACGAACGTCATCAATCCCGGTAATGCAGCGTTTTATAGTCGTGTATGAGAAATATTTTATCACACACAACACATAGGGTCTTGTGTAAGAGTTGTGTGGTTATCTGCCTTTGCTTCATAACTCTGATGATGTTAGAATTTTCAATACTTAGAGTTTGTAAGACCGGGGCCTTAGCTCCAGTGTACTTGCTGATCACCTGTTTTAAACTGTCTGGCAAACGATATCTTAATGCTGTTACAAATGTTTAAAGTGATCCCTTCAGTCTTCATAGATGTCTTACCATTAGAAGTACTATAGGCATATGTCTTTGGGGCCTCCCATACAAATTTGACAATGTGCTCACTGTGGGATAGTCCCCTAGAAGGTTCACAGAGATTTGCTCCTAAATCGCCCTCCGGATCACCCTCAGGCACCACAAAACTCAGTCTCTATCGGGCGACCTGGCCCCTAACATTGCATAGTTATACAAGCGCTCATAGGTGGTTGTGAAGCACCCAATGAATATGTGGACGTTGTGGAAGTCGTGGGTCTTTATTTACAATATTTTCAACACATGCATATGGCCTCATCGCCTAAGATATCAAAACTACACACCACATAGGCCATATCATATAGGTATTAGTACAGAGTATTAGGACCAGTAATAATGGTTGTGTTTTGAAAATTAGTTAATCGCGCACATTTTACCCAGAAAGAATTCAAAATAGATTTTAGTGATTATGGCTCTGGCGGGATACCATTCTATCGCTTGTGCTTTTAAAAGTACAACCTCCTTTTTGTGGTATCTTTGAATGTACAGTGCCTCTGTGACATCACTGATACACCAACCGGGGTACTCCAAGGCCTCAAGTTTCTCAGGGAGATGTAGCTTGGGATGCTGGAAAAAGAATTCCAAAGATATTTCCTTGAAATTCTAGGTTAATCAATCTTATCTATGCAGTCTCCTTTATTAAGAATACCTGCAACTCGATTATACACCGAGTGTACACCACGTGCAGCTAAGAACACTTCCACTATCAGTATGTCTACAACAATACATGTCCTTACTCTCTACAGGCATGACAGTGACAAAAGCAATTCACCATCCATCCACATTGGTAAAACAGGATAGTAATACTGTCTCAGACGAAACACCATTCATTTTATTAGACAAAATTACTGATCAATGGCTTTGACATCCTTGTGGTTCATACCAGAGGGGCCTACAGGATATATCGGTTTTGTTAATGACAAGATGTAGATTTGTAACTCAAACTAATGTATCCATTGGTTGTCTGTAGACCAAGAACCAGGGAGCCCAAGTCACAAAAAGCAGTCCATAGAAGCATGTCCTGCTGTGCTAGGGTGTCCGGATGTAAAAAGTAAAAAACTGGGGCAGTGCAAATAACATAAAAGTAGGACTAACTCTTGAAAGTGGCTGTCAAGGCACTACACTTCAGTAGCGGTTGGAGGAGAAGGGGGTTTAAGTGTTACTGTACAGATAAGCACATATTATAATTCATTTATCACAAACTAACACTATCTTAAGTTGTAAAATGCAGCATTTTTTCTGTGCGACATTGTGCCTTCCTGCCTGCCAGCTATGAAGACCTACTACAAAAAACCGGGATCACTGCAGTTTCCAATGGAAACATAACCTTGACAAAAGGTGATAGAGCTCAAAATTCCAGACAGTCCCGGCAAAAATACCGGGTCGTCTGGTCACCCTATGCTGTGCATCAGGCTTCTGGTTCCTAGTTTACGGACTGCTAATGGGAGTAGCCAGAGCAAGAAGCAAGTAAGTGCAGGGGGTGGGGGGCGGGGGGTAGGAGTCGGAGAGGGCAGGGCAGAGTAGCGGTGGGGAGGTGTGGCAAGTACCATCTGAAAGGGATTGGGGAGGGCCAGGAACAAAAGGCCGGCCTTTTCTGCCTGGAATCTGCAAGGTCAACCTTTTGTTCTCGGCATTTGAACCACGATCCAATGTACCTGGCCCACCTTATGCTTGCCATCCCTTTGTAAGGCTGCTTCTATGAAAATACCCACACGCCCTTCTATGTACATTAATCATTGTATGGACAGCGTTGAGTAACATTTTTGACAACCCTGGTACACATCTGAATGTACAAAAGCAATGGTCTCCGGTTTTAAAAATATCTTCCGGTACATAGATATGCACACGGTGATGTGACGTGTTAAAACGGGTTTAAAACATCTTCATAAGCCATCTCCATTAGTGTGTTGTGGTCTGTTTCAACGCCCTTGTGTAGAGCCATCTCTTTAATGCTGCACCTAAAGAGGGCACATCCTTATCTCAGAATGTTAAAGTAATTTTGACTATAGGAACCAAGCTCCTTTTGAAAATCAAAAATAGTAGAGCTTTTGGCCATATAGGACTCAACAAGCAGGTCTCCTTTCTCCCCTGCTTTTTGCAGTGATTGCGCTTCCAGCAGCCATGTTCTAGGGAACACCCTAATAGGGGGTTGCAGATTCTTTTTCATAAGCTGATGCTCTCCTCATATGTTCATCTACCATTTGTGTGCGACCCAGAGCAGATTGTGCTAGGCTGACAAGAGATGGGGAAATTTGGTAAACATTACAGTTTATAGACTAACAAACACAAATCTGAGCCTCTTCCCCTCACAGAGAACTCAGGCAACAGAGTTTTGTGGTGGTGTGGCATCCAGACGAGCGGTTTACACTTCAATCCAGGGACAGCACAGGACAAAACTGCACTTGTCCCAGATTGGTGGCATTTCAATACAAATGGTTGTACTGCCCAGATTACCTTAATTCTTACTGTTCCAAGGTACTCCTCCCCATGCTGCGTTCAATTAAAAAAATGTATGTGGGCAGGTAGGCAACCTGAAGTTATGCGGGGTGGGGGGAGAAAGGGGGGATTTTGAGAAGGAAGAGGCGGGAAGGCGGATTGGGTGTTTCAGATTTTGATTAAGATTACCGAATTGCTCACACCTGATACACTTCATACTGGTGGGACTATCCACAGACAGGCCACACGTTTTTATAGAAGGTGCCACCTGTGCCTAGTGACATTTGGGGCAATTTGCAGATGCCAGATTCAAACCCCTGTCAGGCGGTACAAGCGATTAATCTGACTTGTTAAGCGCCTCACTAAGAAGTGGAGGGGATCAAGGTGCGGAGGCACCCAAAAAAAAAGATATTTGTGGCCAGAAAAATGTGGTCGTTAAACCCAGGTTTCCGGCCACCTAATTGGCTGAGCTCCCTTCGTCGGGTGCAAAATTATTTTTCGATAGTAACTATATGGTCCCTGCCAGTTGTCATGAAGACTGTGGTGTGTTGTGCCAGTTACCCATATGTTTGTACTCCGATGATGTTCTTACTTCTTATGTTCTCATATAAAACAAAAATATATATTGTAGTGGCAAGTCTATTATACACTTTTTATAAAACATTTTTAAAAAATATGCTATATGCCCAAGGCACAGTCCCCCCTACATACTAGAAAAAGTTTCTCAAGCATCCATCGGCAACATTTTCTTCTTTTATTCACTTGACCGTAAGTATGTCAGACATTGGAGCCTCCACATCCTAGCCTAGTCATTCCGCTTTCCAAAAACCCAAAGATGGCAGTAAAGACAAAAGACTATTGAAACATAAAACAGGTATGGAAATTGGAGGGCTCTTCGAGGACAACACCCAGATAAAAGAAAAACATTGAGCATGCCACTAACAATACTCACCATAAATCTGAAAAAGCTACAATCACTCACCATTACAGCAACCAAGCAACATAATCAATTCTAAAACCGTTTTCTCCATCTATAAGAAAGGGTTAAACACTGACCGAACTACCTCTCTGTTGGATCGAGAAGCAAGACTCTACACTAGAGAAAAGATGGCAGTTTTCTTCATTTCCAAAGTTATATCCATTAAACACTATCCCTACTCCAAAGAGTTAACCCATCCTTTAAGGTCTTCTGGCCTCTTTACGTTTTGTAACAGAGATGGGAGCCAGTTTTATGTTTCCGGTCTAAGTAATGTGTCTGATTTCTTTTGGCTGCGTCAGTTCCTCAACTTCACACCCCTGTGCAACCCCCACCACTCTTCACCGCCCACTGCTACCTCTATGCTTTGACATACCGTCTATTCACATGGTTAATTACTTAATTAATTACAAAACACTGCATAAATAAAATAAGACTGCATGACTCAGATTGAGCAGAAAAGCCCTGTTGAAACCTTGGCCCTAAGGGAAGACTTGTGTAGATGAGAAGCAAAGTACCCCTACCAGAAGTCCCGCCCCCATCCTGCCTATATGTCGGCAGCGAAAATTGCGACATGCGCAAGGCCAGCAATGGAACCTATACCAGGAAGAGTCCTTGAAACAAGGTATCCATTGAGAAACCCCTATATGTATCCGCAGAGAAATGACGGTCTTCTGAAAGAAATTCTGGAAGGACTGTGAAAGTTAGTGAAAGAGAAGACTTGTGATGTCACATGAAACAGAATTGACGCACACAGAAGAGATGCCAATGAAGAAAGAATACAGACCGGAGAAGCACAGAAGAAAATGCCAAACCATTTTACAATTGTAACAATGCAGTAACGCAAGTAGACAAAGTAATCCTGAGGCTGGCTACGTAGCAAATAGACTGCAGGCGATGCACCTATTATATATATATATATATATATATATACACACATAGGAATATATAGAATCTGGATGTTCCACTATGCACTGTAGCAAACTTGGACATCGTGAATGAAAGGGCTGGAAGTGAGGCGCAGCTGAATAGAATAGCTGACGGTGAAGGCAGATTCGAGAAGGCTTGCCTGGCCCAGTAAGAGCTGGGGCCGCCGAGAGCCTGGTTATCTACTCAAGAAGATACAATAACGTGAGAAGTGAGCTGAGCTCCTGTGTGAGGTGTAATGGAAAAACGCTAGAAGTGCCAAGGTTTCTTCATTCAATAGTATTAAAAGCAACTACGGAGCTCAAAAGGTGGTCTCTAGTCACATGGTCAGATGAAAATAGACTTTGGGGCAAGCTGCACCGAGACCAGAAGATAAGGCCATGGCTTCACTCCCTTCTATTCTCAGGCACAGTGAGCCTTCAAAAGGCTGAGTTCAAAAACACTTAATTGAATGGCAGACCATAGGATTGATGCTGGATGTTGGGCTAATTGTGTGGGGAGGCGTGGGGAGGCATGACCAGGCCCACCCCCAGCACCTGGGGTACCAGCTTGCGTGCTGCTAGCAAGTGGCAAATTCCAGAAGGGTACAAGCATGCATGCCAACCAATTGTAGAGGGCCACGTAGCAAGGAGGCCTATAGTTTGAGAAGCCAATAAAACATCATGTATTAGTCTGACACGGAAGATGACTTGAACTTGGGGTGGGTTTAGTTGTCCTCCTAACTTTAGAGACCTAATCACACCACCATAGACCATAGAAAGTATATGTAGATGTTCCTATTAATCCTATTATATGCCCTAGTAGGTTTTCTCATTTTGCCACGTAGTATGACGTCACTTATGACAAATATATCGTTGATCGAGCTGTGTGCCGTCCGTAGATGTCTGTAGTACTACCTGTTTTAAAGAATTGTTATTAAAACAGCTAATGTTTGCCAACTTCCTGATTCGGTCTGATTATTGGTGTGCGTAGGATCTGCATCCCCATCCATCTCAGATACTGTAACCTCATCTTAAGGACCCACACGGGTTCGCTTGGTAGCAGAGGATGGTTTCAAAGACCCATCGATTAGTAGGCTTTTAAAATTTCGGAACATCGGGCGTCCTCCACCATTTAGCTGGAGGATCGTAAGGCTTCCTGTGGAGAGCAGCCGATATAGAACTCTTGCAAGAAGACTGATACAGTTGGGACGGGTCACTCTTTCACGAAATACCTCCTGGTTTCTACAGGCTCTGAGCGGACCGAAGGAGACAGTGGCCATTTGGAGGAGGAGATGATCCAGAGTGTCAGGAGCCAAAAGGCGAATGGTGATTAGATGGAGGGGACTGGCAAAAAATGAGAATGGGGATTGTTGTAAAAGTGTAAGGTAAGAGGGGTTAGTTGGTTAATATACGACTAGGAGTGTCTATATAGAGCCCAAAATCCTAAGCTCAAGGAGCTTCTAGAAGGAGTCATTTCAAAACCCACAGTGGGTACTCAGGGGGCACACAGACAAGGTATGTGAGAGGGAATGATTCAAACTCATTGCAGTATTTTAGGGGCAAGAGATAGCAGCCAGGAGCGCTGAGGACATGTTGAAGTCAACTAGTTTGTCTGTGTATTAAAAAAAGTGAAGTGTCAAAGAGCGACAAAGAGAGGCTGTTTGGAGTAGAGATCAAAAGTGAATATCTATCTTTTTAGTCATTGTCAGCGCTGACTGAAATAGGTAGATTGGAGTAAACTGAGAAGTAGAGGCTTTGAGCGGCGACTGTTGGTGCACGCTCATTTGTTATTTTTCTGAAACATATTTTGTGTAGATCAACGGTAAGTATAGACATTCAATTGAGACTTGTCATAATGGGGGATGTTACTCCACTGATGCATCTTTACAAGCAACTGCCAAAACACACACCAAAACTCAACCAGTATAGTGCAGAATGGGTTAAGGGTACCGCAGACAAAATGTTAATGCTGTGGCCACAAGGGGGAAGCAGTGTCAAAGGCGTTTTTGCAACACATGACCACATACCTGCACGCTGCATACACAGGAAAGAAATTGGAAAAAAGTTAGCTAGTTTAGAGCTCTGGAAAATGTACCAGGAGGAACGAGAAGATTTGCCTCCTGAGGATTGGATGCTTAATCAGTGTAGGGAAGAAGGTGTTGAGCTTTCTGCTCCCCCTACCACGCCCAAAGTAAATGGCGATAGTACAAAATGTGAAGGAATGTATCATTAAGGGAAGTAAAAGCAGCAACAGGATATAGTAATCCGATACATGAACCACCTACTTATAGCAGTGACGAGAGCCCAGAAGGGACTAAAGGAAAGGAGGTGATCTTTAAGGTCTTACAAGACAATGAGGAGAAAAGTAAACAACCAAACGTATCCTTAGATAGACCGAGAGATTAAGAGATGGAAAGGAGAAAAAGATAATGCTGGCGAGGTTATGCTCATACAGAATGAATGGATGGGTGGACAGATATTGCTCAAGCTCGTTGGGAGGAGTATCGAAGAAGTAAGGCAAGGGGAAGATCAAGACAAACAAGACAGAAAAGACAGGGAACGAGAGAAACAATTTAAAGATGAGCATAAAAGGAAGGATAGACAAAGGCGAGAAGAAATATGTTAGGAGGAGCAACTAAGAAAGGAAGAAAGGGCAGAAGTATGACAACAGGTAGAGCACAATCGAAGAACGAGACAGGCTAGAAAAGAAGAGGAAGAAGAACAGAAATTACAAGATAAAAGAATGCAAAGACAAAGATGAGAAAACGAGAAGATGCGTAGGGCAAACAAAAGAAGGGAAGAGAAAGGACAGGAGGAGGAAAGAGTTAGATGGGAAGCGAAGGGAATTAGAAGAAGCAATGGAACGAAAAAGGAGAGAGGGCATGCAACATTGATCGTATTCAGAAAGAGCTGATGGAACAGAGTCCAGTAATATCATGGGGCGACAGAGGAGTTTCTCCCGTGGCAAGGAGCGCCAGGACCGTCTAGGGTAAACATAGATGAGAATTCTGAGATAGGAAGCATCGGAGATAGGATCGATACAGCTTATCTGGAGATGAGGATAAAAGGTGAATCGGGAAGCAGGGGAAAAGAAGATCGATCTATAGTTACCCAGTCACCAGGCAAAGAAGAAAGCCTGTTTAGTCTTGAGCGCAGAGCCTTGTCTTTAGACATGCTGACTTTAAATAGGGATGAGAAAGATGAAAGCCATACTAGTTGGGGACTAGATATGTCAGACCAAGACAGAGAAACCTTCCATGGGGAGGAAGGCGAGAGTGCATCCCGTCCTAAGGGATGTCTGCAGACAAACAAGGAAGTGAGATGGTTGGATTTAGACCAACCTAAAGATAGGACACCAGACCCCATGGCCTACTCAGAGCAACCTAAAGATCGCATAGTGAGAGGGGGGAGTCACCACCATATGTGAACAGGCTGAGCTCATTGTCAGGTAGAAGGAAATCCAGAACCATTGTCCCTACTATGGATAGGATGGGAGCCGATTGCAGATTTGGGTTCACGCAGTTACCCTTATTGGAGAAAGGAGGGGCCAGACTGCAGTATATCCCTTGGCCTCAGATGGACAAGGATAATTTAAGGTGTAAACTCCCTAGTTTAACGGCAGGTGCGGGAAAATTGATTTATGAGCTAAAGAAAAGATGACAGGAGGAAATACTCTAGCCATAGGGGACATTAAGGGTCTCCTAGCAGCCATTCTTGGGGAAAGGGCTGATGACATTTGGACGAGAATAGGTTATTAAAGCATCATGGCACAGAATACAGCACATGACAGATCGCCATTTAATAATTGTCAGGCGGCTGTTTGGAAAGTGTTCAGGGTACAGAATCCAGATCCGTCAGATATGGGTGCAATTGTGGCACATAAAATGAAAGATCTGCTTGCTTATTTTCAAAGTATTCAGGAACGGTGGACCTTGGAAACGAGTGAGCTGTATGGGAAATCAGTGCCAGTATTTTACCACATTCTGTGTCAGGGATTGCCAGAGCAAGTACAAAGACAGCTCAAGAAACTAGTGGGAATGGAAGCAAAGCCATGGGCAAGAATACAGTGGACTATCATGCATCATTGCAGGCTGCTGCAAGAGAAAAATAAGAAGGAGGAGTTAATACAGATGAAATTGTCAAAGTATGCCATAGAAGGAGCAGTACTGACAAGAAGAGAAGGGTTGGGAATGCAGCAAGCAGTGGGTATGTCACAGGCGAATAATCAGCACCAGGGAGGGAATGGGTTCTCGCCGCGAGGCAGAGGAACGGCTTTCAGAGGAAGAGGCAGTTTTCAGAGTAATCAGGGTGGTTTTCAAAATAACCAAGGTGGATTTCAGAATATGCAGAATGACAAAGTATGCAAGGAGGGCAAATTAGAAGGCTCCCTCCCATATATTGGGCATGTGGAATGACAGGGCACATTGCGAGGACATGTGGAAGCCAAAGGTATGTACAAAATGGGCAATTCTCAAGTGGGGGGGGGCATCTTATACTCCAGCATACAGCTCACAAAATAGGGATGGGTTTGCCCAATATCAGACAGTGTTTCAAGCACAAGCGCCGCAAATGCAACAGGCTTTGCAACCACAGCAAGCACCTTTGAATCCGCTGCAAAGGCAGTCATAGCACACACCCATGCAGATACAGCAGAGTGCAAACACGGGACAGTTATTGACACCTAGAGTAGGGGGTGTCACTGTCATAGGAGGAAGTCCTTTTACAGGCACGGGAATAAGCATGTATCCACAATAGGACAGCTCACAGGGTGACTTGATGTGTTCAGCACTATCGGTGACACTGAATCCTTAAGAGGAACCAAGGGTTGATGTTACCATAGGAGACAAATCATTTACCTTTTTAGAAGACACTGGGGCAACTCGCTCATGTATACGAAAGGGAAAGGGAACACGTTACTTACCTGTAACTGTTGTTCTCCAGAATGGGTCTGGCATGGATTCACATGCTCATGAATATTCCCTGACCGTCGTCAGGCTGGGGATCCATGGTAAAAGAAAAAACAGTTTCATTTCTAAACTGTCTTTCTGCTATCAACCAATCACTGAGCTCTGGGTCATACTGCCCCCATGATTTAACACAATAATAGGCAAAACACATCTATGTATTGTGTATCTGCAACAAAACTTCTCAGTCACTAAGTGGCTTTCGGCGGCTTAGGTTATCAGAAAGACACAAGGATAGAGCGATTTTCTTACTAAGACTGCCTACTTGGTGACTAATACTAGAAAGCGGTGGTGTGCCGCTTATCTAAAAGTAGACAGTAAAAGAAAGAAAAGAGATCTTATAACAATTTGTCCAGTGCTTTCCAGTCCTTCTGTATTTGAGAATTGTGTGTTTTTAACATAGACATTGTACACTCTGGGAATGCATAAAATCAAGTGCATTGACTTTAGCCAATTCATTTGGGGCTGCAGCAGATTAGTGACTCGGGATTATGCTTTTTTTGCTTAGAGGTCTCTTTCTCGAGCCTCTCCAGTCTATGGCACTAGAAGTGTGGTAACGTATATCCCACAAAGCACTTTATCTAGCTATCTAATGTCCTATAGCACCAGATATGTGTGAAGACTGTCCTGAAGAAAGTGGCTATAACAACACTAATAGCACTGAAACCGGTAGACAGTGGTTGCTACATATGGGAGGCCAAAGTTTGCCTACCCCTACTTTGAGTAACCTGCAATTCTTCACGCTCCCTGTTAAGAAACAGTACTTAAGAACAGAGAGTGAGGAGTGTTTTGTCTTCTTTTCCCCCACAATAGGTATTGCTAATCTAACGTAACATTGTTCCATACTGGGTTTTCTCTTTCAATCCAAGTAACCCTAGGTTCATTCAGTAAGTCTACAGGCTATTAAATTGCTATGTACCCATAATAGATTACTGATTATATGCCACAGGTGTTCTTTAACATTTTTTCTTCATGTATTCATATACATGTAAAATAGTGGCCTAGGACGGACAAGGTTGAATACTTGCCTAGAGCTTTGACCATTTGTGAAAGCACTGGACAAATTGTTGTAATAAGAACCCTTTCCTTTCTTATACTGTCCACTTTTAGATAAGCGGCACACCAGCTCTTTCTAGCATTAGTCACCAAGTAGGCAGTCTTAGTAAGAAAATCACTCCATCCTTGTGTCTTTCTGATAACCTAAGCCTCTGAAGGCCCCTTAGTGACTGAGATGTTTTGTTGCAGATAAACTATAAACAGATGCGTTTTGCCTATTTTTATGTTAAATCACTGATGAGTAAGGGCAAAATCCTGTTCATTCAAAGTCTGCACCCTTCAGTGTGTTAGTATTCATACTGCCCCAAGCCAATGACTGCCCTCTACCTAAGCCCCTCCTCTGGCAGCCATCTTCAGATTTGGTAGCACGTAAAGTGGCAATAGGACCAAGAAAAGAGCCGCAGAGGGGCAGGTGAGAGGGTTCGCATGTGAATCCATGCCAGACCCATGCTGGAGAACAACAGTTACAGGTAAGTAACTTGTTCCTTCTCCAGCATGGGGTCTGGCATGGATTCACATGCTTATAAATAAAGAATACATAGAGGTACATACATGCACAATCACGGGAGGTGGCAAGGCTCAACAGAAGCAATCTCTTACCTCCTCACCAGGATCACCTTCAGGTGAACATGTTGCGCAGTACTGCTTGGCCGACTCTGGACTCTTCCCTGGAATCCCTGTCGATGCAGTAGAATTTCGTCAAGGTGTGCGTCGACCTCCACGTAGCAGCCCTGAAAATATCCAGCAGGGGCACACCAGACAGGAATGCCATTGGAGCAGCCATCACTCTGGTAGAATGGGCAATCGGACGGCTAGGCAGCGGTCGGTTTGCCAACCAGTGACAGTGAGTGATACAGCCAGAGAGCCACCTGGAAATGGAAGTCTTGCACAGGGCCTTCCCATGGTTCACAGGACCAAAGTTCACAAAAAGCTGAGATGTTTTCCAGAAACTCTTCGTGTGGGCCACATAAAA
The DNA here is from genome assembly GCF_040938575.1 of Ambystoma mexicanum. NCBI lineage: Eukaryota > Metazoa > Chordata > Amphibia > Caudata > Ambystomatidae > Ambystoma > Ambystoma mexicanum. The sequence goes on from NC_090922.1 coordinate 187,988,687, forward strand.
CTTCAGCACTCTAGCCACATCCAGCTAACTAAATAAATTCTTATATAGCGCAACACTAACCCAAAGGTCTTGTGGCGCTCACATAGACAGACAACAGAAAACAAACAGGCCGAGGTAGTGGGGGAGTAAGAAAAAGTCACTAAAGATAGTGTCTGACAGTCGTTTCAGGGTGTCAGGAGTAGTTTATTTGTTGTTGAACCTAGGCATCAAAGGCCGAAGAGAAATGTCTTAAGGCGTTTTCTAAACTGCTGCAATGTCGTACACGGTTTTATTTGTAGCAGGATCAAATTCCAATTATTAGGGGCCCATGCAGTAAAGCTTGCTCCACCCCGTTTCTTCATGGTTATGCGAGGTTGGATCAATAACATCTGATTATTCGATCGCAGAGTCCTCTTTGGTGTGGCTTTTTTAAATCTAGCTTTAAGATAATCCGTTGCTTCACCTGAAAGCCAAACAATGACTAACCCTTTAAAGTTAAGCCATTGCTCTATGGAGAGCCAATGTAGTTTCTTCCGATATTCTGTAATGTGTGTTTGGTGACTCAGCCCACAGACAGCCCGAACCGCGCCGTTCTGTATGACCTGAAGTCTCCTGATATTGCCCTTAGTTGGTCCCATGAGGAGGCTATTGCAGTAGTCTAACTTGTGTTAACTACAGCTGCTGCAATTGACAGGTAAGGATGAATTTGCTACAGAAGATGTATGAAGAAAGCCCATGATGATTTGAGATAGGATACATGCTTCTGGAAAGAGAGGTGGGCATCAAAAAACACTCACAGAGTTTTAACATGGTCAGACTCTAGGATAGTTTTGCCATTTATCTCAAAGGCTTTGTAACAAGTATCCAGGTTCTGCATTCTGTACGGTGTGCTAACGATAAGCAGCTCTGTCTTCTTATCATCAAGAGCTAAAGAGTTCAGGGCCATCCATTTCTGGATTGCCCCAAACATCTCATTGATGGTAACCAGGTCCTCCTCTTAGATCCCACATAGTTTAAGAACTATCTGGGTATCATCGGCATAGTTGGCAAATTGCACACTCATAGACTTAAGAAGGTCACACAGGCATTCGAAATATATTTTGAACAGCAGTGGGGACAGACACGATCCCTGGGGGACACCCCAAGTAACAGGAACCTTTTGAGACTGAGGTTCCCTTAGCAACACAGGCAGTTCTAGGGCCCAAGAAGGATTTTAGACAAGATACTGCTTCTGGAGAACATAAGCCTATGTTTTTAAGTCACTCTGCTAATAGGTTGTGGTCGACCAAGTCGACAGCAGAGGACAAGTCCAACAAAAGCAATAATGCAGAACTTCCCTCTTCTATCATTTCTGTTACATTGGCTTTCAGGTCCAACAGAGCCGTCTCGGTTCCATGATTGGTTCGGAAACCGGACTGTTCGTTTTCCAAGATGTTATTTGTCTCGACAAATGCTTGAAGTTGTGAATAGGCTATTTTGTCGAGAATTTTTAGTATAAACAAAATGTTTTTAATAGGGCGGTAGTTTTCCGTTACCAAGGGGTCTAGATTAACCTTTTTTTTACAGTGGGACAATCCAGACTTCCTTGATAACAGTGGCCCTCATTACGACCCTGGCGGATTTTTTCCGCCATCAGCGGACTTTTCCGCCATGGCGTAAAGTCCGTTTACGCCATGGCGGATGGTGGACTTACCGCCCCATTCCGAGGTCGGCGGGGCGGTAAGTCCCCATTGACCCATTTACCCTTCCCATTTCGGCCCCATAGGGTATAATGGGAGTGGGGAAGGAGTTAATTACGCCACCGTAAATTACGGTGGCGTAATTAACACCAAGGTCCCATAGCGCCATAGATTTTTACGCCCGCAAAAAGCGGCCGGAAAAATGACCATGGCGCTCTGGGAACTCGGAATTGGCGGTAAGGGGTCGGCGCAGCTAACGCTAGCGTAAACCCCTTACCGCCAGGGTCCTAATGAGGCCCAGTGGAATCAAAGTCTCAGAAAAGGACTGATTAACAAGTTCTGTGACCCACGGTGTAAGAGTACTTTCAAATTTCTTCAAGAGCGTAGTGGGGAACATGTCCCCTTTGCAAGATGTTGGCTTGAGCCCTTCTATAATCTTTAGAACCTCTTGTTCCGTCATTTTAGTGAAGGAAAATAGATTTATAGTTTGAGCACAGCCATCCAAGCTTGAAATCACTGAATCCTCTACTAGGCATTGTGATTCTATTGTTTTCTTAATGCGTGTTTAATTAAGTTGAGTTTTCTGACAAACTGTTCCGTATGTCTCGACACCAGTCATCATCAATGCTAACTCTTGATTCTGTAGTAGGACCTTTAAGTTATATAAGAACTGTAAAGAGTTCCTTGGATTTCAAAGAGGCTCTTTCAATTCTAGTATTAAGAGATTAACGTTTAGCTTCCAGTGTCAGGTCCTTATATTCCTTGACTGATAGTTTGCATGCAGTCAGAGTGAGAGGAGAGGGATGATTTCGCCAATGGCGTTCAGATGTCCTCTTATTCTTCCTGGCCAAAATTAGCTCAGTAGAGAAACAAAGTTTGTAGCCTTTATGTTTCTTATTCTTAGAAGGGCGAAGAGAAGCAAGAATATCGAGCGCTTTGTTAGTCGCATACCTAAAGGCAGCAGTAAATTCCTCCAAAGACAATCCACCATCTAGGGGTGGTAGTAAAGGTCGTACAGTTGATAGAAAAGCTTTGGACGTGATATTTCTTTAGGTTGCGCATTTCCCTTCATGGCGTTAGTTCTTTCGGCACATTCTCAAGTTTTAATGGCAGGCTAAAATGTACCAAACAATTGTCTGACCAGGACATAGTTCTACATTCTGTAGAGTTAGTGCCAGATTTTTGGCCAATATCCAATCAAGTGTATTTCCTGCTTTCTGTGTCGGGTTGTCCATCAGTTATGAAAACCCAAGAGATGTCAGTGTTTGCAATAAAGATTGCACTTCCAAATCCTGCAGATTATTGGCCCATAAATTAAAATCCCCCAGGATGGTTACTGCGGTATTCATTTTACACAAGCCTCCAATAAGTGGAAACAGTTGTTCTTCAAAAAGAGGAGTGCTTCGTGGCGGCCTATGTAAAATTATGCTTAATGAATGTGATGAGTCAATATTGAGTTTAAGTTGAAGTGCCTCACACGAATCCAGATGAAGAGGTGTGTAAATATAAAAATCTGAAAGTTTGTCTAAAAATCATATCCACCCCATCCCCTAGTCCGGTTTTAGATCAGTGTGCAGGCATTTATATCCATCATGTGTTGCAAGTGATATGGAGTGTAATGCTGCATCATGGAGCCATGTCTCCATTAAAATGAGAATGTCAAAATGATTCTCTGTGATGCAGTCACCGATTTCAATAGCATGCATTAACATAGAACGTGTATTCAAGAGTCCACATTTATTGGTAGTATTGTTTTCATCTATAGACAGTTTGGTATGTTTTGAATTCTCTACACATTTTCCACAGATTTCACTGTTAGTGGTGCAACTACAAGGTTTAGATCTGTGCTCTTTATACAAGCATTGATCAGGACAGGTAGAAGAGTTAAATCATGCCCGTCCCGATTTTTGGCGCAGAGCAAGTCATTATCCATGTTTCTAGAGCTTGACTCATCTGCTTCTAATCAGAAGCGTGCTCTACAATTCCTTTGGATAGAGGAAACTAGGTCACACTCGTTATTTTTCTCGGTATGCATTTTTAATATCAGGTCGCTAGATTGTACTATAAAGATGATTAAAATAAAAATAAAAAAGAGAGGGCAGAGCACTCACCGGCGCAAACCGGAGCGCTTATGCGACTGACGTGTGAAGAAATACACACCCGAACTACAGAATAGATGGAAAATGTAGTTCAGAGCGGTTACACGTCTCGTGGAAGCAAGAGTGCCATGTAAACACAAAAGTTAACTAATGCAAAGCGCGTGGCATTCACGTCGTTATTTAGAATGTTAGAAATGCAATTTCTACCCCAACAAACAAATTAGATCAAACTCCTAAAAATATACAAGGCAGCCTGTTAAAACCGTAAAATGATACACGATTTATTTCTAAAAACTTTAAAACAAATCTAAGGATGAATCTAGCAAATTCAGGGTAATTTAGCGAGTGCAAACTCCTTTTAGCCAGCGACAAAGGCGTCAGAAAATACACAGGTAACACGAAGGGCTTGTTGAGACGAAATTCCGACGGAACCTTCGGCATGAAGGAGGGGTGCGTCAAGTAAGGCTGATTGCATGACAGGGCCTGGATCTCACCTACTCTTCTTGAAGAGGTGATGGCCATGAGGAACGTGGTCTTCCACGACAGAATCTTGAGCAGAGCTGAAATGCATAGGTTCGAATGGGGCCCCCATGTGCCTAGTCAGCACCACATTGAGTTCCCAAGCCGGGGCTGGAGCCTTCACCGGCAGGAACGAGCGGAACAATCCCTTGATGAACTCCTTAACTAGACTGTGCGACCACAGTGAAAACCGTCCCGGAGATCTGGTGTAGCGGGAGATAGCTGTCAGATGTACCTTGATGGAGGCATGAGCAAGTCCCGATTTAGCTAATGACAGTAAATACAGAAGCACTTGAGGGGCTGTGACCCTCAGAGGGTTGATCTTCAGCGACCAGCACCAAGTCGCAAAGCACTTGCATTTGTGTCCATAGCACTTCAAAGTAGACTAAGCCCTGGCCTTGGCGAGTACCTCTCTGTAGTCCAACGGAAGATCGTAGCCACCAAACTCGGGATGTGGTGCAGAATTGCACCCCCTTCCCTGGCGAGAAGCTCTGCGACCACTGGCAGTTTCACTGGAGGGGACGCTGACATACTGAGGAGGTCTGGGTACCACACCTGCTTCAGCCACGCTGGTGCGACGAGGATCATCCTGCACCAGTACCGTCTGAGTTGACTGATGACTCGAAGAAGTAATGGCAACGGAGGGAATGCATACAGAAACATGCCTTCCCAAGGGAAGGAGAATGCATCCCCCATGCTCCCCGGCTGGGAGAATCTGCTGGCAAATCTCCGGCACTTGGTGTTCATCGCTGTTGCAAGCAGATCGATCTGGGGACTGCCCCATTTGAGGAATGGGGCATTTGAGGAATGGGGCATCAGCCTGCCGAAGCTCCCACTCGTGTTATGATGCGGGAGGCGCCGGCCCCTCCTGGTACATCTACACTTACCCGTTACAATGTCCGGAGACATTCAGCCAAGCATGGCACATTTCTATTCCAGAGAATACAGCGCTTTGCAGCCCCTTTGCATAGACGCTGGAAGTTGCAGTAATATGAGCTGTAGTGCGGCAGAACCACGATTCCCATCATCGTTGGGTTTCCGTTCTGTTTCCTCCAATAGGAAACATGGAGCCTCACATTGAACTGTATTTCACGCTCGAAGGAATGCGGACGTTCGCTTCATATTGAAGTTACTACGACGGTTTTGTTTCCTCTGAAGTCCCGTCTTCAATTACAATCAGAACCTCGTACCTTGCATTGAACCTTGCCTGTTATTTTGGACTCCTTTGGCTCCTAATTCCTTTCCAACTACCGGTTTTCTAACCTTGTTCGTCCTTAGACTTCATCTTGGACTCCCTTGCTTATATTGATCTATCTGTGTACCGGACCTTTCGCTTGCTTACAGACTGCCCTCTTTTGGAACTGATTTTGTACTTGGTCTCTACATCCTGTGTACCGGATCTTCGGCCTGCCTTAGGACCATCCTAATTGGATCTGAAATGGTCTTTGCTCTTACCTCCTGTGTACCGGACCTTGCTTACTACTATATGGATTGACATTGGACATTCCCTCTCTGCAGCGGCTTAAAGAAACACTGCAAATATTTTGTTATTTACCTGGGTATACCTTACTGTTGTTTTCCAGTACTTACAAATTACCTTACTGTTGTCTTCGTTACCTACAAGTCTGGTTGCATCCTCTGACCCTCATGAAACATTACCTTTCCTCATGTGCACACAAGGACGCTCTGCAGGGATGTGCCCCACCCTGACTCTAGTGTGTTCCGCGTGACGTCGGGGTTAGTACCCCTACTAACAATACCTATTTGTTGTTTTGTACCAGTCATTGTGGACTTTCTCTTTTCTTCTTTAAAATGTATTTGTCTTTCAAACATGGTAAGAATCGAGGCTCATTTCTAGATACCAGTTATCTCATTGTCCTTGTTCTGTTTATTTGAGCTTAACACTTACTCCATTGTCCACTCTGTCACCAGGGTCAGGTTACCTAGAGGAACACTTAGCTGCTATTTAGTGTAGGTATTACTTATAGCAATCTAACAGTGCTTAACCTATCACCATTACCTGATATTAAAACATTGTTGTTTTCTTTACAGCCAGCGTCCATAGCGGTGTGTGTTCCCGCTCTTTTGGGTGTTTGGTCTCCTTTGACTGTCTGTTCTGAACAGTCTGGGGGCATATTGCTAAAAAGAGTTTTTCTTTCCCTCAACAGAGACGAGGCCCTGGATTAGGTCTAACTAAGGGCTCTACTATCAAGTCACGGGCCAGATTTCTGCAGCATCACCAGAAATACCACCCGGTATGTGACAACTCAGGGCAAAAGCGCAGCTTCCTGCTGAGAGAGTCGGCGACGGTGTTCGTTACTCCTGCCAGGTGAAACAAAATGAGGAACATCCCCTCGGTGACGGCCCAGTGCCACAAGGACCCTCTTTGGAGAGTGCTGGGGATCTGGTACCCCCCTGTTTCCAGATTTAAAACATTGTGGTGGTATTGTCTTTGAAGACTCCCCATTTTGCCCTTGAGGGACGACTGAAATGACCCAAGGGCCTAAAACACCACCTGTAGTTCCAGAACATTGATGTGTAGTGTCTTCTACCACAGCCACAGGCCTCTGGCGTGAAGATGTCTGGTATGGGCTCCCCATCCTTCCAGGGAAGCGCCCGGCATGACTGTCTCCTGGTATGGGGGGCTCTGGAAATCCATGCCTCCGGCATTTTTGGAGCGCACGCCCCACCACCTTATCGCTCGACGGAACTCCTCCTCAAGTGCAATCCTGTCCTGGAACTCTCCCGACTCCTGGACCCAACAGGCGTTGAGGAATTCCTGTAGAGGGCGCATCCGCAACCTGCAGAGCTGAATCAGGTATATGCATGACAACATCATGCCTAGTAGCGACTTGCTGGTCCTCACCATGGCGACCCTCAGTGCTAACAGCCGTTGCACTTCGCCCAAGATGGTCGATATCCTCTCCTCCAACAGTGACACCAGGCAGTACACCATGACGGGCCTGGATCCCAAGAACAGCGCGTCCTGCAATGGAGTCAAGCAGGATTTTGCATAATTCACAGAGAACCACAGTTCTACCAGCGGTCAGATGGTCTTTGCCGTGTGGTTGACGGCGAGGTCCTTTGACCTAGCCTGGATGAGCCAGTCATACAGGTAAGAGTACACTTGGATCCCTTGCAGTTGTAGATGGGCTGCCACCGGAGCCAGGCACTTGGTGAAGACTCTGGGCGCTGACTTCAGTCCGAAGGGAAGAGCATTGAACTGGTAATGCTTCCCTTGAACGGCGAAGCGCAGAAACTTGCGGTGTCCTTTGCATATGGGGACATGGAAATACAAGTCCTCTAGATCCAACGACAAGGTCCCCCGCCCTCCAGCTGGCCGAGCACATGCTGCAGCGTGACCATCCTGAACTTCTGGGAATGTATGTACTTGTTGAGTCGTCGTAGATCAAGGATGGGCCTCTAGCCCCGGTCTTCTTTCTTACGAGAAAATACCTTAAGTAAACTCTGGAGCCCCCAGAGTTGCTTTGGAACCAGCTCTATCGCCCCTTTTTTTTAACATGGCCCAAACTTCCAGCACCAGCTGAGGTATGTGTTGTTCCTTTCGGGCCACCAATGGTATTCGCTGACACTTCGGTTGAAACTCTAAAGTGTGCGCAAGAGCGTCTAGCATCCATTGATCGGTGGAGATGGTCTCCCACACGCTGACAAAGTTAGTCAGCCAGCCTCCCACCGGGGTGCATGGGTGGGAGCCTGACGTCTTGGCCAGTTCAGTCCTGCTTGGCGGTAGGCGGGCTGCCCTGGGAGTCTTGACGACAGCCACCTCCGAAGGCCTTGGAGCGACCTTGGTTGTCTTCCTGGGTCGAGGAATGGGAGATTTGGTGGTTAGAGGATGAGCCCCTGCCGAAACCCTTCAAAGACCTGCTAGACTTCCCTTCTGAGGAACAAAACGACTGCCAGTGTTGTTGCAGAGTGCCCAAGGCACGGGCCGTCTCCATGTCGGTCTTGATGGCATGGAGGGATTCATCGACAGCCTTCCCGAACAGGTTGTCTCCGTTGAATGGCATGCCCAGGACCCTCGTCTGGACCTTCTGCCTGAAGTTGGTGGCCTTGAGCCAGCCACGACAGTGAATGCAAACCCTGTTGCCCATCTGGCGGAAACCCATGTCTGCGATGTCAATTGCCACCGTGACTGCGTGGTCCGACGCCAACTCGCCTTCCTGGAGGATCTCCAAATCCTCAACCCCTTTGTCGTCGGGGAGGACATCCAGGAGAGGAGTCATTTTGCACCAAAACTCCCGGTCGTACCTGGCCACGATAGCTAAGGCTTTGGCCGCCTTGACCGCTGTCACCACAGAAAAGATGACCTTTCTACCCATGGAATCCAATTTCTTCCCCTCGTTGTCTGGAGGGGCTGATGAGGACACCAAACTCGACAATTTCTTCCTGTTGGCCGCCGAGACTGTTAGGCGGAAACCTGTGCAGTTCCCTCTGGGACCACTGCAAAAGATTTAGGACTACAGGTGTTTGGCAGTAAACCCACTTGGTAGCAGTCTGTACCACACAGATTCACTTGGTAGCTGTGGCTGAGCAGTCAGACTTCTCTCAAGAAGAGTTAAGCAGTATGTGGAGTATACAATATAGGACAATTCTTCACAGTAAGACAAGCAAACACGCAACAAGGCTTCAGTGTAAAGATATTAAGGTATTTATTTATAACGGAACATCTATAGAAAACACTATGGCACTATCACGTCAAACACTTCAACTACAATTACTCTACGAAGAAGAAACGATCAAACCCCCTAACAATATTTCGACAAGTCTAGGTTCTACCGGCATCACTTATTTACAGACAGAGGTGTATGCCTCAACCTAGATGGCACTCTAATATTAGTTAGGATGGGAGAGAAAAATAGGCAGGTTACGAAATCAACACAGTTCAATACTTCACGGGTAAAATGCAAGGCAAGAAGGCAAGAACCACAATAGATCACAAAGTTCAGAGGCCAGGCCCACTCGGAGAGAGGCAAGGCGATATGTCCCAAAAAGTCTCTACTGGAAATGCGTTCGAGTCTTTGTAGCAAATTGTTATCGGCAGATTGAACCAGTTCAGAACAACACGCTAGAGAAAGCTTGGAGGCGACCCAACGGAAAGGCGAGGATTAAGACACCTCACTCGAACCGATCAAAAGGGAAGCCAGGCGGACACGGTACCTTGTTTGTGGAGAGACAGCTCCGGTGGGGGCAGTTGTTCCTGGTGGTGGATGCACGTCGGGTCTTTGCCAAGAGTAGAGATGATCTCGTCGAAGTGAAGTCCGGTGCACCACCAGGGAAGAGACCAGCCGCGGAGTGCTCCGTCACAAGGCACCACCTTTTGGTCGTGGTACAGGGGTAGTGGCTATCCGGTTGCCGGGGTGCTCTGCACGGGCAATTCGACCACCGCGTCCTGAGGTGAAGAAAAAGCAAAGGGGACTGGTTGTTCCCACCAGTCAGGGGAAGAGACTCTCCGGCAGGGAGATCTCCTCTGTCGTCGGGAAGTGGTGAGTCGGTTCAGCAGGGCTCCACCGGAGGTGTCGTCGTTGCAGGTCGGCTCAGCGTTACCCTCGTCGGATTCTTAGGTCCTGTGGCGACTTCTGAAGATCCAGTCCCAAAAGCCTTGCTTTTATGCAGAAAACCCCCATTCATTCAGCCTAGCTGTCAATCAACACTCGCTAAGTGGTGAGCGGGGAGGCTCACCACTTGGGCCAATCACTCCAGAGTGCGACCGGAGTTGGCAAGGCAACTCGGTCCAGGGTGCCTAAACCCCCTCCCACTCCCTTATGGTAACCCAGACAGAATGGTACCACTTTGGAGGGTCTCTGTACAGAGGCCCGCCAAAAGTGGAACAAAGGGCTCAACCTTTGGTTTAGGAGTCACAGAGACGAACACAGACGCCATTTTAAAAACCGAGTTCTGGCAGAAAATACCATCCGATAAACTTATTTAAGATATGTAGACCGGTGGTACGTTAGAGATTAACGAGGAAAAGTATCAATCTCCAACAATGGGACGAATCCCATAGGGTTATGTTCGGGGTCGAACATAACAAGTAGTTTCCACTGCCACCAGCCAAAACTCGACAAGGGGGGACGGGACAGTGCCCCCTCGAGTAACAGACCCAGGAGTAATCGAATTACCCCTACTAGCACGTCCACCACAAGATGGTTTGTACTAGTTCTGTTAGTAAATTTAGGTCTAGTAAAGCCAATGGTGACTTTACATGCCCGGGGAGACAGTAGTCAGTCCCCGGGAATGGAGTCTATGGTGGAGGTCCGCTAGGACGCCCCAGTGTTACGGCACGTAGGGTGCGGTGTAACACACATAGAAACACATATGAGACCCTATGGAGTAAAAGACCCCATAGAACACATTGATATTTAAAGGAATTACACACATTCATGTCCAAGAGTGGGAGGAAAAGAGTCTCACTCTTGGCAGGATGGAAAAAACAAACTCCAGAAATCCAGCAAAGCTGCTGGGGGACTCACTAGGTTAGGAAATTCAGCCTAAACAGAGAATTCTCCCTAACACTCGCCCCCCCCCAGAGTAAGGGACAGGAGGATTTAATCCACTCCTGGATGAATCTCATACCTCTAGTCGATGACATACATCCTAGAGAGACCATCAGCATTTTGGTGGTGACATCCTGACCTGTGCTCAATGGTGAAATCAAACCCTTGCAGGCAGATCGACCATCTCAATAGTTTTGGGTTTTCCTCTTTCATTTGCATTAACCATCTCAAGGGTTGGTGGTCAGTCTGAATGACAAAAGTAGAACCATACAAGTACGACCTAAACTTCTTCAGAGCCCACACGATAGCAAAGCACTCTCTTTCGATTGTTGCCCACCTTGTTTCAGGATCCTTCAGCTTGCGGCTGATGAAGCAAACGGGGTGCTCCCTACCTTTCCCATCCAGTTGACTGAGTACGGCACCTATCCCTACATTTGAAGCATCTGTCTGCACAATGAAGTGTTGGCGGTAATCAGGAGCTCTGAGTACTGGGGCTTGGCAAAGAGCCTTTTTCAGGTTTTCAAAAGCCTGATTGCACTCCTCGTTCCATTAAACCTTCTTAGGAAATTTGGGCGAGGAGGTGACATTCAGTGGAGAAGCTATGGTCCCATAGTTCTCTATGAAATTCCTGTAGTACCCAGTGAGGCCTAGGAAGGCTCTCACTTGGGTTTCAGTAGTAGGTGTTGTCCATTTTTGCACAGCTTCAATCTTGCTGAGCAAAGGGCTTATTTCTCCATCTCCTACCTCATGTCCAAGATAGACTACCTTACTCTGTCCAATTTGGCATTTACTCGCCTTTATGGTCAGATTGGCTCGTCCAAGAGCCTGCAAAACATCTCTTAGGTGGGTTACATGTTCTTCCCAGGAATTGCTGAACACTGCGATGTCATCCAAGTATGCCATGCAGAAGTCCTCCATCCCATTCAGAACCTGGTTTACCATCCGTTGAAACGTAGCAGGTGCATTCTTCAATCCGAAAGGCATTACCTTAAACTGGTATAAGCCAACGGGGGTAGAAAATGCAGTTTTCTCCTTGGCATGGTCTGTCAGGGCTATTTGCCAATAGCCTGACGTCAAGTCAAATGTGCTGAGGAACTTGGCGGCGCCAAGTTTATCCACCAACTCATCTGTTCTTGGCAAAGGGTGGCCATCAGTCTTGGTGACTGCATTAAGAGCTCTATAATCCACGCAGAATCTAAGCTCTTTAGATCCGGCCTTCGGTACTAACACAACTGGGCTAGACCATGGACTAGTAAAGGGCTCTATTACCCCGAGATCAAGCATCTTGCTGACCTCACCTTTGATGTGGGTTCGTACGTTTTCTGAAATTCTGTATCCTCTGCTTTTGACTGGCAGACAGTCACCAGTGAGTATGTCATGCTGGCCCCAAGGGGTCAAGCCTGGTGAAAGCGAGAACAGGGAGGCAAACGGATTCAACATGGATTTGCACTCTTCTTGTTGCTCAGGTGTCAGATTGGAGGAGAGATTTACTCCTTCAATTTGTTCGTCTAAAGGTAAGCCTCTGAGGAGATCCGGAAGAGCTTCACTCTCTTCTTCTTCCTCGGATGATGCTAGAAGCAACGCTCCTACATCAGGTCGTGAGACATACGCTTTGAGGCAGTTGTGTGGAAGACGGTCAGAGCCTCCTTGGGATTGCCCAAGTCCACCAGATAGTTAACCTCTCCGAGTTTACCCACAACTCTGAGGGGTCCCATCCATTTATCTTGCAAGGCCCTCTGCCTTGTTGGGATCATAACGAGAACGAGCTGGTATTGAGGAAACTCAACCATGTTAGCCTTTTGATCGTGGCAGTGCTTGACCAATGCTTGTCCAGCTTTCAAGTTATCACTCTCTTCCGTCATCATGTGCGACATTCTCCTCTGGAGACCTATCATGTAGTTAGTCACTCTGACTAGCTTGGGGGAAGGAGCACTCTCCAACCCCTCCTTAATCAGGGCCAATGTACCTCTGACGGGATGAACATAGAGAAGTTCGAAGGGAGAGTAACTAATCCCTCCTGAGGGACTTCTCTATAAGCAAAGAGAAGGCATGGCAGTAGAAGGTCCCACTTACGCTTAAGGGGTTCTTCTAAAGCACCTATCATGCTCTTCATGGTTTGGTGGAACCGTTCTACCAACCCATTGGTTTGGGGGTGGTAAGCTGTTGAGAACTTGTAAGTAACTCCACAGGTTTTCCACATGGCTTTCATGTAGTGGGACATAAAGTTTGACCCCCTGTCAGAGATTACTTCCTTAGGAAACCCGACCCTAGTAAAAATACCAAGGAGGGCCTTAGCCACAGCCGGAGCTGTAACAGTCCTCATAGGAATTGCCTCAGGATACCTAGTAGCATGTTCTACTACAACAAGTATAAACCTGTTGCCTGAGGAGGTTGGAGGATCAAGGGGACCAACAATGTCAATCCCTACTCTCTCAAATGGGACTCCCACAACTGGGAGAGGCACTAAAGGTGCCACATTCTTGGAGCCAACCTTGCCAGATGTCTGGCAGGTGTGGCAGCTCCTGCAGTGTTTTTCTACTTCGGCCCCCATCTTTGGCCAATAGAAGTAGAGAGAGAGCCTTTCCTTAGTCTTCTTGAAACTCAAGTGACCAGCCAAAGGAATCTCGTGGGCTAACTGCTAGAACTGTGGTCTGTTCTCTTGGGGTACTACAAGTCGTTTGTAGTCTCCAGGTGCAGACTTGGTCGGTTCACTGTAGAAGAGGCCATCTTCCCAGTGCAACCTGTACTTCACAGGCTCTTGCCCTTCAGCCTGAGCTTCTGCCTGGTGGCGAAGACCTTCCAGAGTTGGACATTCTCTCTGTCCCTTACTGAAGTCTGCCCTGCTGGGTCCACCTTCTGCCAGTAAAGACTGCAGCTCAGGATGGTCAACAGGATCCAGATCTCCAATGAGTTCCTGGCCTTCCATTAGCTCTTCTTCAGAGTCTAATTCTACGACACAGGGTTGTACCTCCCTCTCAGCCTTAGCTGGAGGTGGAGTTACGGGTGTAACTTTGGACAACCGCGGGGAAGTCCATGTTGGCTGCACTGAAATGCTGGCTGCTGGTTTCGGGATAGAAGTCTTAGGTTTCCCTTTCGCTTCTGATTTCTTGGAGACAGCTGCCGACAATTCTAGTGGAGCAGGAGTGATTTCTGTCTTCATCATCTCCTGGAGAGTACCGCGCATGGTCCTCTCTCTCGCGGGTCTGGTCAGCTCCTGTAACCGTTTACTAGGAGGTCTGGGAGTATGCGATAACCAACAGTACGCGTCCTGGTACCTCACTCTGTATGCTGAAAGGTACCTTTACAGTCATGTCGTTACACTGGATGAGATCTGGTAATTGGGGAAGCATCTGCACAGGCCCTCCAGCTAACTTGGTGAGGCGTTTCGGTGCCTTAGCAACATCCTCAGCCTGAAAAAACAATTTATCCACCACAGTTATGCTGGCCCCAGTGTCCCTAATGGCAGGAGTCTCCTGGCCATTCACCTGGACACTGTCCTTATAATACTCTTTAGTATTATCGGGGATAGAATTATAGACATCTAAATTCTGTTGTTCCCACAACCCCAAAGATACTAAAGAAACACTGGCTGAGTCTCCAATGGGTTTGTCAGCTAGCAGTAGAAAGTTTCCACTTGCCATTTGGACTTCCTCCTCTGGAGCGAAGGCTAAGGAGAAAAGCTGGACCCCTGAAGGTTTACCCTTACATCTGGGATCTCCTTTCACGTGGTCAGTCGAGCCACAAACAAAGCATTTACCGAACGCTTTTTGGAATGGTGGCTTGTTCTGACCTCCTTCCGGTTTGGCACCAGAAGGCACACTATTCTGCTGTGGTTTTCCTGGTGGCTTACCCTTCTGGTTTTGTTTGGGGCCCTCTTTGGAATTTGAGTTATTCAAATTCTCTTTTGAGTCTTTTTTAGGCTGTTTTCCCTCGTCCTTTTTCTGAGTTGCCCCAGAATCCTTATGAGTAGCCCTCTTGGCAACCCACAAGTCAGCGGCCTTAGCTAGCATCCGGGAATCCAATTCCTTCGAATCAGCCAAGTGATGTCTGAGCTCAGGAGAACAGGCATCATAAATCGATTCCAACATAAAAAGATTCTTCATACCCTCATAAGTGTTCACTTTGTAACCCTTAATCCATCCCTCTAAGTTTTTCAACCCTTCACTCACCAAGGTAGCCCAAGGGGTACCATCATGCTTTTTGAGGGTTCTAAACCTCTTAAGATACTGGGAAGGGGTCTTCCCGAATCTAGCTATCAAAGCTAGTTTCACACTTTCGTAATCCGTCTTATCCGCCTCCCCCAACTCCATTACCACATCAGTCGCAACAGGAGGGAGCCTAGAGAACAACCAGGGAAGTAAATCATTCCCGGTGATGTCCTGGAGCCCATGATTGTACTCAAACAGTTTTAACCAATCGAACACATCCAATCTCGGTTCTTACATACCCACTAATTCCTTCGGCATCCGGGGTCTTTTGGGACTGGAGCTCCTAGAGGAACCAGAGGAGAGAGAAGCATTTTCTATAGACAACTTTTTCATTTCTAACTCTTGATTAAGTTCTATTTCCCTGAGTCTTAACTCAGCTTGCTTCTGCTCAGCCTGGGCATTCATCCGTCTGAACTCGAGCTCTTGGTTTCGTTCAGATTGAGCCAAGAACCGTTTGTATTCTAATTCGAGCTTCATTTTTTCAAGTTCAAAATAAGCAGGGTTACTTGTGGGACCTGGTATGGGCCCCGTAGGTACAGCTGGTAAGGCAGGTAGAGGAGCAGGGGAGACAGTTTCGTTAGCCTCTCCGTCCTCGTCAGCCTCTTCATCGCTATCATCAGAATTACGATTTAGATCAACATCATCACTGTTATCTACATTTGCTGGAGAAATTGGTTCCTCTGAACCAGTACCCAGACTTTGGTTCGCCAGCAATCTCTCTATTAGTTCTAACTTCTTGCCTCTTACAGAAAGATTCTCTTGCCTACAGAGAGCTCGCAAACTCTCAGTATTTTCACCTGACAAGGATTCTTGACTGTAAGTTTCCATCGTAGACATGTTTGTGAAAGTTGCTTTTTAGTGCTAAGCTTTGTGGTTAGTTATCCTAAAGTGTTGAAAAGCACTCTAAACTGTATACTCGATACAAATCCCACCGCTGTACACGAGTGTTAGGCGGAAACCTGTGCAGTTCCCTCTGGGACCACTGCAAAAGATTTAGGAGTACAGGTGTTTGGCAGTAAACCCACTTGGTAGCAGTCTGTACCACACAGATTCACTTGGTAGCTGTGGCTGAGCAGTCAGACTTCTCTCAAGAAGAGTTAAGCAGAATGTGGAGTATACAATATAGGACAATTCTTCACAGTAAGACAAGCAAACACGCAACACGGCTTCAGTGTAAAGATATTAAGGTATTTATTTATAAAGGAACATCTATAGAAAACACTATGGCACTATCACGTCAAACACTTCAACTACAATTACTCTACGAAGAAGAAACGATCAAACCCCCTAACAATATTTCGACAAGTCTAGGTTCTACCGGCATCACTTATTTACAGACAGAGGTGTATGCCTCAACCTAGATGGCACTCTAATATTAGTTAGGACGGGAGAGAAAAATAGGCAGGTTACGAAATCAACACAGTTCAATACTTCACGGGTAAAATGCAGGGCAAGAAGGCAAGAACCACAATAGATCATAAAGTTCAGAGGCTAGGCCCACTCGGAGAGAGGCAAGGCGATATGTCCCAAAAAGTCTCTAGTGGAAATGCGTTTGAATCTTTGTAGCAAATTGTTATCGGCAGATTGAACCAGTTCAGAACAACACGCTAGAGAAAGCTTGGAGGCGACCCAATGGAAAGGCGAGGATTAAGACACCTCACTCGAACCGATCAAAAGGGAAGCCAGGCAGACACGGTACCTTGTTTGTGGAGAGACAGCTCCGGCCGGGGCAGTTGTTCCTGGTGGTGGATGCACGTCGGGTCTTTGCCAAGAGTAGAGATGATCTCATCGTCGAAGAAAAGTGAAGTCCGGTGCACCACCAGGGAAGAGACCAGCCGCGGAGTGCTCCGTCACAAGGCACCACCCTTTGGTCGCGGTACAGGGGTAGTGGCTATCCGGTTGCCGGGGTGCTCTGCACGGGCAATTCGACCACCGCGTCCTGAGGCGAAGAAAAAGCAAAGGGGACTGGTTGTTCCCACCAGTCAGGGGAAGAGGCTCTCCGGCAGGGAGATCTCCTCTGTCGTCGGTAAGTGGTGAGTCGGTTCAGCAGGGCTCCACCGGAGGTGTCGTCGTTGCAGGTCAGCTCAGCGTTACCCTCGTCGGATTCTTAGGTCCTGTCGCGACTTCTGAAGATCCAGTCCCAAAAGCCCTGCTTTTATGCAGAAAACCCCCATTCATTCAGCCTAGCTGTCAATCAACACTCGCTAAGTGGTGAGCGGGGAGGCTCACCACTTGGGCCAATCACTCCAGAGTGCGACCGGAGTTGGCAAGGCAACTCGGTCCAGGGTGCCTAAACCCCCTCCCACACCCCTGTGGTAACCCAGACATAATGGCACCACTTTGGAGGTTCTCTGTACAGAGGCCCGCCAAAAGTGGAACAAAGGGCTCAACCTTTGGTTTAGGAGTCACAGAGACGCCATTTTAAAAACCGAGTTCTGGCAGAAAATACCATCCGATAATTTATTTTTAATTTATTTTTAATTGAATTTAATTTAATTTATTTAAGATAAGTAGACCGGTGGTACGTTAGAGATTAACGAGGAAAAATATCAATCTCCAACAATGGGACGAATCCCATAGGGTTATGTTCGGGGTCGAACATAACAAGTAGTTTCCACTGCCACCAGCCAAAACTCGACGACGGGGGACAGGACAGTGCCCCCTCGAGTAACAGACCCAGGAGTAATCGAATTACCCCTACTAGCACGTCCACAATAAGATGGTTTGTACTAGTTCTGTTAGTAAATTTAGGTCTAGTAAAGCCAATGGTGACTTTACATGCCCGGGGAGACAGTAGTCAGTCCCCGGGTATGGAGTCTATGGTGGAGTTCCGCTAGGACGCCCTAGTGTTACGGCATGTAGGGTGCGGTGTAACACACGTAGAAAAACATATGAGACCCTATGGAGTAAAAGACCCCATAGCCCATAGAACACATTGATATTCAAAGGAATTACACACATTCATGTCCAAGAGTGGGAGGAAAAGAGTCTCACTCTTGGCAGGATGGAAAAAACAAACTCCAGAAATCCAGCAAAGCTGCTGGGGGACTCACTAGGTTAGGAAATTCAGCCTAAACAGAGAATTCTCCCTAACAGAGACCACCAATGGTTGAGACAGCAGACACTTGGGTGCAGACCCTTGCACCCTGTATTTCTTTTCAAGGCGGTCTCTCTTTGCTAGGGCTGAAGTGGGGTTCCTCAGCAGGGCCAGAACCTCATCCCAAACATCGCCCAGGAGCGTAACCGACAGGATGGTCTTCCTCTTAGCCTCCCAGCGCTGGTACAGGAAGCCCTCCTTCTCTTCCGTGGTGAGCTGGAAAAGCCCCAATGCATGGGCGATCATGGAATGGAAGGATCCCACTTTGTCCGGTGGAGACGCTCTCGGTTGTGGCGGCAGAAGATCTCCCATGCCGCCGTCGTTGTCCATGTCTGTTGCTGCCATGTCCGTCCCCGTCCCCCTAGCGGGCTACGGGGAGGCAGCGATGGTTAGAATGCAGGTATAGGATGTATCCTCTTCTTCGCTGGTAGTTGCCCCGGTGTCAACAGGGTCACCGGTGATGGTGCTGCTCGTGGTGCAGTCGTCATCCTCCTCTGAATCTCCAACACCAGCATGTGGAGTGTTGAGTAGATATCCTGCGAGACGTCTCTCGGAGGCACCTGGGGGACAGGGTCACTGGGCCCAGCTCCCATGTCATCCCAGTCAACAGTGTTGTGGTCATCGTCGCCCTCGCCTCTGGCGGGTGTGGTCCCGGCTTCATTGTCACCACCCTGAATGGTGTGGACAGAAAGTATCTCCTCGTCCAACAAAGAGATGCCTGTTCCTCAGAGTTCTTCTGCACCCCCCCTTTCTTCGGGTCCTGAGGGGGGTCATCTCAGACTGCTGTATGGCATCCTCTCTCAGGAGTCTTCTCAACATCTTGACCGAAGCCTCCCTCCTGGGAGTAAGACACAATCTGGCCGCCACAGGGGAACCCTGTATCGGGTCAGCCCCTTTTGCCTTCGAAAGGGAGGCTACCACCAACTCGATTGAGGACGACGATTTGGCCTCGGCCACCTGGACCTTCACAGGCAGGCCGGATACCTTGTCCAGCTTGGTCTTCTCCTGCTTGGCCTTCTCCGGCGTCTCCCACAGCTTCCTCTTGGACGAAGAGCTAGAGCAGTGACTGGAGATCGAGGCAGACGACAAACGTTCCCTGACCGTCGCAGGACCCGCAGGAAGCAGATTTGCAGTGCTTGGCCTTGTGTTGGACCCCCACAGATGGAGCACCTTCAAAGGACTTAGAAGCCTGCTCAGGTTGGCTGGATCTGTAAGAGGTATGCCCCTGTGAATCACCCGGGGTAGAGGCCCTGGTCTTGAGCCACGTCACCAACCGGACGGGTCGATGCTTCATTGTGCGCTTGGTGAAGCCACAGCAGATCTCACCATCTTCTTTTTGTATTCGTCGGGTGTAGGCAATACAGACACTGGGAATGCTTGTCATCTGTGAACATTCCGCAAGTCGCAGTTCGTGCACATCTTGAAGCGGGAAGCACAGTCCTTCTCATCCGACATGATCTGTGCGGTGTAGGCATGAAGAACTTCTGGAAGGTTCCAGGAAGAACACTCGACGATTTCTGCCCTTGAGAGGCATGAACGATACCGAAAAACAGGTCCCCATTAATCAGAAGGATGATCGATGGAGCACACGGGCTCGATTGACCGAAATATTGAGTTTTTTTTACACAAAATAGTGAGAAAATAAACGCACAAAAGCTTGAAGCGCGAAATGCGAGGACTCCCAAAACTTGAACGTGCAGTAAAAATCTGAAGATGGCTGCCAGAGGAGGGTCTTAGGTAGAGGGCAGTCATTGGCTGGGGGCAGTATGACCGAGAGCTCAGTGATTGGTTTATAGGAGAAAGACAGTTTAGAAACGAAACTGAAACTGTTTTATTTTTTTACCGAGGATTCCAAGCCTGGCGATGGGGAATATTCATGAGCATGTCAATCCATGCAAGACCCCATGCTGGAGAATATCCGTTATCAGGAAATGCCATGAATGCTCAGGGCTTCTCTGGAGCTACAAGTAGAGTTCCTTTTACTGATGAATTACCAGTCACAATAGGAGAGTGTGACAGGTCTGTTCCATTATTGTATTCAAGGCAGACACTGGTTAATATTCTGGGCCAAGATTTAATGACTAAGCTATATATGACGATTTCCTTTACTGATGAAGGCATTGGCCCTCATTAGGACTCCGGCGGAAAACCATGATGCTATTAGCACCATGGTCGATGCCGGAGTCCGCCATGGCGGAATGGGGAATTACGACCTCATTCCGAGGTTGGCGGGGCGATAATTCCCCATGCCACCATGGCCCTTCCCCATTCCCATTTTTGCCCCATAGGGCGGAATGGGGAAGGCGGTAAGTACGGTACTGCAAATTGCGGTACCGTACTTACCTCGAGAGTCCATTGGCGGGCCCCTACTTTAACGGCTGGTCTAGACCAGCCATTAAGGTTGGGTCCCGTAAAGGGACCTCGTAGTAAGGCGTTAAGGGATTAACAGCGCCGACACCTTTTACGGTGCCGTTAACCCCTTAACGCCAGGGTCCTAAGTGTGTTCCACTCCAGGGATACATTTAAACTTGAGCAAATTTACAGGGCAAATAGCTCTGCGAGGAATGCCATTGGAGCCAGAAGTCTTTCTTTATGGGGTATGCATTTTGTTGACATGGCTACCTGGTTTAGTGGGAAAGATTATGAGAATACCTGATGAGTTTTTGTTGAGGCCACAGATACCTATGGACGAAGAGGGGGCGGGGACAGATTATTCCCTTACAGCTGCAGGCAGCCATAGTACGAGGGGTACTGGCCACGCTCTAAGGATTTGATGACGAAGGCAGGCCATGGAGAACAGTATTTGCCATTGGGGAAGGGTATAGATTGACTGACGTATTGAGGGGGGGAAGGGAGAAGTTAAGATTAAGCTTAAACCAGGAGCAATTTTACCTCGAGCAATGCATTACCCGATGTCTCGAGAGGCGGATGAGGGTATGAGGGACTGATGGAACAAGGTATCTTGCTGACGTCAGAGTCACTCTGTAATACTGCTGTGTACCCTGTGAAAAAAATCAAAAGGGGGGTCGTGGAGATTCATTCAGGACATGAGACCAATTAACCAGATTGTAGAGGCAGAGTTTCCTCTAGTTCCGAATCCTGCGACGATTTTATGTACTGTCCCCAGATAGGCACGATATTTCACAGCGATTGATTTGAAAAATGAGTTTTTCTCAATCCCGTTGCATGAGCATTCTCAAGACCTCACGCCATTTACGTTTCATCAGACTAAACTGAAGAATATTCATTTGCCCCAGGGGTATTGGGAGTCTCCAACGATATTTAATAGGGTCCTGCAGATGGACCTAAGAATGATTGATTTGCCAAGTGTTGTGCTGCAGTACGTAAGTGCATTTTAGTGTGAAGCATGACAGGAGAGTGCAGGTAAGATTCGATTCAGTTCATGACTATCCTTGCAGATAAGGGATATAAAGTAGACAAGGAGAAATTGCAATATTAACAGGAAAAGGTGTTGTACATAGGCCAGTTAATTTTGCATGAAGGAAAGAAGGTTACACCTGAAAGGGCTGAGGCAATTATCAAAACACCAAAACCGCACACGATAAAGCAAATGCAGCAGTTTCTGGGATTGTGTAACTATGTTAGAGCATGGGTATTTGATTATAGTTCATACACAAGAACCCTTTTGCAGGCTTTAAAGAAAGCCCAAGTAAACAAGGAGAAAATAGAATGGTCTGAGGAAATGAAGGAAGGGTTTGAAGAACTGAAAAAAGCTATTTGTACTGCTCCAGTTTTAGGAATTCCCAATTATTCTGAGGAGTTCTTCCTGTTTTCACACATGAATGGAACAGTTATGACAGCAGTGCTTACACAGAGGACTAAATTAGGGTACAAACCTCTGGCATATAATAGTGGGATTCTAGATCCAGTTATGAGAGGACACTTTCCTTGCGAAGCATTGTGATGGCGTGTTGCATGACTATTTGTTGAGCATGCATTGTTTCCGTTTTGGAGAAACCTAAGGATACACTCACATCTCAGAGGGCTTCTGCAGATGAGGTAGTTATATCGAATCCAGCAATTAAAATAGTTGGGTGCAAAATAGTGAATCCTGCCACGTTTGTGACAGTGGATGAGCAAGTGCATGATTGCTCCAATTACGAGGAGTTCTATGATGAGATCCCAAGGATGAAGGAGAATGCTCTAGCAGGAGGGAGGGGTATTCCCTTTATTCACGGGTCTTAAAAAATTGATCAAACTGATGGGGAAAGGCATTCAGGGTCAGTTGTGGTAAGGCACAGAGCTAATGGGGAATTCAAAGTGGTAGCAAGTGCAAGACTACCGGCTGCAGAATTGGTGGCACTTATTGTCACACTCGAGAAACACGCAGGGCAAGAAGTGACGGTGTACAGTGACTCCACCTATGTGACGTCAACCATGGACGCAGGGATAGCATGTTGGAAAAGGAGGGGCTACCTCAGAGCGGACGGCACTCCTGTGCAAAATGCTGCATTATTGGACAGGCTTATTAAAGCACTACAACTCCCAGTAGCCATCGCAATAGTTAAATGCGTAGCACATACTAAGAGAACTGATTTTATCTCACGCGGTAACAAAGCCGCAGCTTAAGAGGCCAAAAGGGTTGCATATTCTCCAGATATTTCTAGTTTTGATACTCCAGACGTAAAGAAAGAAATTGTCACAATTGTGATTGTAAAGGAAGGATTTAATCATTTGTCTAGAAGGGCTCCCAGGAAGAGAAAGAGCTATGGACACGGAGGGGGGTGTTCTTTATCCCCCTCTGAAGCATTGTGGCAACAGGACAGCACTGTGATGCCTGTAGCCTTATGAAGGCTAGTGCTAGAACAGTTATACTACCTTGCTCATGTAACTAGGGAAAGCCTTGCAGCAGCTATTGCTAAGGACTGGTTCGTACCAAATTCGTTAGAACATGTTACCTTTTATGTAGTAAATTGCACCGTAGGTCAAAGCTTTACCGCTGGGCATACACTGCGAACAATCAGAGGAGTTATTCCTTGACCGGATGGCCCTTTTCAGCATTTACATATCGACTATGCCGACATGCTGCAAGTATGTAGTGGATGTAGGTATATGATGGTGGTGTACCCCTTTTTGAGATGGATTGAAGCTAGTCCATGTACATGCCCTGATGCCACTAGCACTGCAAAGTTTTTAGTCCAAAAAGTCTTTCCTAGATGGGGTGTATGTGAGGTGCTGTGATCCAACAATGGGCTCCATTTTGTTAATAAAGTATTCAAACAGATTAGCCTGTTGCTTCCCTTAAAACACAAGTTTTCTTCTGCACATCAGCCGCAAGTGAACAGGAATTATGAGATACTCAACGGTCTTCTCAAGGAAAGCATCGCAAAACTCAAACTGACACTGAAAAAGGAATGACTGTACTGCCTGCCCCTTGTATTATATGCATTAAGGAATCAGCCTGGGTCGGGCCACCACCTCACACCCCATGAGTTAGTGACAGGAAGACAAATGAGAACGCCCCTGTCTCCTCCTTCAAGGATTAGAAGTGATGCCCAGACAACTACAGAATTGTTAGTGCTGTGCGTAGTTGACATGTATGACCGCTAATATCTGTCATTTCAGATCAAATCAAGCAGAAGAATCAAGCAGAAGGGGTGTTAGTCTTAGGACACAGAAGACCATTCCGCAACCGGACCTAAGGGATTACCAGTACCTATATTGTTTTCTGGAGATTCTGTACTGATACAGAACTTCACTAGGAAGTGGCATGAGCCCCGTTTCAGTGGACCATACATTGTGGAGAATGTCACTCCCTCCACAGTAAACGTTCAAGAAAGGCGTGCCTGGATTCAATTGGGCGACGTGAAACCATATGCTGGTGAGACAAATACACCCCCGCCCGATTCGGAAGCAAGACAAGAAGAAGCAGTTCAGCACGTACAGACTCGATCGAGAAAGAAGGACGCTAAGATTGCTGATTAAAAAAATGCAAGTGTGCATTTGGACTGTGGCTCACCTCAAACACTCTTTATAGATATTTTAGCAGGAGTGCAGAAAGTAACTGTTCTTGAGCCACAGAAATCCTTTCTATGGGACTTTAGAAAGTACAGATGTGCTAAAAAATGCCAGATCTTGATTTTATCTTTGACGTATGCAAGAGGGAGCAGTTTCCAGATTCTTTCCTTACTGAGTTTCTCTTTGGTCAGATTCATGGTCCTATCTGACATCGATGTCCATAGACTGCTTCTCGCGGTCTTTGTTTTTATACTCAGAGCTTTCCCTACTCTTGTTGGGCGTAGCACTGACATTCATACTTTTGTGCAGGATCCCAAGAATGGCCCTGCGATTAGCTTGTTGGCATCGATAATTGAGCAAATTCGGCAGCTACCTGAGCATCTAAGGAGGCTGCCTGTTTAAAAAGATGTTTTCCTTCCTTAAAAAGTAATACACAGGCACAATTTGGTCCATTGAGAATGATACTGTTCCAGAAAATGAACAGACTCAACGTCATGTACACAGACGCCAGTGGTGGAGTCTCATATAGTGGTGGGTTCTCAGGTATTGGTGCATAATATATGCATGCTCAGCATTTATCATTTTTCGTTTCTGCTAATCCATGCTGCTTACCTTTTTGGTTGCAGAAAAGTAGAAGTCCCTTTGATTCGCCCCCACTCCAGTGACGTATGCAGAGTTAGATGTTGTAAGGAGACTGAGGCCAAATGCGATCATCCTTACACCAGTAACACATGTAAGGTCACCTATTTCTTTGACAAGTGTTCCTACGATTCTCCCTGTAGGAAGGTCTGTTTTTGACAAACTGCATGATCATTTTGTACACACTCATTATACAAGAAAGAGACCCCAAGAGAAGTGCAAGGGAGGATGATTATGAGTTAAATAATTATCTAGACAGTACAGCACATTTGAGGAACAACATGTGGTATCAACGCATGAAGGAGGTAGGAAACAGAACCTCTGAGGAGGATTGCCATGTTTGTGCTCTCCTACCTTATGCTATGGGGAAATCTATGATATTCATAGCTATAGAGATAGACGTCCAAACAGCTAATTGCCCGACTAACCTTGCACTCTGCCATACACGAGGTCAGTTCCAGTGTTGAACAGCATCCTTTGAATGGGTGACGGAATGGTCGGCCCCAGAAGAAGATTATGTCCAAGATTTGAAGACAAGAGCACACACCAGAGATCATGTGATAAGATACGAACAGCCTGGAATGAAGGGAGCAGGAATCTGATGGGAGATAAACAAGAAGCTCAATTGCCAAGGAAAGACTGATTAAGAAATACGAAGATGCAAGGAAAGAGGCCAGACGCAGATCTGGGGGACAGTACTTTCTCCAGATGGCTGGGAAGAAAGCATAGTCGTATGCAGAGCTGTGGCAGGAACAGGACATCACCCACTGGTTATAGATTGTGTGGAAAAAGGATGCAAACCTCTATGGCCGAGGCTTGCAAAGTTGCCGACATGGGTCGAAGACAAAGGAGGCCCATTGCAGTGGGTGCCTCTGGCTAGTGCAGAGCTATGCTTCAGAAATAATGGCACAAGAAAAGTTGGAAAAAATCAGTAGTGAGGTCGAATCTTCCATTTACCAGGAATGAAGGATGGGACAGTAGCGATAATGGATTACTACTGGGCCTGTGGATCCAGGGCATACATGAAGCTGCCTAGACACTGGGGAGGACTGTGTTCTATAGTGCTTGTTCATATTCCAGTATTAGTAATTCCAAAAAGTGACCTGAACATTGGTGATTTTCCAAAAGCAGATGCTCATTTAAGGAAGAGGAGATCAAGGGGATTCCTCAATCGAAGGAGGGAGAATTATTTCTCAGCTAAATTGATAGAAGCCTTCAATTCTATTCCATATGAACACAGGTTGTTTAGCCAGACGTCAGCAGCATTTGCAACAATCTTCATGGCAGGGATCCAGATGATGGCAAATGCCATATGGTTACAGATAACCAGATGGGAGCTTCGACAGCCGATCAACACTACCATAAAGGGATTCAATGCTATCAAGAAAGAGCTGAGAGCCATACGACTGATGACTCTTCAGAACAGATATGTCCTGGACATGATTACAGCTATAGATGGAGGTGTTTGTGCCAAAATCGGAGAATCATGTTGCACATTCATACCTTAACATGATTAAGAGAATAGGACCTTGACAGAGGCCATAACGGTGTTGAGAAACTTGCACATCAAGATGGAAGATGAAGTGGAAGACATTGCTGATGACAGCTGGTTTGCGTCAATCTTCTCATGGGTTCCACAATGGATGGGGAATATTTTCAAGTTTCTTGGAGCCCTGTTGGTGATGATCATGTTTGGATTCTGTGTGGTCAGAATAATAATCGCAGTACAAGAAGAGCGCAAAGAAAGCGACAGGAATGAAGATCATGATTGATGTTGAGTCTGGGTTTGAAACCAAAGAGCTGACAGATGAAGAAATCAGAGACTTTGTAAAAGCCAGTATTCATGCACCTTAGGGAACAAAGTTCATATATCCGAAGAACCACAAGAACTATGTGGGAAGATGGATTTACTTCAACCCGAAAGGGCAATGCAGTTTTATGACCTGGAGTGTTGACGAACATGTGAAATCAGCAGGATGTCTGAAATGAGTGGTAAAGATATGGACTCCCAAGAAGCACTTCTTGAGAAAAGGATGTCTAGATGTGAAGACTGGTGGGAGAGTGGTCAATAAATCAACCCTGGGGAGGACTGTAGAGGAGAAGCCAAGCACCCCTACCGGAAGTCCCACCCCCATCCTTCCTATTTGTTGACACCCGGAAATTGCAACATGCGCAAGGCCAGTAATGGTACCTATACTGCGAAGAATCTTTGAAACAAGAAATCCATTGAGAAAACATTTGTATCTGGAGAGAAATTATTGTCTTCTGGAGAAAATTCCGGAAGAAGTGTGAAAATGACTGAAAGAGAAGACTGGTGACGTCACATGGAGCAAAAATGCTGCACCCAGAAGAGATTTATTTATTTATTTATATTGCGCCGGTAGCTCGCAAGCTTCGGGGCGCAGAGACAGGAACACGAGATGCCAATGAAGAAAGAATATAGACCTTACAGAATCGGATGACAAAATAGTGAATTAAGCAACATTTCAGGAGCGAAGTGAAGATTGCACATGCGGAGAGTGAATAGAGTACAGGTGATGCGCCAATGTATGTATGTATGTATGTATATATATATATATATATATATATATATATATATATATATCCGAATGTATAAATCTGGATGTTTCATGACACACTTTAGCAAACCTGGACCCCGTGAATGAAAGGGATGGAAGTGTGGTGCAGCTGAATAGAATAGCTGACTGCGAAGGAAGATTCGAAAAGACTTGCCTGGCCCAGTGTCAAGAGTCGGGGCTGCCCGAGTATATAACGAGAGTCCGTTATATACTCAAGAAGATAGAATAACGTGAGAAGGGAGCTGAGCTTCTGTGTGGGGTGTAATGAAAAAACTAGAAGTGCCAAGGTTTCTTCATTTAATAGTATTAAAAGCAATGAAGTAGCTCAAAATGTGGTCTTAAGTCACATGGTCAGATGAAAATAGACTTTGGGGCAAGCTACACAGAGACCAGAGGACAAGGCCATGCCTTCACTCCCTTTTATTCTCAGGCACAGTGAGCCTTCACAAGGCAGAGTTCAAACACATTGGGCCTCATTTCAAGTATGCTGTTGCAGTAAAATCGATGCCGGTATTATGGTACCAGCATCTTTTACCGGACTGGAGTAGTCTGAGTCGCGATGCCGGTGTCACCGGCAGGGACCCACTGTGGCCGTCCACACCGTTGCCGGTATCAGTGTTCACACGTGGCAGCCGTGCCAGTGACATTGGCATGCCGCAAGTAAATCCACATTAAGAGGTGTACGGACATGCAAATATGGGCATGGAGATGCCATTAATAAGGGATAAAATGATTACAGAAACACCAGCATTGCGGACCAAGCAGTAATAGGAATCTGGTGTGTACAAACCTACCACAGGTGCACACAATCAGCACAGGTGGAGGGAATGGAGTGTGGCACAGCACAAAAGGAGCACTCCAGCATAACACACTCCTTCCAAATCCACAATGCTACCATTAGCACTAGCAGTACTGGAGCTGGAGGACATGCCTGCACAGCTACTCATTGAGGAGTCACGGATGCAGTGGAGGCGCAGGAGGAGAAGGAGGGCGATAATGGGCCAGCAGATACCCAATGTGCAGCCAGTTGTACCCCGCAGGCAGCCTCCAATCCCTCGCCTAAGGGCCAGCCCATTCAATCTAACCCCTGCTCAGATCCACAACCTGTACCAGCTGGACAGGGACACCATCACCACTATAGTGGACCTCATACATGATGACCTGGTGTGCCTAATCAATATCCGGACAGCCACCCCTAACCCCCCCTTGCTGAAGGTAGTTTGTGTGCTACACAACTTTGCCACGGGCACTTATCAGCACACAGTGGGCAGCTGCACGGAATCTCCCAACCCTGTTTCTTCCATGTGTTCACCCAGGTGCTAGATGTACTCCTGTCCCAAGTACGTAACCACATTAGCTTACCACGGACTGCAGAGAAGGTGAATGCAACCAAAATAGCATTCCATGCACTTGCAGGCATGCCTAATGTAATAGGTGCGCTCAACTGTACAAATGTGGAGCTGGTTGTCTGGCATGCGGTGGAGGTAGTGTACCGCAACAGGAAGCTGTACCATTCCCTCAATGTACAGATGGTGTGCAATGCCCACAAAATAATTACGCATTGCTGTGCAAGATTCTCTGGCTTCACACATGACTCCATGGTGCTGCGCAACTCCCCACTGCACTGCTACATGGCACGACACGCTGGACATCGTACCTGGATGTTGGGTGAGTGAAACTACAGGGCCATGAGGGGTGTTGAATTTGGGGAGGGCAGTTAACAGCATAGGCAACCTGTCTGCTGGAGGAGTGAAACCACAGGGTCATGAGGGGTGTTGAACTGGGGAGGAGGGCAGTTAACAGCATAGGCAACTTGTCTGCTGGGGGAGTGAAACCACAGGTCCATGAGGGGTGTCCAAACAAACATAGCATAGCTTGCATGAGGAGCACATGTGCACACTGCTTGCATTAATCCATCATCACTCCTGCAAAATGCTCGTAAAGTATCCATTGAAGTGCAGAGAGACTGGGTAGGCCAATAGAAGGCCAAGTAAGATGAGGAATTACATCAAGCAACCTCATCATAACCAACCTGCACAACATAAAACCTCACACATTGAATGGAAGACCAGGTACAGCGTAATGGGTGCCTTGTACTGTGACTTATGTAAATTCAATAGAATGTGCAACACAGCAAATGCATGCAGAAGTGCAAGGTCTTCACAGCCGTGTCTCCATGCATTTAACAAAGTGCTCACATCAGCGCATGTATTAGGAACATCACAAAACATAAACCACATGTACCACAATGCACCACTTTGTAGTGACAATGCATGAACCCAGTAAAGAAATTCACAAGTCCTGATGCTCAGTCAGAGAGAAAATCATCAGCCACACTAAAAGAAAATACTCACTGCACTCAGTCCACAGGTATACCGCAGGTACACCTGTCATGTCTCCTCAAGGGACACCTTCAAATAGAATGGGTCAAGGATGAAAAAGAAGCAAACCACAATTATTGACTACCACCAATATTTGATTGAGAGGTGCAGAACTCATCCAATTTAGCTTCATTCCACCATGCTAACACCCACCCAGCCGTATTCTTTTAACGTAGCCCCTCACCCGTGTCACATACTACCAAAGAATATCTGACCTAGTCATGTGGGCGAAGGTGTCGATGTATATGCACATTAAGACCTGTATGTGTTGAATGCATACCGGGGATACCACCATATCACAAAAAGCTAATTAGGTAAATGTGTGAGTTGCCACTGTATATGCACAGTCCATTTCCATTGGTAACACAATAATGAAAATTTAGTGCATTTTGGTCTGTTGTGGTTGAGTTGTGAGAGTGCAGCTTCACATTGATTGGGACAGCAACTGCACTCCCCCTCTCCCCAATGGATCAGTCCTAAGTTCACTTACCGGGTTCATAGACAATGACACATGCCATGTACAGTTATGATTTCCTGTGCTTAGTTGCCTTTTCCAATGAACACTATACAGCCAGTGCTAACATGGAATGACCAAATTAATCACAAGTACCCTTTCCCTCACTCCCATGCAGGTGATGCCGGGTATCCTCTGATGGGCTGGCTCAGGACCCCAATCAGGCAACCACACAACAGGCACAAAGAGGCCTACAACTGTGCACATGTACGCATGCGCGTCACCATCGAGCAGACATTTGGCCTGTTGAAGGCCCGATTCCGGTGCCTCAGTAGGTCGGGGGGGGGGGGCCTCATTTACGGGCCAGAGACGGTTGGCAAAATCGTGCTGGTATGTGCCATGCTACACATGTGCTTCCGGCGCAATGTCCCCCTGCCCCTGACATGGACATGATGCCACCACAGGATGAGGAAGATGGGGGAAATCCTCCGCGCCACAATGGCAATGATGGACGTGCGACACAGCAAGCATTAATTGACCACTACTTTTGATGGACTGTTTAAGACACGGCACTGGTCATGGGTCACACTGGGCACTGGACACTAAACGATTAAGTAGACTCACATTGAATAAGCAATGTCCAGTCATGTTTGTTTGGAACACCAGGTGTATTGCATAAAGATGAACTATGTACAGATGTGAATTATATTGCCTAACACTACCGTCCCATTTTATTTACCCCACACACTGTCCCCTACTACCCTCTCCCCCACATCCCCTCCCCTACCACACCCAACAACCCCACACCCACTACCCCCACACACACTACCCACTCTCCCATTACCGCCACAAACCCTTCCCAACTAACTCCCTCTCCACATGCACTAGTAACATGGCCTATTTGCGTCCCCTTTTTTGGAGGATGGGGTGAGCCTCTGGCGGGCGATTGAGTCGCTGTGACTGGTGCACAGGGGTACTCTGAATGGAACTGGTTGGTGTTGTGCTAGAGGATGGGCTGAGTGGGGTGGTGATGTGCGTTGTTCGGCTATAGCGTTCAACAATATGTTAATTGACTTAGCCATAGCAGACATCACTCCATTTCCCTCCCACACACGCCTCGCCAGGTGGTACACACCCTCCGTGGCTCTGCCGAGCATTCGTCCTGTGTTACGCGAGGTGTCCTGCATAGTCTGCCATGTCAGTTGGGCCTCAGTGAGGTACTGGGTGACCAAGGCGTGCATTGCATGTGCCGCTCTTACATTCTATTGAGGCCCCCTGAATGTCCCGGAGTCCAGGTAGTGGCAAGGGAGGTGGGCTCAGAGGGCCTGGGGGAGTTAACACAGCTTCGTCCTCATGGCCACTGCCGCTCTGTGTCGAGCCCACTGGCCTCTACAGTGCTGTGTGCTCCAGAGTATTCTGTTGGTGTTGCAGGTTCGGGCGCCTGGCTGGATGGCAGGGATTCAGGCTCTTGTTGAAGCTTGTGGTCTGGGCATTCAGGCTCTTCCTGTTGATGGGCCTGCTTAGCCGCAGGCGCTGTTTGCTGATGGGCCTGCTTGGCCGCAGGTGTTGTTGGCTGATGGGCCTGGTTGCTGGCAGCTGCCGGGGCTGCTTGCCGGCAGGTGTTGGCAGCTGCTGGGCAGCAGGTGTTTCCTGGTGGCAGGGGGAGGGGCTGTGCGGAAGATGTTGTGGCACACTCCGCTCTTGCTATGGAGGTGCTTGGCTCCTGGCTAGAGGCTGTGGATTTGCTGCGGTAGCAGCATGCACCAGTAGACCTGGGTGTGGTGGCATGTTCACCCTCGCTTTCGTATGATGTGCCTGTGGGGGACAGTGAGCCAGAGCATCAGTAATGGGTGTGAATCCATCTGACAGACATCAATGCTAGTACAGTCATGGACATGGTGGAGGGCATGGCATGGTACACACATGAATGTGTGGGGGCTGCAGTGTGGGAGCATCTTTGTGGTGCGGCCATGGTTTGCGCAGTGTGTTGTCTTGGGTACTGGTGTCTAGTGGGTTGGGTGTTGTGGCCATGACACAGGGGCTGTGTGACATGTAGAGTTTGATTGTGAAACGGATGTGTTTCACTTGTGGATGTTGCTGCGTCGATGTTGACTTTGTGGGAAGGGACATCGTGGGTGTGACAAGTGTGCGACTGGTGTCATTGATGTGTGCATCTGGACATGAGGTGGGTTTGTGTGGGCTACTTTGACCTACTCAGCAGTACTCCCATCCATAACAAAGCTGCATTTGTGCAGAAACAGCAGAATGGCTGCGCTGGCTCCTTTGAGCACCACTGCCTCACACCAAAACTGCGTTTTGGAACTACAAAAAGATGGCTGCACCATCTTGCCAAGCACATATTGGCATATTGGGCAGGATGGAACAAGGGGGCACACTGAAAAAGCCTCTCAGTGTGTTGCTTACATGTAAAAAAATAAGGGGATTGAAAAAGCAGCGCTGCTTTGCTGCAAGCCCAAAGTTCCCATTGAAAAAGGGAATATTTCACATTGAAAAGGGTGCTTCTCTGGCACTATTTTCATCTGTTTGTCATCAAACTACTTTTATTAATAAGGCCTTGCAATGCCCATCCATATCCACATTGTGCTCCATCAGAAAAGAGCAGTATCCCTGAATGACAGGCTCTATCAAGCCAAACCTGGGAAAATAAAAAACTTCATTTTCAGCCGCACGGGAAACGCTGGACTTTTGAGTTACAAAGGGCCTCATTATGAGTTTGGAGGCAGCCATGCCCTTATTAAGGGCATGGCTGACTCCAAACTCGGGTCCGGGTTCCCTGAATGGGGAAATACCGGGCCATTCTGACCTTGGAGGGCCCAGTATTTCCCCCTTCAGGGAACCCGGACCCGGACCATCCGGGCTCAATAGGAATGGGGAGCATGCCAACAACGGCCCCGTTAATGACAGGCCCGTTGTTAGCATGCTGGTCCCCTTGCGGGACCCGGTAAGGACGTCTGGTGAAACCAGGTATCCAGAGCGGGTCCCGCGAGGGCACCTCATAATGGGGCGGTAAGGGGTTAACGGTGCCAGAACCTTTACCGATGCTGTTAACCCCTTACCGTCCCTCCCGTAATGAGGCCCAAAGTGTCAAAGATCAATAATTCAAAGAAACTCCAGCTCTCTAGGTCCATGTCAATTTCAGTGCATCTGTGTTTCAAACAAATTGCTGCCTACAAGGAACTAAATATGGCCACAACACAATGTGGAAATGCAGCGGGAAGAGACAAACCGAATTGGCAAGAAAAAGGCCAGCAACACTACATGTTTAAATGTGCTTTTGAAAAATAAAGAAAAATACTTGTTTAAAAGTGTATGTTGGATAAGGCCCTGCCCTGATCTAGCAATGGGAAGGGGTTTTTGCTTTGAATGAAATAGGAGAGATCTTATTCAACAAGCTTTATTTTGATTTATAACAAAAATAAATAAAGTAAGGAATTATAAGGCAGTGGCTACAGGTGGGAAAACCACCCAAACAGGTTTCTGCTTCGGGGGATGCTAGCAACAGAAGGCCCCTCACAGTAGATCCTAGAACACACAAGTGATAATTGCTAACTTGGCAGACTTGGGTCTGGGCTGAGCCCTCTTACAATGGAGATCTTGTACACGGATGTGTGAAGTGAGAAATCACACCTCCCCGTGACTTTTGCTGGGAGTTTCAGAGCCAACTCAAGAGCAGCCTTGGAAGCTATGCCCATTTATGGGGAACAATACTGAACATTTGCCTCCAAGTTAGCAGGGTGAATGTAATTTTTGTGGTTTATAATTTAAGATGTTGTAGCATTCACTGCCACCTTGGGAACTGAAATAGCAGAGAATTGGGTATTCCATGATTCCATCGTGAATTTCAATGCTGACATGCCTAATGATAATCCACACACGTATAAAATTTTAGGCAGACTATTTCACACTAAAAATGAACTAAAATGATTAGAAGGGCAAAACAATGGGCCTCATTACGACCCAGGCGGTAAGTTACCGCCTGGGCCGTGACTTTACCACCATGGCGTAAACTACGTTTACGCCATGGTGGTTGGCGGACTTACCGCCCCATTCCGAGGTCGGCGGGGCGGTAAGTCCCCAATCCCCATTTACCCTTCCCCATTCCCATTTTTGCCCCATAGGGCATAATGGGAGTGGGGAAGGCGTTAATTACGCCACCGTAAATTACGGTGGCGTAATTAACTCCATGGTCCCTTAGCGCCATGGATTTTAACACCCGCTAAAAGCAGGTGTTAAAAGCGCCATGGCGCTAAGGGACCCCGTAATTGGCGGTAAGGGGTCGGCGCAGCTAACGCTGGCGCTAACCCCTTACCGCCAGGGTCGTAATGAGGCCCAATGTCTTACAAACTGCAGAGTTGGACTGGCATGTGCCACATAAAATATGTAATCTGCTCATGTAATTTGTTAAAATGCTACCGCTGTACAAATGTGCCATTTATGTCAAAACTGGATTTTAGCAAAAGTAACTGTGGGAGGGTCTGGACATTGTAAAACTCACATCATAAATCTGACATCATGCTCTTGAAACCCAGCCAGCTGGGAGGAAGGCGGTCACCATTTCCCCTGACCAATATAGTTGTTTAGAGGCATGCTTAGCTAAGCCTGCCCTGCCGTATAATTCGATGATGTCACCATGCACTATAAAAAGGATGGCTGACAAAACTCCACACACTCTTTCCTGAATTTCCTGCGCCTGCGTTCCTGAACTTCTAAATTCATCCTGCCAAAGCATAGCTGATTCCAGATCCCACTGAAAAGCCAAAGCATAGCGGATTCCACTGCAAGGCCAAAGCATTGCTGATCCTATCTCCAGCAAGGCCTCAATTCTGAAATCCCACTATAAAATCCCAATAACCAAAGGGAAAAGCGGTGGTATTCTTTTGGGAAGCATTCTGAGACCAGCCTGGCATTTTGCCCACTATCTGCATGCCCGCTGCAACCCTGCCAGCCAACTGTCCTTGTTATCCGGTGACCAAACCTTTGCCCGGCTGTCTTTTGCCAGCAGAGCCCGCTATCCGGTGAGCAGAACCCTCACTGTTCCAAAATCCCAAAACTAAAGCGTGGACTGTGAGTATTTCCCCATCCCAGAGAAACACAGTCTCCCCATCTTGACCCTTTTGTCTTTATTCCCATTTCTAAGCAATCCTACCCATACCCTAGTAACTTGTTAAAACTGTTAGAATTCTCTGTGCACCGTGTCCTTGACTTTCTAAGTGCTAGCGCCATCTCTCTATTAATTCTGTCTTGTGTAGATCATAAGCCCATAGTCATATTTTGAGTAATCAAACTAATTTCCACATAAAGTTGAATGCTGGGGTGACAAGGTTGACGTCACCAATCAACCTTGGATCTTACTGTGTCCCTCTTTAACAATATAGCCTTAATAATCTAGTTTAAGTGAAACCTGTCCAGTTTCTAAACTGATTTTCTCTTCCACAGCTTTATTTTACCAAAAGCGAACCTTCTTCTATCTTGCAAATCTCATCCAATTCTGTAGCTAGAGACCTAATTTCACCTATATATTGTCCCTTTGATATACTTCTATCCCCAGCCCAAAAACCGCATTCCAATTAATTGTTTTTCACCTGTTTTTTTTAAAACAAAACATTTTGACATTTAAAGCTAAAAAAGTGTAAATGCAACTTTTCCACGTGTAAATCCAGCTGCACTGTGTTTTCAATTTCAACCTGTTTTGTGAACTATATGCTTCTGTGACACCTTACCTTATAGTTGCTAGTGATATAACAACCCTGATACTGTGATACAACATGCATAGCATTATTTACACACACATATAATTAATTATTTATCAAAATCAGAGTGGCATTTTAGGCCTTTGCTGCCTCTTACTCCCGATTACCTGCTGCTTCTTTCTATCCACTCAGAATTCGATTATTTGTGGGGGTTGAGGGAATATTGCAGCGGGAAACCTTAACTTGGGTGCTATCTATCCTTATTCAAAAAGTGTTCCTATTCAATTGTGTTTTGGATATAGTCTACTAGAAGGTTAACCAAGTGCATTGCTTTCATTTTACCCCATTGGCGATTGCTGCCCAATATTAAAATGTGTGCGATTTCTGTGAATATTTAAATATATAAATACTATATTTTCACCAACCGCCCTGGTTTATGGTACATTGTGACCCAGGGTATTTGTAAAAGTGGGTGTGAGATGGGTCGGGTATAGGCTCAATTTGAATTAATGAAATTAAAGAAAAAGCATTCATATTGAGCGCCACATCCCAGTATAAGACTAAGTGTCCTATATGTGTGACGCCTGATTGGAATCCTTAACATTTGGCCATGTGGTGGCATGGCGGTGACACCAGCAGTTGGACAGTGATGTGTGTCTGTGTGAATGCAGATGGTACTTGTGTGGGCAATACAGGGGACATGTGGGGTGCGTCAGTGGGGTTTGTTTCTTGTCTTCCTGCCAGGTACATTGTACGTGTGGAAGGAGGTCGTTGGTGGGTGGAATGGCAACGGGGATCTTGTGCCACTTACTTGACATTTGGACTTGACCATTGGCATTGGCATTGGGGATACAAGGTGTGTGATGTGACTTTTGGGATTACAGTCACCGGCATAATCGGCAGTCACTGCTCCCGTGTGCGCATCTCCAACAACCTCTATGCTCTCCATGTGGAGGACGGTGCTGCAGGTCTCCTCTCACACCAGCAGTTTGATGGGGGATGGCGCACCACCTCCTGTGGCCAGCCCCTGGCTGCGCTCTGCGGCGAGGTGGTTGCGGACATGGAGACGGAGGTCATCCCACCTCTTCCTACAATCTCGGACCATCTGGGTTGTTGTCCCCACTGCCAAGACTTTGCGGGCCACATCCTCCCAAATGGCAATTTTTCTTAGTTGTACTGGGTGCTGCAGATCAGCACAGAACACCACATCAGCATGCTCCACAAGTGTGTCTGCCAGCATGTTCATTTCCTGTTCACTGAACCGTGGTTTGTGGCGATGGACGGCAGCTTGTCTAGCTGACATGTTCCTCTGTATCGGTATGTACTTGGTTTTCGGGTAACACTCTTGTACAATGAGGATTGCAATGGATTGATTTTAATGATGGGCGCCGGTGCATTTCCCATACCAATGCGATGATGTTTCCGGTGCCGGTAATACCGGCACTGGTAATTATGGCATTGTCAGTGCCAGAGTCGGTGTCTGTGGCATCGACAATTCCAGTATCAGGGGTTTTGGGGCCGTTACAGGCATGCCGCTGCTACCGTTTCCAGCATGCCAGAATGCGCATGCACGCTGATTCAGAATCTACTGTAGATTCCGGCAGCAGTGCTACACAGAAACGGTAGCACCTGCATGCCGGTAATTTTCTTTTTTTTACCGGCAAACTCATAATGCGGGCCATTTAATTGAATGGCAGACCACAGGAGTGATGATGGATGTTGGGCTAATTGGGTGGGGAGGCATGACCAGACCAACCCCCCAGCACCTGGGGTAGCAGCATGCGTGCTGCTAGCGAGTGGAATATTCCAGAAGGGCACACGCATGCCAACCAATTGTAGAGGGCCATGTAGCAAGGAGCCCTATAGTTTGAGAAGCCAATAGAACATTGTGTATTAGTCTAACATGGAAGATGACTTGCACTTGGGGTGGGCTTAGTTGTCCACCGGACTTTAGAGACACAATCACAACACCATACCCCATAGAAAGTATATGTAGATGTTCCTATTAAGCCCATCATATCCCCTAGTAGATTTTATTATTTTGCCATGTAGTATGACGTCACTTATGATGAATTTTTAGTATAAAGGTGGGTTTTTTATTAAAATGTTTGAGAACTCGTTGAGCAAGCTCTGTCAGCTGTACTCCCGGTTTTAAATAATTATTAAAACAGATACTGTTTGCCAACTTCCTGAGTCAGTCTGATTATTGATGTCCAAGTATGATCTGCATCCCCATCCATCTCAGAAACCATTACGTTGTCTTAAAGGACCCACACAGTTTCACTTGCTTGCCTGTTCTCTGTGCAGAAATGAATGCAGAAAGGAGAGCACCTGGACCAAAACGCCCAGGAAGTTGATTGTTATCATCAACAGCTGCAGGTCTCACAAATGGCCAAAGTGGCTGTAATCCGAGGAGTGCACATTACACGAGTGCCATCACTGTAGTCCTCCTACAACCTTTCATCAAAGTAACTCGATCACCACTGGACCAGAGCAGTCTATACTGAACTCCGGCCTTCATGCTCATTATGCAGGGGCTCCCGGCTGCTCCTTTTCGCTTGAAGATCGATCTGCAGCCATAACCACATAACATTAATGAGTTTGAAGACTGCCAGAAGCTTCGGCAACATCGTACCTTAACACAAGCGGCGCATTGGATAGCCCCAGAATATCTCCCATTGCAACATACCTCAACATTTTATAGTCTTGTAAAGAAGTCCAAATCACAGTCTCAAGCACTGGATAGCTGGGAAAAAAAAATTACTTTCTCCCAAGGTATCTGGAATAGTTCCAAACCACAAGTTCTCGCCAAACCCTACCCCAATTGTGCTGAATCAGGTCCATATCCTGCTCAATCTGATTTCAGTCCCCTTCACAATCTTTAACCTAAGGGAGACCTGTACCATGGTTAAGCAGGTATTAATCAAGTACTTTTGCTACCCTCCAAGGGCTCCTATTAAGCACAGTGACTCAACTGAACCCTGATTAACCTAAAGCAAACTTGTCCCAGATTGAACCTTAACAATAAAAAAGCTAAGAGGAACTCAAGAACACACCATCCATAGACCGACTGACTGGAACCTCCAGAAGTTACTTTTAATCTATATAAATAGGCACATACCTCCAATGGGATGTACACTTGTAGGCATCCTGGTGTACACTCTTCTTTATTCAAAACCGTAACATGTTATGATGTTTGCCCAAAGCTTGGCATTGAAGAAAGGACTACAGACAGCTAACAACCGGTGAGCCAAGTGAAGGTTACAGGACCTAGCCTTGCCTAGAATAGCAGCCCCCTTCAGCCCTACTAGAATGACCTGCAGAAAACTTCTAACAGAGGGAGATGCCTGGAGCCGCAGGACAGTATGTACCAGTCCCCTAACCCCCCCCCCCCCCCACCCAAACATAGTGGGGGACCACCGGTGGGACACGACAGCACCAGCCCTCCCCTCTCTCAGCATAGCGCTGCTGCCCCATATGGAGCTCTCCCTCACTTCCCTTGCTCGGGATAAGAGGTGCCAGGAGCAAGGGAGGCGTGGGGGACACAGCAGGAACCTTACAGAGTAGAAGTCCTGCCTATCCTTGGCCGGGGAGTGCACCCGGAGACACGTGCAGTCTATGGGGAGGAGGAATAGTCAGAAACCCCCCGGAGGGTTGGGTGAGAACCCTGCAGAAGTTGCTGACCCAGCCAGGTGGAGTGGCCCAGACTAAGGAGAGGGGGGGGGTGAGGGGCACCAGCATATATGGAGGCAGTGGTCGATCAGTACGGGCAGCTTTCAAAGAGGAGCAGGACTGGGGGGGTGAGGTGTGGGCCCCCTGAGAGTACACAGGTGCATGTGCCCGCCTGCCCCACCCGGATGGGAATCTGATCACACTCTGCGCCCAGAGGAATACATTTGGTACACAGAGCCGCCAACAGTAACGAGAAAAGGCTATATCCAGTCAAATAGGTGAGGAGGTGGTGTGAGGGCCCCCCCCCCACGTGACGGGGTGTGTTCCTGCCCCACTACAACAGATTCCCCCTGCCAAGGGTTGGACCCAGAGGAGTAAAAGCTTGGAAAAACAGAGGTTTCCTCTTGTGTCGGATGTTGAGCCACGTAGGGCCATCTGGAGCGCACCATGCTTAAGCTGGGTCCGGGACAAAGGACGCTCACCTGTATATCATAAGGGGTCCCCGACCCCAGCAGTAATTGAGTTCAAGAAGGTGCTTGGGTCTGATATCGGGGCCCTGGACTCATGCCCCCTCCCCCTCTCGGGTGGGGAGAAGTTGAGGTACATGGACGCAGGGAAGAAGCTGGCCACCTTTGTGTACACCCCACAAATCGCAGAGGAGAAAATGCCTGACCGGGGCCAAAGAGTGGAAGGTGGGAGAGGACACCAGCGCCACCAAAAAGGATGTAGCAGCCCTCCTAGAGGAGATCAGAAGTAGGAGGGCGGACATTGGAGGGGGGAGGGAAGGTTAGTGGAGTAAGAGCATAACCAATCCTTCATGGATACTTTGGAGACCCAAATGGATGCGCGTCTCAGGGAGGTAGAAGGGAGTAAGAATTTGTCCTGAAGATGGATGACCTAGAAAATCACGAGAGGCGCAACAACCTCTGGTTATTTGGGGTCCCTGGGAAAGATGGGGAGACCGAGAAAGACTTGCAAAGTGCCCTTTCACCTCACCAAACTCATCTTTGATAATGATGCCATCAACAAGGTCAAGATTGAGCGGGTACAAAGAGCCAGGGGTGCTGCTGAAGGCCCTATATCTGTTTTTGTCTGCTTTCACAACTATAGTGACAGACTCCAAATTCTGGAACAGGCAAGAAAGAAGGACTCAGTAATGTATGGCTCTGTAAGGTTGACGGTCTTCCAGGACCCGTCTGTTAGGAAAGATTTCGTAATTGTAGGTAATTTTCCTTCCATGTGGCAACCCCCAAACTTTTTGCTGTTTTACACCCTGATCTAGACTTTGCCAGAGAAGCGCAGCCTTCCGCCTCACTCCTCTGGGCTTTTGCTCCATTCTTACGGGGAAACTGACATGCCCTTAAGACAGTCAGTACTGGGAGACTTCGTTTCCCTTAGTCCTTTCCTCATGTTGCAGCTTTTGAGCAACATGAAACAAGAGTGCACCGTAACTTACATTACCGCGTTAGTAGAAGGTGGTCCTGACAGGGAAGAATTCAGTAAAGGCCAACGTGAGTGCCCATCTCTGGAAGGCCTAAGGAGACAGGCCTGCTCCAAGCTTGAGGGTGAACCTCCTGGGAAGCATCGGATTTATTGGGAAGGTGGACTCCTGTATAGCGAGCCCACAGAGTCTACAGAAGGAGACCATAGGAGGTTGGTGGTTCCCCTTGCTATAAACCCTTCCTCCTGCAGCTGGCGCATGAAGTGCCCCTTGCGGGTCACCTTGGTATTAAGAGGACCAAGCAAAGGTTATCCATGCACTTCTACTGGCCCAAGATGGGGGTGCAAGTAGAAAGTCACTGCAGGAGTTGTGCCTCCTGCTAGTTATCTGGTAAGAGTGGCTCAACAATCCAAGCTCCATTGGTACCACTCCCAGTTGTGGGAATACCATTTGAAAGGGTAGGGATCGACATCGTTGGTCCCCTTGACCCGCAAACATCCTCAGGCAATAGGTTTATCCTGGTGCTGGTCGACCATGCTAACAGATATCCTGAGGCCATCCCATTAAAAACTGTAACTGCCAAGTCAGTTGCAAAAGCGTTACTTGGCATCTTTACTAGGGTTGGCTTCCCTAAAGAAGTTGTGTCTGACAGAGGCAGCAACTTTATGTCAAAGTATATGCAGGCTATGTGGAACGAATGTGGGGTCACCTACAAGTTCTCTTCCGCATACCACCCCCAGACCAATGGTCTGGTGGAACGGTTCAACAGAACGTTAAAGGGTATGATTAGGGCTCTGGAATACCCCCAAAGAGGAAAATGGGATCTTCTTTTACCATGCTTACTGTTTGCCTACCGAGAGGTACCACAGGAGGGTGTTGGCTTCAGCCCCTACGAACTTCTGTTTGGTCACCCTGTGTGGGGACCCTTAGCCATAGTCAAGGAGGGATGGGAGATGCCCACTCCCCCTATTACTACCAACATAGTAGACTATGTGTTAGGGCTCAGAAAACGGATGGTACTCCTGATGAGTCTGGCTAGTGACAAGTTGAAGGCAGGACAAGCCCTGGTAAAACATTGGTATGACCAGAAAGCTTGCCTCATCAACTTCACACCTGGTCAGCAAGCCCTGATCATGAATCCCCATAAGGCCTAGAGCTTTACAGGATAAATGGTCAGGCCCTTACACAGTGGTGGAGCCCCTGGGTTAGGTCAACTATTTAGTGGACCATGGAAGGCCTGGACAGGCTCCAAAAGTGTTCCATGTAAATAGGCTGAAGGCTTTCGTCCCAAGAGTCGAAATTGCAGCACTGCTACTGGCTTCAGATGTTGAGGAAGAGGAGTCTGAACCTCTCCCCGACTTGTTCCAAAGCAGTCCTTCAGATAGCTCCTTTGACAGTGTCCGAGTGGGCCCTCACCTGACTTCTGATCAGCAGGCTGAGGTGAAAAGTTTGCTTAGGCAATTTTCCCCCATGTTTTCGCAGTCCCCTGGTTTGACACCTTGGTGCAAACATAACAGACACAGGAGACAGCGTACCTACCAAAAGCAGAGGATACAGAATGTCAGACAAAGTACGGTCTTACATTAAGACAGAGGTCAACAAAATGTTACATCATGGGGTGATTGAACCCTCTAGTAGTCCTTGGTCCAGCCCTGTGGTGTTGGTTCCAAAGGCAGGTACTTCTGAATCGAGGTTCTGCGTGGATTACAGGGCTCTGAATGCTGTCAAGACAGATGCACACCCCTTGCCTTGAACAGACAAGCTGGTGGATACCTTGGGTGCCTCCAAGTATATCAGCATGTTTAACCTCACTGCAGGTTATTGGCAAATAGCCCTAGCAGAACATGCCAAGGAGAAGACAGCATTCTCAACTCCAGACGGTCTTTACAAGTTCAGGGTAATGCCGTTTGGGTTGAAGAATACACCTGCCACTTTTCAGAGGCTTGTGAATCATGTGTTAAACGCGTTGGATGAATTCTGTCTTGCATAACTGGATGATATAGCAGTTTTCAGCGCCACCTGAGAAGACCATGTGAAACACCTCGGGATTGTGCTACAGGCTCTTCAGAAAGCACACTTGACTATAAAGGCTAGTAAATGCCAGATTGGACAAGGCTCCGTGGTTATGATATGATATGGCATTTGTAACGCACCTATACACAAGTGTTTCAAGGCGCGACGAGGCAGGGAGGGGGGAACAAGGGGAGACAGACAAACGATCCTACTAGGCCAGGTGTCATTCAGATCGCGCAAGTGCATGGGTAGAGGGGATAGGAAAAGTGCAAG
Organism: Ambystoma mexicanum; assembly: GCF_040938575.1. Taxonomy (NCBI): domain Eukaryota; kingdom Metazoa; phylum Chordata; class Amphibia; order Caudata; family Ambystomatidae; genus Ambystoma; species Ambystoma mexicanum. Next base: position 188,031,925 of record NC_090922.1, read on the forward strand.
GGGGAAAGGGAGAGGGGAAAGTGCAGTACAAAGTGATTAGTAAAATACAAGATAAATAATAAGGGCCAGCTGGTGGCAAGTGCAGTATAAGTGCAGACAAGTGCTGGGAAGGGGGCAGCATAAAAAAACGCATGTGCCAACCTTGAAGCTGTATTTCTGTGAGGTTCCAAGACATCTGAAATTCAAAACTGCAATGTTCAGCGAGTGGGTCTGCATCACTGTTCCCATCTGAGGCTGTTCTTGTTATGGGCACTGTGGAAGAAGTGCCGCCTTTTTATCCCTTGAATGGTCCTCAAGGCACCAAACCATTAAGTAGCTCCTCCCACATTTTCCTGCTCTTTTCTGACCTTGCTTAGTGAAGATTTTGAAGATGGTTTTCTGTTGTGGAGATATATGCAACAATTGCTCACCTAACATTGAAGCACTTACTAAACAAAGAAAAATAGAAAGAACTCCCGTTAGGTGAGCACCTGATGCTCAAATGCAATCCATCCCTAAATATTATAACATACACTTCCAGAGTTGTTGTTTATTTCACAGAACTTCAACCTCAAAAGGATAGCACTTACAAATATATAAAACACAGGTGCCAACCTTGAAGCTGTATTTCTGTGAGGTTCCAAGACATCTGAAATTCAAAACTGCAATGTTCAGCCAGTGGGTCTGCATCACTGTTCTCATCTGAGGCTGTTCCTGGTATGGTTACCTTGGACATCAAGCAGGTGGAGGGAGGATACAGCCTCTACCCAGTAAAGTACAAGCAGTACAAGACTGGCCTACCCCCACTACACAGACCCAAGTGAGAGCCTTCTTAAGGCTCACAGGGTATTACCACAACTTTGTGGCAGACTATGGTACCATAGCTGCCCCTCTGACTACTGTCACCACTCGAAGAAACCCAAGAAGGTAACTTGGACCGACGAGTGTGAGAAGGCCTTCAATGGCTTAAAAGACTCCTTGTGCCAGGCCCCTGTCCTCAGGGCCCCTGATTACCAAAGACCTTTTATTGTGCAGACAGATGCCTCTGACACTGGGATAGGAGCTGTACTATCACAAGTAGATGAGAAGGGTAAGGAACATCCTATTGGTTTCATTAGTCGCCAGTTTAAGGACAGAGAGCTCAGATGTTCCACAGTAGAGAAAGAATGTTTCTCTGTTGTGTGGGCCCTACGGAAGCTGAGGCCCTATCTCTATGGGATCCACTTCACTGTTGCAAACTGACCATAAGCCCTTAAAAGTGGCAAATGAACATGAAGGGAGAGAATCCAAAGTTGCTTAGGTTGTCCATAAGTCTGCAAGGCTTTGACTTCACTATTGAGCATAGGCCAGGTGTCCAACATAGCAATGCTGATGGGTTGTGCAGAATGTTTAACCGACCTGAACAAGAAACTCATCCAGGGGTGGATTAGTTCCCCCGGTCCTTAGTCTGGGAGGGGCGAGTGTTAGGAAAGATTTCATAATTGTAGGTAATTTTCCTTCCATGTGGCAACCCCCAAACTTTTTGCTGTTTTACACCCTGATCTAGACTTTGCCAGAGAAGCGCAGCCTTCCGCCGCACTCCTCTGGGCTTTCGCTCCATTCTTACGGGGAAACTGACATGCCCTTAAGACAGTCAGTACCGGGAGACTTTGTTTCCCTTAGTCCTTTCCTCATGTTGCAGCTTTTGAGCAACATGAAATAAGAGTGCACCGTAATTTACATTAGCGCGCTCTTGGGTCTCTAGTTATTCCAATGGCCCTAGAAACTCGTTTTTGTGTTTTGAACCCCTTTTTACCATGTTAACCGCACCTCCCGCGTTTGGCACAAATGGGTGGCCTGGCCTCCAAAATGGCCATGCCACGAGGTTCTTTATCCTGTCCGCTGACCGTCTTGCCCCTTCACTTTCCCCCAGGGCAGTCCTTATTTGGTCATGCACTTTCCCGCGAAACAATGCTTTCGCGGGCTAATGCATGCCTTGTGTGTGCCTCCAGGATGTGGGCTGGGATGTCTGTTCCCAATACACATCCTGGGTGCCAGAGAGTCTAGAGTGTCCTGAATGCCTGGGACCACCGTGGTGCGTGATAGGTCCACGTATGGTGTGAGTGTTTGTGAGCAGATCTACCATTGGGCCCTCTCCGTTTTGGCGCAAAGGGAACTCTGGATAAGAGGAGGCTGAACACCCCACTACCAGGTAGATCTCCCGAGTTCTCACGAACAAAGGATAAGGAGCCAAGTATCCTGCAACTAAGAAGCTGAGTCGAGGAATCGCTGGTGACCCGCTGAAGGTTTGGCATCATGCACTGCTGTCGTCCTGTGAGACCACTCGGCCTCTGATCGAACGAGAAGGTCTGAAAAAGCGCTTCGACCCTTTAAAATAGTGGGAACAACTATTCTCGGCATCTTCACCAAATCCTGTACGTAAGGCTTCGGAAGCGTCCCTGGGCCATCCAGTGGACTGACCAGCCTACAAAGGAACCTTGCTCTGTCACCGCCGTCTGGCTGCTGCTGAATTCCGAGTCCTCGGCACTCTCACACGAGGTCTGAAGTGAGACGTGTGCTTTGGGACCGGAATACACGCAGTTGCCGAGTTGCCCTGCTGTGGTAACAAACCTGTGCGTGTTCGCTGCATTTGGGACATCCTCGACACCGACTCCTGCTGTCGCGGAATCTACACAGCGGTGAGACATCCCGCTGATCGCATCTGAACCTGCCAGTGCCGAAACAGAACCAGAGAAGCCTGGGTCTGCCTGCATCGGGGACCGGTGAGTAGTCAATACCCTAACCGGTCGCCCTCCCGCAAGAGCCTGTGGCTCTCCATCGCGGTCGTAAACAGCAACCCTTTTCCGCACTCTCGCCCTGCTTCTGCCCACAAGTGGAGGCCGCGCTGGAGTAGCAAGGATCAGTTAATCATTGTTTTATTCACCTCTCTGAACTGCCCGATTTCCCTGAAGAGACTCCCCTTTGCCGTTGGCACCCGCGTGTGCAGGTACTTTTGAGCACAAGGCTCCACTCTTCGTAGGGCTCGGACTTCCTTCTAGTTAGGTGGCCTCTGATGTTGAACTGGGTCTAACGATTCCTTGCACTGCTCGTTCGTCCCCCCCCCCCCCATCTAGGTTGTCTGCATATTTTGTGCTTCTAACTCTTTAGACCCCTTAGTCTTGTATATATATTGTATTGCTTGTGATGTGTTGGTTTATTGGAGTTTTAACGTGATTCTTTACTATGGTCAATGTTACAAAGGCCTTGTAATAAATGTGCCTATATTTTTAATATAACACCTGACTGGAGTAATTTGTAAGCGTCCTTGATTTGTGTGCTCATTGCGGGCTTTCAGTCACCCTCACCCCTCGAGACCTAGTCTTGACCGCCGCCATAGCTACCCTGATTGGTCTGGCTTGTCCAGAGGTTACCCTGTTCCAAGAAACTAGGCTGGCCTTCTGAACCTCTGCCCCTCCAGGACAGAGTTCAGAAATCCATCTTAACACCGTCTTCCCTCACCCTCTCGAAGATAAGGCTCTGCGCTCTCCTCATCAGATGGTTGAACGAAAAAGGAATCTGATACAGGTGGGGGTTCCCCTTCTCCATATTGTTTGAGGCAGGAGACCTCAAAACAGGAGATTAAGAGGGCAATGAGTGAATTGTGGGGGAAGGAGAGACCCCTCACACATCAAGGGAACGGAAGCAGGACAGAAGGCAGTGGCAAACAGGGATAAAGGAAAAGGCGCATCATGGGCTTATGGAAGTTCAGGAAGCTGAACACTCTACCAGCAGATGGGACCTGATGTAGCGTGGAACGGCAGGCCGCCATGAGGTGGCAGAGTGTTACACTCACCTGGTCTCTGCGGAGGCTTTGGGGCACGGTTGCAGCCCTCCCGGGGTGAGGTCACTCAGGTCTGACTTTGCCCTCTGCGCTTATGTGGTGACTTGTGGTAATCGGTGATGCTGCTCGGGACTGCTCCTGTTGATTAGTTTTGGCAAGCACTCCTTCCTGCTGCTTCTGGCTGGGGCGCTTGTATGATCTGGACAGAGTTCCTATACTGGTCCCTTGCACGTGGTAGTCCAGTCCTGCTGCAACTAAGCCACTATACTTTAGGTAAGTGTTCCTGTTTGCCTTTCCTCATCTGTTTTTGTTGTATTGTAAAGTTTGTTGTCTTGTATTGCTGTCCGTTCCATTTTTGATCTTTGTTTGTTTGCTTTCTTCCCTTGCAGGTGATGTTGCCAGCCCAGCAGAAGCTGCAGAGCTCGAGGAAACAGCCAGAGGGAATGAGGAACGAAGCTGCAGCGGTACAGTAGCTGGTAAGTTGCTAACTAGGGGGCGCGTAGGGTTCAAATGCGGCATAGCCCTAGAACGGATGTTCTAACCTTGTCTTTCTTCTTCTTCACAGGGTCCAAGTTTGTGGATGCAGAGTGCGGTGCTGCAGCGTCAGGATCAAGATCACTGGATGTCAGGAGATGAGTCTGTAGATGAAGCGATGAAGCACTTGTTTCCTGCAGGCGAGTATGCAGGGGAATGCCTGGTTTCAAAGGTAAGTAAACTGGTCCAAGCGGCGGTGAGCGTCACGTTGCACGTGAAGCACCGGCCTTGTGGATGGAGCAGCTTATATAGCTGAGCTTCTGAAGCCACGCCCACCAGGTTCAGCCTGCCTGCCTGCCACACCCGATGAGTCAGCACATGAGGATATTCTCTGGAATAAAGGTTTTCAGCTCCTGGAAAGTTCTTGTAAAATAAAAGCACTCCTGCACTGAAATATAGTGTTCCTGCTCACATCTCTGTATGTGTGTGGCACCAAAGGCACCAGGACTGAGTCCAGCCAGGGTCCCTGTGTCTATAGATCCCAAAAGGGACATAAGTGAGTCAAGTGACCCATTGTCCCATCACTAGATGGTGTGGTTTTTGTGTTCTGGGGCCTGTGGCCATGACAGCACTCCCCCCTCAAGGCCCCTCTCATGGGTGGTATCCCCCCTGGCCCTGGTTTAGTGGGGTTATTGCGGTGGAACGGTCTGATTAATCGTGGCATGCTCACTGGGTTCCCACGTCAGATCTTGGGGTCCATAACCTTTCTAGTCTATAAGGTAGTATAACTTGGACCAGACCATCTTAGAGTCCAGGATCCTTTTAACTTTGTATTCTGGTTCTCCTTCAACTATTTCAGTATCCGGTGGCGTATCGATCTGCGTACCTGGTCGCAATGGTTTTAGGAGGGAGACATGAAACACCAGGTGGATCCGCATGTGAGCCGGTAACTTAATTTCATGGCCGCAGGGTTGATCACAGCCTTGATAGTGTAGGGTCCCAGATATCTGGGACGGAACGCCTGTGGTCCTTTCAGGGGGATGTTTTTGGATGCTGACCAAACCTTGTCTCCGACTTGGTAGTTGGGAGCTTCCTTTTGGTGTCGATCCGCAAACAGCTTCTGTTTCTCTTTGGCTCTGGAAAGATGCTCTGCTACTTCCTTAAAAACCTGGGTGATGGTTTTGTGTAAGGTCGTTACAGCAGGCATTTCTAAGGATTCGAGTGGGTCGAAAATGGATGTCCGTGGATGTCGACCGTACACTATGAAGAATGGGATTTGTCCCGTACTGGTGTGAATGGAGTTGTTATATGCCTATTCTGCTAACCAAAGTATGTCCTTCCAGGTATCCTCGGTTTGTTGCAGCATACACCTTCTGTATTGCTCGAGGGTCTGGTTAGTCCGGTCTGGCTGTCGGTTTGGGGGTGTTCACTTGCAGATAACCGGAGGTCAATTTTGGCAATTTTACAACACCTTTTCCAGAACGAAGAGACAAACTGAGTTGCTCGGTCTGATATCAATATTGATGGGAACACATGTAGCCAGACAATGTGTTCCAAAAACACGGTAGCCAGTGTAGAAGCAGTTGGGAGACCTTTCAGGGGAATAAAGTGGCCATTTTGGAAAACAGATCTACGACGACTAAGATGGTATTGTATCAGTTACAGGAGGTAAGGTCTGTAATAATATCCATTAACATCGTATGCCAAGGTTCTGGGGGTATTTCTAAAGGCGATAAAAGTTGGCGAACCCAAATACACTCTGTACTCCCTTTATGGATGTCGGTGAGGGCCAGTTAAGGATAGCGTCTACCTTGCGCGTGTCCATGCGTATTCCCCGTGGTGTGAGAATAAAGCCGAGGGATTCTACCTCTGTCACATGAAAGAAGCATTTCTCTAATTTGGCATATTGCTGGTGTTGCCGCAGTATCTCAAAAACTGCCCAGACATGGTTGACGTGGTCCTCCTTGGTGGTCGAATAGATAAGAATATCAGCAATATAGACAAGAGCGCAGACAGCCAACAGTTCGCGGAGCATGTCATTCATGAAAAATTGGAACTCTGCCGGGGCATTACATAATCCAAAAGGGAATAACCTGATATTCATAAAGGCCATATTTTGTGCAAAAGGCTGTCTTCCACTAGTAGTCTTTTTTGACTCTTACTAGATGGTAGGCCCCTCGTGAGTCTAGTTTTGTATAGATCTGAGCATTTTTTTACTTGATCCAAGAGCTCGGGGATAAGCGGCAACGGGTACCAGTTTTTTACCGTGATCTGGTTAAGTGCTCTGTAGTCAATGCAAGTTCTCAGGTCTCCCTCCTTTTCAGGCACAAAAAAAAGAGGGGCGAGGATGCAGGGGACTTGGACGGACGAATGAAGCCATTTGCCAGATACTGATCAAGGTAGGTTTTCCGATACTGGTTTTCCTGTTCCGTTTGGACGTAAATCCAGCTGCAGGGAACTTGAGCTCCAGGTACCAGATCAATTTGGCAGTCATACGGTCAGTGCGGAGGTAGGGTGTTCGCTTGCTCTTTTTGAAAGACATCTTAGTAATGCAGGTATTCAGGTGGTAGTGAACTGGTGAGGCCCAGTATGGTTTCTTTCTTCGACAAACCTGGGTTGTTAAGACCTTTTAATGAGAATTCCCTGCTATAACAGCTGTCGGCACAGTCTTGGATAAAGGTCAGAACTCGTTCACGCCAGTCAATCCTGGGATTGTGGGTCTCCAGCCAGGGCATTCCCAATATTATCTAGAACTGAGGAGCACCAATGAGATCGAAGGTAATGTCCTCTTGGTGACCATCCTGACACAGAAGCGTGACCTTCTCGGTGTAATGTGTCACTGGGCCTGATGACAGCTGAGATCCATCAACTGCTGTGATGTTTTCCGAAACCTGCTTCTGTCGGAGAGGAAGGCCTATCCGGGTAGCCAGATCTTGGCCATGTAATTTCCCACAGGCCCACTGTCAATGTATGCCTCCAAGGCACGTATTTTCGCCGGTTGCTTGTGGTTTACCAGGCGCACAGGGATGACTAGATGTGAGGTCTGTATAGGTTCCTTCTCACCGCTCGACAAGTGGACCGCTACGCTTGCCGGGGGCGTTGGAGTTTCCCCAGAGTCCGGTTGTTCTTCACCCTTGTCAGTTGCTCCAACTGCTTTCCTGGGTGGTTTCAACGGGCATTTTCGGAGATAGTGACCTGCCTTACCACAGTACAAACAAAACTGCTGCTGTCTCCTTTACTCCCTTTCTGCCTTGGTGAGTGGGCTCCGCAAGCCTCCGATTTGTATTGGCTCGGACTGATCGCGTGATTTGGTTTGATTCTCACGGGGCTCGCACGTAGACCAACCTGCCCTCGCCCTTGGACCGATCCATCTTCCGATCCTGCAATCTGTGATCAAGCTGCACTGTCAGGTCGATGTATTCAGTACATCTTTCTCCGGGATTTACTACTTGGGCTAATACATCCTTAAGTTCCCCTCGCAAGTCTCGGTACAAGAGCGTAGTTCTTTTCTCCTCTGCCCAGTTAGTTTGTGTTATCAGACGATTGAAGGAAGCGATACATGTTAGTAGGTCTTGATTACCCTGCTGTAGTGATACATTTATTGTCCAGAGCCCACCCCTTGAGTATGCCGTGCAAATAGTTACTCCATTTCACATTTGACACCTCCGAAGTCTCGAAGCAAAGGATGATCCTGGTTTACCAAGGGTATTGACCAATCCGCTGCACTGCCTCCCAAATATGAGAGTACAAATGCCACTCTTTTGCTTGATCGTTGGGGACTGCTCCAGGTCTGCACAAGAAATGTAGGCGACATGGATTCATAAAGTTGGTGTACTTCTTCGGATCGCCTGTGAAGCGTTCTGGTGAGGCAAGGGGAACCCCCCTGGAAGAACCACCTGTACTGGCATGGGCTGTGGAGGCGCGGCAGGAGGGGCATATCCCGGCAGTAGGGCCTGGCCTGCCTGTGCCTGGAGCATTTGCCTTGCTAGTTCATCTGTCTGCTCCCGGTTCACAATTAGATCCCTCCTAAGGGCATTGGTTTCCTATCTTGAGGCATGAACTTCAGCCCGTAACTCTCCCAGTAATCGGGCCAACTAGTCAGTTTCAGAAGTTTCCATAACGCCCAGCCGGATATTCAAAGAGGCTCTGCGTTCTGTTACGCTCACCTGGTCTCTGCAGAGGCGTTAGGGCACGCTTGCAGCCCTCCAGGGGCGAGGTCCCTCGGGTCTGACTTCGCCCTCTGTGCTTATGTGGTGACTGGTAGTAATAGGTGATACTGCTCCTGTTGATTAGTTTTGGCGAGCACGCCGTCCTGCTGCTTCTGGCTGGGGCACTTGTATGATCTCGAGCGAGTTGCTTCACTGGTCCCTTGGACGTGGTAGTCCAGTCCTGCGGTGACTAAGCCACTATACTTCAGGTAAGTGTCCCTGTTTGCTTTTGTTTTTTCCTTGTCTGTTTTTGTTGTATTGTAAAGTTTGTTGTCTTGTATTGCTGTCCGTTCCACTTTTGATGTTTGCTCTTTGGCTTTCTTCCCTTGCAGGTGATGTTGCCGGCCCGGCAGAAGCTGCAGAGCTCGAGGCGACAGCCGGAGGGAATGAGGAACGAAGCTGCAGCAGTACAGTAGCTGGTAAATTGTTAACTAGGGGGGGCGCTGTTGCACACAAGATGGAATGGTTGCACTCGTGTGAGCTCCTGCGACGGCCAAGGCCATAATGCCGGGAAAATAGCACTTCAGACCCGGTTTGCATGAAGAAATAGCTACAAACATGCACCAACATCCCTGGAAGCAGCATATGAAGTTTCGGGAGGAAATCGAGCAAGGCTGCCTGAGCTGCGGCACAGAAGAGATCATACATCCGAGGGCCAAGTCAGCCTGGGGGCGTGCCACTGGGGGAAGGAGGAGGAGCCCGCGTTGACCAACGCGAGCAGTGGAAGACACTGACGTAGTCCAGCAGAGCCGGGTGAAAGTCACGGGTGCCCCGGAGGCCGTCGAGTGCCTGCTGACCTCCCTGGGCGTGCAGCGGCGTATCCCTTGAGGAGCGGGCTGCTCTTGCGGGGGGGGGGGGCACGGCCCCATAGGTAGGAGGGCGCTTGTGCCCGGTTGGTCCCCTCCCCTGGCGCTGAGGCCTCCCCACCCAGATGGCGAGCCTCCCATGACTGGAACGGAGTAGAGGCTCTGGAGAGGCCCCCATAAGAGGCAGTAAACACTGGTGCCCCGGGGACTGGTGCAGGGGTCATTTCCCCCCCTCCCTCACCTTCCGGCAAACGCCTAGAGACCCTGCTGCAACGGCCACAGGACTGAGGCGGCGATCTGCATTCCCCCCAACCCCAGTCCCTCGCCCACATAAAGCTGGGGCCCACGCCTCCCCGGGACATTCATGAGCCGATGAGTCCGCTCCCCCCTGAGACACCCCACAACTGGGTGGCCCAGCACCAGAGTAATACAGGCTGGCCCTGCAACTTTGCACAGATTGGGCAGTACCTTTAAGGACCCTCCAGAGGAGGAGACGGCAAACGGCCCTCGGAGGCTTCAGGTCTGGTGCACCTTAGACACCACCAACACTAAGAATTATTGGCAATCGCGGTGACTTCGGACCCCCTCAGCAAGAGTAGGAGCCCTGCATCCAGGTGGTGAATGCCCTAACATCACCACCAGCAATCACGCCGCACGTGGAATAAGGGGGTCAACAGCCCAGTAGGTGTAGCGGATTTCAAAGACAGACATTTCCCCTGCTCCCCACAACTGCAGGCCACATTGCCACTACCCAGGGAAACAGACCGGCTCCAAGAGGGCACAGAAGAGCAGGAGGCAAGTAAGGATATACCAGTGAGCCCATAAGATCAGCCCAGACGACCTAGAAGCACCATTCATAAGCCCTGAATAATCGTCACGGAACATCTGTCAAGCAAAAGACGTATGAAGAGGAAAACTGCCGGGCCGCCGCCAGGTATACCAACTCTGTATAAACAATGCCCAGGAGTTTTGGCCCCAAGAAAGGAAAAGGAACCATTGAAAGATTTACAACAACGATAAGCAAGGAAACGGATCCCGAGATGTCTGAAGAAACACCCCCACAAGAGCAACCGGCTTTACCAGTGTCAATGATGGAACCACAAGCGGTCTTCTTGGCTATGCAATAGGGTTTTTCTGCACTCAACGTAAAACTGAATGGAATAACATCTAATGTCACATCCAATAAAGCACAGCTAGACAAAACTAGATCACACATTACAGAGGCCGAGACGAGAATATCGGGAGCGGAGGACGCATTAGAGGCCTTGCAGACCACAGGGTCCACGATGGCAATTGAACTGGGGACGGTGAAGTCCAAATGTGAAGATTTAGAAGCTAGATCTCGGCGAAATAACATCCATATAAATCAGAGTTCCGGAGGAAGCACTGAAGGGGTCAATGGAAAAGGCAGCGGAAGATCTCCTGCGAAGCTTCCTGGGAGACACTAGATGGTCGGCGATGTTTACCATGGAGAGAGCACACAGATCACTCGCCCCCAAACCGAAGCCTGGAGCATACCCCAGACCTTTTATAGCACGCCTGATCAGAGACAGAGACCCGATACTGAAAACGGCCAGAGAAAAACGGGAACTGAGGTGGGAGGCTAACACAATTTGCATCTTTCCGGATTTCACTCTGGCGGTACAGCAAGAAAGGAAACTCTTCACCGGGGTTAAGATGTTACTGCTTGAACATCAGGTGAAATACGCCATGCTCTACCTGGCGAGATTTAAGATACATCAAAACTTCACGTTCCCTGAGGAGGCGGCAAACTTCATCGAAACACACATCCCCGCTCCGGCAGGGCTGCCAAGAACCGGGGAAGACTCATGAAACATCAAGGTGACATTTTGCTAGCACAGTAACGATAAAGAATAGATTGCAGAAAGTGAAGCCCCCCCCCCCTCCGGGCAGCCCACATGCAGGGTGATTACTAAATTTGCAAATCAAATAGGCGAGTCCAACCCCACATATGTCAACACGAGTTAGAGCAACAATATAGAACCAGCCATATTGTGAATGACAATGAGCGGCATAGGCACTGGTGGTCGCTACAGCACCCCCCTGTAGCAGGTGCACGTAAAAATGTTGGGTGGGGAAAGGGGGGGGGGGGGGGATTAACACACATAGTTGAAGTTCGGGGAACTAGGAGGGAGGGGGGGGGAGGCAGAAGTAGTGGGCCTCCAGTTATAAAAGGAAAGAGGTTAAAATGAAAAGCACAAAGGCTTAAAGCACTACCGCTATTGAGTACACAGTCGAAATATACATTTCACAGATATGGTCGTAACCAACTATTAATGGCTAAACAAGGCATGGACTGCATGAAAATACTGAGCTGGAATGTACGCGGCTTGGGGACCCAAATGAAGAAAAGATACTAGCATATATAAACAGGCTGGGCCCAAAAATAGTTTTCTTGCAGGAAGCGCACTTAGGGCCACAGCAAATAGGACAGCTGATCCCGAACTGGGGTGTCACATCAATATTATACAATTTATTCGCGGAGGGCAAGGGGGGCAGCGATCCTTATTCATAGGACTCTCCCATTTTCCTATAATACCTCAGAATGTGACCCCGAAGGTAGATATGTGTTACTCCACAGCACCCTTTGCGACAGGGAAATAGTCCTCCTTAATGTGTATGGGCGGAACATTGATGACCCAGAATTTTAATGCGGGATATTTGAAAAGCTGGCAAACTACCCGACGGCCCATTTGATCGGGCGGGGGGGGGGAATTTTAATACCATCCTAGATGTAAACTTAGATCGCACATCAACACAAACAAGAACACTCAAGGCGCAGAGAAAATACTTCGACATGTCTGATCTAAACCTGAAAGATGCATGGAGGATGCTAAATCTGTCCAAAAGGGAATACACATTTTACTCCTCAGTCCAAAACATGCACTCCAGAATAGATCTGTGGCTGGTGGACAGTGAGGTGTTGGGCTGGGTTACAGATACTCATCTATCCTAGAATGTACTCAGATCATTCCCCAATACAGCTAACAATACAGATACCCGACGTTACGATAACTAGGCCACCGTGGAAATTCAAGCCCCAGGCTTTGCAAGACCTGATCTATAAAACCGCAATGGCCCGGCAAATTCAGGAGTATTTCGAAATCAACGAGGGCACGGTCTCCAGTCAGGCAATACTGTGGCAGGCATTCAAGGTCTGCATCAGAGGCAGTTCCATATCCGCTGAATGTGGAGTCCCAAAGGACATCCGGGGTAGACTGGCGCGCTTAGAAACACAAATAGCCACTTTACAAACTCAATACGCACACTCCCCTCTAGCGCAGACAAGCACCCAACTTCAAACTAGGCTAGACGAATACAAGGAAGCGGCGGAACAAGTGATCCGTTACTTTGTCAAGCAAGCGGCAGCACATAGATATGGGGAGAGTGAACGACCAGAGAGACTCCTGGCTAGAATTGTAAGGGGTGAGAGGCACGACAACCATACCCTGTATAAAGCTACCAGATGGTACAGTGACCACGGAGAACACAAAGGTGAAGGAGACGTTCTATGACTTCTATAAGAAATTGTTTTCCCCCCAGTGTGACATAACGGAGGAAGAGATTGATCACTATCTCTCCCAAATACCAACAACACTCTTGGCTGATGCCACCAGAGAATCCCTCGAGAGCCCGATCACTGTAGCAGAGATAGCAGAAGCAATAATAACACTGCCTAATGGGAAAGCCCCTGGCACAGATGGACTTGGAGCAGAATTCTATAAAGAATTCAGCGATCTCCTTGTACCCAGGCTGTACGCAGTTTGGATGGGGGCTTTGAATAAAGGGGAACTACCAAAAACTATGAGGGAAGCAGTAAATCACACTATTGCTTAAACAGGGAAAACCCCCAGAGGAATGTGGATCATATAGATCACTAATAAACACAGACCCGAAGATTTTCGCTGATATGTTGGCAACCAGATTGACACCACTGATGCCATACATGGTCCATGAAGACCAGTTAAGGTTTATTATGGGCAGATCCACAGCAACCAATATTAGACAATGCCACAAAATTCTGGCAACGATCCCCCCTGAGACCCAAGGCATTGCGGTCTCTCTAGATATGCAAAAGGCGTTTGATACAGTCTTTTGGCCCTTTTTATTTGGTGTAATACGCAATTATGGATTTGGCCCTAATATCAAGTGGATTCATACATTATATGCTCGCCCCTATGCCAAGTTTAGAACCAACAGCACTCTAACGGATGTCTTGGAGTTACTGGGCAGCACCCGTCAGGGCTGCCCCCTTTCGCCATTACTATTTGCCTTAGTAACAGAACCCCTGACTGACATTCTCAGGGCACGCTACAGTGCATATGGGATATGGCTAGAAGGCAAGCAGCAGATTATTACTTTGTATACCAACAATATTTTACTATATCTTCGGAATCCTGACCGCACACTGGGCAAGTTTCTGACAGAGTGAAAAAGTTTGGCGGGTACTCCGGCTTATTCCCCACTCACGAAAAATACAACAGAACCCCAGGACTTGCATGGTCTCTTGTGGAGCCCTACACACATACTTTATTTGGGAGCACATATAGCTAGAACGACCCAACTGTCTCAAGCACTAAATGATAAGGCTTTGGCTGACTCCTTGTGCACGAAAATGAAACGCTGGAGCGCCCTTCCTATCTCGTTGATGGGGAGAATAGCCCTCATTAAGATGATCATACTACCATAACTTTTCTTTCTGTTCCATACAGTCCCGGTATGGCCTGGGCGCACACTGTTTGCCAAAATGAAAAGTGCTTGCATAATGTTCGTGTGGGGCGGGCAGCCCAGTCTCATCTGGAGGATACCAACTGACACATACCAACGGGGAAGGCTAGCGGCGCCAGATCTGGAGCTTTAATACCTTTCAGCGCAGGCATATTACGAAGCCCAGTGGGCCACGAACTTCCTTAACACAGGGCTCCCACCACCTGACCAGCTAGCAAGGGAATCGATAGTGGCATTACATAAGATAACAAGACCGACCCCTAAACTCCATTGCTCATTAGACCTTGCAAAGGTGAAAACCACAGCTTGGGCCAAAATTGTGGATATATTTGGTCAAGATAGGTTATATCATCCGAGTATGCCTATATTGGGTGACCCGCAATCACCTTTCGCCCTAGATGGGGAAGTGGCCATAGACTGGAATTCCAAAGGCATCGCTCAATGGAGGCAGTTATTCCGGGAAGGGCTCTTTGCTACATGGGATGATCTTAGAGATACGGTGGGGAACACAAATATACAGAAACAGCAATACAACCATATCAAAGCCGTAATAAAAATTGCTTGCCCCTCCTTCCCAGAAGAACCAGAGATAAATATGGGGCTGGGCTATATGTTCACAGGCGGACCTCAGAAAATCACAGCCTCTGCACTATATAAAAATCATAATCCAGACACGCCCAGCTGTGATCCACTTGGCTAAAACCAACTGGGAACTAGACCTGGGGCAACAAATAGATGACCATGAATGGACACAAATATACACACTAACCAAATTAAATTCATGCAACTTCAGATATAAGCTAATACACTATAAAATAGTACACAGGTTGCATTATACTCCCGCAAGGCTTAAACAAATCTACCCCTCCACATCGGTAAGATGCCCGAGATGTCACACTGGGGACGCGAATATATATCATATGCTTTGGGCATGCATAAAACAGTACTGGAGGTCTGTACAGCACTTGATGAAATGGCAGATCAACCTGTCAAGTGGTCACCAAGGCTATGTTTGTTGGGTGCGGTGGGGAAAATGAACCCAACGTGGCGAAAGCTACTGAATTTGAGCTTGATAATTGCTTGCCAAAAGGGTAATATTGATGAAGTGGAAAAGTGTAACACCCCCAACTAAGGCAGATTGGGACAGAGATATGTTATGGACAAACGATACGGAAGAAATGTATATAGATTCTGTGCTTCCCACCGCCAGACCCAGAAATATATGGGCCCGGTACAAGTAGTACCCAACAGATAAAGCCGCAACAGATGGACCAGATTCGGATAATGAATAACTGTGTACAATACTTTGTAACTTTTGAACATGTGAAGGCATGTTCTGTGCGGCAATAAATAAAGTTTTTAAAAAACTAGGGGGTGCGTGGGGTTCAAATGCGGCACAGCCCAAGGACGGATGTTCTAACCTTGTCTTTCTTCTTCACAGGGTCCGACTTCGTGGATGCGGAGTGCATTGCCGGGATCAAGATCACTGGATGTCAGGAGATGAGTCTGCAGATGAAGTAATGAAGCACTGGTTTCCTGGAGGTGAGTATGCAGGAGAACACCTGGTTTCCAAACATAAGTAAACTGGTCCAAGCGGCGGTGAGCATCACGTTGCACGCGAGTGCACAGTAACGCAAAGCACCGGCCTTGAGGATGGAGCAGCTTATATAGCTGAGCTTCTGAAGCCACTCCCACCAGGTTCAGCCTGCCTGCCACACCCGATGAGTCAGCACATGAGAATGTTATCTGGAATAAAGGCTTTCAACTCCTGGAAAGTTCTTGCAAAAAAAAAAAAAAAGCACTCCAGCACTGAAATAAAGTGTTCCTGCTCACATCTCTATGAGTCTGGCGCCAGGGCCCCTGTGTTTATAGGTGCCAAAGGGACATAAGTGAGTCAAGTGACCCATTGCCCCATCACTAGATGGTCTGGTTTTTGTGTTTTCGGGCCTGTGCCCATGACACAGAGCAATTGTTGAAGTGTCCTATTGGTGCCCGGACCTAGGGCCCATGTAATTGTTTCAGTCCCTCGCCATTGGTGAGGGCATCTTACGTTACGTTTTCAGGGGGCAGTTGGATGTGTTAAGAGGCTAGTGGTATGGGGGTGGAGTGTGGAGGATTAGGTAACCGTAGGGGGGGCAAGTGAAGGGCATGGGGGAAAGTAGGGGGCTCAAGAATATGTGGTGTGGAAAGAAGGGGCCCTCCCCAGGGGCGGGGGGATCCCCATAGGTGGTTTGGTGCTCCCCCATTGATGTCAACAGGGAGGAGCTGAACGCCAGAGGGAGGGTTTGGGATGGGCCGCCCCCCCCCCTCCCCCAACTGGTACTGGCAGTAGAGAGGTTTGAGTATGGTTCAGGCTGACGCATTGAGGTCCCAGAGGGAGTGCAGGGCACCCCCGGATAGGGATAACATGATCACGTCAAGGGGCAATATGTTCGCGGACAGGCACCTACGAGTAGGCACCCTAAACGTGAAAGGTTTGAACTCACCCACCAACAGATCCCTGGTGGCAAGGGAATTTGTAAGGGCAGAATTGGTCGTTTTGTTCCTCCAGGAAACAAAGTACTCCAACGGGGGAGGGCGAGGTCCCATACGGGAAGGTCAGCCGAGAGTTCTGGGGCTCCGGCCCCTTGAGAAAGGCTGGGGTGGGCATTCTGGTAAAGAAAGGTCTTCAAATGGAAGTTAATAAAGTCTGGTCGGATGTTGAGGGGAGAGCCCTAATGGTCTCGGGTACATTAGGAATAGGAGGTTCATGTTTGCCATGGTGTATGCTCCCAACCAGGGCCAGCTACGATTCTTGAAAGTCTGAAAAGGCAATAATCCTGGTAGAAAGCTCAAGGCACCCAATCACAGGTAGGGGCGGGGGGGGGACAGACAGATTTTAATACATGGGCAGATCCTGACATGGACAGGCAAGGGCTCAGGGATAGGGCACGGGAGCCACCGGGCCCCGGACACCACGAGTTTCACAACTCTGGGAAAGTGGGGGTTGAGGGACATATGGCGCCAGCTCCACCCAGGGACAAGGGGATACACGTTTTACTCCCCTCCCCACAGGACTTACACATGGATCGATTACCTCTATATCTCGCAATATATATGGTAGGAGGCACGTAGTTCAGAGATTATCCCGATCTTGTGGTCAGACCAGGATATGGAGCCAGTGGACAGTTCCCCCCCAAAGAGTCCAAATGGAGGTGCAATGTGGAAGGACCCCGTGTTCCTTTCGGAAATGCACAAAGAAATAGTGGAATACTTTACGGTTAATGACGATGGGGAGATGGATGTGAGAACTATATTAAGGCCACGTGGAGAGGGATCCTAATTCGAGAGTGCCCGCATAAAGAGGGAAAGGGCAGGAGTTGAGTGGAGATTGAGGGAGAAGATAAGAAACCTGGACACGAAGGCCCATGACCCCTTTGGGATTCGGGAAAGGGCATACAGGAGGGGAGGGGTAAGAGGGACGAGCCGAGACTCTTGAAGAGGGTAAAGTTATTCGTAGCATGCTCTTCCTGAAACAAATGTTCTATGAAAAAGTGATAAGGAAGTCTCCCTATTGGCTGTGCGGCTGAGAGGGCAGCGCACGGATAGGTGGGTTTCGGAAATTGCCTGCTATGAGAAATTATATGCCTCAGAGGTTTCCCCCAAAGCACAATATATTGATGCCTATCTGGGGTCCATCGACCTGCCCAAACTTTCCAAAGATGAATCCTTCGTGCTGGATGCTTCCATAACGGAGGCGGCAGTCAGACAGGCAGTGGCAATGTTACCCTTGGGGAAGGCACCGGGGAAGATGGTTTCACCGCTGGGTTCTACAAAACATTTCTCCCCGCCCTGCTCCCTTTCTTAACTAAATTATTCAATAATATACTTTATACGGGTCAGGCACCGGAATCCTTCTCCCGCACCCTCCTGACAGTGATTCCTAAAGAGGGGAGAGCCCATCGGCAATGTGGGGCATATCGGCCAATTTCCTCGCTTAACACGCATGCCAAGCTGTACACCAGGGTGATAGCCACGAGACTGGAAGGGTATATGCCAAAATTGATTCACTAGGACCAAGTGGGTGGGTGATTAAAGGGTGGCAGGGGGCGGACACGATGAGGAAGACACTACATCTCATACATACATCCCAGGATAGGAGGGGGGGGGAGCCTGTCCCTTATTTCAATAGATGCCGAGAAGGCTTTTGATCGGGTGGAGTGGGGTTCTTAGGGCGGTCTTAGTTAAATTTGGTATGGGTGAAAGACTCCTCAGTTGGGTCCTGGCGGTGTACACATACCTGGTGGCCTCAGTCATGGTGAACAGGGGGGGGAGGAGGTTCTCATGGTGGTTCACGCTCAAGAGGGGAACCAGGTAGGGGTGCCCCCTTTCTTCTATGCTGTTTTCTAGGTCAATAGAGCCCCTTGCCCAGAGGATCAGGGATGACCCAGGGGTGGTGGGTGTATCAAAATGGGTGGGGAGGAATATAAGGTTGCCCTATATGCAGACCATATGCTGCTTCATTTGAGGAAACCTCTGGTCTCTCTGCCAATGGCTCTCCGACTGATTGAGCACTATGGTACCATGGCCGGGCTGAAGATTAACAGAAAAGTGGGTTCTTTTTCCCCTTGGACAGGGGGAGGGACGGGGATATTTGAAGGATTGCCCCACTTGGGTTGGAGGTTACTGTGATCACAATGAAGTACTTATGAATCTTACAAGGGAACTGGAGAGCTTATTTGAAGCCAATTTTCCCCCCCACTGAAGCTGAAAATACAGGCGGATATTGAAAAAAAATGGCAAAAGCTTACAATCTCATGGCCGAGTCATCTCAACGCACTGAAAATGTTGGTCCTCCTGAGGGTATTCAATTTATACCAAATGCTCCCGGTACACATCCCGGAGGATTCTTTTTTTTTTCTTTAGGTAAGTACTGGGGGGCTTCAAAGGTTCCTCTGGCAGAGGAAGAAGGCTAGAATCCCAAGGAGGACCCAAACATTACCAATGGAGCAGGGCAGGGTTATTCTTCCTGAGGTGAGGCTCTATTATAAGGCAACCCAGCTTAGAAATCTGATCCCCCACCTGAGGTCCCAGGTTGATCAACAATGGATAACTCACCTGAACCCGGCCACAATTGTGGAATGGCTGTGGGTACCCAGAAATAAATTGCCAGCAACCACCCCATTCTGGGAACCATATGGAATATCTGGAGATACCTGGGTACCTGGAGTTAGAGACACCATACCCAGCCCATGTAGGTTTCAGGGATGGTTTGTGGCCAGCCTAGAGGATAGGGCAGCTTTTCAGGGGACCAGGGGGGGGGGGGGGGGGGGGGGGGGGGTAGGAAGGTGACACAATCATCACGATCGTTGGCTTAGAGGAGCCCCTGGGGATAGGCAAGCTTTTGGTATTGCTGTTCTTGCAGCTAAAAGGGGGCCTCAAGGACCAGAGGGTCAGGGACAAGACAGGTAGGGGAGCTCACTTTGCTTGAGATGTTACTGGACAGGAGCACGACAATGCGAGGGTTAATATCAGCCATGTATGGGAACTTGGTTAGGGTGGGGACTACGGAGTACTTGAGAGGGCAATGGGTAAGGGACTTGGGAGTAGTTAGACGAGACCCTCTGGAATGATCTTTGGAGGGGGCCACCAAGATGTCGCTATCTTGCCAGTGTAGGCAGCAAGATGTTTCCAGATAATAGTCCTAAATGCTGGAAGGGTTGTGAAGGGAGAGCGGATTACTGGCATATGTGGTGGGCCTGTCCCAGGATACAGGATTTCTGGGACGAGGTCCTGGGATGGATAGGAGACCTAGAAAGGATACATAAGAGTTAGGAAGCAGTCGTTGGTTTTGTTTGTGATAGAGGAGGTGGACGGGGAGTACTCCATGCTTCCAAAAACGGCAGCATCATTACTGTTGGCCGCCAGGGCATGCATTGCCACCAAATGGAAAAACAAACACATGACTAGTAAGAGAGAGTGGGCCAATGTGGCCAAGAGCATTTACACGATGGAAAGAATCACAGCCGGGCTCCATGGAAGAACGGGGCAAGTGGAGACAGTGTGGTACCCCTTTATCGTCAGATACCTGAACACTGACCTACAGACTGGGTAAAGGAAGGCAGAACTGGGAAGGGGCCAAGGAATGGAGGTAAAGAGAGGTAGGTGTGCAAGAGGAGTTCCGGGGTCGATCGGATGGTGATCTTGGAGTAATGTGGGTGAGAATACTGAGGGGACCTAAAAGTGGACTGCCTACTGGATAAAGGCCTTGGATCCTGAACATTGAAGGAACAAGCTGTACCAGGGGGGTATATGGGGGTGGAGTTGGTAGGGGTTGTTCCAGTTGTTGCTTTCCTCTTTATTTGGAAGCATTAATGTTGTAGTTACCCAATTATCCTGCAAAACCAAATGTGAAAGAAACAAGGAGCAGATAAGCCTGTAGTGGCACATTTCAAGGCGCAAAATCAAACATTCATACATGTTCATCATACAAACAATTAGAAACCCGTTCCGAGGAGACCGGGACCTTTTACTTGAGCAAAAATAGATTTTCCATCTAGACTCTGAAGAAGGGCTTAAATATGTATCGAATGGAACCTTTTTTCAATTCAATTAGGCATACATCAAGAGAACCAGAGACTGACGCACATAAATCAAGCGTACTTGTGAATGTTTTGGATACTAATGTGTATACTGGATGTAATCCAACCCCTGCAATTACACCAAAAATTATTTTCCAAAACTTAGTCATCCCTGGTAGTGTTTTGCCAACCTACAGTCCTCTTTTGGTGCCCTACATCAACATATTTTATTGTGCATTTTTGCTAAAGCCCCTCCTACACACCCAACAGTCCCCCCCCACCCACCCCCTGCAACAAAGCCTGCAGCAATAGTAATTTAGGGACTGCGGAGACACACTCTTACAACTAAAATCGCTTTGAATAGCCAATGCCAGAATAACCTTATTGCTTGGTAGTCTAAGACGCTGGTCTTCAATATTTACAATATCCAGAATTATGTTCCCGCTGTATTATTTACGGCTTTTGCACATTGCCGTGATCTAGATGTGACATCACATTACCTAGCAATATGTTGTACGCCTGCGGTGTCTATAAAGCTATCCAGACACAACCAACGTACTTTTCGTGCCCAGACGCATGCGCGCATTGAATCCACTACACAAACTCTACGCTGGAGCGGTCAACAAGTAAGCTGTCCTCTTGAATCCCCTCGAAAATTCTGCTTCTAGCACAGATGCTGTAATTGCCAATGCGCAAGCTACTTATCGATTGTTGCTGCACTTGGTACCAAAGGTAGGTTGCCTAGCAACCGACACCAGAGAGCCTACGGCACACTCTTCGAAGCTAGATCATTGCAGAGAACCATTCCTACAGGCAGTGTCTAACAGTTTTGACTACATAAACTAGCGCCACTGCAACCTCTTATTTAATGTTCCACCCAAAATCAATACACGCCGAATTAATGCGATCTCAGCCAATATACCGCGAGACAGAATGCAATTTTCAGATTTGAAACAATAAGTTGAGAATCTTTATTTTACTTTGCCTTATAGAATAGCCTCTGGTCACAGCCTATCCGGTTGCGCTGGACCCCAGCAACTGCAGCACTTTCTGTACATCGCCTGGCAAAAACAGATCACCAGGTATTTAAAGAAATAGAGGACTAGAACTACGCACAGATAATCTAACCAGCCACCTGTAGAATGAGGGACACCAAGCCCACTTTCCGCCTTTGTAAGATACATCACTGCAGAGATGGCAGTTCTTTCTAACCCAGACCAAGACACAGAAGAAATAGAAGGTAGGTAGTGACCTACAGTTATCGGAGTCCAACTTTGTGCCTCTTCCTTGATCATAGCTCCTTTGTCTATACCATCCCAACATATTTTATTTGATATGCTCTCATCTAGATTCAAAGGAATCATCCATCCCCAAAGGTTTCCACAACAGCATCACAATGCTCTGGGCAACAGCTTCCTGAAGAACGTTTAGAGGAAAATACAAACATTGAAACCAGAACCTGAGTAACCCCCGAGCTGGAAACATGCAAAAGTGTCGACAGATGAAATGTGCTGTTATTGCGTTGCAGCACATATCACACTTAGTTACTAACCCCACTTGTTTATAGCCAAAATTGTCATAGTTCCTTGTGTTGCGAATTAAATTAACTTTTCAGTCATGTATTTTATAATCATGATACATCATTAATCTAGAATAAACTTTGTTTTAACAATGTTTAAAATTGTCAGCTTGATCAAAAATGGCTGGGGGGGGGAGGGGGAAAAGAAAAAAAAAAAAAAAAACACACCCTAGCCACCTGTGTGCCGCTAAAATTACCTGTGTGCTTAAGGGTGGGGTAATCTTGACTCACTTTTCTCGTGTCTTCCAATTCTTATCAGTACTTCATATTTCTAAATGTGCATTTGTTTACACCATGTGCAAGTTTGTAGCAAACCTATTTCATCAAGTAACCGCAATTAGGGGTACTGAGGCAACAGACCGAGTCAATTGTTGTCCTATCTGTGCCATCACTTTCGCCAACTGATTTTGATATTCTTTAGTGGGTACAGTTATTTGATTGCAGAAAACCAGAGCCTCACAATCAAAGCTAAGCAAGACCACACAAAGTACAGCTTTCTTTTATTGCAACAGATCTTGCGTCAACTTCTACCTTTCCCAGAATAAATGTTTCTTTTGATAATCATATCTGCATGAAAAACCAAATACACATGCTCAGTTTCTCTCACTTGGTTTTCAGTGCCACCAAAAAAATTTAAAACCACTAGAAATTAGAGAATTAAGGATCTTGTTTTATTATCGTTGGTAGAGATTCTGAGTTTCAGCCATCTCTGGTGCCTTTTGTTAGCTTGTCATTCCCTAACCACCTCGCCCACACTAACCTCATTACCCACCTACTTGTTTGATGGAGGGTGAGAAGGGAATACTTGCCATTGTAACAAAATACACCTGTAGGGTTAGCTTAATTTACAATAGGATAGTGTAGGGAAAGGGATATGATGAAGTTCTCGTTACATTCAGGGAATGAGGAGGGCCTTGGGAAAAACCCACAGACCTGTAAACACCTTCCCTTTAACCTGCCCAAAAGGAAAAGGAAGCAATAGTTCAAACGGAGGGAAGAGAGGAGACAATGCAAAGATTCAACAATTTCCAAGTTACACTTGCAAGTTACAGCAGTCTTCCATCAGTCTATTAAAACACAAGTGGCAAAATTCTTCTGGGTTACTCATTTTTTCCTCTGGCTTTGAGATTCTCTTTACTTGTTCAATTTATCACCTTGAGAGAACTAGAAGAAAAGCTTGCTTTGTCCTTTGGGGAAAATGTTGAGTTACTGAATTCCACAACTGATGCTATGAGGGGCAGAAGAAAGATTGGCTCTTGGGGGTTGGCGGGGGCAAGGTGGAAGTGGGAGGGGTTAGTCCTCCTTAGGACCCCACTCCCATATGGCTCATAGGATGACACACTTCCTCTTGCTTGATTTTTTCTTCTTTTTCCCATTGCTGGCCTTCTCTTTGTGTTTATGGATCTCTCGGACCAGTGTGTAGAAAGCATCTTCCACTCCCTTCAGGACATCCACGATGCAACAGGAAATAAAAAAATAAAGAATATCAATTAATTGCACCGACGTGGAGCTATGGTCTAGTCTCTCAAGACTGCAATGTAATTTCAGATAAGTTGGAATGGAAAAGATGCTTACCTGTAACAATAGCACTCCTGCCTTGGTCTAGAATTACTGATTGCTGGCCACTGCTGTCAGAGCAACAATACTGTAACACATAGGGCCTCATTACACGGATGGCGGAGAACCATGGCGCTATTAGCGCCATGGTTCATGCCGGTAAAATACCGGCACCACCTTGGTGGAAAGGGGAATTACCGCCCCATTCCAAGGTTGGCGGGGCGGTAATTCCCCCTTCCACCATTGCCCTTCCCCATTCCTGCCCCATAGGGCATAATGGGAATGGGGAAGGCGCTAATTCCGGTACCGCAAATTGCGGTACCGTAATTAGCTCCCTGGGTCCCTTTGCGGGTTGGTTTTTAACGCCTGCAAAAAGCAGGCGTTAAATCCCCCCCAACCCGCAAAGGGACCTTGTAGTAAGGCAGTAAGGATTTACCGGTACCAGTAAAATACCGGTACCTGTAAATTCTTACAGCCATCCGTGTAATGAGGCCCTTAGTCTCAATGTTAATGAGGAAAACTTCATACACAGGAATGTGTTTCTCACACACAAATTTCCATTTGGAGCAGCGATAAAAGGTCATAACCTACTCAGAAAGCGGCACTAGGGAGTGTCTTGAATCCAAAAACAAATTAGAGGGCTCGCACTGGCCTGTGAGGCATTTCCTGTTCACAGACCTCATCAGGCCAGTGTGGCAAGTGCAGCGTGTGTCACTTCGATTCAATAATCAATCAGCTACACTTCTATTTGGCTCCAAACTGGCGACATGGGTTTACTGTCCAATATAGCAGTCGAAAGGGGCTGGTGTCCAACGGTGCACAATGAAGTCCAACTCAATGATATGCACAAGCCAGGCCAGTATGTGATGTGTCAGCTGCATGTACAAGTGATGACATTTTAACACTGGTTACCACTTACAAGAGTGCTTCTGTACGTTCCTTACATGCATTCTGCCTTCACAGGCCTTGTTGTCCAAGTGAGTCCTGGGATAGGCAGGGCACATCAGTCCTGCTCATTTAAAGCCTACTTGTAAACATACCGAATACGGGAGGACAGAGGAGAGGAGGAGGGAGAAGATAAAGGGAAGAGGCAGGCAGGCAAGGAAAACAAGGAGAAAGAAAATCAGGACGCCTGCCTTCTGGAGCTAGGGACGGGCACTCAGAAATCCTTCATTTCCCAAACAGATGTCTCCCGGGTGAGAGATTTAATTAAAAAAATAAATACAAATAAGTCCCGTCTTCTACCCAATGCTAGCCCCAACACTATATATTGTGAAGAGCCAGGAATGAGACGCGGACAGAAAGGACTCATGGTTTTGGTTATAGACTTCTTAAAATGAAAAGGGGTTTGAAAATGCCTCAGTCCCTAATCTAGGAGTCATCTCCCTACCTCAACCAAAACTAAAGATGGATCCCTCCTAATGATCCAATAGTTGGGTGTTTTTGACAATATCTTTGGCAACATTTGCCCGAATATCTGAACAAACGTATTAAGCCTCATAGTTCTTTACAAGGTTCTGTTCTGGTTTCCTGCGTCCTATAACCAAGGGAATGCTTCCTCTCTCATGGTTTACTTGGATGTTTGCCAACTGTTCTCATTAAGCCCCGAGCTAGTCCCACATTTAGTTTAAGTGTTCCAGAAGGTTCTAGTTTCTGTAGTTCAATGACACTTCCACAAACTTTGTAACAGGTAATGGGATGCGGGAGATCACTACCAAGGTTTACTTCTCTTTGGTTGTCTTTGCCTCATTCTATGCAATGAGGGAGATTACTCCTGAGGCCTTGGTTATCGTCACACGAGTTACTGAGACGAGGGAGGTTTGGTTTTTTTCCTCTCTCCCACTCCCTCCCTCGCTCGGCAATCTTTACCACAATTACGGAGACAAGGGAGATCACTCCTGATGTCCTCAGTATTCTCCCCCAAGCTCCTACTGGGTCTACCGTGGTTCATTATCCCTTTCTTCCTGGGACCACATCACCGGCTCTTCCTGGGATGTTGGGGCTGCTCTGAGGCGTTTGCTGCATCTCTTTACCTGCTTCTCGTCACCCTGCTTCGGTTCTGCATGGCCTCCGGTATCAGCGTTAAGAGGCCAACCGGTTTACCTCGCAGAGGTCACACCACAGTTACCCGGATCTGCTCTTCTGCATTGACACGCTTCCTCTCAGTTCCAGAGGCTTCCTCAGACCTTCCAGCCATGACCTCCTGACCGAGGACTTGCTTCTCAGTCTCACATCTAAGTTTCCGGGTTTGAACTTCCCAGGCAGGTGCACCTTCGCTCTGGCTTCTAAATTTCCCTGGTTACCTTTCAGGCAGTCCCTTGTCTGTCGGTAGCTGGGTCCTCCCTAGGCACTGTCAAAGTCCCTTGTCTGTGTCAATGATGCATTCTTCAGGCATCCTTGGGGCCACCTCTTCTCAGTATTTTGGAAGTCACATGAACGAGCAGTTTGTACAACTCCTGTAATAATCTCAAAATACAAAAAGGCTCCTCAATTGATGGACACTCCCGTGCACAACCTTTGCACTGGTAAAAGACTGTCAAAACGTCTATAGTTAGTAGTGTGTACTATGTTTTGAAGAGCTAAACACTTGCAGTGAAAAGAATTCAGTTAGTCAATTCACCAACAGTTTTTATACCAATCATAGATTACATACAATAATGTTTTAATAAGGAACAAGTTACTTACCTGTAACTGTTCTCCAGCATGGGTCTGGCATGGATTCACATGCTCATGAATATTCCGTCGTCAGGCTGGGAATCCTCGGTAAAGAAAAAACTCAGTCTTTTGTTTCTGATATGACTTTCGTAGCAGTAACCAATCACTGATTTCTGCGTCATACTGACCACAGCCAATGACTGCCCTCTCCCGAAGCCCCGCCTCTGGCAGCCATCCTCAGATTTGGTAGCACGTGAAGTGGCAGTATGACCAAGTGAAGAGCCGCAGAGGGGTGGGAGGGTTTGCATGTGAATCCATGCCAGACCCATGCTGGGTAACAGTTACAGATAAGTAACTTGTTCCTTCTCCAGCATGGGGTCTGGCATGGATTCACATGCTCATGAATAAGAGAATACATAGCAGTACACACATGCACAACCACTGGAGGTGGCAACAGGCTCAACATTAAGTGTCTCTTACCTCCTCAACAGGCTCACCTTAGGCGAACAGGTTGCGCAGCACTGTTTGGCCGACCCTGGACTCCTCCCTGGAATCCCGGTCGAATTTCGTGAAGGTGTGCGTCGACCTCCACGTAGCAGCCCTGCAGATGTCCAGCAGGGGTACACCAGATAGGAACGCCGTGGTAGCTGCGAACGCTCTGGTGGAATGGGCTCTCGGACGGCCGGGCAGCAGTCGGTTTGCCAACCGATGACAGTACATGGTACAGCCGGAGAGCCATCTGGAAATGGAAGCCTTTGAGAAAGCCTTCCCCTGATTGACAGGTCCAAAGTTCACAAAAAGTTGTGACGTCTTCCGAAAGCTCTTCGTGCGGTCCACGTAGAACTTCAGCGCTCTAGCCACATCCAGCGAGTGCAAAGTCCATTCAGCCGGCGACGGGAAGAAAACGGGCAACACCAAGGGTTCGTTGAGGTGGAAGTCCGACGGCACCTTGGGCATGAAGGAGGAGTGCGTCCTGAGCACTACCCTCGTGTCGTGAAAAGTCAAGTACGGGGGCTTGCAGGAAAGGGCCTGGATCTCTCCCACTCATCGTGCGGAGGTGATGGCCACAAGGAACGCTGTTTTCCACGACAAGAACTTCAAAGAAGCTGCGTGCAGAGGCTCGAACGGAGGTCCCATGAGCTTGGTCAGCACCACGTTGAGCTCCCACGCCGGGGTCGGCGCCTTCACTGGCGGGAACGATCTGAACAGTCCCTTCATGAATTCCTTCACCAGACGATGAGACCACAAGGACGGCCGTCCCGTGGTTCTGGTGTATCGGGAGATCGCAGCAAGATGAATCTTGATGGAAGCGTGCGCTAGTCCAGCCTTGGCCAGCGTAAGTAGGTACGGCAGTACCTGCGGAGCCGTAATCCGTAGAGGGTTAATCTTCTGTGCGTGGCACCAGACAGAGAACCTCTTCCATTTGTGTCCGTAGCATTTAAGAGTTGAGGACGCCCTGGCCTTTGCAAGACCCTCTCTGCAGTCGGCCGGTATGTCGTAACCTCCAAACTCTAGCGCTGCAGGAGCCAGGCCTGCAAGTTCAGCGACTTCGGGTCGTGATGGAGGATGGCGCCTCCTTCCCTGGAGAGAAGATCCGCGTCCACTGGCAGCTTGATTGACGGGGACGCTGACAAGTCCAGAAGGTCCGGGAACCATATCTGCCTCGGCCACGCGGGTGCGAGTATCATCCTGCACCGTGACCTCTTGAGCTGGTTGATGAGCCGGATCAGCAACGGTAAAGGAGGGAACGCGTACAGGAATAGGCACTTCGAGGGGGAACGAGAAAGCATCGCCCATGCTCCTCGGCTGAGGAAACCTGCTGGCGAACCGCCGGCACTTGGAGTTCGTCGCCGTGTGCCCCAGCGTCAGAAGAGGCGGTCCACTAGGTCCTGTCATAGTTCCCACTCGTGGCAGAGCGCAGCTCTCTGCTGAGCGAGTCGGCGATGGTGTTTTTTATTCCTGCCAGATGAAACGGCACCAGGAACATCCCTTGGGCAACGGCCCAATGCCAAAGATCCTGCGCCTCCTTGGACAGGGCTGGGGATCTGGTACCTCCTTGCTTCCTGATGTAGAACATGGTGGTGTTGTCAGTGAAGATCCTCACCACCTTGCCCTTGAGGGACGGAAGGAAGGACCTGAGGGCCCAAAACACTGCACGGAGTTCTAGGACATTGATATGGAGGGATTTCTCTGTCGAAAGCCAAAGGCCTCTCGGTTGCAGATTTTCGGTGTGCACTCCCCACCCTTCCAGGGAGGCATCCGTGGTCACTGTCTTCTGGTGGCCCGGGGTCTGGAAGTCCATGCCCGCCGTCAGATGCGCGCAGGTGCCCCACCACCAGATCGCTCGTCGGAAACTCTCGTCGAGTGTGATCCTGTCCTCGAAGCTGCCCGTCGTCTGGACCCAGCAAGCATCCAGGAACTCCTGCAACAGGCGCACCCGAAGCCTGCACAGGCAGGCGAGATAAATGCAAGAAGACATCATTCCGAGGAGGGATTTGATGGACCTCACCTTGGCCGCGTCCGCAACCAGCATCCGCAGCACCCTGCCCAAGATGGCCCTCGTTCTTTCCTCAGACGGCGAGGCCAGAAGCCCCACTGTGTCCAGTTTCGCTCCCAGAAACAGTGCGTCTTGCGCGGGCACCAGGTGGGACTTGGCGTAGTTTATGGAGAATCCCAGGTCCGTGAGTAGTTGGACGGGCCTCGCCATGTGTTCCGCGGCGAGCTCCCTTGTCTTTGCTCGGATGAGCCAGTCGTCCAGGTAGGGGTAGACGTGGATCCCCTCCAGGCGCAGGCGCAGCTGCGCCGCCACCGGTGCGAGGCACTTGGTGAACACCCTGCGGGGGGGGGGACGCGCGGGCACTTCTTTAGAAACTCGAGCGCGTGACCCTGGGCCAGGGCGTCCAGCACCAAACGGTCGGTGGAGAGGACTCCCACACGCCGATGAAGTTCGCCAGCTGGCCTCCCACCGGGATGCTTCGGTGGGGACCAGACCCCACGGCCGGTTCAGTCCTGCTTTGACGAGGCTTTGCCGCCTTGTCCTCCCTGGCGACGACGGCGGGGTCTGCCCGACTTGCCTCGTCCCCTGTAGGCTTCTTGTGATGACGAACGGGCCGCTTGACGGTAGGTGGAATATCCGCCGCCGGAACCTTTGGAGGCACCCTGCTTGGTGCTCTGAAAGGGCGGCTGTCGTTGCTGGAGAACACCAAGGGCCCGGGCCGTCTGTGTCCGCCTTGATGGCTTACAGGGAATCGTCCACTGTTTTCCCAAACAGGTTGTTCCCGTCGAACGGCATGTCCAAAACTCTGGTCTGCACGTCCTGCCGGAAATCCGTTGCCTTGAGCCATCCACACCGTCTAAGGCACACGCCGTTGCCCAACTGGCGAAAACCAGTATCAGCGATGTCAGTCGCAACCGTAATGGCGTTGTCCGACGCCACTTCCCCTTCCCCTTCCTGCAAGATCTCTTGTCCGGTAGGCAGTCCAGCAGGGGGGGCGATCTTGTACCACAACTCCCTGTCATAACGTGCTACGATAGCCAAGGCGTCGCTGCCGATGAGATGACTGCGTTCCATTGTGTCCAATTTCTTTCCCTCGCCGTCCGGTGGGGGGGGGGGGGGGGGGGGGGAGTTGACATGGAGGCCGATGCCCCCCCTTTCTTCCTGGCCACCGCGGAGACGACCGAGTCTGGGGTCGGCTGTGCCCGAAGGCACAAGGGGGCCGCGTCCTGGACCCGGTACTTCTCGTACCGATCCCTTCTCGCAGGCGTTGTGGATGGGTTCTTGAGGAGGGAGCGACCCTCATCCCAGATATCGTCCAGTAGGGGTACGGCGAGGACCGTCTTCCTCTTGGTCTCGCGCTGTTGATAAAGGAAGCCTTCCTTCCTCTTCCGGGCTGAGCTGGAAAAGCTTGGATGCCCTGGTGATCATGGCATGAAACGATCCAATCTCGTCGGGCGGGGAAGCCCGGGGAGGAGGTGACGACGGAGGATCCTCGCCGTAAACCTCGTCGTCTGTACCCGTCGCGGCCGTGTCAGTCCCCGGGTCATCCCCCCCCCCCCTGTCGTGGACGGGGAGGAGGGCTGAGACAGGCGCGATGATTGAAAAGGAGGTGGAGGATGAATCCTTCTCTTAGGAGGAGGGCTCCCAGAAGGGCCCTGCTCCGGGTCCCCTGTCGGGAGCGGTTCTTCCGTCGGTGGTAACGGCAATTTCGTCCTTATCTCCGAGCATAAGGACTGTATAGCCAACAAAATGGCCACCGAGTTGTCTTGCGGCACTGGTTGAGGGGGTTCCGACGGGCAGACATGAACCTAGTCGGTACCCTCGATGTTCTCGTCGGGGTCCCTCCCGACGGGCTGGTCTTCCTCCACGCCAATGCCGTGGCTTAAGACTTCGATCAGCTTCTCTTCAGAGGTTGAGGCCGAATCCATGATGGCCTCCTGCCCCCCCCTTCTCTGGAGGTTTCACGGGGGTCCTGTCGATGGGCTTGAAAGAGGACCCTCCGCGGTGGCAGGGAGACTCTGGGCCCCGAGGTCGCCTCCACTGGTGTAGCCTCCTCAGGCTGAGCCAGGGCCGCCGCGACTGTCTCGATAGAGACCTTGGCCGGGTGGATCAAGACTTTCGTCACCTTAGGTGCGCTCACCGCCTTCTCCTTAGGAGGAGGAGGAGGGGGCTCACCGCCTCGCTCCCCCTCCGTATTGGCCTTCGAGCTCGACCGGGGCCTCTCCAGAAGCTTCGCCGGGTGCTCGGACTTCCTCTTACCCGAGCCAGAGCGTTGGCTCGTGGTTGATGGCGCCGGGGAGGCTGCGCCCTGCCTGGCAACCGAAGAGGCCGACCGTTCGGCGCACCCGGTGCCCGCGGACTCGCGTTGCTTGACCTTCTGTTGGGCCCCCGTCGCCGGGGTGCCCTCAAAGGTCTTAGAAGGGCACTCAGACTTCTTTTTCTCGCCTGACGGGCTCATCCCTTCCAGCCAGTTGGCGAGACGCATATGGCGGTCCTTTATGGTCCGCTCCGACATGTTCCCGCAAAACGCACAGTCCTTCTCCACGTGCGTCTTGTCCTCATGCAGGCAGTAGAGGCAAAGGGAGCGTTCGTCCTCCTTGAAGACATTCTGAAGCTGGCATGCAGGGCAGACCCTGAACAGCTTCCCGGGCGTCGCGCTTCCTTTCTCCTGGGCCATGTCCGAGATGGGCCTGAGAAAGTTCTGGAGTCCTCCAAAGCGTGGCTCGACGAAATCTTCACCCTTGAGGGGCGTAGAAGAATCCGACACAGATCCCACTTGATCGGATATAGAAACGGTGGAGGTTGACCGAAAAAAGAGAACATTTTCCTATGAAAAAAGCGTGAAAACACACTAAAGCTCGAGAGCAATAGCACGAGGATCCCAACACTTGAACGTGCGGTAAAAATCTGAGGATGGCTGCCAGAGGCGGGGCTTAGGGAGAGGGCAGTCATTGGCTGTGGTCAGTATGACGCAGAAATCAGTGATTGGTTACTACTACGAAAGTCAGATCAGAAACAAAACTGATACTGCGTTTTTTCTTTACCGAGGATTCCCAGCCTGATGACGGGGAATATTCATGAGCATGTGAATCCATGCCAGACCCCATGCTGGAGAAACAATGTAGTTCCAAAAATGTATATTAAAAAGGAGCTCTATGCATTTCAGGAATCATTTCCCTTCATCAGGAGCAAACACTTCACTTTTAGTCGTGTTCATTCCTCAAACTCCAATATAATCTACAAAGCAAATTCAAGACTAGGATCAGACTATTGTAATTAGATATGTATAGTATGAAATAGATGTTGCATTACAAAATAGGCACCAAGATTTTGTACATGCATCACTTTGCAAACAAATCACCTGTGTTTAAGACGTTTTTCAAGCAATGCTGTATCAGATACATTTAGTGAACTAATCTAGAGTTCAGACTAGTGGGTAAAATTACAAGGTCTGTCAAAAAAAACAAAGAAGATGAACCAGGATATGTATCACAATGTTAACTGTCTGATGTATAGACTAGCTGCCGTTTACATATAGAAATCATGAGAGCGAAGAATGCGTACCTCTCTATTGTAGCCCATGTGAGAGTAGCATTCCAATTCAAATCATTGGCAAGAAGATGTGGTGGTCAATCATTTGCGATGCCACCTTTCTCAACAACCCACAAAACATACAAAAGTATGCAGAAAATGGTATGTATCTTGAACATGTAGCCCAAATAGATTAGAATGGTAGAGAGTCCGCTCGCCTACCCCCTGGCTACAAAGAGAAGGTTAAATTCCAAACTTTGTTTATTATCGTGACCATGCGGTATTCCAAGTCTGTACAGGTCATACTCTGATGTGATAATAAAGTGTTAAAGTGTATGCTATAAAATGTGCCATACAGGCTAAGTTCATTATCTAAATAAGAAAAAAGGGGGTGGGGGAATCTGGTGTTACTCGCCTGTTGCGCACCAGTACTCCTGATATGGTTTAAGTGTTGGAATGCACGTGTTACAGCGTTGCAAGGCGTGCGTTCTGCAATTTAAACAATGTTGAATGTGGTTAACCACGTTCAGGACGGTAACTGAGTCATAAGAGTCTCTGCAGACCAAGCACACATATAGGATGGCACTTAACATCGAAATACGATTAATGATCCATCTATTCAATGTCGAACCAGGAAGAAACTTGTACGACGTATAAAGCAATTTTGAGTGGTGTGCAGTGCGTCCCTGCAGGTGCATTGACGTCATGTGTAAACAAATGTGGCAGACGCGTTCCGAGTCAACTATGGAGATGCCCGAATGTTAGTAAATGCATGACTTATACAGACAATGGTGTGTGGAGTACCCATAGGAACATGTGGATTGTACACTTGATCTCATTTAACAATCACTTCAGATACAGTATACTTCACAGAAACATGAATGTTTTGATAAGGATATTTTGGTTGTGTGACTGACGTCACCTGCAAGTAAATGGTTTGATGCAGTGCTCCATTGTACATTTGATCTCATTAAAAATGAAGAAACACCGGAAAGTGTATCATTCGCCAAAAGAATGAAAGGTGGAAAACATCCTTGCTTTTAAATGCTATAAATGAATAAGGAACAAGTTACTTATCTGTAACTGTTGTTCTCCAGCATGGGTCTGGCATAGATTCACATGCTCATGAATATTCCCCGTCATCAGGCTGGGAATCCTCGGTACAGAAAAAAATCAGTATCAGTTTCGTTTCTGATCTGTCTTTCCTAGTAGTAACCAATCACTGAACTCTGGGTCATACTGCCCACAGCCAATGACTGCCCTCTCCCTAATCCCCGCCTCCGGAAGCCATCCTCAGATTTGGTAGCACGTAAAGTGGCAGTATGACCAAGTGAAGAGGAGCAGAGGGGTAGGCGGGAGGGTTCGCATGTGCATCCATGCCAGACCCATGCTGGAGAACAGTTACAGGAAGTAACTTGTTCCTTATCCAGCATGGGGTCTGGCATGGAGTCACATGCTCATGAATATAAGATTACATAGCAGTACACATGCACAACCATGGGAGGTGGCAAAAGGCTCAACATTAAGCAATACATAAGCAACTCTTACCTCCCCACCAGGCCCTTCAGGCGAACAGGTTGCGCAGCACTGCTTGGCCGACCCTGGACTCCTCCCTGGAATCCCGATCGACGCAGTAGAATTTCGTGAAGGTGTGCGTCGACCTCCACGTAGCAGCCCTGCAGATGTCCAGCAGG
Source organism: Ambystoma mexicanum (assembly GCF_040938575.1). NCBI lineage: Eukaryota > Metazoa > Chordata > Amphibia > Caudata > Ambystomatidae > Ambystoma > Ambystoma mexicanum. Next base: position 188,066,034 of record NC_090922.1, read on the forward strand.
GGCACACCAGACAAGAACGCCATGGTAGCAGCGATCGCTCTGGTCGAATGGGCTCTGACGGCCGGGCAGCGGTCGGTTTGCCAACCGGTGAGTGCATGATACAGCCGGAGAGCCATCTGGAAATGGAAGCCTTCGAGAGAGACTTCCCTTGATTCACAGGTCCAAAGTTCACAAAAAGCTGTGACGTCTTCCGAAAACTCTTTGTGCGGTCCTCGTAGAATTTCAGCGCTCTGGCCACATCCAGCGAGTGCAAAGTCCTCTCGGCCGGCGACGAAGGGAAGAAAACTGGTAACACCAAGGGCTCGTTGAGGTGGAAGCCCAACGGCACCTTGGGCATGAAGGAGGGGTGCGTCCTGAGCACCACCCTAGTGTCGTGAAAAGTCAAGTATGGAGGCTTGCAAGATAGGGCCTGAATCTCTCCCACGTGCCGTGCGGAGGTGATGGCCACAAGAAAAGCTGTTTTCCATGATAGGAACTTCAATGGTGCCGTATGCATAGGATCGAACGGAGTCCCCATGAGCCTAGTCAGCACCACGTTGAGCTCCCACGCTGGGGCCTTCACCGGTGGTACGAGTGGAAAAGTCCCTTCGTAAATTCCTTCACCAGGCAATGGGACCACAAGGGCACCTGTCCTGTTGTCTTGGTGTATCTGGAGAAGGCAGCCGTGAGCCTTGATGGAGGCGTGAGCTAGTCCAGCCTTGGCCAACAACAGTAGGCACGGCAGTACTTGAGGGGCCGTAATCCGCAGAGGGTTAATCTTCTGTGCCCGGCGCCAGACAGAGAACCTCTTCCATTTGTGTCCGTAACACGAGAGTTGAGGATGCCCTGGCCTTTGCAAGAACCTCTCTGCAGTCGGCCGGTATATCGTATCCCCCAAACTCTAGTGCTAAGGAGCCAGGCCCGCAAGTTCAGCGACTTCGGGTCGTGAAGAAGAATGGCGCCTCCTTCTCTGGAGAGAAGATCCGCGTCCATGGGCAGTTTGACTGGTGGGGACGCCGATAAGTCCAGAAGGTCTGGGAACCAGATCGGTCTCGGCAACGCCGGTGTGACGAGGATCATCCTGCACCGGGACCTCTTGAGCTGGTTGACGAGCCGGAGTAGCAGTGGCGGGAAAGCATAGAGGAACAGGTTGTCCCAGGGGAACGAGAAAGCATCGCCCATGCTCCTCGGTTGGGGTAACCTGCTGGCGCACCTCTGGCACTGGAGTTCGTCGCCGTCGCAAAGAGGTCGTTCTGGGGTCTACCCCACAGCCTGAAGAGTCGATCCACTTGATCCTGGCACAGCTTCCACTCGTGGCACGAGCGCCGCCCCCTGCTGAGTGAGTCGGCAATGGTGTTCTTTATCCCTGCCAGATGAAAAGGTACCAGAAACATGCCCTGGTCGACGGCCCAGTGCCACAGATCCTGTGATTCCTTGGACAGGGCTGGGGATTTCGTTCCACCCTGCTTCCTGATGTAGAACATCGTGGTGGTGTTGTCGGTGAAGATCCTCACCACCTTGCCCTTGAGGGACGGAAGAAAGGATCCGAGGGCCCAAAACACTGGGCAGAGGTCCAAAATGTTGATATCAAGCTGTCTTTCCTCCGGGAGCCAAAGGCCTCTCGCTTGGAGATTTCCGGTATGCACTCCCCACCCTTCCAGGGAGGCATCCGTCGTCACTGTTACCTGTTGAGCTGGGATCTGAAAGTCTGTGCCTGCCGTCAGATGAGTGCGGGTGCCCCACCACCGGATCACTCGTCGGAAGGTCTCGTTGAGCGGTACCTGTCCTCAAAGCTGCCCGTCGCCTGGATCCAGCGTGCGTCAAGGAACTCTTGCAGTGGATGCATTCGAAGTCTGCACAGGCGTACCAGATAGATGCAGGAGGACATCATCCCGAGAAGGGATTTGATGGATCTTACCCTGGCTATGTCCATGGCTAGCAGGCGTTGCACCTTGCCCAGGATGGCTTTCGTCGGGCGGCGAGGCAAGCCGTGCCACTGTTGAGCTTGGCTCCCAGAAAAAGGGTGACCTGCGAAGGGACCGTGTGGGATTTGGGGAAGTTGACGGAGAACCCCAGGTCCGTGAGTAGCTGGATGGTCTTCGCTGTGTGTTCTACGGCAAGCTCCCTTGTCCTTGCTCTGATGAGCCAGTCGTCCAGGTAGGGATAGACGTGAATCCCTTGCAGGCGTAGCCACGCCGCCACCGGTGCTAGGCACTTGGTGAATACCCTGGGTGCCGACTTTAATCCGAACGGGAGGGCCTTGAACTGGTAGTGCCGTCCTTGGACCACGAACCTGAGGAACTTCCGGTGTCCTTTTAGAATGGGATGTGGAAGTAGGCATCCTCCAAGTCCAACGACAACAGGAAATCGTCCTCCAGCTGTCCCAGCACGTGCTGGAGGGTGACCATCCAGAACTTCTGAGCATTGATGTACTTGTTCAGACTCCGCAGGTCCAGGATGGGACGCCAACCTCCTGTTTTCTTTACGAGAAAGTATCTTGAGTAGACCCCGGAGCCCCGAAGTCTCTTTGGGACGAGCCCGATGGCACCTTCCTTGAGCATCGCCGGTATGTGGTTTTCCTTCCTGGCCACGGGTGGCACGCAAGGGCACTTCTTTAGAAACTCGAGGGCATGCCCCTGGGCCAGGGTATCCAGCACCCAACGGTCGGTGGAGATGGACCCCAACACACTGACGAACTTCGTCAGCCGGCCTCCCACCGGGGTGCTTCGGTGGGGGCCCCGACGCCACGGTCCGTTCAGTCCTGTTGAGGCCGCCTTGCCATCTTGACCTCCATGGCGACGACGCGGGAACCTCCAAACTTGCCCCGTCCTCTATAGGCCTCCTGCGACGAGGAACGGGCCGCTTGACGGTAGGTAGAGGGGCCGCCGCCGGAACCTTTGGAGGCCCATTGCTTGCCTCCGGTGTTCCGAAACGACGGCCGTCGTTGCTGGAGAACTCCCAGGGCCCGGGCTTTCTCAGTGTCCGTTTTGATGGCTTGCAGGGACTCATCGACTGTCTTCCCAAACCGGTTTTTCCCGTCGAAGGGCATGTCCAACACTGGCTTGTACGTCCTGGCGGAAATCCATCGCCTTCAGCCATCTGAGGCAAACACCGTTGCCCAACTGGCAGAAACCGGTGTCAGCGATGTCAGTCGCCGCCGTTATGGCGTGGTCCGATGCCACCTCGCCTTCTTGCAGGATTTCCAGGGCTTCTGCCCTCTTGTCGTCCGGCAGGAAGTCCAACAATGGAGCGATTTTATACCAAAGTTCCCTGTCGTAAGGGGCAACGATAGCCAGGGCGTTGGCCGCCTTAATCGCCGCCGCCGTGATGACTCCTCGTCCCATTGCGTCGATCTTCTTTCCCTCACCGTCCGGCGGTGAAGTCGATGCGCCCCTCCCCCCGCCTTCTTCCCGACTGCCGCCGAGACGACAGAATCCGGGGTCGGCTGTGCTCTAAGGCATAGAGGGGCCGCGTCGGGCACCCGGTACTTTTCGTATCGGTCCCTTTTTACCGGCGTCATGGACGGGTTCTTGAGGAGGGAGAGCCCCTCGTCCCAGATGTCATCCAGTAGAGGTACCGCGAGGACCGTCTTCCTCTTGGTCTCTCGACGTTGATAGAGGAACCCCTCCTTTTCTTCGGGGCAGAGCTGGAAAAGCTTGGATGCCCTGGGATCCAATCTCATTGGGCGGGGAAGCCCGGGGATGTAGAGGAGGTTGGGGGGGAACTCGACGACTGGAGGTCCACCCCGCCGTTGCCGCCCTCGTCGTCCGTGCCCGTCGTGGCGTGTCCATGCCCGTGCCATCCCCGCAGACCATGGACGGGGAGGAGGGTTGAGCAGGAGGATGTGTTCTTCTCCTCTTGGGTGGTGGACTTGCCGACAGACCTGCCCCTGGCTCCTCGTCGGGGGTAACGGCAATCTAGTCCTCATTTCAGAGCATAATGATGGAATTGCCATCAAAATGGCCGCCGAGTTGTCCTGCGGGACTGGCTGCGACGGGCACTACGGTTGGTCTGGGGCCCCGTCTTCGCCGCCGTCCCCCTCGTCGGGATGCCTCTCGACGGGCTGGTCCTCCTCCATGACCTCGTCGTGGCCCTCAGGGGCTTCGACGAGTTCCTCCTCGGAGGTTGTGTCTGAATCCACGACGGCCACTGCCCGCCCCCCCCCCCCCCTCTTTCTCCGCCAGGGGCTTCATGGGGATTCTTTCGATGGGCTTGAAAGATGCCTCCCTCCGAGGTGGGAGGGAGACTCTGGGCCTGAGGCCGCTACTACAGGTGTAACCTCTGCAGGCTGCGCCAGGGTTGCTGCGATCTCCTCGATAGAGGCCTTGGCTGGGCGAATCAAGGCCTTAGTCACTGCGTGCTTGTGGCCTTCACATTGGGGGAGGGCTCCCTGCCTCACTCCTCCTCAGCCGAAATCTTCGAGATCGACCGGGGCCTCTCCAGAAGCTTGGCCGGGTTCTCGGATTTCCTCTTACCCGAGCCAGAGCGTTGGCTCGTGGTCGATGGCGCCGGGGAGGGTGCGCCCTGCCTGGCAGCCGAGGAGCCCGACCGGTCGGCGCTCCCAGTGCCCGCGGACTTGCGGTGCTTAGCCTTTTGTTGGGCCCCTGTCGCCGGAGCGCCCTCACAGGACTTAGAAGACCGCTCGGATTTCTTCTTTTTCTTCTTCTCACTTGACGGGCTCTTTCCCTCCAGCCAGTTGGCGAGAAGAAGATGGCGGTCCCGCATGGTCCGCTCCGACATGTTCCCACAAAACGCACAGTCCTCCTCCACAAGCGTTTTGCCCTCGTGAAGACAGTAGAGGCATAAGGAATGCTCGTCTTCCTTGAACATGCTCTGCAGCTGGCATCCAGGGTAGGCCCTGAACAGCTTCCCGGGCGTTGAGCTCCCTTTATCCTGGGCCATGTCCGGGGTAGGCCTCAGAAACATCTGGAATCCTCCAAAAGCATCATTCGACGAAATCTTCACCCTCGAGGGGCGTAGAAACTTCTTAAACGGGTCCCCGTTGATCGGATGTAAAGACGGTGTAGCTTGAGGCTCAATTTAACCGAAAAATGAGAAATTCTCTTTGAAAAAGCGCAAAAACGCAGCAAAAGCTCGAGAGCTACAGCACGAGGACTCCCAACACTTGAACGTGCAGTAAAAATCTGAGGATGGCTGCCGGAGGCGGGGCTTAGGGAGAGGGCAGTGGGCAGTACGACCCAGAGATCAGTGATTGGTTACTATGATGAAGATCCGCACCACCTTGCCCTTGAGCGACGGGAGGAACGATTTGAGAGCCCAGAACACGGCTCGGAGTTCCACGACGTTGATGTGCAGGAGCCTCTCCTCCGGGAGCCAGAGGCCTCTTGCGTGGAGATCTCCGGTGTGGGCGCCCCAACCTTCCAGGGAGGCGTCCGTCGTCACCGTCTCCTGGTACGCCGGCGTCTGAAAGTCCTTGCCCGCCGTGAGGTGCGCTCGAACGCCCCACCACTGAATCGCCCGCCGGAACACCTCGTTGAGGGGGACCATGTTTTCGAAGGTGCCCGTCGCCTGCATCCAACGGGCGTCGAGAAATTCTTGAAGAGGGCGCACCCGTATTCTGCAGAGGCGCACCAGGTAGATGCAAGAGGACATCATCCCCAGGAGGGACTGGATGGACCTCACCCTGGCCACGTCCGTGGCTAGCAGGCGCTGCACTTTGCCTAGAAGCACTTTGCCTAGAATGGTCTTCGTCCGTTCCTCTGACGGGGCCGCCAGGCGCCTCACTGTATCGAGCTTCGCTCCCAGAAACAGGGCCACCTGCGATGGCACCAGGTGGGACTTTGGGTAGTTTATGGCGAATACCAGGTCTGTGAGTAGCTGGACGGTCCACGCAGTGTGTTCGACGGCGAGTTCCCTCGTCCTTGTGCGGATGAGCCAGTCGTCCAGGTAGGGGTAGACGTGAATCCCCTGCAGGCACAGCCGCGCCGCCACTGGTGCTAAGCACTTGGTAAAGACCCTGGGGGCCGACTTCAATCCGAACGGCAGTGCTTTGAATTGGTAGTGGCGTCCCTGGACGACAAACCTGAGGAACTTTCGGTGACTTTTGAGGATCGGAACGTGGAAGTATGCATCCTCCAGGTCCAACGACGATAGAAAGTCGCCTTCCTCCAGCTGTCCCAGTACATGCTGGAGGGTGACCATCCTGAACTTCTGTGATCTGATGTATTTGTTCAAACGACGAAGGTCCAGGATGGGACGCCAGCCGCCAGTCTTCTTCCTGACGAGGAAGTACCTTGAGTACACCCCGGAGCCTCTTCGGGAAAAGCTCGATGGCACCTTTCCTGAGCATCGCCCGTACTTCCAACAGCAGTTGCGGGACGTGATTTTCCTTCCTGGGCAGAGGTGGAACGTGAGGGCACTTGTTCAGGAATTCGATAGAGTGTCCTCTTGCCAGGGTATCCAGCACCCAACGGTCGGTGGAGATGGACTTCCACACGCCGACGAAATTCGTCAGCCGGCCTCCCACCGGGGTGCTTCGGTGGGGGCCCGAGACCACGGCCGGTTCAGTCCTGCTTGGAGGTGGTGGCCTTGCCGCCCTGGCCACCTTGCCGACGAGGCGCTCCTGCTTGCCGCGACCCCTGTAGGCCTCCTGAGACGAGGAGCGTGCCGCCTGGCGGTAGGACGACGAGCCACCGCTGGATCCCTTGGAGGCACCCTGTCTGCCTCCGGAGCTCCGAAAGGGCTGTCGTTGCTGAAGGGCTCCTAGGGTGCGGGCCGACTCTGTCCATTTTTATTGCTTGGAGGGATTCGTCCACCGCCTTCCCGAACAAGTTGCTGCCGAACGGCATGTCCAATACCCTGGTCTGGACATCCTGACGGAAGTCGGTCGCCAGGAGCCAACCCCGTCGTCGTAGGCAAACACTGTTGCCCAGCTGGCGGAACCCGGTATCGGCAATATCGGTTGCCACCGTTATGGCGTGGTCCAAAGCCACCTCGCCCTCTTGCAGTATTTCCAGGGCCTTGGACCTCTTGTCGTCCAGCAGGAAGTCCAATATGGGGGCCAGCTTAAACCAGAGCTCCCTGTCTTAACGGGCCACGATCGCCAGGGCGCTGGCCGCTTTGATAGTCGTCGCCGCCGAAATGACCCGCCGCCCCATGGCGTCCAACCTCTTTCCCTCGCCGTCCGGCGGGGAATTAGACGTCGAGGCTCCTGACCCCGCCGCTTTCTTCTTCGCCGCCGCCGAGACGACAGAGTTTGGCGTTGGCTGGGCCCTGAGGCACAGGGGAGCGGTTTCGGGGACCTGGTACTTCTTCTCGTAACGGTACCGTTTGGCTGGTGCCATGGAGGGGTTTTTGAGAACCGACAGGCCCTCCTCCCAGATGTCATCGATTAGGGGCACCGCGATGACCGTCTTCCTCTTGGCCTCCCGGCGCTGATAGAGGAAACCTTCCTTTTTCTGCTCCTCCGGGCAGAGCTGGAACAATTCGGACGCCCTGGCGATCATGGCGTGGAATGAGCCAATCTCGTCGGGCGGCGAGGCCCGTGCGACGGGAGACCCGTTCCGTCGTCGCCGTCGCCCTCAGAACCCGTCGTCGAGCCCAACGCACCGTCATCTCCCGACTCGTGGGAGGGAGGATGAGGAGGGAACTGTAGGCCTTACGGGGGGCAAGCGGAGGAGAGGGTTGGGTCCTCCGTTGTTTGTTCTGAGGCCTTCCCGACGGGCCAGGTTGCGGGTCCTCCGGCCTGGGCCGTGGGAATCTCGTCCTTACCTCAGAGCATAAGGACTGGATGGCAGACAAAATGGCCGCCGAGCCATCTTGAGGCCTAGGATCCGGCTGCGCCGGAAGGGAAGGCCGCTCTTCCTCACCATCGTAGTCTTCCTCGGTTATCGAGCTTCCTGACGGGATCGAACCTTCTCGAATTGGACTTCGAGGCTCCTCACGGCCTCGGTCAGTTCCTCCTCCGAGGCGGACTCCGAGCTCGAGGAGGGCACCGTGCCCCCCCCCCCCCTCGCTATTTCATCATGGCGGCCACAACGACGGGCTGAAAAGAGGATTCCCTCCTTGGCGGCAGGGAAACTAGTCCCGGAGGCAGTCTCTGCTGGCGGTGTCTCTGCCGGCTTGGCCAGAGCCGCGCGATAGCCTCGATAGAGGCCTTCGCCTGCTGGGTAGGGGCCTTCACCACCTTAGGTGCGTCCGGGCCTTCTCCTCCGGGGGAGGGGCGACGCCTCGCTCCCCCTCTTCCGATATCGGACAGGGCTTCTCCGAAGCTTACCCGGGATCTGACTTTCTCTTCCCCGACCCGGAGCGTTGGCTCGTGGTTGACGGTGCCGGGGAAGGTGCGCCCTGCCTGGCGACCGAAGAGCCCGACCTTTCGGCGCTCCCGGAGCCAGCGGACTCGCGGCGCTTGGCCTGGTGTTGGACCCCCGTCGCCGGGGCGCCCGCACAGGACTTAGAAGCCCGCTCGGACCCTTTCTTCTTCTCACCCGTCGAGCCCTTCTCCAACCAGCTTGCGAGACGGGATCGACGGTCCCTCATGGTCCGCTCCGACAAGTTCTTGCAGAACTGGCAGTCCTTCTCTACATGAGTCTTGTCCCCATGAAGACAGTAGAGGCATCGCAAATGTTCGTCTTCCTTAAACACATTCTGCAGCCCGCATCCAGGGCAGCTGCGAAACAGCTTGGGTCCGGGCGACGAACTCACATCCTGGGCCATCTTGAAGTAGGCCGCGAATCTTCTGGAATCCTCCAAGAAGTTGATTCGACGAAATCTTCACCCTTGAGGGGCGTAGGAAAATCCTGCAACGGGTAGCCATTAACGGGAGTAGAACCGGTGGAGCTTGAGGCTTGATTAACCGAAAAAATGTGAAAATTCACATGAAAAAAGCGCGAAACACGCAGTAAAAGCTCAAGAGCTAAGCACGAGGACGCCCAACACTTGAACGTGCGGTAAAAATCTGAAGATGGCTGCCAGAGGCGGGGCTTAGGTAGAGGGCAGTCATTGGTTACTACTACGAAAGACAGATCAGAAACTAAACTGATACCGATTTTTTCTTTACCGAGGATTCCCAGCCTGACGGAATATTCATGAGCATGTGAATCCATGCCAGACCCCATGCTGGAGAACTATAGTATTCACGAAATAGAATAACTATGATAGCTTATTACCAATAGGGTCTGCATGCCTTCATTTCTTTTTTAAAAGTCTACTAATGTGGTTTTGCTCCATGAATAGCATCATGACATTCTAAATGTGCATTGCTAGATTTCACTCAAATTGAACTGCATACTGCTATTCTAAATAAGGTGTATACTTTGGTTTGCATACCATAAGTAAAGTTGTTTTTTATAATTGTGTTTATGAATGATAATAGTACGAAACTTACTAAAGAATGCTCTTTGCGAGTCTATATATATATATATATATATATATATATATATATAATAAATCATTTATACAATACATACGTGTATCAGTGTTCGTTTAGACCATATGCATGCTACAGGTTATTTGTACCCATCTACATCCCTTTCTCCCTCCTGAGATAAGCCTGACTGCTCTGTCCACGCTACCAAAAGAAGTACCACAGGTATATACCAAGAGTTGAGTTTTTTGTATTGCCCTTATGATAGTTTTATGAAGCCCCTTGTTTGGGCTTTAGAAACAGTCCTAACCACCACCTGCCACCAAACTGCTTTATCCGTTCGAAAGTATTCTCCAGACTGCCGGAGAGCCTGTTCATACTTCATTTCAAGGACCTCTTCAGGGCTTCCCTCCAATGGAACTCCAGGGATTGGCAGTTGGGTCACTAAGGTAGCTCTCACAGAAACTGGCCCTATTCGCACTAATGGCCTGCCGTGGTCTCCTCTTGAACTTAACAGCCTTGTTAGAGAAGACTTCACATACAGGTTAATAGGAGGGACTCTTGACTGAAAAGAGCTCCTACACCAAACTGTTACTTACCGGATACATTGGGGAATCTTCTGTTTTACAAAGCTACTTACATGTGTTACTTTATACTGTACCTTCCTTACATAAAGATTACATTTTTTATAAAAAATATGGTGTGTGGACATTCTCTTACTTGGGATCAACAAAAAGTGCGTCCTGTATCTGTGAATCTCCCCAATTCATCTTTGTGTTCGACTTGGGCCGCTCTGTCACAACTAGCAACGAGCTGGATGGAATCACTAACAGTACTTTAAGTCAGGAAGATGCACTTAAAAATGCTGAACACAGGGATTCATTTTTAGCCAGCTAAACGTTTTTGAACCACTTCACCAGTTTGCCCAAGAGGATTCTGGAAATAAATATCGGAAAACAATTTCAGACAAGCAAAACATGGAGTGCCTCTGTACAGTGAAAAATATAAAAACCCTTGCTATACTTGGCATGTTAGATTATTAGAGGAATTAATGCCTTGAGAAATCTGGCAAGTACATCAAGTCTGGAGAACAAATAGTTTGGTGTTCAATTACTTGGAAAAGTAGACTCAGCTCTCATGGAAACCAGGCTAAAACAAAATGCCTGGCCTGTGCAGTGATGACGTATGGATAACAAGGTTGAAAGAAGTGACCAAAAATACATAGTTTTCAATAAACCAAAGTGATGGTGGGAACGGGCACAAGTCATATTTCAACTGCTGAGGCTTGCAGTCTATCCTACCATGGAATTGGATTTAGAAATGAGGAAACCTCCAATCCGTCTGTAACATCAGTTTACGTAAATAATACATCCTACATCCTACTCAGAATCATCACAGGAGCACTTAACCTTTCAAATTGTACCGTTGGTGCCCTCATTCACCAAATGTCCTTTTTTATTGAATGTCACCCACCTGTCTAGTTTTGGCAGAAGTCTCAATGAAAGGAATCCCATAGCTCTTTGCCAGCTCCTGTGCCTGCTTTGTGTCAACGGTCCGTGAGGGAAGGTCACACTTGTTGCCCACTAACACCATTGGTACATCATCCGAGTCCTTTACTCTGTTGATCTGCTCTCTGCAAAGTAGGATTTTAACAAAAATGTAAAAGAAAAAACCATGAAGGAATTCTCACATTTTAATGCAGCAGCGATATACTGGAGTAACAAAGGGCTCTTATTCCAGAACATTTTTTTGTGCACAATCTTTATTGAGTCTAGATTGAAAGATACAGTAACATACCTTGCATGTAAGAAGTAAACTCTACCACTCATAGAACAGCATCACAATATCAACTCATCCACCCCTTCCCGAATTGTTCCCCCTCACTTCTGTGAGACTGCAAAACAGTACCACTGATTGCACCAATCTACTGAAATTCATCCTGCAAACATCCAAAATAGTTTCCGAAATATACTCCGATTAAAACAGGTGGAGTGCTTTGGGGCTTACTGGTCATGGAAAAACTCCATTATTGTAAGACCTATTAAATATAGCAAAACCACATTTAAGCACCCTGGCCAATCCGGAAATTAGGTACAGGGACTTTACCTCATGTTAAAGCCTGCATTGCGAGTCTCCCATCTCCGCTGACGGGCTGCATGTAGGTGCTCCAACACCCCCCCCCCCACCCTCTGCCATCAACCCACAGTTCTGCCCCCTACCGACCCCCCCCATTTACCTGGGGATGTCACGTCTCGATGGAAAAACAGTGTTCCCCGCTGCTTTCCCACCATGGAAAGGGTGGCACCATTCCTTCTCCCTTGTCAATGTCGGCCATCTTGTTTGGTATTTTTTCTTCATTTGAGAAACGGCAACCACACAGTTTGTCACATTTAAAAGAAATATTAGCTTCCCGGAAAAACATTCCAGGATGGCAATACCCCAGGGTTAATGTTCAGGCCCTTGCTTTGCTCATGTCCGTTACCCTTACACAACCACGTAATGCCTACAGCCGTCAGGGTTTATTGCTTAAATAGGGACAAATCTGCTACTGCTGGTCAGATCTTCCAATGCAAGGATATCCAGACATTCATGGCATAGTGTCTGAGATGCCTATGGGCAAGTTGTGGACGAGGCCAAGGAGATTGTGTAACAACTCCCTGATCTCAAAACTTGCATCACACATCCAGGAGGAGGCCTGCAATTCCGTCCATCTCCTCTACAGGACCCCTCCAGAATCTAAGACCGCAGGCATGGCCAACACCGAGGTAGCCAAGGCCACAAACCTTCCAGTATACCTCAGATATAGTGTTTCTTAAAAAAATATTTCACCAGGTAGCAGAAAAATCTATTTTTAGAAACATTTCTCCTCCGTGTTCAGGGTATGAAAAGAAACGACCCACGGGTAGGAAAAACCAATCAAGCGCTATGGCAGCAGTCAAGGAAAACACATCACAGGGTAGCAAGGTTGTTCAAGAGAAAGTACACCCTCCAATAACCCGATCTCCACAAAGCGATGCTATGAAACAAAAGAACTTTTCATTCAAGCAAAATGTTATGAAGGTTATAGGTATGTTCTCTCCAGTTTCCAAGTTGTTAGCCCTACTAGTTAAGGACCACCAATGGCAACCCAATAGGTTTGGATACCCATGTCAATTTCCATAGCCACCCAATTAGTAGTTACTCAGAGGAATGAACGGGAAAAACTGGCGTCCAATTGCTGGCGCAGGATACAGTCAATACTAAAATGATACCCACTGTGAAGTATACACAGTGTTGAGGAGAAGAGCCCAATTCCACAGGTGGTCACAGTAGATACTGAACATTGGCTCTAGAACCTCTAAAGTTAATGTCAGTTCTCGTCTCCTATTGGGCAGCAAGGGTTTTGGTGGTGAAGTTCTGCAGGATTGCATTTTCCTGCTGATTCCAGTTTATAGATGTCCCTGCCAGCATCAGTTGACCATTGTTTGATAACGCAAATATATCACACCATGAAACTCAGATTAAAGTGCTGTCAGGACTGGGCCTCAAACGTTTCCATCAAAGACACAGTATTTGTCTGGTGTCTCGGGGTGCAACATGATGTGGAGCAGTGTGGTTCCAATCAACAAATGAACCCAAAGGTGATCAGGGAATTATAGGTAAAACTAGACCGTGGGCTGCCTTCAAAGTTGTAAGGAAAATTGCCTAGTAGAAGGAATAGCTTTATTCTTGTCCCAATATTTAGAAAGGGTGATCTAGAAGAACCAGGCAAGTATCGTAGGACAGATTTGCTGGCTGTTCAATTACAAACCCGGAGAAGAAAAAATAAAAATGCAATAGTCCTGTTAGGCAAGATTGCATGTATTAACCCTGTGGGAGACTACACCAGCCTTGTCCTCTTGGCAACAGGTAACCCAACCTTTGATATAGGCCTGTACTACACAAGTCGGTAGTGTGACTTAGCAGCCAGTCGTATCTCAAGAGGGGCCAATGTGAGCTTTATGGTTGCAACAAAGTTTCAGTGTGACAAGTATCCAAATAACACTTCAACTCAAGGTTTCTTGATTATAAGAAACGACCCACGAAACGACCACAAGTTTTAAAAAGGCTGATTTTAAAACTTGTCAGTTTTAAAATCAGCCTTTTTTTTTAGAAGGGAGCAATTGGCAACAAAAATACTCTTCAAAATACGCTCCTTCAGTTCAATAAAGTAAGGAGATACCCTTTTGGCATGGCACACAGATATTCCTACACCCTGAAGTGACAATTGCTAGGACACTGGACATTAATATATCAATTTTCACACTTAAATGGTAATACTATACTTGTGGCAAAGGTTAGGGAAGGAACCAATGGTTAACAAGTTTCTCAAACAGGTAAGCACCTTTGAACCCCCCCCCCCCCCCCCAACGCAATGTAGATTAACCCTTTCCCAGCTATACAAGTAAGGAATGTATGAATTTTTAGAGGGATAGTTAAAACACAAGGTCAGAGGTAAAGAAGAGTCTTCAGGGAGCCAGGACAGCCAATGTCACTTGTGCAAAGTCTAGGGGAGCTGAGGCACTTCTTGAAGGTAGGTAAGACGTCTTGCACAATGTTAAAGAGAGTTTTGTTGAAAGGAATCACTGTTGGGCCACAATCTGAGAGGCTTGTGAAGGGCAAAGCTGCAACCAACTCTGCAGAGGGCAGCCAATGCAAGTCTCAACAGAGCAAGCAAGCTACATGCACCCCTTCGTTCACAGTACCTTAGGTCTGAAGAAATTGTTCCAGCTGGCTTCTGTTCCTGTTGTAGTTCCTGCAGATCCTGTTGTTCTTGGGCCTCAGTCGTGGGGATAGGAGGAAGGACGTCTGGGGACTCCTGCACTACGATTTGAAGGTTGGCAGCAGCAATGGGCGCAATAGCACCACAGTGGTTCTTGGACCCCTTGTGGACTTTCTTTGCTTCTGGGGTCCTGCACGCTGTTCAGGTGGCTCAGGCTGCATCAGCCCTGCTTCGAGGGAGTCCGGAGGATCTTCCTGGAGCTCGGGCCGAGCTTAAAAGCAATGCACTATTCTGGCGTCTGTCCCCTGGCACTCGGTTCCTGCAGCACAAATGGAAGTACAGCCAGCAGAGAGGGGTTTCAGTCTAGTTCGTCTTGGGGTCGATTGGTCCCACCAACCCAAGGGCAGAAGTCGTTCTTTCTGGGCTTCTCTAGTCTATGTTGAAATCGGAGCTTCAGCATTGCAGCAGGGCTTCACCGGGCAAACCAACAGTCCAAGAGTTGCAGCAAGCATCCATTTCTTTCTTCGGTTCCTTCGTCCAGTGGTCGACTAAAAACCTTGCCTTTTATGCAAGTTTCTCCCATTCATTTGCAGCCTAGCTGTCACTGGCACAGCAGAGTGGCTGTCCTCCAAGGACAGCCAGCCGGCCAATCACCTTTGGGTGCATTCCTGTAATGCACCTTAGGAGACTAAGCACAGGAAGTTTAGAGCACCTCCCTGCCCTGCCAGACACGCTGGAGCTAGAGGCGGGCTTCAACAGTGAATCCCGCCAAAGACAAAACTAACAAAGGGACCAAACCTAGTTTGGCGCGCAGAGCCTATCTCAAGAAGAACCTTTACAACAAGAAAAAGGGGGAAAAAAAAATAAGACTGGGCCACTTTGACAAAATGGACACCATGGGTGCTATACTGCAGCTGCGAACGCAGCCCATGGTAAAAACACACAAGGGTAGGAAAAAGTAAAGCACTGCCACCAGCCATTAATTGTAGAAAGGGTAACAAAAATGTTACATAGGAAGTTAAAAGGGGATAATAAGTAACCCCTCCAGCACCCTATTGTAAAATAGTGTGTGCTGGGTCTTTAAAGAGGAAAATGGTCTATAAAGAAGAAAATGTAAGTAAAGTCAATTTCACTTCACTACAGTAGTAAACAAGAGAAGGTATTTAAACCTTAGCAGAAATCCAAAGGGTTTCTCTGGGACACTGCACCGAGGGTGATGTGTGTCACAATGTAAAAAGATGATGCCTATGGAGTTGGGTCAGACTCCAAAACCACAAGTCAGTGTTCAAATCAAATAAAAATGCATGAGAGGGGGGAAAATAGTCTTGCTCTCTTCAGGATGAAAATTAAGTCCTAAAGTCCAGCAAAAGAGCTGGGGGTCTCTAAGGTAGGAGGCAATTAGCACATTTCTGAGAATTCCCCCTAACAAATCCGCATGGTGGATATTAGGTCATGCCATGAAAGCTGGCCAAACAACAAAAAATGTCCTATAATTTTATAAAACACTAAATACTAAACCAGTACAAAAATGGCTGGAGCCAATTGAGGGGGAAACTAAAGCTGCCCCCCCCTTTACCGTTTAAGGTCTTACTGGTGGAATTGAATGTAAATTGCTTCTACACGGATTAGAAATGCTAGATTTATTAATAAGATGGAAGCAGAGGCTCGAAATATCATGTATATATTAAAGGAGACAGAAATGAAACAGTGGTATTATTAAAATATATGTTGAAGATTGCATACCCTTTAAGAGCACATTATGAGGAGTCATTATATGATCCATTAGAATAGAAAATTAAAAGGGCATATCTTTGGCAAATAGGTATATTGTTCAATCATTTAAAAAACAGAAAGCCGACAGATCTATGCAAGTTTTCGGCCATTCAACACCATGCCAGAATATATCAAGAAATCTCGGTCATGCTCTTTCTTAGTAATAATCGCAAAACCTGTGAAAGGAAAGGAACTTGGTTAAAGATACATTGAAAAAATAGAATGTGTGGACAATGTGGAAAGTTTGGGCAAATGAAGGCTCTGGAACTTTAAATACATGAAATGTACTATTCTGTAAGTTAAGGATTAAATATTTCAGACCTTTTGTATATACATTAGATTAAGTATTTACTTTTTGGTATAGACTATTTAGGAGCCCATGTTTTGCTTATATTTACATTACTGGGAAAATATTAAGATCAGTCATTTACATCAATTTGGATATAATTGTGCGTTGTAGGTTTATTGCAATATTATTCACAATGTTTAAAGGTTTTATTAAGACCAAAAACAGTGAATAAAGAAAATATTCTTCTACCAAATAGCAATATGAAGTTGTGTAGATTTTTGGGGACCTGGGCAAGGTTTTAAAGTCCTTGTGGTACTCCCAACGTTTTGTTTTTCTGGACATTTGGGGGGCTGTGGAGGGGGGGGGCTTAGGACACGGCTGAAGGCCTATTTTTGGGCCACCAAAGTTTTCTGGACTTTTAACTTAAAATGGATTCTCAAAATCAGCCTTGGGGGAGGATTTTGGTAGGGCACCCTGCTATGCTAAACAGGGAAGACAAAAGTTTAGCCAAGCCAAACTATAGAAGGTAGCAGAGCGGCATTGGCATAGTCTCAGGAAGGGTGCGAGTATTCTAGGACTACAGAGTCTACACAGAGCAAAACCTAGAATTACACTAAGACCGGCAAGTATATAAATATTTATTAGGCCTTTAGATCACACACTAAGCAAGTAAAACCGAATATTGTCACAAAAACCCTTATACATTAATTATTAGGAGAAATACAACAGCATTTCACTCAAAACCTAGTGAATAAGAGACACGCATATGCCTTCGAAATAGAACAAAAATATCAAGAAAATCATAAAACAGCTTCCAGAGTTCCCATGAAGTCCAACCATACGGTGGCTATGGGCCTTGTGCCCAAATGTCACCAGCTCCAAAGTAGATACCTTTCAGGTAGGTTTACAAAGAGATTGTCAGTGCCAGTGGTTACGATTTATAATAAGAGTCAAAAAAGTAAAAAACGTTTAGTAGAGTGGACTCACTCAATCCCAGCCCTTTGGATAGTCCTAGGAAGGAAGCCTTAACCAGACCTCCACCGACAAAAGCCAGGAAAGTGCGATTTAGGGACAGAACTGTACACCCATTTAACCCTATGGAGAACAGGGGGGCGGGTGTGGCAAAACAGTTAACTTAACTTACACCCTCTCCCTCAAAGTCATGTTCCTACAGAGGCCACTGTTGGTGTTCCAGAATCCAATTGGGACACAATCTTTGGCGCTTGCCCAGTCGGGGACAGCCAAGGGGTCACAGGTGCAGAGGTCACATTCGGCATCAGGTTATGTTTTGGCTGGTCAGGGTGCACATGGTAAGGATCTGCACCAAACGGCAAACACATCTGCCCAGTAAGAGACATTCAGGCAACAGGGATGTGGACTGGGACTAGACTGTCCCAGCCCCTTTCTATGCTTACACACACAAACCACCCCTTAGCCTGTGAAGGCAGGATGAAAACCAGCGCCAAAAAACAAGGGAAAAACCTTGTTGCACGTCCAGGTTAGGGTGCCAACCACATTCAGTAGCCATTCATGGTAAATACAAAAGTTCACAAGTAAAATGTATAAAATAAATTGTAAAAAATGTTACTGACACAAGCTAGTCTTCGGAATATTGTAAAAGCAACTAAAAAGCAATTATATAAAAAGCCAGATACTAAACATCTTAACTGCACTTCACTGTAAGGTTATATGTGCACTTGTAACAATACAAGAATTTACCTACACATAGTCTCAGTACTGATAGTTTCCCCTTAAGAATGAGCAAACAAGAAAGAGAAACTAAGGAGAAGGGTTTATTATTTGCCTCCAAAAAGTCGGGCCAGATTTCTAAAAGCAAAAAGGTTAGTGTGTCCAATAGAAGTCCACAGGAATAAAGCAGCAAAAAACATCTTTCTGAACGCAAGTCGCTGTATGCTCAAATACAATTATTTTTTTTCACAACATATTTGATATGCAGTTTGTCAGGGCATGGAGTAGACTACATAGGGTATTTCAATATTTGAATTGTATATGGTGTATTCCTTCGGCAGTTAGGTTTATGGCGACCCATATTAACTTTATGTGAATCCATTGTTTGTGAAACAGGTAATAACTTTAAACCCTTTACCCTCCTCTCAACCCAAGTGTTCCATCCCAGTGCCCCAACCCACCTCAGGTTTCTGGACAAAACGTAGCATTCTTGCGTTTAGAATGACTCAGAATTTGGGAAGCAACCAAGAGTCCTTGCAGATCGAACTATCCCAGATGCCTTATCCTTGTAAGGTTGAGTCCTGAATGGTCTTCAAAGGCAAGCCATAGAAAAGGTGCCCATGTGGCAAACGGTTATATGCGATCTCACTGACAGGGTGCTAAACTCCCTCACGAACAAAACACTGAAAAACACCAATTTCTTTCCTTTTTTTTTATTGGTGTGTGGGGGGGGGGGGCAGGCAATCTTCCCTTTTCCCACCCTTTTCAAGCCACCCCAAACCCATCTCAACACATTTTAACCCTTTACCCCACTACCCTTTATATATTTAATCTTTTTGGTGTTTTTGTCCGCTCTGTTATGTACCACCCTGTTTCGTTTGCAATAAAATGACTAGGTTGGATTATTCCTAATGTCAGTTTTCAAACACTGGTTAATTGCATCACTTGGTGGTACATGCCTGCTCCACATTATAGGTATGGACCACCTTGCTGCAAACAGCAATTTACATCTAGAAAGTGTACCACATCAGCATCTTCTGGTTTATAGCCGAAAAGATGAAAATAAAAACAGGATAATCTGGGTATCGGATAGCTCAGCATCTCCATAATTCTATGTCAAGACAGGTGGGTCACATTATGCTTCTCTTGCTTTATTAACATAAGAGAAAAGCTCAGCAGCAAGTTTGTATGCACCCAAACTGATGTTATATACATAAACAAGGATGCAGAAAAATATTCCATGAAATAACATTCAACATGAGGAAAAATAACCTCCATTTCAAAACAAAAAGTCACTGAAGACCAGGAACTCAGTTTCCCAGAGGGCTTAGCCCAAGTTCACAACAGGTCACAGCCCATGTGACAATCCTCCAATAAACAGTAAGCAATCCCTCCAAATAGGAACCAACAGTGCATCACTCCCTCTTTCTTTGCTGCTCACAGCAAGAGATAAGTACATTTTCATTCTATTCTGCCTTTCAATTTTGATAAAACCAGCATGTTTAACATTTACTATTGCTGTTCTTGGAATATCAAGTGCTGTCAGGCACTCGTCCACAATGTTGTATTAAGTTTTATTATTTTGTTTACATTATTGCAGCGCGAGCCGCGTAACCCGCGTCTCCTTTCTTTGTTGTCTTTTTGCTCCTCCCCGACGCCAGCTGTTCCTCAATGGTGATGGAGACCGCTGCCCACGATCGGATTTTTCTGCATCCTTGTTTATGTATATATAGGGAGACCGCTGCCCACGATCGGAGCCTCGCATTACGCGAATAGCCTCCAATACCTTTGTTTCCTTTATTGTTTTCTCCTCCGAAGATTCTCTTGCGCCTCACCTGACCCAATCCAACGTTCTGTGAGGAACGGGGAGGCTGCACAGAGCATTTTTCTCAGGCACGGTAACGCCCGCAGCCACTAGAGAGCCTCATCATCCTCTGGTTCTTTTCTCTATTAAGCTTTCTACAGTTAAGTGTCATTTTTCGTTTAAAGAACAAAATAAAAAAAAGGTTAAAAAAAAGGTGTGAAGAAATTTCATCCATTACTACAGCAGCTCAATACTCCCCTCGGGCTGATCAAGAATGGTCAGAGGATGAGGAGGGAGCATATGAGATTGACGAAGTGGCCATGGTAGACCGTTTTAAAAGGTTGTTGGGATCCTCAGTGGAAACCACCATTAAAAAAGGCCATCTCTGACATGCTTTTGCCCATCCAACAGAGTTTGGATAGCATGGAGGAACACTTAAATACAGCGCCCCCGCTGGGGAATAAGAAACAGAAAAAACACATTTCTGATGGGGGAAGTACACTGGCTCGCAAGAGTATGGCCTCTTTGACAAGCCCTCCCCCACCCCCTCCACCCCCAAGAGCCAGCCAGAACAATCCACAACTGCCATTTCAGGCTTAAAGCTTTCCTGACTAGGAAGGAGACCCCTTCTGACAACAGACCCTCCCACCCTGAGGAAGATAATTTGGGCGCCAGACCCTCGAGGAGTACCATCAGGGCAGAGATGACGAGTATGATTAGGGGGGAGTGCCAGAATGACAACCGAACCACTCCTCCTATCCTCAGAAGAGAACAAACAAACTGTAGGGTCCAGACCCTCTATCTCGGGAAATGCGGCAGTCCCCATTCCCAGGCAAACATCCGGAGAACATGCAACTCTCGAGGGAATGTTTACACCGGAAGATCTGATTCATCCCAGGTCAGACTGGGAACCTTCATTAAGTGCCTGGAATATATTAAAGCCAGACTGCGTCGGCCCCTATAAAAGGGAAGTCCGGGCCAAGCTCAGATCGGAATGCCCTCGCCCAGAGATTACGGGGAAGGTAGCTCCAACCTCTGAGCTCGATATGAAGATGATCACCTTCCTAGGGAAGACCATTAAGGACCCCCAAGGAAGGCATTGATCGTGCCTGGAGATCCTGTCAAGATAAGGTCCTGGATATCACAGGGTCCCTGATGAAGATAATGGACGTGGCCGAAAAGGCCATTGATACAGGCAAACCAATTGACCCAACTATCCTATTGGGTTGGTCCCAGAGAGCACTCTGCTTGCTCGGGAACGTCAACTGTGCCATCTTGACAAAACACAGGAAAGGCATCCTCTTAAAAAATTGACCCCAAATTGTGATAACTGGCAGACACCGAATCTGGAGCAGCAGCTCAAGGTCTGCTATTTGGAGATCCCTTTGTGAAAGAAATGTCTAAATTCGTGGGCACCTTCACTGCCTTAGACAAGGCACAAGCGTCTATTAAAATAGTATTTGCCACCAAGATTTTTTTCCCCAGGCCAGACGAGGTAGGGGGTCACTCCTCTGGCTGATACGCCTTTGACAGAAGACCTCCGCATTCAAGGACCAGCATAATTTCTGGAAAGACTGTTCAGACACCTTCCCATCCAGAGGACGAGGAAGGGGCCGTGGCTGGAGAAGAGCGGCTAGATATCCAGCCCAACAGCCAACAGGTCAGTGTTACATAGCAGCGCCAGCGCCGCAGACACCCATAGGAGGGAGGATGGCTCTTTGCGCAAGCCAGGGATACCTTATCAGGAGATGGCTGGATCATGGACACAGCTTGAGGCTAGCGTCTAGAGTTCTTTGCCCAACCCTTCGAATCGCCCTGCATAGATAGTAATGTCTGAGGCGCACGCAGCAGCGCTAGACAGCAAGGTACAATACCTACACCAAAAGCAGGCCATGTGCCTGTGCTAGAGTCATGGTGGATTTTTCAGCCATATATTTTAGGTTTGCAGGAAGCAAAAGGTACGTCCAGTAATAAATCTCAGAGCTTTGAACGACTTCATAGACTACCACTGTTTCAAGATGGAGGGGATACACATGCTCAGAGACATTCTAAGACTCTAAGACCAGGCGACTGGCTCATTTGCCTGGACCTCAAGGACGCTTATCTGGCAGTGCCCATTCATCAGGCACACGTAAGCTACCCGAGGTCTTCTGGAAGGATCAGGATTAGGAGTGTACAAGCTTGCCGTTCGGGCTCTCCTCTGCCCCTTGGGCATTTACCAAACTCCTAAAGCCGGTCGTGGCTCAACTCAGAAAAGGTGCCAGACTCATAATATACTTGGACGACATTTCCATGGCTCAATCCCAAACTCTGGAAGAGCAACGGGCTCGCCATAGTCTGAAGAGATATGGGCGAAACCCTCTTTTTTAGGGGGCCTGACTCTAGAGGGTTAAAGGTACAGTAAAATAGAGGAGGATAGAGTCAAAGGCTTCCCTGGCCAAAGGCGTGACAGTGGGTCACCAGGGCCTTGCAGAAGAGCTACGTAGCTACTGGCTTGAACAGAGATCACTGTTCGGTACAAAGACAAAAAGGTTTTATTTTAACAGAGAGATACTTAGGGCGGCATCTCGATGTCAACGTTATAACAAATTGTTCCTCGAACTTATTGACAATTGATAGGTCTAAGTCCAGTCGCCTGGGAGGTTCTCCGGATTTGCAGCATTTTAGTATATTTTGTTTTGCAACCACACATGCCACATTGAACAATCGTCTGGTGGTAACTGCAGCCTTACCAATATCCCCAAATAAGTATTTCCGTGGGGAAGGTGTAGTAGGTATTGCCGTAATGTCTTCTAGAATCTCCGCCACGTCCCCCCAAAATCTAGTTACGGGTGGGCAAGCCCAATACATATGGTAAGAGTCTGCATTAGGGGCATCACATTTGGGGCATTTTCCCGTGTGGTTTTGTACAAACCGAGCTAGCTTGGCTGGAGTATAGTGTAGTTGGTTTAGAACGTTAAACTGAATAAGACGCAGCCCTGAGTTCATGGAAACGTGTTTGGTCAATTGGCAGTATCTCAACCATGTGGCCTTGCATAACTCCATTCCCAAGTCCTGTTCCCAGGCTTCTTTAATATTATTGCATGGCTTGGAGTGTGTTTGAACAAGGTTATATAACGTGGACAGACTTTTCCTGTGTCCTCCTGGTTCCGTCAGGGCTGCAATACATTCATGTGTGGGCGGTTCTGCTGGGAATGAGCAGCAAAGGCGGATTTCATCCTGTGATATTGGAATCGCTTGAGGTGGTCTCCACCCACCGCCCTAATAAAATCCTCTAGTTTACAGAGCTTCCCCTTCCGGGAACATGTCCCGCATTCTAAATTGTTTCTGTGGATCCCACGTCCCCTGGAGTGCCTCATCGAATGTGGGAGTTATACACGGGAAGTTCCACAGTGGTACCTCTGGATCATATGGGGTTGTGAGGGCGATTCTCTCATATATCATAAACCATGCTCTTGTGGTGGTGCTCACGGGGTCATATTCGCATGTGTCTTTCCGACTGGGGTCGAACATTACCGCTCTTCGGTCTGAGGGGGACGCTGCATATCTTTCCAAGGGGATATGTGCTGCTGTGTCTTCCGGGTTGAACCAGTGTTCGCAAAGTGTGCCGGCGATGCTAGGTAATAAAGCTCAAAGTCTGGTGCTGTGATCCCACCCTTTTGAAAAGGTTCTGTCATTTTGGACCATTTCAATCTAGCAGTCTTCCCTCCCCATACAAATGTAGTGGCCAACGTGTTAAGTTTGGTAAAGAATGTTCTGCCTGGCCAAATCGGTATGTTGCAAAAGAGGTACAAGAGCTTGGGTAACAACCATCTTAAGCAGCGATATTCGCCCATAGAGGGATAGGGGGAGTTTGTTCCAGAGTTGTAATTTAACTGTGAGGGATTGTAGTAATTCGCCATGGTTTTCTGCGTACAGTGTACTCTTGTCTCTTGATATCATTATCCCCAAATAACGGATGTGTAGGGACCATTTGAATCCATGTGTGTCTGACATGTCTCTAGTTTTAGGAGTAAGCGGGAACAGCTCTGACTTAGATATGTTGATCCTGTACCCAGAGTATTCAGAGAACTTCTCAATCTCTGCCATGATCGGTGCTAAGTTTTCCTCAGGGTTCCTGATATATAGTAGGGTATCATCAGCATATAGGGAGACAATTTGTGTCTGTCCGGTCATATGAAGACCTCTGTGTGCATGGTTTTGTCGGACGTATTCGGCCATGGGCTCTATTGTGAGTGCAAATAAAATTGGGGAGAAGGGGCAGCCCTGCCTAGTGCCTCTACCTAGGTGAAATAAGGATGACATAGTTTGATTAGATAGTATTTTTGCTCCCTGACATGTGTATAGCAACCAGACACAATGCACAAAGTATCGACCTAAACCGAATCTTTCAAGGACCAGGAATAGATAGTCCCAGGAGACCGAGTAAAAAACCTTCTCGCATCTAGGGATGCGACCACCGCGTCCGCTGCTGGATCTATTTGTGCCATCACTCCAAAGAGTCTGTAGGTTAAGGACAGTGGACCTTGTCAGTATAAAGCCAGCCTGGTCGGGATGTACCAGTATGGGCATGTAGGGCAGTAGCCTGGTCGACAGGATTTATGCGAAAATCTTCGCGTCTGTGTTAATGAGTGAGAGGGGCCTATATGAACCCATGTTTTGAGGGGGTATTCGGGATTTAAGGAGAACCGTTATTACTGCCTCTCGCATAGTGTCTGGCAGTACGCCCCGTTCCACTGCCTCTTCCCAAACTTTCAGCAAGGCAGGGGCTAGTATGTCACGAAATTCTTTATATATTTTGGCACCCAGACCGTCAGCTCTACCTGAGGTTCATGCTTTAATTGCCTCTGTAACTTCCTCAAGTGATATGGGGGTATCTAATAGCATACGTGTTTCTGGGGTCAGAGTTGGGGGATCAAGTTCTTGCAGATACTCCGTTATTTCTTCCTTGGTTTTGGTGTCCTGATTGGAATACAGTGATTTGTAAAACGCGGCAAACATGTCATTTATTTCTTGTTCACCGTTTACTATGTCGCCACCAGGCGTCTGGATGGCTGCAATAGGCGGGGGTGGCCGTTCTCGGCCTTAAGCATCTGGGCTAGGAACTTCCCAGCTCTTTGCTTTCCCCGTATCTACGAGCTCGGACCGGGGCGGCCATGTACTGGACCTCCCTCTCAGCGAGTTTATTAAATTCTGCCAGTGTTATGTGGATGTCTGAAAGGGCCTCTTTGCTATGGGTGGTGGTATATTCAAACTCGAGTAGCTCGAGTTTGGCTTCCGTGGTGTCCAGTAGTCTTGGTCATGATTGCACCTCGCACCCATACGTTAAATGTTTCCCATACTGTAGCGCATCGGTCTACCAAACCTCAGTTTAATTAAAAAAAATTCTTCCATTTCAGTGTGTAATGATTTGCAAACGTTTGGGTCTCCGAGTAGGGCAGAGGGCATTCTCCAGCATCTGGCCCACGGGGTAGCATCACCGATACACAGTGATTGATATTGGGGAGTGATCCGAGGGGGTGCGGGGGTACATTTCACAGTGCAGGACCATGTTTGTGAGTATTGAACTAATAAGCCAGTAATCTATTCGGGATTTGGAGTCATATACTGATGAATAGAAAGTGAAACGCTTTTCTTGGGAATGCAATTCTCGCCAGATGTCAACCATGGTAATTTGTTGCATTATCTGTCGTATAGCTAGTGCGGTTTTAGTTACGGTTCTATGTGAGGTTGTGGATCTGTCAAGGGCTGTGTCGAGTATCGTATTAAAATACCCCCCCCCCCCCCCGACCCAAATCACCGCCGTACCTTAAACTTCAGTTAACATGTTATGTAGAATTCGGGGTCTTCTATGTTGGGGCCATATGTATTAACTGTAACCATCTTCCGTCCTGCCAACTCTCCCCAGACTAAAACATATCTTCCTTACATATCAATTTTGGCATCATGGAGACGAAAGCCCAATTTTGGATGTATTAAAATAAGAACTCCCCAGGGTTGGGAGGAGTATTCAGTGTAGTATCGTAGTGTGCCCCATCTTGGAAGGAAATTGGTACAGACCTGTCCCAGTGCATGTGTCTCTTGCAGTAGTATGATCTGGGGATTATGTCTGGTTTTGTATGTTGCGGTTTTTCTGGCCTTAATTGGGTTATTTAGGCCCCGAATGTTCCATGAGAACAGTACCATAGTTTTCTTTTAATGCCAATATGTGTGTGGATTCGGGAGTGCCGCTGGCCTTAACTGTGCTCGATGCAACCTGTGTTTTTAAATTGTTGCCATTTGTGGCAAAACTTTGTTCCCTCCCTCCACCCCCTCCCACACCATCAACCCCAACCCGATGATGTAACCCTTCCCCCATAACCTGTGGAACTTTCCTGAGGGTTGCTAGTTGCAGTCGCATGGCCTCCATCAGTAGAGGCTCCCGATCCCAGCAGTTTCTGGAGCCGTTGGTCTCGAATGGATAGGCTTCACAGCCCGAGTAAGGATATCTCCGTTAATCCATTTCAGTCAGCTGGGCCTGGGTTATTAATGCCCGGTCGCGGTGGCCTGTTCTGGTCTCATACATGATCTTTGGAAGGAATGGGGATGGACGTCTATGTACAATATCGCTTCCGCAGGGTTCTCAAAGAAATGCAACCTGCCTCCATGTTGGATTCGTAGCTTGGCCGGGAAGATGAGAGCGTATGGGACATGGGGCAGCCTTAGTAGTCTTTTGGCCTGTTCATAGGATCTGCGTTGTATTTGGATGTTGGTCGAGAAGTCCGGATATTTGTGGATTCTGCTTTCCTCATATTGTAAAGTGCCTTTTTCTCTGGAGAGCCTTAGGATCGGGTCTCTGTCCCTGTAGTTAAGGAGGCGAACAATGATCATGCGCGGTGGTGCCCCAGGTTTGGGTGGTGGTGCCAGGATGCGGTGCGCTCTTTCAACAAGGAAGTGGTCAGAGGGATTCTGTGCCTAGAAGAGTTTTCAGCAGGTCCTCTAGTTGTCACTCCATCGGGCCCTTGCAGAAGGATTCCGGAATGCCGACAATACGGATATGGTTTCTTCAAGATCTCGATTCAAGGTCTTCGCATTTTACTGGAGTCTTGCACAGTTCTCCTTTCAATTGCGCTATGTCCCGGCTTGTTGTGTTATCTCATCTTCATTTGTGCTGATCCTATTTTCAGATTCTGTAATGCGAGAGCTTTCCTGGTCTACTCTAGCCTTAAAGGAGCTAATTGTCGCAGCAATATCATCCAACTTGACATTCACTGCTAGGAAGCCGTTCTGAACCAGTCATTAAGCGATCTTCTCTGGCATCGGGTGGTGTCCCGGCAGGATTGTCATCTCCCATGGATGTGGTGGTAGGCGTCCCTTGGGGTTGGGAGCTAGCAAAGGAGTCCATTGGGCCAGTTTTCTTTCCGCCTGTGCTTTTCTTCTCGTGGCGGCCCATGAGTTGCCGGCGCAGATCAAGGGTAGATGATGTGGATTGGGCTGGTCGCTTATATTGATATGATATGGTCTATACAGACTGGTTTACCTGTTGCGACCCGTTGGGTGCCAGTGTATCAAAACATTTGGTCAATCAACGTCGTTGCTGCCAGGATCCTTGGGTATTCCGTAGTTAGGCGTGTCCCCCAGGGTTCTCCCTGGCCGTGTGTATCGGGTCCTTGCCGGGGGTTCAAGAGGATGGTGTATTTCTTTTGGGGAACAGGGCTTTGCTTGGTGGTAGTCTATATAGTAGCATAGCTAGTTTTGTGTTTCTATAGGCTGCTATAGCGGGCAGTGTACACGTAGAGACTTTGAGCGTAGTCCCAACCCTTGTTACCGAGCCATCAGCTGGATATTACCCAAAATATATATGATACATTACTCACCGTAATCGTATTTCTGATGCTTGTATCTGCTTAGATTCACATGCTGTGCATAGGCCGACATCTAGTGGAAGCTACGGAGTATTACAGTTTGTTTTTCGAAACTCGAAAATGGGCGTCGACACAGGCGTGCCAGTAATACTATCCCTAGTGTGACGTCCACTGTACCCAAGATCCCTCACGCGTCTAGGATCCTCAGATTGTATTTTTTCTGACATGAGGAGTAGCGTGAGTACAGATAATCCAAGCAGATAGACAGAAAGGTAAGACTACCAGCAATCATGCGCCTTCTCTCGGAGGGGAGGAAGGGTGGGTCGCATGTGAATCTAAGCAGATACAAGCATCAGAAATACGATTACGGTGAGTAATGTATCCCTTCTGAGGCTTGTGGAATCTGCTTAGATCACATGCTGTGCATAGATTAGCAAGCAGTACCAGAAGGAGGTGGGATGTGAGAAGGGTCATGAGCAAACAGGTGTCTTAGAACCGCTTGTCCCACTTGTGTATCTGTCTTGGAATGAGTGTCAATGCAGTAATGCTGAGTAAAAGTGTGAATAGAGCTCCAAGTAGCTGCTTTGCAAATGGTGTCGAGGGGAACATTTGCAATGAAAGCCAGAGTGCCCCAATGCCTCTAGTAGAGTGGGCCCTTGGCGTAAAAGGCAGAGTTTTTTCAGAAAGAGAGTAACAGCTGTATACAGTTGATAATCCACTTCGAGATCGCGCCTTTAGAGACGCGATCTCCCTCTCTGCCTGTAGCTACGGAGACAAACAGTTGATCTGTTTTCGTTAGCGGTCTGGTTTTATTTACATAGTAGAGGACCGCCCTACGCACATCTAGGGTGTGTAGTTTCACCTCAGCCGAGCTTTGCGGGTTCTGGAAGAAAGCCGGAAGCTCGATGGACTGGTTTACATGGAACTTTGATATAAATTTAGGTGAGAACCTATGGTGTGTGCGTAAACCCAGTTTGTCTTTGTGGATAGTAAAGAAAGGATCCTGCACTGACAGAGCCTGAATTTCACTGACCCTTCTTAGAGGTAATGGCTACTAAGAAGGCCGTTTTATAAGTCATGTGTTTGAGACTACTTTTATGCATGGGTTCGAAGGGGGGGGGGGGGGGGGGGGCCATGAGCTTAGCTAGCACCACATTAAGGTCCCATCCTGGCGGTGGGTTCGAAATAGGAGGGTGAAGTCTCTTTACTCCTTCCATGAAGGCTTTAACTACTGGTACTTTCCACCACGACACCTTGTTATGGGATGTGGTGTAAGCCGAGAGGGCTGCCAGGTGTACTTTCAGAGAGTTAAAAACCAATCCTGCATCCAGCAGGTGGAGCATGTATGTCACAACGTTGGAAGGGGTGCAATCAACAGGGTTGATTTGTTTATTCTGGCACCAAATAACTAATCTCTTCCACTTGTCAAAGTAACAGTGCCTTGTGTTTGGTTTCCTGGATTCTTTTAGGATGTTCATACACCTCTGTGGTAAATTGAGATGTCCAAACTCTATGACCTCAGGAGCCATGCTGCCAGGTTCATTGAGTTGGGTTGCTGGTGCACTGTTTGACCTTGTTGCTGGGAAAGTAGGTTGTACCAGGCTGGAAGTTTGATGGGTTTGCACACCGCCATCCTGCGTAGGTGTGGAAACCATGGTTGTCTCGCCCACATGGGAGCAACTAGGATGAGCGTCATCGATTCCTTGTTCATCTTGTACACCACCTTCCTGATGAGAGGAGTTGGTGGAAAAGCGTACGCAAACATCCCTGACCAGTTCATCCACAGGGCGTTCCCTTGGGAGTCTGGCTGGGGGTACCTGGATGCAAATCCTGGGCATTGTTTGTTTTCGCTTGTGGCGAATAAGTCTATAGTGGGGAAACCCTACTGAGAGAAGAGATCTTCTACGATCTCTCTGTGAAGGACCCATTCGTGTTCTTCTGGGAGGGAGTCTCTGCTTAGAGCATCCGCTAGGGAATTGAGCTCCCCTGGAACATGTTGCGATGACAGGAAGATGTTCCGTCTGAGTGCCCATATCCAGATTTTCTGGGCAAGCTTGGACAGATTTGGCAAACGAGTCCCTCCTTGCTTGTTCAGATAGAACATGGCTGTCGTGCTGTCCGTCCGGATCTGCACCGACAAGTTTAGTAGATGGGGCTCGAACGCCCGAAGCGCTCGGAATACTGCCAGAAGCTCTAGCAGGTTGATGTGGTTCTTGGCTACTGATTGAGACCAGAGACCCTGAGCTGTGTGGTGGAGATAGTGAGCTCCCCACCCAGTCAGGCATGCATCTGTAGTCACCACTGCCTGTACTTCGGGATCGTAAAAGGGTTTTCCCCTTGCGAGATTCTCTCTTGTCCACCAGTGTAGGCTCTGTACAAGTGTTGGCGAAACGACCACTAGATCGTCCCACTGACCACTTGCCTGAGACCACTGTTTCGCCAACCATTCCTGCATGGGACGCAGTCGCGCGTGGGGGACCAGGTAAATGCATGCCGCCATCATGCCCAGTAACCGCATTGCTTTGCGTACCGTTATTTGTTGACCAGACTGATAATGTGGAATTTGCAGTAGTATATTTTGCAGTAGTATATTCCGAATTCTCTCTTCAAAGGGAAGGTCAACCCTTTCTGAGTATCTAGAATTGCACCTAGGAACTGTTTTGAGGTGCTTGGCACCAGGCTTGACTTCTTCTCGTTGATTGAGAAGCCTAATTCGTGGAGGAGGTCGATAGTCCTTTGAATGTTTGTCCTGCAAATTCCTGGGGTTTCCCCCGTTATGAGCCAGTCGTCCAGATAAGGGTACACTGGGATTGCCTCCCTGCGTAGGTGTGCAGCTGCCACCGCCAGTACCTTGGTGAATACCCTTGGTGCTGAAGCTATCCCGAAGGGCAGTACCTTGAATTGCTAGTGGCGACTGTCCACCTTGAAGCGCAAGTACTTTCTGTGCGCCGGGAGCATGGAAATATGAAAATAAGCATCTTTCATATCCAAGGTTGCCATGTAATCCCCCTTTTACCTGGTGTGGGACGAGTTGTATCGCGTCCTTTTCTAGCAGAATGGCGATCTCCTCGAGAAGGATCTTCTGATGTTCTAAGGAGTGTACTTTGTCGTGGAGGATGGTTCCGGGGACGCTGCAGTAATTCTATACAATATCCTGTGGACACTGTTGACAGCACCCATCTGTCTGAGGTGATCCCTTCCCAAGCCTGGGTTAAGTTGGAAATGCGTCCCCCCTACTGGGGTTGCGTGAGAAGGGACCCTGAACTGAGCGTCACTGCTTTGGTGGAGGCGTGCCACCTCCCTTGTTGGGGCTGCCTCTGCCTCTCCCACGACCTCTTTTGTTACCCCTGCCGTAACTTTGGGTAGACTGCTGGCTGTTGTTCCACTGTGTACCCCGTCCCTGGGCATGGTTGCCTCTTTGTGAATTTTGGCCGTGTGGGCGACGAAAATTACTGTTCCCCCTCTGGTTAGGGGGTTTGTTGGTTAGTTGGCCAAGGGATTTCAGTGTTTCGTATTCATCCTTGGCGTTTTTCAGTGAGTCTTCGACCGCTTTCCCAAACAATAGATCGGGTTCCACCGGCTTGTCTATTAATGAAGCCTGAGTTTCTGTTTTGAACCCTGACTGCCGTAACCACGCATGTCTTTTGATAACAGTACCTTCTGCTATCAATCTCCCTGCGTTGTCCGCGGCGTCGAAAGTTGCTTTCAATATGCAACCAGACACGGCTCTCCCTTCTGCCGAGATCCGAGCCAATTGGCCCTTTAACGGTTCAGGAGCAGAGGCTATGAGTGCCGCGACCTCTTCCCATTGATGGCAGTTGTAGCTGGCCAATAGGGTGGTGGAGTTAGCAATCCTTGCTTGGTAGGCGGACGTTGAGGCTACCTTCCTGCCAAACCCGTAAAGTTTCTTGCTCTCCTTGTCGGGAGGAGCTTCTGACGAAGATAAGGGTGTTCCAGCCCTCTTCCGAGTGTTGGTAACAACTAGGGAGTCTGGTTTAAGATGTCCTCTTATATAGAGAGGGTCAGACTGGGCTGCCCGGAAAAGTTTTTCGACCCTGGGGTTGACTGCTCTGGTGAGGTTTGGGTTCACCAGGGACGGATCTATTCTTCGTTGGATGGATTTAAGGATAGAGATGGTCTGAGCGACCGGCCTCCTCTCTCCCACCAACTCTTCTGCGAAGTCCCTTTCCTCCTGTACACCGTGGGTGTCGATGTGAAAATGTTCTGCCGCGCGAGCGAGAACCTCATTAAGGAGGGGCTGGTTATCGACTGGCGAGTCGGTAACTGGGGCTTTGTTCTCTACCGGGGAATCTACTCTGTAAATTTCCTGCTCATCTTCTCCCTCCTCCTGGTCCTCATCATCCGCATAGTATTCCGTCCCGGTTTGTTCCTCCATAATTTCAAACTCCTGGTCCCCCTCAGGGAAAGGCTCTTTCGAACCGGGCCTTTTTACTTAGGGGGATAGGATCAGTGGAACCTGAGGGTGTGGCCCCCTGAGGGTCATACGAGAGGAAATGCTCTGGATTCTTGTCGTAAAAATCAGCCAAGGAAGACAAACTTGACATGACCCTGTCTATGCCTTCGCTGGACCATTCTTTGGAACAGGGGATGACTTTAGTAGGCAATTTAGGGGACTTATCAAGGGTACCCTTGCTGGATGTTGATCTCTCAGTAGACTTGTATTTGTCTGTCTGCTTAGGGGGGAAGGATGGTCCTACAGGAGTGGAAGAATGTGCTTTCCGCTGTTTCCCCCCCCCTCCCCGTGCGTGGAAAAAGGTTTTCCCTGTCCCTTGGAGGCCCCGGAGACTTTAGACGCCTGGCGTCGAGGATCGGGAGAGGGATCTGTGTTTTTCGAGCGTGGGGCCTCGCTGGTGTTAACTGCGGGCTCCGTCTCTTGGAGCGTGGCCTGGGGGTGGAAGTCGTCTTCGTCCTCCGACGATCGAACTTCCGTTAGTCTAGGGAGCGAGGCACTCTTGGCAAGAGTGGATGATTGCCTTGCGTCATGAGGACACCGAGTCGGACCGTTCTATCTGTGCCTCTTTCCGAGAAGTCGACGTCGTCGAGGTTCGGTTGGACTTAGTGTGCTTAGGGTGTGTAGCGCTTGCGTCGCCGGGGGTCTTCCCCATAGCCGCCCTGCCGGACGACCTTCCGAGGTCAGGGACCTGCGCTCGGCTGTCTTTCGACGCCGTAATGCCCTCGCCGTCCGAAAGTACGGCGTCGCTGCCATCGCTGAAGGCGCCCTCCGCTGCCATGGCCGCCTGCCTGGCGTGGTGGGCCCAACGCTTTGTCGAACGGTCCTTAAGTGTCTTAGGTTTAAACCTACTACACGCTCTGCAGTTCGCTTCGGGGTGGTCCCTCGGCAAGCAGAGATAGCACGTGGCGTGCCTGTCGACCCAAGGGTATTTGCGGTTGCACTTGGGGCAGAATTGGAAAGGGGTACCCTCCATACGCACCTTGAGGCAGCGGGCTGGTAAGTGTAGGAAATATATAAGTATCTATATACCAAGAGTGAAGAGTATGTACCACCCCCCACTCTCCCTACTTGCAGGGCTGAGGCCAGCGGCCAACTAGGCCCGGGCCGAGGCCAGCGGCCTTCCGAGGGCCAGATCCGTCGTGCAGCAGCCGACGGTCGATGTCTTCTCCAGCCGTCGTCGAGTGTCGAGGGTCGAGGGTCGACGTTGGGGTGGGGAAGGATGTCAATAAAGAATTATAAATTTCAATTATTAGCAAAAGTATGGCTAAGGCCAGGGGTCTCCGCAAGATGCTTCCGACCAGTATGGTGGAAAAAAACAATCTGAGGACCCTAGACGCGTGAGGGATCTTGGGTACAGTGGACGTCACACTAGGGATAGTATTACTGGCACGCCTGTGTCGATGCCCATTTTCGAGTTTCGAAAAACAAACTGTAATACTCCGCAGCTTCCACTAGATGTCGGCCTATGCACAGCATGTGATCTAAGCAGATTCCACAAGCCTCAGAAATATATATATACCCCCTCCCCCCCACATATATGTTACAATTGACCTTCACAATTCGGTCAATTGTGAAAAGGTCAATTGTAATTCGAGCAATTGTCAAACGAACAATTCATATACATCCATCAGCTGACGTGCAGATCTTGATGGCCAAGACAATTTACATCGGGCCCAGTACCTTGGATGTGTGGCAGTTTGCGGTGCTGCAGACCAGGGTTGTTCCTGCTATAGGTGTGACCCACCTGAATATTAAATTGGAGTAGGGCTGAATGCAGGCCACTGTGTATGAGGGTTTAGTTCCTGTGCAATGGTTGGTGGTAGCGTACCTGCACCTCTGGTCTCATGCGTCCCCCATATGGATCCCCACCGGTACCACTGCTCACAGGCCTCCACACAGATAGCGCGTGGCCAGCGCGTGGCCACCGGTCCCTGCTTACAGTGCCCTGGTCCTTGTGGTGCTGGGTGCGCAGCTCTTTGATGCAAGCGGGCTGTGCCTTGCCCTGCAGTTCGGCCCGTCCCGCCTACCTTCTCTCAGGCGGCAGAGGGTCACCGCAATACTCCCCTATGGGCACAATCAAGGTTCAACCAGAATCAGCAGGCGCCCCACCGGGCAAGACTCGCCTCTCTAAGTCCGGAGGTGTTTGAGGTGCCTTGATGGTGTTTTGGAAACGGATTGCATTCGTTCTTCTGGCCATCTGCCGGAATTCAAGGATAGGCGAATTCGTATACAGGGACCTCGCAGTGGCAGATATTATTGGGGCAGCACCATCAATTATTCACATCCGAAGATTCCAAGTGGGATATGGTTAACAGGTCTCTTCGCGGGTGGATTGTACCCTCCCACGTTTTGTAGTGTACCTGGGTGCCAGGCGGTATATACAGAGTTGTGTCCCTTCTTCCCCCTATTTTGTGCCTTTTGAGCCTCCCCGTGGTGTTGGGGCCGCATACCTCTCACTTCCCTCACCGCTTTCGCAGCGCCGACCAGCGACAGATCCTCAGCCGGAGCCAGCTGGGGCTCCGCGTGGGAGACGGTGCGTACTCCCAGCTGCTGGTCAGGGGGCAGGTAGGCGCTGCGGCTGATCTTCCACTCGGCCTGGAGTATCTATGTCGGCTCACACGGTCCGCCTCCAAGCCTGCGCCGTGAAGCAGGGATCAGCTCCCCCACAGGGCCTTGCGTTTGTGCAGCTGCGGTCTGGCGCGAGATTCTCTCGGATCTCCGTAGCAGCTCAGTGTCTGCAGGGCAGCCCGTCAGTTTTGAAGGAGCTGCGAACTTCTCAGCGCTTCCGGGCCACTTTTGCACAGAATGTGCTGTATGTATTGGGGCACCAGATGGATAAGGGGTTTCTTCTTGTCACGGCTCTAAGTTCAGGATGTCTGTGGGATCGGAGCACTCCGATCAGGCGGCCATCTTAGTTGCGCGCAACAGCACCACCCCCGCCCCCATGTCATTTTCAAAAGGGATGGATTTGTTGTACCGCATGCCATGTACAATTGTATAATAAAGTGCTAATTTCTCTCCCACCCATGCACACTGAATAGGGTTATTATATACATCAGGTAACCCTTGATTTTCTCTTTTCTCCCGATAGGGACTTCGGACAAGCCAGCCTGATCTGCTCTGGGTTTCCGTAGGATGTTGCAGCCTTACGACCTCAGCCATATCTTTTCTTCCTGATTTTTTCCATGTTTCGCAGCCTCAAAAGAGGGAGTAATGCATTGTTGGTTCCCATTTGGAAGGATTGCCTACTGTTTATTGGAGGATTGTTTGTGACCTGTTATGAACTTGGGGTAAGCCCTCTGGGAAACAGAGTTCCTTGTCTTCAGTGACTTTGTTATGGAGGTTATTTTTCCTCACGTTTAATGTCATTTCATGGAATATTTTTCTGCACCCTTGTTTATGTAACATCAGTTTGGGTGCATAATAACTTGCTGCTGAGCTTCTCTTTTATGTTAATAAAGAAAGAAGCAGAATGCTCGCCTCCCGTGTCTAATAGAAGATTTAGATTTTCTAAAAAGTTATTCTGAACCAGATGGTCAAGCCAGAAATTGCATAGCGCTCAATACCCCCAATAGACATAGCAAAAAGACCCCTTATGCTTAGCCCTCCAACAGATAGATTGTCTATCTGGGTATTGCGTGTTCAATAATGTGAGGGTGGAGCCCTCTACAGGGAGGTTCCTACTGCATATCTAGGACTTGAGTTCTGAATCCTTTTCCCAAAAAGTTAAACACCTCCCGGTCGCTCCTGAAGGTTCAGTCCCAACCTCAAGTCCAAAAAGGCCATTATATCTATCGGGGCCTGCATTCCTGTGGGATTTTGTACAATAAAATATCAGACCCTAGATGGAGCTAGCCCCGTGCAGGTTTTTCTCAAACATGGTCACTTGTAGGTTTGGTGGTATGTTCAGTGCTGGAATTGTAAATGTTCTGAGATTTTGAAGACCCATTTGCACTCATTAAAAACCTTTAGTCTCTACCTTTGCATCTATAAAACACGTGCGCATTTAGTAAATTCATTGAGAACAGAGTAAATGAGGGCTCATCAAGTAGGCGACAGAACGAGGCAAGGTTAGGTTTGCGGCACACCTAATGGCAGACTGAAAACATTATAAGGATTAATATACAGCATTGTAATCCTGTTTTTTGGGAGCCATGGTGACTTTCCAAAATGTAAGCCTGCTTCATGTTCCATGAAGAGCCAGGACGTCTAAGAAATGGACTGCAGCCATTTCCTCCAATACGCGGAGTTGTGTGGTTTTAAAATATCCAATTCTACAGCTCCCTTCAACATGGGTAGGAATATGATCCATCATTTATTCAGTTTTTTGCCTGCGTCTATACAGCGAAGGAAGTCAATTTGAAGGCATCGTAAGTCTTCCGTGGTACCATAACATGTGTTTAGAACAAATAGAATTGTGGAAGAAAAATTATTTTCGTAACTTTGATCCTCACCATCCATGTTGTATAAGAAAACAAATATTTACCCAGTAATCGTCGTTCCTTTGAGTGCATGCGCTTAGAGTCAAATGTTATGCCTGTTCCGCCCCCTGGTGCTCAGTCTGGGGTATTACAACAGGTTTCCTTCAAAAGACAAAATAGGCATTGATGGGGGCTTTCCACTCACTATCCTAGATGTGTAGCTGCCCAAAAGTCATCCTCTGTGCCCGCACCCTAAGTGCGAGTTACACCGATCTAGATTGAGGATTTACAAGCTTATTGTAATTTGTTTTATGCCAGTGTTCCACACTATGGGGAGGCACTACGAATTTAGACAGCACCAGAACGGCTTACTGGTGAAGTGGGTTGTCTTCGGGAGCTTGGGAATCCGTTTAGATTTACATGCTATGCATTAGCTACATAGCAGTGTTTGTGGAGGCGAGACAGTTGATGCAGGTCAGGTACTGAGCCCCTCCTGAATTGGTCTCACGTGAAGTCTTGCATCTAGCACCAACGATACACATTCGTTTCTGGGCTTTCCTTACTATGATCAATACAAACCGCAGGTAAGTGGCAACTGATGTCTGAAATGCCTGTACAATTTCCTTTAAGGGAGAGAAAAGTGTCATGTCCCTTTAATTCAGCCCCTATGAAGTTCTTGCTTTTTTACAGGGGTACCTTGGATTTGTGCACATGGAAGGAAAACCGCAATTGAAGAGATTGCCTGTTGGGAGTTTAAACTTTATTTTTTTTTATTTAAAAAAAAAAAGGACATATTGGCGCGGTTTCCGATAAAACCACTTATCCTGATTTGGTTAGACTGATTTAGTGCGTCAGTGTATATATACGCAACAGGCACAGAGTACATTTATGAATGTTTTGCTAATGTTATTCCAACAAAAATGGAGTCCCTTGAACAGATAGTTTGTAACCTGTCTAACATCCTTACTGGCCATCTGCGCCATTACCACAATCTAAGGACTCAGTTTATAATAATTACAAAGTTATTGCTTTAAGGCGCAAAGTTGCCTCCGGGTGTCCGTGAGCTCTATAAATTCCCTAATAAGGAAATTATTTTAATAAAACATAAGCTCTGCTTAAGACAGTCGACACGTGTTTCAACCTATGTAAGGCTTACTTCCGGGCTGCGTTACATTCAAACATCAATATAACAGTAAAATATATGGACATAAGATCAGATCGATATTTACAATACATATTGTCATTTAGCATCGTATATCAACCACAACCAAAATGAATGGGGAACCAAAAGGAAAATGGGGGCAACAAATTAATATACATTTTAAACACAACAATCAGTTTGCCCGATCGATTATTAATAGCAAATCACCGCTTTAACAGCCTTCACACGTGTCTTCAGTGAATTATTCTACCATCACCAAATCATCATTTCATTTCAAAACCAGGCACCCGATTTCGTATCTACATGAAAAGCTTTCCATCAATATCCATATCTGTTTTTCACATAGATTTGCACGTTCTTTTCAATTAACATACGTTTTAGTGACTGGGCTGATTAGCCGATGTCTTAAATCATAATTTTTTGTGACCTTATTTCCCATATTACCACTCTTAATTCTTCAAGCACCATCCAGCACCGGTGTACTTTCCTGGCCTTATAGTGAGGAGCCATCTCACACAGGTATTTTGCATAGAGTGATTTTCAGGAAGGGGTTTCTGGGTTTTACAATAGGAGGGATTTGTATAGTGACAACAAGCCATCAAGAATTTAGGAATTATGAGGTCTTCTTTCTCAGAAAGGGAAGAGCACTGCGTCTCTCCCGATGGGGTCACCACCTTCCCCCCGACAGCCGTCGGCTCCCTCATAGTACCACCCCCAGGGTCAGGATCAGGTAGCTGCTGCCGTCTCCTGGCCATGTGGGAGGAGAGCCTTGACTGGGAATCAGTGATGATTCTACATGCTTCATCACACTTCACAGCACTGTGCTTTTATGAAAGAGTGTCCTAGTGGTCATGGTTGGCCAGCTGCTGCCCAATACCATTAGATTGTTTATAGAGTTGGTGCAGTTTTTTTTCAAATATTATACCAACATTTCAGGCATGCTGGACAGTCGCGAAGCAACAGTCCAACATACTTGGCACTGTGGGAGATGAAGCTGCATATTTATTCTAGAGCAGTCATCTTGTAGGGCTTTGGATCAAACACTATTACATCATTTGGTTCTATTTGAAAATGTTCCAAGCAAAATGTAGTCAAGTGAAAATGTAGCCAGCAAAACGTGGTTTTGAAATGTTTTTGTCATTCAATACAAAGCAACGCGTGTGAATGTGGCAAGTAATAAAAGTTGCCAAAAAAAGCTACTTTTAAACACACAAAAAGTTACAGGGCTGTAACCCTAACAATGACCCACAACGAATACAAACTACACTATCACCCCAACTCCGTTCCCAACCCTTCCCCCAATTCAAATGACTACCCTGAACACTAACCCCTTCAGCGCACTAAACATTTTATTTGCACGTTACTCAATACAAAATCAATGGACTGAACCAAATTCCAACCTCACCACCAGCTTGCCACAAATGACATAGCGCGTGTCCAAACTCTTGCACTAAACAGAACCTTAGCCTTACCTTAACTGCAACACCAACACTTACTCTAATGCTTACTTTGCTCTAACCACTAGTTTTATTCTAGCCCCTATATGTGATCACCAGCCTTCCCCAAATTCCCTATCCCTTTCTTTAACAATTAACCAAACCATTACTCTATTAGCCCAAGAATTACCAGAACCCTTACCCCAACAATCTACTTTAACGACTAACCAACACCCCCCCTCCATCACCAGCCCTGCAGCAACCACCCTGACCCGCCCCCCAATCTATTAACACAATCTAACCAGAATCTTTATCCCTAACCTTGCCTCAACCCTTATTTTAATCTTAACAAGGAAAGCACATGCCCACAAAATGCTCATTCAACCTAGCAACACTACACTTGTGGCTATTTTTCAGCTGCATTTTCCCACTACATTTTGCTTGTCAATATTTCACTGCAGAGGTATTTTCACACTACATTTTTGCTGGCAACATTTTCACTGGACACCCATTCCATTAAAGGGAAGTCCTCTTCAGAAACTCATTGTAGAGCTCAGAGGCAAGAGATCTAGAAGCAGGTTTAATCCAGCAGACAAAACAAACGCTTCACTTTCTAATGGCATGATGCTGAGAAGATGGCAGACACAAAATATGTGTTTAATTATATCTGGTTTGAAGATAAAGAAGCCAAAAGGATCCATTTTAAAGTGAGTTATGTTAAATTTGTAGTTGTCAGTTTTGCGTTCAGGTATTAATTACAGGGAAACGGTAGGGTTAATTAACTTCTTACTGTCATAGCAAATTTGAAACGTCAATGTGGGGTGAGGTAGGCCTATGATATACGTTTGAGCATTTTATCCCAAAGACAGCAACTAGATGCATAAATGTAGCATGCAGGCTAAGGCTAAATTTACTTTGTTCTCCTGCTTTAGAGAAAACTCCCAGATGGGGCCACACAATACAGCAGTCCGATAGACCAATGGCGCCCTTTATTTTCCTGCACTGTGGGCCATCTACAGAGGTGGGGCAATCAGACCAGAATATATAAGTGGAATGGGGTAGGATTTGAGGACACAAGGGAAGCTTGTTTCACTTTATTCCTTAACTCTGTGCTTTACACATTAAGGCAGCTTCCCTGAACACTTAAGTATTGTGTTTTATGCCAACCTGTAGTGATGGACGTCCTCAAAAGACTTTGTGTTATTAATGGCGAAAACACACAGGAAGCCCTCGCCGGTGCGCATGTACTGATCCCTCATGGCACTGTACTCCTCTTGACCTGCTGTGTCCAAAATGTCCAGGAGGCATGTCTCCCCATCAATCACCACCTGCTTTCTGTAGGAGTCCTGATTAGGGGGTAGAAAAAAAATAATCAAACCGTCAGATAAGGCAGTCGAACACACTAGACTTAAAAGTACTGCTGTCTGCACCAAATTCAATTAGCCAATCAGGAGTGTCACTTTGAATTAATTTTGGCCATTTTCGAAAACTGTATCAAATTCACTTCTAGGAATAAACATCAGCAGAATTTCATGGCATCTCGATAGGAGCAAGGTTTGACATGGAGCCCTCCAACCTAACGCAATTGCATCTTCATATTTGGGCTCTGTAGCACAAACAACAAGCACAATAATAAAACAAAATGGATGCTTCATTGCTGTGTACAACAACATTACTGTGACTAGTCCCAAATAAGCTCCTCAATCCTAAAAAACAGGCAGATATATTAATAGGGCGCAGTAACCTACTGTGCAAAGGCTATGTAACTGCAAACCCAATCATCAGACGAACTTTGGAGAAGGATTCATGGTGCTAGTGTAAGGAGCTATCTTTTACTTACCCTTTCTGGTGTATAAGAACCATAGCTTTTTAGTATAAGGCAGAAAATGGTCAACTGGAATTCCCTAACATCTGTTCAAGGGTAGAACATGCGCTAAAAACAAATGCGATGTTTGTCCAAGTGTATGCTGAGGATTTTGACTATTCCAACAGTGGATAGGACACCCAGATGTCTGAAAAAAAAAAATCTAAAAAGGAAAACTACAGATTGCATCACAGATTCTTTATAGTCCTTGTCCAGACTTCTTTTGGCCGCTTGCACAAACTGCAGTGAGCTTAACATATGTACAAGGTTAGGGGGAGCCATATGTGCGTGACACATACACAAAAAAAATCTCTCCTTCTCCTGGCTAATGGGCTTGTTCGCGTTTGCATGTAACCCCAGTGAAAGGTTCAAATCGCAGTGGGTCAGTCGAAAAAGTTACTTTTACCTGGTAATGTTATTTCGATGGGTTAGTCCAACGACGTATTCCATATCTATGACAGTAATCACCACAGCTGTGCTGCTTCGGAAAATCTTTCGGGTCTGCATCGATACGCCACCCTCGAGGACCTCCTCCGATGGCCGACGTCACTGGATGTTACAAGTAGGACGCACAACGCCGTAGCCTCAGTTGTAGTTTTTTCCCCAGAACGTTTGGCACCAGTCTTCTGCCAGTCTGCCCACACAAAGCCTTGTGGAAACGTAAGCTGCAATCGCACAAGAAATTCTGTAGCAGTGAAGGCAGGGAGGGCGCGATATGGAATACGTCGGACCATCCCATCGAAAGAACGTTACCAGGTAAGAGAGTAACTTGTTCGAGGGGATTGGGTCCACCGACGTATTCCATATCTATGACATACTCCCAAAGCAGTAACAATGCAAGGAGGTGGGAAAAGAATTTAGAAAAGAGAAATTTAGGATGCCAAATCAAATTGCGGAGTAAAGGACTGCCAAGGCCAGATCCTGTCCCCCGGATGGAATCGAGGGAGTAGTGACATACAAAAGTATGTGGCTGCATCACAGATGTTACGAATAGGAACCTCCCTCTGTAGGGCAGTAGAGGCAGCCATACCCCTGGTAGAATGGGCCCGTAAGCCGACCGGTGGGTCCTTACCCACCAAGTGGTAAAACTCAGATAGCCAAAATAATCCAGCGAGACAAAGCGTTTCATCACAGCTTGTCCGAAACGCTTTCCAGCGTAACCAATGAAGAGTTGATCATCCACTCTGACCTGGGACATGCATGAAATATAAAAGCTTAACACTCTCCTAGGGTCAAGCCTATGGAGCCTCTTCCTTACCAGGATGTGGAGGAGGGTAAAACACAGGAAGAACAACCTTCTGGCCTAAAACAAAATCCGACACCACCTTCGGAAGAAAGGAAGGACGAACTCTAAGGACAACCCTGTCCTTCTGAAACACAGTGAAGGGTGGCTAAACTGAAAGTGCTGTAACTCACTCGCTCTGCGAGCGGAAGTGACCACAACCAAAAATAAAGTTAAGAGTCAGTCTCAAAGGGCATGAATGCAAAGGCTCAAATGGAGCACCCATCAGAAACTTGAGAACAAGGTTCAAATCCCAACTGGGCACCTGGAAAGGTGACGGAGGGAACACATTAGTGAGCCCTTTCAGAAACTGAGAAATTAAAGGAATTTTAAAATAGGAACACTCTTCAGACGAGCGCTTAAATATTAAATAACCTTTAACGGTACCCACTTGCAAGCCCCTTGGGCCAAAGAAAGCAAAAAAGACAGAACCATGGGAATGTCACATGCAAAAGGATCCACATTCTTAACCCTGCACCAGTCGCAGAACTTACGCCAACGGTACAGGGACTTTGTTGCTGGCCGTCTGGCCGAAAGCAAC
Organism: Ambystoma mexicanum; assembly: GCF_040938575.1. NCBI lineage: Eukaryota > Metazoa > Chordata > Amphibia > Caudata > Ambystomatidae > Ambystoma > Ambystoma mexicanum. The sequence continues at coordinate 188,108,658 of NC_090922.1, forward strand.
ACCTCCATCACGTCCTCAGGGAGGCCCCAATCCTTATACCTCAACCTTTTAGAAACCAAGCGTGAAGGTTGAGGGAACTGACCTCTGGATGGAGAACCCGACCCCCGACCCGTGAGAGCAGATCGTCTCGGTAGGGAAGAGGCCGTGGAGGGCAGATGGACAAGTCGAGAAGGTCCGGGTACCACGTCCTCTCCGGCCCACGCCGGAGCAATGAGGATCATCCAGGAACCGAACCTCAGCAGTACTTGCAGGATGACGGGGACTGGAGGAAACGCATACAGCAGTGGGAATGACCACTCCACCACAAACGCATCTCCCAAATCTCCTTTAGGAGGAAATTCCCTCGAGCAGAACCTCTCGCACTTCGGGTTGGCACTGGAGGCCAAGAAATCCACTTGAAGGGTCCCCCAAAGGGCAAAGATCTCCAGGACAATCTCCTGAGCCAACTCCCACTCGTTAGAGATCGCGCTCTGCCTGCTCAGAGCATCCCCCATCTCGTTTGTCTTCGGCCAGATGTACTGCCGAGATCGAAACTTCCTGCTGGATTGCCCAGAAACAAAGCTGCATCGCCTCCCTGCACAGAGGAAGTGACCCTGCCCCCCCCACTTTTTGTTGAGGTAGTGCATGGCCACCATGGTGTCTGTCAGGATCAGGACATTCTTTCCTCGCACAGTCGGCAGAAAAGCCTTCAGAGCTAGCCTGACGGCCCTCAGCTCCAACAGAATGATACGGAGTCTGGAGTCCGACGGAGACCAACGACCGCTGACTCATCTCGTTGGCATGAGCTCCCCATCCCGTGATGGATGCGTCCGTCACGATAGTCAGCTCTGGCCAGCGCAGCCAAAATGGAGCCCCCCTCATCAGATTGCCTTCGTCGGCCCACCACAGAAGGTCCTGGGCGACCGAAGACAGCACCTGAACAGGGTCCGACATCCTGCCGGAGGACTGAGACCACTGGAGCTTGAGTGCCCATTGCAAAGATCTCATCCGCAACCTGGCCTCTGGCACCAGAAGAATGCAGGATGCCATGAGGCCGAGCAATCTCAAGAACTCAAACGCTGGGAGACTATGGGCAAGCTGAAACTTGTGCACCATCTGCTGAATGTGATGAGCCCTCACCTGGGGAGGGCAACGCTGCCCCAGGGACGTGTCGAGCACTGCTCCGATGTACTGGAGCCTAAGTTGAGGGAGAAGCCCAGCTTGTGGAGGGAGTGGCAGATGACTGACAGATGATCCAAGACTTGCTCGGGAGAGCGCGCCCTGATCAACCAATCGTCCATGTAGGGGGTAGACTTGAATCCCCCTTTCAAGAGGTGCGCTGCCACCACTACCATGAGCTCGGTGAAGACCCTCGGGGCGGAGGTCAATCCGAACGGCAGGACCTGAAACAAAGTGCGAGTCGCCAACCGAGAACCTCAGGTAGTTCTTGTGCTTTGGATGCATCGGCACATGAAAATAAGCGTCCTTGAGGTCGAGAGACCAACCAGTCCTGAAGTTGAAGGGCCTGGAGGACTTGAGAGTAACCATCTTGAACTTGTCCTTCCTGAGGAGTTTGTTCAAACCGCGCAAGTCCATGATGGGTCTCAATCCCCCCGTCTTTCTTGGAAATCAAAAAATAAGGGGAATACCATCCCTTGTTCCTCTCTGCTAGAGGCACCAGTTCTATGGTGCCTTTCGCCAGCATGGATTGAATTTCCTGCGCAAGGAGCGGATCCGGACTCTTCAGAGAGATTCCCCGGGGGATTGTCGCGAGGCCTCTGCTGGAAAGGAAGACAGTAGCCGTGGGCTATGATCTCCAGAACCCTACATCTGAAGTAATGGCACGTCACTCTACAAGATGCTGCGCCCGCCTTCCCCCAACCAGCGAACCATGGGACATGGCCTCATGACTGAGCTGAAGCGGCTGCGGCGTTGCCTGAGGGCAAAGAGGCAACAGCCCGAGCGGCCTTGGCACCTCGAATACCTCGTTTTCCACCTCTGGCACTCCTACGGTGTCCCCTTTGACTGGCAGCTCCTCTCGCTTTACCAAATGATGAGTAATAACGAAAGTAACCTCCCCTCCATTGCTGTCCCCTAGGACGAAAAGGCGAAGGTTGTCCAACTGCAGCGCCCAAGGACTTTGCTGCAGCTTTTGAGGCCTGCAACCTCTCAAGGCTCTCGTCAGCCTAGCTGCCAAAAAGATGTTCCCCGTCAAAGGGCATGTTGAGGAGCCGGGCCTGCACATCAGGAGCAAACCCCAACTTCCGCAACCACGCAAACCTGCGTATCACAGTGCTCGCCACCATGGACCGGCTGACGCAATCTGCCATGTCCAAACCCGACTAACGGCTTCACATGGCATCCTTGCCATCCTGAACCATGGCAAGGAAACCATCCTGTTCGTCCCCTTCGTGAATATGTTCAGCCGCTAAGGAAACAGTTCCACAGAGTGTGCGTGAAACGTGACAAGGCACAGACGGAGTTGGCTGCCTGAAGCGCCATACCCCCCTGAAGAAAACTTTCACCCAGCTGTCAAAACGCTTGTCGTCCCCATCAGGAGGGATGGTAGGATACGACGCCTGCTTTGCCGGGGCCGTAGCCGCCTGCACCACCAAACTCTCCGGAGTGGGGTGCTTGGAAAAGTAGCAGGGGGTCGCTACTGGGTGGGCGGTATTTTCGCGGCAAAGACTTGCCCACTGCCGGGAGACTCTCCGGAGCAGTCCATGCCGCCGCCACCCTCTGTAGAGCCATATGAAACGGCAGTACCGGGTCAGTTGGTGGACCAAGGTCGAGGATATCTGTAAGGTCATCCTGAAGAAACTCCCTTGGGGGAGCAGACCATCCCAAGTACTCGGTGACCCTAGACATAAGGCGCCGGTACGAGGAGTCAGCATGAGTGCCAGGCTCAGGCCTACAAAACTCCACCTCCGGAGAGGTGTCCAGCCCACTAGCATCATGCAGGGACTGCCTCAGCTCCTCAAATTGGCTATGGCCCGAGAGAATCTCGTCAGGCACCATATTAGGAACCATGCCATCATCAGAGCCTTCATCCACCTCTGAAATAAACTCAAGATGGCGGTAAGAAGGCACAGAATGTGAACCAAAGCCATGCTTGACCTTGGCCAGAGCCTTTCTAGGGGGTTCCACCGAGCCCCGGCGTATCCCTGTCGACACAGCCTCGAAAGGCGTCGAGTGAATCGGCATTGACGCCGAACGCGGCGCCGACAGCATCAATGGTGTCGACACAGGCCTCGAGGCCGGAGCCCCGAGCGTGTCCTTCGACAGCCTAGGCGCCGGCGACTTCTTCGGAGGCGGGGCCTTGAAAGAGTGTCAATGACCTCGAAGACATCACAGGTTCACACGATCTCGAGCGCATCGAGGACCTGGACCGGGCCTGATGAGAACGATTCCCCTTGTCCGAGCGGGACCTCTCCCGTCAATCGTGCCGACCACCCGAGCCCGAAGGCGTGCGAGCGGTGTCTCGACTGATCACGACCAACCCCACTCGGAGGCGCGGACGGACCGGTGCCCTGCGATTCGAGAATCGCTAACATTTTCTTCCCGAAGGAAGCCCATTCCTCCGGCGTCGCCTGCTTGGTAGGGTAAGCGACCCGCCGACGGGCGGAGTCCTCGGAAGAGGACGGGGAAGGCGACCGATGACGGCGCTTCTGAGAGTGCCTCGAACAGGCAGAGGAGTGGCGGGACCGACTCCGGGACCAAGACCCACCCGACTTCCGACGACGAGGCGGAGAGTCGCCTCTTGAATCGTCCGTCGAAAGCCCCGCAGACCCCGACTTCCGTGGCTTAGACACCTTACCTACCGATAAGCCTTGCGGGAGCGCAAGAAGAAGTTTAGACGTGAGCGACTGGCAGTCGACAGTCATCCGTGTCATGGGCCTCCCCGAGGCAGGCGTCGTGCGAGTCCGTAACCGACATTTAGTCCACGCACTTAAATCCCGGACGCGGGGTGGAAGACGAGGTAGACATCCTTCACGAAGAAGAAACTTCAAAGCTAACAGGTTCGAAGAACCCATGCTAACAAACTCCAAAGAGTTGTGGCGCGCCGAGATTCCCAAAGCAAACACGTTCGTGGAAAAAACGTAATTGAAGCTAGGGGCGTCGTGCGTCCTACTTATAACATCCAGTGAAGTCGGCCGTCGGAGGAGGACCTCGAGGGCGGCGTATCGACGTCATGGACGCAGAAAGATTTTCCGAAGCAACACAGCTGTGGCGATTACTGTCATAGATATGGAATATGTCGAGGACCCCATCTCTTCGAAAGCCTTTTACTTTAGATTATAGTTAGAATATTATACATTAGACGGTATTGGCACTCGCATGAAGCATGCCCACACCTCTCATCGTCCTAAACCTGTAAGTGCACCAAAAGATTCCCTGGTACCTACTTCTACAGCCCAGTCCTTTGTCCCCTGCATGTTGGAGAAACGGCTATTGGGACCAGGCCAGTGCATGCAGCACTAAATGGACAAAACAAACATTATGCCCATGCCACGAGCCCCATGGACCTTTTCTTTTCTAAGCACGAAACGGGCAGGATTATACAGAAAACAGTTGGGAGTTTAAGACCCAAAATAATAAAGTTACTCACCGTAGTGACTACCTTACTCCTAATCCATAGTCCCCTTTCCTCCATACTTATGGGCCATACAAACCTGTAGGACGGGACACCTTTGTAAAAAGCAACAAGTTTTTCAAAAATGTGCCTTTTTTACACGGGGTACTGCACACTTCTCTAACCCTGCCCACCTTAGCTCCGCCCAGCGCACCGCCCATCAGTCCTTTTCTATCACCAGGTCTGAGACCTTTAAGCAATAACAGAGGAAACCTATTAGAGGGGATGTCGGGCGGGCGTATGGAGGAAAGGGGACTATGGACTAGGTGTAAGGTAGTCACTAGGGTGAGTAACCTTATTATATTCCTACGTCCCGTCCACTTTCCTCCATACTTCTGGAGATTCACAAGCACTCCTCACAAGAATGACGGGTGGATGGAAACTCCATATTGAAACAGGTTCCTAAGCACAGCTTGACTGAACTGAGCATCAGCCCTGGAGCTCATGCCCAGACAGTAATGCTTACAAAAAGTCAATGGGGAGGCCCACGTAGCCGCTTTTGCGATGGTCTCCCGGGGAACTGCAGCCGCCTTGCCCCGAATAAAATGAGCATGAATTCCCTTTGGGGTCCGAAGACCCTGAATGGTATACGCCTCAGAAATACAGGCAGCAATCCATCGGGATGGTCACTTTCGAGGCCGGCTTTCCTAGCAGATTTCTGAAGGTCACAAAAAGCTGCAAAGAGTTCCTAAGCGCAGATGTTCTGTCCAGATAAAACTTAAGGGCTCTTCTAGCGTCCAGGCAGTGCAGAACACTTTTGGCCTCCAAGGCCAGGTCTGGAAAGAAGACAGGCAATGAAACTGACTGATTAAAATGAAAATCAGAGACCACCTTCGGAAGAAAGGACAACCTTATCCTTATGAAAGTAAGGAATGGATGCTCTACCGACAAGGCCTGAAGCTCACTTACACGCCTTGCCGAAGTCACAGCAATAAAAAAAGGTCACTTTCCACAACAGTAGCCATGGGCTCAAAAGGCTTATGACACAAAGCTGTAAGGACCACATTCAGATCTCACCTTGGATGCAGGTTACAAACAGGATGGTAAAGCTGTAAAAGCCCGCAAAGTGTCTTTTAATGACCGGATTCGTCAGAGAAAAAGAGCACCGTCAGCGGACAGGTAAGCGTCGACAGACAATTAAGTCCTGCAAGACATGAATGCCCGATTCTGCCAGATGTGACACAAAAGACAGGACTAGGTCGATAGTAGCCTCTCTGGGGTCGAGCTGCCTAGCTAAACACCAGTGGCAGAACCGTAGCCATTTACACCTATAATGAGATCTTGTCGATGGTTTCCTGGCCTCCTGACTAATGCGCATGTTATCCGCGGACAAATTGAAACGCTCTGAAGGTCTGAACTCAGGCACCAGGCCGCCAAGCTGAACGATTGCAGGGAGGGGTGCCACAATTGCTAATCATTCTGGTGAAGCAGATCGAGAACCAGCGGAAGCTTGAGCGGCAGGCACACCGATAGATGCTGAAGCTCCGAAAACCGAAACCTGGCCGGCCACCAAGGGGCTATGAACAGGAGAGAGCAATTCACCATGTCCCTTAGCTTACAAAGCACCCGATGGATCAGAGGAAGGGGCGGAAAAGCGTAGGCCCTCATGTTGTGCCATGGAATTTCAAGCGCATCTCCCAGAGAGGAGGCTCCGAGTCAGTTCCTGGAGGCGGCATACAGAGGAAGCTTCCTGTTCGTCGATGTCGCAAAGAGGTCCACTTCTGGAGTGCCCCAACAGCAAAAAATATCCAAGAGGATCTCAGTGTTCAGTTCCCACTCGTAGCTGACCGCTGCTCGTCGGCTCAGGGCATCTGCAATGACATTCAGCTGGCCCGGGATGTGTACTGCCACCAGCCAGATACCATGCGAATTGGCCCATTCCCAAATCTGAATGGCTAGCTCCACAAGAGGAGGAGACCTGGTACCCCCCTGTTTGTTGATATAGAACATGGCCACTGCATTGTCCGTGCAGACACGGACCACCTTTTTTGACAATGCCTGGTATGAACGCTTTCAGCGCCAGGAGCTCCAGATAATTTATATGAAGCCATCTGTCCTGTGGCGAACAAAGATCGAAAACCTGAAGATGATCCAACGTCGCACCCCAACCCAGAAGGGAGGAATCCGTCGTGACAGTCAATAGTGGGAAAGGAGCAACCCGGAAAGGAGCGCCCCCGACAGATTGCTGAGAGAAGACCACCACAAGAAGTCCGTCCTCATGAAAGGTGGAACCAGTATAATTTTGGAATATGGATCCACTGCTTGAAGCCAGGAGCTCCGAAGAGCCATCTGAGTCCGCCTCATCTTGAGAAGAGGAAGAGCCAACACGCACGAAGCCATGAGGCCCAGAAGCCTCTGGAACCACCAGGCCGGCATGCTCTCCGACTGCATAAACACCATACACGTGGCCAACAGATCAGCCATTCTGTCCCCAGTCAGGTACACAATGCAATTGATAGTGTTCCAACGAAAACCCAGGCAAATCGCAAATCAAGTCCTGAGAGACCGTCATGGAGGATTTCCACCAGTTCACCAACAGCCCAAGGTGGAACAGGAGCTGGAGGAGAGACTGAAGGTTGCTCAAGGCTTTCAGTGGACAAGGACTGCCCAGCAGCAAGTCTACCAAATACGGATACACATGGATACCCTGTAGCTGAAGAAAACTGCGATGACCTTCGGAACGACACGCAGAGCCGAGCTGAGACCAAACGGGAGCACACAAAACTGGAAATGCTCCTCGTCCATTGAAAACTGCAGGTATTTCTGATGCAGACTCCAAATGAGGACATGCATCCTGAAGGTCCACCACACTGAGCCAATCGCCCTTCTGGAAAGAGGGCTTTATCTGACCGGGCCTGATCATCTTGTAGCTCTTGGGGAAGAGAAAGGTTGAACTGGGAAAGGTCTAGGATGGTGCGCAGGCCAACCTGGTTGGGTTTGGGCCCCGTAAACGGATGGGAGTAGTAGCCCTCCCCTCGCTCCCCCAGGGGAGCAGGTTCCACCGCCTTGAGATCGAGAAGCTTCTGGACTTGGGCTCTGAGGGAGGGCCCCCGCCCCCCCCCCCCCCCCCGACTACTGGAAGGGAGGATTGATGGGTGGGGTAGGTGGCAGGGACAAGCAGAAGCCCGCCCGAGCAATGAACAAGACCCCCACCGACCTTTGGTGGTCTGCCATGCCTCCCAGTGAGACGCAATGCCCCCTCCCACCGGCATCTCGTGCGAGTGCCGAAAATCATCATTTAGTGGACTTCTCAGCGGAGAGACCGCTTGATCCTGAAGAAGGCAGAGGGCAGAGAGAAAATAAATTAAAATTAATACATATATAAAAAATAAAAACTGGCCTCGCTGCAGTTTCCGATGAGAGTTCCCAGATGAAGATCGACCCTGCGTGTCCTCCAATCCAGAACCCTCGAAAACCAGTGGAGGACAGAGGCTGAGATGACGTTTTGAGCTTTGAATGACGGCTTCACCAACACAGACAGGTACCTGGCTGTTTGAGTGCTGTCTTTAGTCTTAGTCAACTCCACATCTGTTGAAAAATGGAACAGTTCTTTGCCGTCAAAAGGCAGGCCCAGAACCGGATCCTGGACCACCTTAGAGAACTTTGTGGCATGAAGCCAAGCCGGACCAGAGGTGTCAACACCAAGCATGAGGCCCCAAGCCGAGGTGTCCACATGAGCGGCAGCCTCAAGCATATCCTGCGCCAGAACTCCGGCATCTGACAAGCCACCCAGCTAGTCCGCGGGAATGAACTCTTCAAATTCAGATAGACGTCCACATTTTCATATTTGCCACCTTCTAATATGAGCTCTGTGTTCGTCTCGCGCAATTGCAGGGCCGAATTAGCGAAGATATTTCTCCCCAAGGAGTCAAGCAACTTGTCCTCCTTGGCAAGAACCTGCGCTGCTGCAGTAGAAGACGCGGAAGCCGGTCTGGATGATTTCCCTGAAAGGATTGTAATACAGTGCTGGCATGCCCCTTACAGAAGCCCTCAGAAAACTCTGGTACCTTTTTTTAGGCCTCGAGGGCACCTCAGGGGCAACCCTTGTAATAGAGCTTATGAAGCCCCTCCCGGACTGGTAAGACCCCGGGAAGGAGCCCCCCCCCCCCCCCCCGGTCGGGGTGCCCTAAAATCTAAAGAACTTACCGGGCGCCTCTTCTTGTCGAAACTCTGAACATGCGGAGGAGGAATGTGCTGAAACACCTCCTCCCAACGCTCTAGATGACATTTAAGTGCCCGGACCTAGAGGGAATCGCAGTAGAAACACGAGTCCCACCGATGATCCAGACCCAAACACTAAACAAAGAGGAAGGCGATCCACCCTGGCGAAGCGTCGTTCGCAAGAAGAACAAGGAAATTCTAAATGAACCGGCATTGACGGACTACTACGCAACCACCAAACCGGAGCAGGACAGAAGGACACAGGAAGGAAAACATCTTCCAAAGATGCAAGTGCGTCCAGTCCCGACCACGCGGAGAAAAAGGACCGATGGGCAATGCGCTGGGCAACGCTAAGGAGGGCGGGGTTACAGCCACGTGCGCTACCCCACGTAAAAGAAGGACACAGGACGGAATGTCCCGCAAGTATGGAGGAAAGGGGACGGGATGTAGGAGTAAAATATTTCACCGTTTTGCGATCTTCCCTCAGATGTATGCAATGAGGGTCATGGTGTACACTGTCCACTGTAGCCAAGTCGTTAGAGACTGATATACAAAGCAAGCAAAGCAAATGTGTAGGTACAAACTCTTCTAGGCCATATTGCAGGATTTGAAACACTTTCCCCACGTTATGCTGCAGTCGTGTCTCAAGCTTGGAAGCCCTTTTTCCAGCATCAGCCTCTGGAAGAATTACTCGCCTTCATAAAATGAATAGGTAAAACTGATTGGTAACTCAAAGCCTGCTGTGCTTAGAACCCCAGGCTACATCTCATCGACTACGCCTAGTGAGACAGACAGGTTTTGAATTGCATCTAAATATGTGCAGAAGTGCGATTGGAATGACCCTTTTGGTTGGGACAAAGCTTAATATATGGTCTTCGTTCTAGCCTTGAGGAGATCCCTCTCCCGTCACTCGTCCTCCAGTCAAAATATTTGCCAATAATGCAGACATGTGGGTCTCTTGTCCCAGTTTCAGCCTTGGATCCATCTATTACAGGCTCCAGGACCTTGTAAAGCCGCCTCTGTCACAAGTAGCATGAGTGGGGCCCTTGCCACCTCACTTTTTATGCTCTGCAATAAAGAGCGGCTGTGGAGCATACACATGTACTACAGCCAAGGTTTCGCCTCAGAGGGTCCCTGTATCCTTCACAAATCTCCCTTCCGTTATTTCTTTGTGTTCAAGAAAGAACTGAAATGTTCCTACTTAAACAGGTAGGACATTTATGTTGCATGGCCTTTCATCCTTTTCAGGTGGTTAAATTCAGTATCATTAAAACGAGTAACAAGTGTACTTAAGGTTTTTATATAGTGCTTAATGCCAGATTCCTCCCTTTTTTTATATTTATGCTAATTTGTCAAATCACCACTCTCATTGTTCCTTCATTATCTTCCTTTAAGCGTTGCACGCAATGCACAGGCTGAGGGTGAGCACTAGATGTCGAGGGATATGGCCACTACAGAGCAGAAGAAAAAAAAAAAAAGACTGGTGCTAATAGCATTCTTGACTAATGATTAAAGAGGGAGTGGAAAAAAAAGCACCTCATCTTTACAGAGAAAGCATTAAAAAAGGGTTTGGACTAATTCCTTTAATAAGGGCAGGGTGATTAACAGCTGTTGCAAATGGATTTGTGGTAAGACCATGTGTAGTATTTGGTCTTCTAGTGAATGGGCCACAATCTCAATAGCTGAGACCTGCGTGTACCAATTGACCCATTTATGCCTTGCACAAATCCAGACTAGTTGGTAACTAGCGTGCCGTACATTGCCACCTGATCAAAATGCACCCACAAGGACATCATGCAATGCTTTTCAAATAAATATGATCCCAGGAGAGGGCAGAACTCTGCAGGCGAATGTATTGTGAATCGCAGACAAGGAAACTTGATATGATCCAGCAAAAGCGTGCAGACAGCAAGCATCCTGGCCTTCAGAGTATATATTTTAAATGTTCTGCTGCCCAAATGGACACAGCCAGATGTCAATCTTTGAGGCCAAAACACATTTGGCGAGGAGGTGTTGCCAGTAGAGGTCCGTAGGAACAAGAAAAAACAAAGAATCATTACTTCAAGTCCAATCTGTTACTACATAATTCTGGGGATGCCCTCCTGGGGAAATGGATGGGAACGAGCCATGTTGCACAAGAGACTTGAATTAAATAGGAAAGGGGGGGCTCGGGGGTTAGAGGCCAGGGAGGGCGGGGAGCTCCCATGTGCATGCTAACTGCTCCAACAGTCAATTTTTTCTGTGACGTCCAGACCCTCTGTCCCCTCACCTCCAACAAGGAGTTGCATTCTCAAACACTCTGCGGAATCGCATTAGTGGCCTTTCACAAATCACTACGATCGCTCTACCGGCCCCTCCACATGGTGCCTGCAAGCTCTAAAGAGCAGATGCTCAATTTGGACAGGCAGTTCTTACTGTTTTTGGGTAACCTGTGCGATACATATGTTTACCATTGGGTCAGTTTACTTCCCATCTTCACTTATAGTTCAGTGTGCCATTTCCCATAAGTATGGATGAATGAGGGTAAACCAAAAGTTAAAGCTACTCTAGGGCTGGGCCATATGAACCAAAGTACAGCTCGATATACATTCTCAATATGGGTTAAATTCTCAGTTGTAAGCTGCCAACTACATGCGAGATGTCACAAACGCCTTTATTTATAAATAGACACTGATCACAATAACCTGCAGGAAGAGGAACCCTGTATTTGCATAATACACAGTTGTGTAAATATCAAAATGCAAATATGGGATACATTACTCACCGTAATCGTATTTCTGATGCTTGTATCTGCTTAGATTCACATGCTGTGCATAGGCCAACATCTAGTGGAAGCTGCAGAGTATTACAATTTGTTTTTTTCGAAACTTGAAAATGTACGTCGACACAGGGCGTGCCAGTAATACTGGCAAAGACGGGGCTAATGAGTTAGCCCCTCTCATCACCTCCTTGATCAATGCTTCCTTCAAAAACTCAGTGGTCCCCAATAACCTTAAAGAAGTGTGGGTCCTACCCCTGCTCAAAAAACCCAACCTAGACCCCAACGTCCCCACAAATTACAGGCCCATCACCACAGTCCCATTTCTCCTCAAAATCTTAGACAGGGTTGCCTACCTCCAAATACAACAACATTTGGAAGACAACAACCTCCTAGGCCTGTGACAATCCGGCTTTAGACCAAGGCACGGGACTGAAACTGCCCTCTTGGATCTAAAAATCCAAATGGATGATGCCAAAGATAAGGGCAAACTGGCCATTTTGCTCTTGATGGATCTATCTGCTGCTTTCGATCTGTTGACCACCAGATCCTCACTCAACACCTCTCCTCGGCTGCTGCATTCTCTCAGAATGCCACTAAGTGGATCCAGTCATGTCTGACAGGTCGACTAGGGTCTTCGCCCCCACCGCGGCTGCGGACCCTATCCCAATCACATGTGGAGTGCCCCAAGGCTCCTGCATTTCCCCCACACTTTACAATATCTTCACAAAGCTCCTCTTTGACCGTCTTGACGATGTGGGTGTCAGCTACACTAATTATGCAGACGACACCCAGGTCCTCATCACTCTCACTGGCAGCTATGAAGTGGATGTCGCAAAGCTTAATGAAATCTACTTAGAAATCCAAGCCTGAATGGCCACACAGTCTTTGCCTCGACGATAAGACAGAACTGCTCATCGTAGGCTCCCAGGCTCGCCTCAACAAACTAGACCAAAGGTATCAATCCTTTACCATTGACGGCAACATCATAAAAGTCTCCAAAGAGGTCAAAACACTAGGTGTGTACCTCGACTCCACCTTGTCACTAAAAAAAAAAAACAAATAAACTCCACCATCTCAGCCACCACCTACATCAATAAATTGATCAATGCCTGTAGGCCTTTTCTCTCCACCCCTAGTTGCCTCACCTTATCAAGAGCGTTGATATTGTCTAAATTGGACTATTGCAACACTACCTAGGCACTACCACAAAAACTTGAACAGGCTCCAGATCCTGCAAAATAATGCACTAAGATGTGCCCTTAACCTCCCGCGCAAGGCTCACATATCCACGGCCAGCAAAGATGTCCACTGGCTCCCGATCCGCGACAGAATCAAGCTAAGAACCCTGGTCATCACCCATAAGTGCCCGTCACGCACCGCCCCTCGCTACCTCTCAGACAAATTCGCTAGACATTGCTCCACTAGACCCACCAGAACCCCTTACCTGCGTCAACTAAAGATCCCCAACTATAACCTAAAACAGCAAGAGGTTCAAGCTTCACAGTGCTCGCAGCACAATGCTGGAATACCCTCCCTCTTGCAATTAGATCGGAAGCCGCATTCTGGCCATTCAGAGCCATGGTGAAATCATGGTTACTAGCCTAAACATCCAATCTCTCAATGACACGTTCAGCCAGCCGCCGTTCACCACCGTGTAGTAATGTTCACCCTGGCTTTATCAGATTCAGGATCACCCTGTAACCCGGTCCTCACTCTCCACTAACTATCTTGTACCCTGTTCTCTGTATAATTTATTCTTGTATGTAACTACTCAGAGCCTGGACTAATGTATGCTCTGACTGGTGTATTAAGGTGTTTGTGTAACAATATGTAACTCTGCTGTGCACATGATTATGCGCCCAGCTACCTGAGGGTTCGGACGCGCTTTATAAATAAACAAACTAAACTATCCCTAGTGTGACGTCCACTGTACCCATGATCCCTCACGCGTGTAGGACACTCAGATTGTATTTTTTTCTGACATGAGGTAGCATGAGGAGTAGCGCGAGTACAGAATATCCAAGCAGATAGAAAGATAAGACTACAAGCATCCATGCGCCTTCTCTCAGAGGGGAGGAAGGGCGGCGCATGTTAATCTAAGCAGATACAAGCATCAGAAATAAGATTACGGTGAGTAATGTATCCCTTCTGAGGCTTGTGGAATCTGATTAGATAACATGCTGTGCATAGATTAGCGAGCAGTGTTAGAAGGAGGAGGTGGGATGTGAGAATGGTCATGAGCAAATGTCTTAGAACCGCTTGTCCCACTTGAGTATCTTTCTTGGAAAGAGTGTCAATGCAGTAGTGCTGAGTAAAAGTGTGAATAGAGCTCCATGTAGCTGCTTTGCAAATGGTGTCAAGGGGTGCATTTGCAATGAAAGCCAGAGTGGCCCCAATGCCTCTTGTAGAGTGGGCTCGTGGGGTAAAAGGCAGAGTCTTTTCAGAAAGGGAGTAACATAGCTGGATACAATTGACTATACACTTGGAGATTGCACCTTTAGAGACGAGATCTCCTACTCTGCCTCTAGCTACGGAGAGCAACAGTTGGTCCGTTTTCCTTAGCAGCCTGGTCTTGTCTACATAGTAATGGGCCGCTCTTCGCACATCTAGAGTGTGTAGTTTCACCTCAGCAGAGCTTTTGGGTTCTTGGAAGAAGGCCGGAAGCTCAATAGACAGGTTAACGTGGAATTTAGAAATGAATTTAGGTGAGAATCTAGGGTGTTCGTAGAACCAGTTCATCCTTATGAACAGTAAAGAAAGGATCCTGCACTGACAAGAACCTGAATTTAACTGATCCTTCTTATGGATGTAATGGCTACTAAAAAGGCAGTTTTATAGGTCAGGCGTTTGAGACTGGCTTTATGCACGGGTTCAAAGGGTGGGCCCATGAATTTAGCAAGCACCACATTAAGGTCCCATCCAGGTGGTGGGTTTGAAATTGGAAGATGGAGTCTCTTTACCCCTTCCGTGAAGGCTTTAACCACTGGTACCTTCCACCACGAAATCTTGTTGTGGGAGGTGGTATAGGCGGTATAGGCTGACAGCGCTGCCAGGTGTACCTTAAGTGAGTTAAATACAAACCTTGCATCCAGCAGGTGGAGCATGTATGTGACAATATTGAAGGAGTGCAATCAACTGGGTTGATTTGCTTATTCTGGCACCAGATAAATCTTTTCCAGTTATCAAAGTAACAGTGCCTCGTGTTAGGTTTCCTAGATTCCTTTAGGATGTCCAGACATCTCTGTGGTAATTTCAGATGTCCAACCTCTGACTTCAGGAGCCATGCTGCCAGGTTCAGGTTCATTGAGCTGGGTTGAGGATGCACTGTTTGACCTTGGTGCTGGGACAGTAGGTTGTACCAGCACGGGAGTCTGATGGGTTCGCACACCGCTAGTCTGCGTAGGTGTGGGAACCACGGTTGCCTCGCCCACATGGGAGCAACTAGGATGAGCGTCAGATTCCCTGTGCATCTTGTTGACCACCTTCCTTATGAGAGGGGTTGGTGGAAAAGAGTAGGCAAACATTTCTGACCAGTTCATCCACAGGGCGTTCCCCTTGGAGTCTGGCTGAGGGAACCTGGATGCGAATCCTGGGCATTGCCCGTTTTCGCTTGTGGCAAATAGGTCTGTAGTGGGGAAACCCCACTGTGAGAAGATGTCTTCTACGACTTCTCCGAGCAGACACCATTCGTGTTCTTCTGGGAGGGGGATCTCTGCTCAAAGCGTCAGCTAGCGAATTAAGATCCCGTGGAACATGTTGAGATGACAGGTAAATGTTCTGTCTGAGTGCCCATATCCAAATGTTTTAGGCAAGCTTGGACAGATTTGGCGACCGAGTCCCTCCCCGTTTGTTTAGGTAAAACATCGCTGTTGTGCTGTCCGTCTGGATCTGCACTGACGGGTTCAACAGGTGGGGCTTGAAGCGCTCTGAATACTGCGAGAAGCTCTAGCAGATTGATACGATTCTTGGCTACTGTGTAAAACCAGACACCCTGAGCTGTGTGGTGAAGGAGGTGTGCTCCCCACCCTGACAGAGATGCGTCTGTTGGGATTACATCCTGTACTTCTGGATCGTAAAAGGGTTTCCCCTTTGACAGGTTCTCTCTTGTACACCAGTGAAGACTTTGTACAAGTGTTGGCGAAACGAGATCGTTCCACTGACCACTTGCCTGAGACCACTGTTTCGCCAACCATTCTTGCATGGGTCGCATGCGTGCGTGGGGGACCAGGTAAATACATGACGCCATCATGCCTAGCAAACGCATTGCTTTGCGCACCCTTATCTGGCGACCGGGCTGGTATAGAGGATTGTGAAGTAGTAGATTCCGAATTCTTTCCTCTGATGGAAAGGCCAACCCCTCTTGAGTGTTTAAGACAGCTCCTAGGAACTGTTTGGAGGTGCTTGGCACCAGACTGGATTTCTTCTCGTTTATGGAGAAACCCAATTCGAAGAGGAGGTTGATCGTTCTTTGAATGTTTGACTTGCAAATTACTGGGGTCTCCCCCGTGATGAGCCAGTCGCCCAGGTAAGGGTACACCGGGATTGCCTCCCTGCGCAGGTGTGCCGCCGCCACCGCTAGTACCTTGGTGAATACACTTGGAGCCGAGGCTATACCGAAGTGCAGCACCTTAAACTGGTAGTGCTGACTGTCCACCTTGAAGCACAAGAATCTTCTGTGCTCTGGGAACATGGAAATATGAAAATGGGCATCTTTCATATCCAATGTTGCCATATAATCCCCCTTTTTTAGGAGGGGGGGGGGATTACCTCTTGTAGAGTAGTCATGCAAAACTTTTGGGGCTTGACATACTTGTTTGCAGGGCGCAAGTCTAATACTAGGCGCATTGTCAAATCTTTCTTTGGCACAAGTAAGTTGAATAAATATCCTTGTTTACCTGGTTTCCCGGGACAAGTTCTATCGCGTCCTTTGCTAGAAGATTGACAATCTCCTCGAGGAGGATCTTTTGGTGGTCCAAGGAATGTATCTTGACGTGTAGGGTTGTTTTAGGGACACTCGAGCAGTTCTATGCAGTATCTTGCGGACACTGTGGACACTGGACAGCACCCATCTGTCTGATGTGATACCTTCCCAAGCTTGGGTGAAGTTGGAAATGTGCCCCCCCCCCTACTGGGGATGCGTGAGAAGGGACCCTGAGCGCAGCGTCACTGTTTTGCGGGAGGCGTGCCGCCTCTGCTAGGGCTGCCTCTACCACGGCTCCTTTTGTTTCCTCTGCCGTAACTTTGGGCAGTCTGCTGGTTGTTACCCCATGATGTACCCTGCCCCTGTGTATGGCGCCCCTTTGAATTTTGGCCGCGTGGGCGACGAAAATTACCATTGGCCCTTTGATTAGGGGGCTTGTTGGTCAACTGTCCCAGGGATTTCACAGTATCATACTAGTCTTTTGCAATTTTTAATGCGTCCTCAACCGCCTTGCCAAATAAGAGATTCGGTTCCACTGGCATGTCAATTGGGGATGCTTGAGTCTCGGATTTAAACCCCGACTGTCTTAACCAAGCATGCCTCTTAATGACCCTGCTTTCTGCTATGAACCTGCCCGCGTTATCTGCGGCATCAAGGTTGCTGTAAGGATGCAGCCGGACACGTATCTCCCCTCCGATGCGACCTGGGCCAACTGACCCTTTAGTGGTTCCGGTGTGGAGTCAATGAGGGCAGCTACCTGCTCCCACTGGTGGCAATTGTAACTTGGCAGCAGAGTGGTGGTGTTGGAAATCCTTGTTTGGTAAGCGGAAGTGGAGGCTACCTTCCTTCCCAACCCGTAAATTCTCTTGCTCGCCTTGTCGGGGGGGGGGGGGGGGGGAATTGGGCGGGGGGGTGTGACCTCAGAAGATGAGGTGTCCCCACCCTTTTTCTGGTGTAACTACCAAGGAGTTGGGCTTCAGTTGACCCCTTATGTAAAGTGAGTCTGACTGGGCGGCCCTGAAGAGTTTCTAGATTCTGGGGTTTATGGCCCTGGTGAGTTAAGAGTAAGAAGGGAAGGATCAATTCTCCGTTGGATGGACTTGAGAATTGGAATGGCTTGGGCAATGGGTCTCTTCTCTCCTACTAGTTCTTCTGCAAAGTCTCTCTCCTCCTGTGCCCCCCTGAGTCTCTATGCAGAAGTGCTCCGCCGCTCTGGCCAAGACCTCATTTAGGAGGGGCTGGTTGTCTACTGAGAGCCGCTAACCTGAGTTTCTTTGTGAACAGGAGAGTCTATCCTGTTGACTTCTGCGACGTCCTCTTCCTCCCCCTCTTGGCCCTCGTCATCCCCATAATAGTCCACCCCAGTTTGGTCATCCAACGTTACCAAGTCTGGATCCTCATTGTACTGTTGTGGATCCTCACCATACTGGGTGTAAGGCTCTATGTAAAAAGGGTCTGAATACAGTCCCTGACTTGGAGTCTCAAACCGAGGTTTCTTAGTAGGGGGCTGAGAGTCCCTGGATCCTGAAGGAGTAGCATTGTCCGGGGTATAGGTGAGGAAGTGCTCTGGGTTCTTGGAGTAGAAGTCAGATAGGAAGGGCATTCTAGTCATTACCCTGTCTAGATCTTCACTGGTCCATTTTTTGGAGCTGGGAATGACCATTTCCTTAGAGGGTTCCCCTTCTATTCCTTGTTTGGACCTAGGGGCCTGGACAGGGGTCTTGGATTTAGACTTTGAACTGTCCTTATGTGACTGTGGTGCAGAAGAATGTGGAGATGGTTTCTTCTGCCGTTTACCCCCCCCTTACCCACGAGTAGAAGTTTCCCTGATGTTTTCACCTTCTGAGCTTTTTGACGCCTGGCGTCGAGCTTCGGGGGTAGTGTCTCCTTACTTCGAGTGAGCACGTCCGGACTCGGAAGCAGCCGCTGGACGGTCTGCGGCCTGTGGCTGGAGGTCAGATTAGTCTTCTGACAAGCGTACCTCCGTGACTTTGGTGAGTGAGGCACCTTTGGCAACTGTACGGTTGCCTCATGTCGTGCAGCGATCTTGACCAGGAACACTCAGAGGACACGGATTCAGTGGGCCGCTCTCTTTGTGCCTCTTTCCGAGAACTCGACACGCGTGTCGAGTCTCGGTTGGACTCGAGTGTTTAAGTGTAGAAGTGGTGTGGGTAGCGCTTGTGTCGCTGGGTGTGTTCCCCATAACTGCCCTGCCGGACAATCTTCCGAGGTCGGGGACTTGCGCTTGGGCGTCTTTCGACACCTCTTTGCCCTCGCCGTCCGAAAGTACGGCGTCACTGCCATCACTGAAGGTGTCCTCCACTTCCATGGCCTTGAGTTGCCTGCCGTGGTGGGCCCAATGTTTGGTCGAGCAGTCCTTTAGTGTTTTAGCTTTGAACCGGCTACACGCTCTGCAGTTCGCCTCGGGGTGACCCCTCGGCAAGCAGAGGTTACAGGTGGCGCGTTTGTCAACCCAAGGGTACTTGCAGTTGCACTTGGGGCAAAATTTAAATGGGGTACCCTCCATACACACCCTGTGGCAGCAGGCTAGTGTGTGTAGGAAAAAATAAGAGTGTAGATAAGTTTCCACCCCCCACTCTACCTACTTGCAGGGCCGAGGCCAGAGGCCTTCCGAGTCCCAAAGTCCGTCGTGCGGCTCTCAACAGTTGTTTGTACTCCGGACCGACATCGATCGACGTGGGAGTGGAAGAACGGGGAAATTCTTTAGCAAAATATGGCTGAATCCCAGGGAACTCTGCGCAATGCTTCCGACAAGTATGGCGAAAAAAACAATCTGAGGGTCCTATACGGGTGAGGGATCATGGGTACAGTGGACGTCACACTAGGGCTAGTATTACTGGCACGCCCTGTGTCGACGCCCATTTCTGAGTTTGGAAAAACAAACTAATACTCTGCAGCTTCCACTAGATGTCGGCCTATGCACAGCATGTGATCTAAGCAGATTCCACAAGCCTCCGAAAAATATACATACATACATACGGCCTCATTACGAGGTAGCTATGGTGCCATTAGCACCATAGCTACCCCCTTACCGCATATCGGGGTTCTCAGAATGGGTACTTACTGGGTCATTCCAACCTTGGAGGACCCGTCAAGTCCCCATTCTGAGAACCATTCCCCCATTCCCATTCGAGCCCCCATAGGGCTCAATGGGAATGGGGAAAGAGCTAATTAGCGGCCAGTTATTAGCTCCCTGGTCCCTTAGCGGGACCCGCTAAGGGACTTCGTAATGCGGCGATAAGGGGTTAACCCCTTACCGCCGACCTCGCAATGAGGCCCATTGTCTCATCCTATATCAATTTTGAAAATCTATTGATATATCTCCAAAACTCTCGCCCAGCCCTAACATACTCAATGTAGTGATGACTATGCCGAATCCATAGTTACCCTTCCTCCATAAGCCGCCTCCGCTGTCTCACATTCACGAAGGGATGTACGGTAGGGGAGGGAATTGGGAAGGAGAAGGCACCTGGCCTATTTTGGAGTTGAAAATGATACTGTGCAATAAGCTCTGGCCCAGTCCTTTTCCTGGGGAAACATCACGCTAGGAAGGACGAAAGGCGACTATGGACTTAGCAGAATCCCTACCGTCTTTTGCCAGTGATCCAACATAAAAAATACCTGGCTCTATACAGTAGACTGCATTACTGCAAGGAGCGCAAAGGAACAATAAAAACATTAGTGGGTTGTGAGGTTATAAGCAAAGGCCCAGAACAAGACCAACACAGCTATGCTCTTGAGGAACTACTAGACAAAGAAGGGAAAAAGCGACCTACAACTAGTAATCCTTTGGTGAAGGTACCCCAATGTCATCAGTTGCTAGTGCTGCAGAATGAGCAAGGAGTTGTGTGTGTGCGTGCACACACACACACACACACACACACACACACAGGCAAACGTATCTTTTTTTGGATGGGATCCTTTTTTACTAATATATTGCAAAATACCTTCTTTCCACATACAATTGACTCTTACCCCTTGTTTTAGGCAGGTCTTGCCTCCTCACACTGCATGCACAATGTCCCCTCCTGAGAATTGCATCTAGGGACGATTCCTTTTGTAGGTCTGTTACAAGTAGAACATGTTTTTGTGACTCAAGACAGATTAAAAAACACCCACCTCCTTTTGCAACCTCCACCATAAGCACTTTAAAAAGAACATGAAATGTTAGTCTTACACCGGTTACTCCAATTATATTTGCTAAAAAGCGGATTTCAGCCTGCAGGAGCTCAGTGGGGCGCCATATCGGCTCTAGTCAGGGCGGACTACCATGTAGCTCTGGAAAGGTGGCCATTCTCTGTACATCCTTTCAGAGATGTACCATGTGCGGTACTCTAAATGCCCTGGACTGCAGGCTATGCAAGGACTGCAGAGCGAACATTTCTGTGGGATCCCCTCCAAGTGCACATGAAGTGCCTGGGGGTAGACCACTGAACAGATTACTTTGTGTCATGCACCTCCCAGGGTCTTTGAAACCAGGCCCACCCATCGAGTCCCTTGAAGTCTCAAGGCAGAACCCTTTCCAAGCATCCCAGAAAGTTGGGAGAGGTGTGGATTCTGGTTAGTCGCTAGCCACCAAGGAGTTGGAAGAAATTCAGTCTGTCAAAAATGGAACCGGGAAAGGAGGAAAACGAGAACACTGGAAAAGGGTCACACTTTGAAGAGTCACAATTCCTCCTCTACCGCCTCACGAAAGAGTCATCACTCCCCAGAGGGGCAAAGACAAAAGCTCCTCACAGTACCCATCACTTAAAATGATAAAAACACAAGTAGGTCCTTGTACTCCCTGGTGCCAAGGAAGGATGGAGGTCTGCGTCTCATCTTGAGCCAGAAGCTGCTTAACAGGCTCCTTCAGGAAGACCAACTTAAAATGGTCCCACTAGCTTAGATGCTTCAAGGCTCCCCAATTGAAGGACTGGCTGGTGGACCTTCAGTCTGCACACTTCCACATGTCCATACATCCAAAACACAGGAAGAACCAGAGGTTTGTGACCGGGACACCAACTAGTCCAGGGTCCTTTGTGGTTTTACCTCAAGAGTTTTTACAAAGCGGTTTGCAATGGGGACAGCATGTGCCAGGAGGGAGACGATTCACATCGTACCCAGTTAGGAAGGATTCCCATTGGGTGCAAATCCCCCCCCCCCCCTCTCCATTTGTGAGCCAGCACACTCGTTTGGCTTACCGAACCCGACTTTCCAGTGGAGCACAGCCTTCAGCTGCACTCTGGGCTTTGGCTCATTTGTTATGGGGAAACCGACACATCCTTCAACGCTGTCAGTACTCGGAAACTAGGTTTCCCTTAATAAAAAGTTACAATTTCTAGGTAAATCTATGTGCCAAGTACCTTACAGTACCGTCGATGGGGGAGGGTGGGAAGGGTTCTTTTTGTTTTATTGCCCTAACAACCCTGTAAGGATTTTTGGGTGTTTCTACAAGTGTGTCTAGGACAAACTGGTGGCAGCAGTTTACTTTTTAAAGTATGTTTACTTCGTTTTTAAATGGACCATACTATGTTCCACACTACTGGCGCCAGTATGTCTGGTAGTCATGAATGACTGGAAACACTGTGGGCCACGATTGGCCCACGTCTGGCATGCATGCAAGAGGATCTTATTTGGCCATCAGATTTGGGCACCAACCAAATCTTTGACAAGAGCAGAGGCTCTGCATCCATTCCAGTTTGATCTACTGAAGTTCACACGAACTTCATAAGGAGCCAAGTATCTTAAACGAGAGAGCATACTAGAGGAACCACCAGTGACTTACTAGGAAGGTTGGGCACCCCAAAATCTGTCGTATCCCTGCTTTTTCATTGAACCAAGAAGGCATGCAAGGGCGCTTCGCTCATTTGGTAGTGGGAACAACTACTCTCTGCTTCTCCTACTTACCCTCACAAAGAGCCTCTTCGTAAGTGTACCTGGGCCATCCAGTGACCTGTCCAACTCGAACTCAAAGTAATCGCACAGGAGGGGATAGTTTCTTACCTGTAACTCCATTTCTCCAGCATTGGTATCTTTCATGGATTCACATGCTGTGAATATTTCCCATCAGGCTGGGAAACCTTGGTAACTTTAATATAGTGGTTTTCCCCATGACCCCTTGAGTGTCCCATCAATGTCTTTATGGGTGCTTTAGGCTGTACCAACGGGACGTCCAGTATATAGCCCCGCCCCAGTGGCTTCCCTTCAGATTTTAACTTCTCCAAACAAGGAGGATACCTGAAGAGGATGTTTGCCTGAAGGGGGGGCCGGAGGGCACCTTTGAATCCATGAAAGATACCAACGATGGAGAAATGGAGTTTCAGGTAAGAAACTACTCCCTTCTCCAGCATTGGATCTTTAATGGATTCACATGCTGCGAATAGACTACGTAGCACTAAGAGGACGTGGAGGTGCATAACATGCAAACAGGACCTATACTACAGGTAATATAAACCACCACAGAAAGACATCACTTGCTGTTATTTGAAAACGAAAACATGAGCAGAGCAAACACCCCGGAAGCTGCAGGGTTTACCTTACTGGAACAGGCGTTTAAGCACATCACACCCCACAAGCACGTCCTAAGCATGTTGTCGATTCAGACAGTGTCTGGTGAACGTGTGCGGTACTGCCCACATTGCTGCCTGGCAAATGTCAATGAGCGGTATGCCCGCCCAAAGAGCCGCCGTGGACCTTGTAGAGTAGCCTTGGGGAATCGACTGCAAAGGTTTGTTGGCTTTTTCGTGGCAAAATGTTAGCGTAGATGACACCCATCGTGAGATGCCTTGCTTCGAAATCGGCTTCCCCTTGTTGGAGTGGCTGAAAGCCAAAAAGGGTTGCCTAGATGCCCTGAACAATTGAGTCTGGTCCAGATAGAACTTCAAAGCTCTCTTGACATCCAATTAATGCAATATTTTCTCCAGTGGAGTGGAAGTCTTAGGAAAAAAGGTTGGTAAGGCTATCGTAGTGTTCTTGTGAAAGTCCGGCAGAATCTTAGGAATAAAGTGGGGATGCAAACCAGGTCCTTCATGAAACACAGGTATGGATGGTCAATGACAAGAGCCTGCAGTTCCAAAACCCGCCTGGAAAATGTAATGGCCACCAGAAAAATGACCTTCCACGTGAGAAAATGTATGGCTGCCGTTGACATAGGATCAAACGGTGGTTTCATGAGGGCCGCGAGCATCAAGTTGAGACTCCAGACCGGAGAAAACTTCTTTGGGGAAAAGTCCTGACAAGGCTCTTGAGGAAATGTTTAATCAATCTGTCACTGAAAAGAGCTGTTGAGTTGCACTGCTGCGTGAACCTTGAGATAGCCGCCAAGGGGACCTTGAGATAGCTGCCAAGTGGACCTTGATAGACAATGCCAGACACTAGTCACCAACAGCAGAAGCTAAGGAACGAGTTGTGAGGCGAAACCTAAAATGGCTGCAAGTGAAGCTGCTGCGAACACCAGATACAGAACCTTTTCCACTTACGGGTGTTTGACATGTTGGTAGATGGCGCCCTTGCTGCAGCAACAATCCTGAGGAATCCTTAGGTTTCCAAATTCGAAGTGGTCAGGAACCATGCTGCAAGGTTGAGGGAGCCTGGGCTGTGATGCCACACCCTCCCCTGGTTCTGTGAAAGAAGATCCAGCTCCAGGTGAATAGGGCCATCACCGCTAGGTGAACAAAGTCTGAGAACCAGGTCGGATCACCCCGCATGGAACCTTGCGAATCATCTGAATCGTTTTCCTGATCAGGGGAACAAGAACACGTCCCCCCTGGAGTCTGGATATGAGACACTGCTGGAGAAGAAAAAAAACGGCACTGCTTGTTCTCAGGGCTGGCGAATAAGATCAGAGGGGGGAGTCCCCCCCCCCCCCCATTTCCAGAATATCCTCGCCAGTTGGTCATCCTTCAGCCGCCATTTGTGCCTCTGAGAGGACTCCCTGCTGAGGGCATCTACCTGAATGTTTTGAATCCCTGATAAATAGAAAGCCAGGATCTGAAGCTTGTGTGCTATGGCCCAGTGCCAGATGGCCTGAGCCTCCTGGGACAGTGCCTGTGAATGTGTGCCCCCGTTTGCGCAGATGGAACATAGTTTTTGTGTTGTTGGTGAGACTCTGTACCACGGAGTCCTGAATGAGGGGAAGAAAAGATTTAAGTGCTCAGTGAACTGCTCTCAATTCCAGAATGTTTATATGCAAAGACACCCCCGCAAGGGACCATAAGCCTTTGACCTGGAACGGATCTAGGTGAGCCCCCCACCCCCATCTGACCTGGGAGTCATCGGTCTCGTGTACCGAAAAAAATCTGGTTCCACCAGGTGCATGCCCCTTACGAGGTTGCCAGATTGAGTCCACCACTGCAGGGCGTCTGCCAGAGACCGGGAGATGAGTACCCCGTCAGACCAGGAGCCGTGGATCTGTGATCACCTTAAAGCGAGAAACTCCTGTACAGGTCGCATCAAAGGACGATAATTTGGGATTGTGTGGGATTCAGGACACCATGGTGCCGAGAAGAGACATGAACAAGCGGACCGTGACTGAAGTTCCTGGTACAAACAAGCCTGCCAGGGACAACAGATTCTCCATCCTTTCCTTCGACAGCTTGACTTGATTGTGCACAGTTTTGAAAATGAGCCCCCAGAAAAACCAAACCCCTTGAGGACGTCAGACAGGATTTGCCGAAGTTGACTGCAAAGCCCAGATGCTGTAAAAGGAGCATAGCTGCGCTGAGAGATTCTGACGTCCGCAGACGAGTTGCCCCCCCGACCAACCAGTCGTCCAGGTACGGATAAACATGGCGTTAGTTTCTGCGGAGGTAAGCCGCTACCAGAGCCAGGCACTTGGTTAAAGTCCTGGGCGCTGACTTTAGGCCAAAGGGAAGAACCTGAAACTGGCGATGCTCGTCACCGACCATGAACTGTAGAAATTTGCGGTGGCTGGGGTGCATGGGATGTGAAAGTATGCAACCCCGAGATCCAATGACGGCAGAAATTCCCCTGGCTGAACAACCCGTATGAGGTCCTTCAGCGTTAGCATCCTGAATTTGTGTTGCTTTACATTTGTTGAGCGGCCGCAGGTCCAGAATAGGGTGCCATTTTTCATTTGGCTTTTTGATGACAAAGAATCAGGAGTAGGTTCCTCTTCCCAATGCCGGGACCCTCTTGATCGTCCCCTTTTGCAGTAGACGCACCTCCTGACTCAATGGTAGGTGCGGCTGGGCTTTTTTTTAACCGGTGGAATAGGGAGTTACAGACGCCTGAACTCCACGAGTGGCCATAGTGGACTGCATTCTGTGCCCATCTGTCTGTCGTGATCAAATGCCACTTGATGCGGTGCGCCACCCTCCCTCCTAGTCGACTGCCCTTGTGGCAGTCATTGTTGAGGCTTGGAATGACTGCCTCTTTGAGATTTGAAAAAAAATAATTATGCACACTTGTGCTGGGTACATGCCTTTCTACTTGCTGTAGCCGAAACAACCAACTCCAGAGTGGGCTGCGACGTCAGGCACTTTGGAGTTGACTCCAGTGCCTTGAACTTCTCCAAGCAGCCCTTGAACGCAGGCTGCATAAAAATAAAAAAAAAAAATAAAAAAAGTGCACTATCCGAAGCCCTTCCTGCCACACGTGGTCCAATATAGGGGGGGGGGGGTGGGGAGAGGGCTGGGGGGTGAGGGGGCTCTGGGATCGAGAAAACTGCCTCTTCCCAGGCCTTTACCATCGTGACATGAAAAGCTCCATATCATCCGATCATCCGGTGGAGATGGCTGGGCCGGGCTACTCTGAGCATCCACATCCGAGGTATCCGCCCGTCGGGGTGAACAGGAGACCGTCGAGGGAGTGTCCTGCGGAATGCTGTGTGGCTCAACCTCCACCAGTTCCCCTTCCTCCTGATCCCTTTGAAGAGGGCTGAACGGCCTGGGAGACGGCAGAGGAGGCCAAACCGGGGAAGACTTTCTAGGATGAGGCCCTCTACAAGCGGGGCTTCCGATACATCCTGACGAGGAATGGTGGGTAGGTCCTGTATCAACAGGGAGCCTGCCATCACACTGCCCCAGGAGCGACTGCAACGACGTAAGCACCTGCATCGAGTGTAACAAGTGCGGATTGACAAGAGGATATTGAGGCAGGACAGCCTCCAGCCCCCCCGATGTGAAAGGAAGAGAAGGCTGCAGGCCCAGAACCAAAATGATCCAGAACGGCTGCACTTCCTCCTCCGGATCTGAGTCCAACTCATAGGCCGAGAGCGGATCATGTTGGAGAATATCCATCTGGAGTATGATCATAGATCCTGCCCTCGACTGCCACGTCATATCCCTGGGAGGGTGTCCAGTCATAATTTCGAAAACAATTTTGAAAGTAAAAAAAGTCGATCAAAAATGTCGAAAAAAAAATGTCAAATTGTTTTTTTTATTTTTTCGATATTTTTTTTGGGCTCTAGTTTGTGAAAAAAATAGGTAAAAATAAAAAAAGGGGGTTGGGGGAACCCCCCCCATTTCGAAAAAAAACGTCATTAAAAAAAAATTCGACATTTTTTTTTCCGACTTTTTTTTCCGACTTTTTGACTTGCGAATATTTTGTATTCGAAATTATGTCTATGAACCCCCTGGGAGACTACGGATCCACATCGGCCACCAGCTTCGACGTGGACTTCCGCATTTCCACCTTTGCTGGAGGCCTTTGTCGACAGGTTCGTAGATGTGAAAGCGGTCGATGGAAGGTCCGTCGTTGAGGAGGCAGTCGTCGGTGAACTGACGATAACAGAACAGAACAGCCATCGGCACAGTCTTTGGCACAGGCACCTCCCTAGTCGGAGAAGAGGACTGATTGGACGAGGACTTTGAACGGAGCTTCGATGACTCATCGCACGAAGGAGTGACGCCTGTCCCTGGAAGATGAATTCTTTATTGACTAGGACAAATGAGACCCGAGCTTCTCCTTGTCTGATGCGGAGGCCTTGTGCGAAGGTTCCGCAGGCCTCAGCGTACGTGAACCTAAGTCCTTCGGCTTATCCGCCATTGGCGCAGACTTAGCTTGAGAGTGGGGGGGGGTGGGAGGGGGTGGCGGGGGCTGCGCCCCGGACCACACGGCACCAGTACTGACACTGAAGACTCCCTGCCTTTTCCCAAATCAGACGACAGCCTGGCCCCTGTGCGTTGCTTCTTAAGCGTGGGCTCCACCGACTGCACCCTCTGTTGCGATGGCAATCTACTGGGCGAAGGATTAGAGGACCTGCCCCATGGAAAGAGCCCACCTCCAAAGCCAGATAGGCCCCCTCGTTCAGCCAGCAAATCAATCGCCCGCTGCGGTTCTTGAGTCTTCTGGGAGAACCCACGGCAGAGTGATTGGGGTATAAGCAGTCCACATGGCCATCCCCCCCCCCCCCCCCCACCCCCCCCACCCCCCTCCATACACATTCTTGAGGCCGCAGGTCTCACACGGCCGAAAGAATGACTTCTTCGGAACAGTTTGGAAGACGGTTGAAATCTGAAGGGAAGCTGCAGGGGCGGGGCTATATACTGGACATCCCATTGGTGCGGCCTAAAGCACCCATAAAGACGTCGAGGGGATAGGACACTCGAGTTGTTGGAAGTTTTGCCCATAGGAAAACCACTATATTAAAAGATACTGAGGTTTCCCAGCCTGACAGGAAATATTCACAGCATGTGACTCCATGAGATCCAATGCTGGCGAACCCTGCAGTCCTGGGCCCTCTCCTGCCAAAACTCGTGGTCCTAGCTCCTCTGGGTCACAATTTACAAGAGTGCGCCACGCTGCAAGCATTTACTGTCCTTGTGTCGCCCCAATGTGGTGACCGCCGCTGAAAGTGCCTGCCGTTCTGCTCTACCATATCCCTAGATGTACTGCACTGGGACGATCCTTCTCCTTTCTTCGAGAGCTGTGTAAAGGCTACTGTCCCTGTCACGGATGATCGACCCGTCCCATAGCCGCTGAGCGCCAGGGAGTCCTGAAACGGCAGGGTTAACACCTACGAGCCAAGTGGGCTAGACTACTAAAGTTTTGTCCGGACTGTGTCAAGGGGCGGTGAGTACTTTCACTCACCAGTGACCCCTCTTTATGCACACGAATCCCTTAAAAGATACTCGCCTTGGCTGGATTAGCCTGCGCTCCCCAGCTATTCCCGAAATCCAAAAGTCCCTCTATCCGCGAGGGTAGACTATCCTCTAGAAATAGGAACTTAATCACCTCAAGCCCCCCCCTGGGCAGCTCCAGCCGCCTGACGAGAACCCAGTTTTTCATTTTACGCACGACCACGCAACTGTTAGAGCGCTAAAATCCTCACTTTGTAGGGCTGGACTACATAAATTTGGGAGTGTTGATGAAGAACTGCCTAATCTGATATGTGCCGAGCTAAACCCTTTCTGTTGCAGGTTGTGGTCATTTTCTCCCCCATCGTTAGAATTAGGCTAATCACATTATTGTATATGTTACATAGTGAATAAACGTGTGTGGTGATAACTGTGGATTAATCGTGTTTGTTATAAAGGCCTATAATGCATGTATTTTTGATATATATCTGTCTAATGACATCTGTGGAGTTTTACTATGTGTGCTCATTGTGGGCTTCTGATCACTCTCACCCCTCCTGACAGTCTTGACCGCCTGCCAAGCTATCAGATTGGTCGGGTTTATCTAGAAGGTTCCCCTGTTCCACTAAACTAGGGTGGCCTCCTAAACTTCTGCCCACCAGGTCAGAGTTTAGAAAGCCCTCTTAACATACCCTACCTA